>NC_067144.1:64520632-65120632 GCF_903995435.1 Acomys russatus | reverse complement strand
TTCTCAACTACATACGGAAAAGCAAAAAACTCAGAATAGCTAAAACAATGCTGTACAATAAAAAATTTTCTTGAGGAATCTCCATCCCGGATCTCAAGCTGTACTATGGAACAACAGTAATAAACATGGCATGGTACTGACATAGAAGTAGGCTGGTTGATCAGTAGAAAAGAACTGAAGACCCAGAAATAAAGCTACATACCTGTGGACACTTAATATTTGACAAAGAAGCTAAATCCATACAATGGAAAAAAAAGATAGCATCTTCAACAAATGGTGCTGTTCTAACTGGAGGCTACATGTAGAAAAACGCAAATAAGAACCATATTTATCAGCATGCACAAAACTAATGTCCAAATGGATTAAAGACTTCAACACAAAAGCAGCTACACCAATTCTGTTAGAAGATAAAGTGAGTAAGAGCCTTCAACTTATTGGCACAGGAGACAACTTCCTGACAGAGCATTAGCAGCGCAGGCTCCAAGATCAACAATTAATAAATGCGACCTCGTGAAATTGAAAATCTTCTGTAAGTCAAAGGACACTGTCAACAGAACAAAACAATAGTTATTTGTCATAATTTGTTTTTAAGACTTAATTGAAAGGGATGATATTTTAATTTTATTCTAAGACAATACTTATCAATGACTATGTAAGGTCATTCATCATTAAATGTTCCCTTAAATTCTCTTCACCCATAGTATTATAAAAAGGATTTTCTATATTGTTTTCCATTCTGATGGACCAAAACAACCAGCTTAATATGATAATATTCATGGATTTCTGTTTATTCCTTTTCACTTTTCTTTCTTACCACTAAAGCAATCTATGCAGGATACAGCTGTTAGAAAAGAGACAAACAAGCTACAAACATCATAGAGAGAAAATAAAGGGATTGCAAACGTATGGTATTTTATAGGCCCTCTAATTCAGAAATTGTGTGCACTTGTTGGAATGCAGCCAGGTGGAAGAGATGCTGCGTTAAGGAGTTTCATCCCTGACATGTAGATCATGGGTAAGCACATAATTATAGGATCTTCCTTTTCCAGAAGAGGAAGGAAGTTGCTCAGCCAGATGGACGTCAACAGTACCGGAATTGGTGTTGAATAGAAACTTACCTTAAGTGGGAAGGGAAATGTGCTGGTTGCTAAGCTACTGATAGGGTTTGCCCTTCCTCTGTTGCCTGGGCTGTCACTAGGTCAAGGCACAAAAGATGACGCCAAAGCAGCCTTTCTTTCCTAATTGAATGGTTTCATAGGAAGTGGCTAAAATTTTCCTCCAAATTAGCTCTTACGCTTTACTAATCTCTGACTTTCACAGCCAGGTTGAAGGTTGTTGATAAAGACGTATTCCCTGGTGTGAATAAACCTTAGAGGTAAAAAAAATTGGTAGAACAGTCAAATCAATAAACATTAAAAACACATCCATATATTAAAATCTCATAAAATAAGAGGTTTTTCAGTGTTAAGAATATCATATAATAAAAGGAGTGTGCTGCACCTCAAATAGTCTTTTCTGTGTGTCTATGAATGTATCCCTAATGGCAAAATATGGTGAAGATTTCTTTTCATGGGGTTGGAACAAAGACATAACCAACCTCTGAAATTTTTGGAGACAAACTAGATGGACAGCAACCATAGCCCACTGTGATGAGGTACAGTAGATATGGTTTCCAATGGTTGTTTCTGTTCCATTGACCTAAAGAATCTCATGATCAGTTCAAATAAAAAAGCTACTGCTGTGAGACATACAGACCCATTCCCCTCTGATTATATTTGGAATTCAGGGTCTCTGTGTTACTGTTTACTGAAGAATTTAAAGATAAAAGAGATAATACATTTCCTGCACAGCCATGAAAAATGAAATGAAAAGACTTTCTCATTTCTTATAATGTGCTGGACCTACTTGGACCAGGGTCTCCAGATAGACATTGGTGAAGTGGACTTTAGATAAAAGTTATTATTTGGGCTCAGGACATTCTGGGATTATTTGGAGATTATTAGAGTTAGATTTTCCAACCTTATGTGTGACAACAATTCTGTCATTTCAAAGCTATTTGTAGCTTGTTTCTTGCAGTATACAAACTGTTAACTTTCTCTCAAATGATTTCCAGAAGATAAACAATTAGAAAATAAATATTTTGCAAATTCTTGGTAATAGGTCTCAAGGGATGAGCCTTGTACCACTGGAGTTACAGTGAGCCCATATTCCTTTGTATATGTGCCTTAATATTTCAATGTATAAATTTTCAAACTACTTCAAACCTAAAACAATCATGTGGGATATAGTGGATTGCTATTTTCTTTCTCATTTAGAGTTGCCAAATTCAGTGAATATTGAAAGAATAATTTTGTTGTAGACAAATTAGAAGGTAAACTTAGTTCATACCCCTCTCTCTCTGTCTCTCTGTCTCTCTGTCTCTGTCTGTCTCTGTCTGTCTCTGTCTGTCTCTGTCAGTCTCTGTCTGTCTGTCTGTCTGTCTGTCTCTCTCTCTCTCTCTCTCTCTCTCTCTCTCTCTCTCTCTCTCTCTCTCACACACA
Source organism: Acomys russatus (assembly GCF_903995435.1). NCBI lineage: Eukaryota > Metazoa > Chordata > Mammalia > Rodentia > Muridae > Acomys > Acomys russatus. Next base: position 65,118,092 of record NC_067144.1, on the reverse strand, counting down.
CACACACACACACACCATGTGAGGGAGGTGTAGATTGAGTAGATAGTAAGACTGGTTTATTGCTTTAACTAGCTCATGTTTTAAAAACAGATGGTCACATTTTTCATTTTAAGTAAATGTAATAGTGAATTTGAATTCTCTTGACTCCTAGCCATTCTAATACCATATCAATAATTTGTCTATATAAAAGTAAAACAGAAATACATAATATTGATCAATTCTGGGTGACCATTTTCTTCCTCTTATGTATTTTCATACTAGGGAAAGTTTAGTGAAGATTGTTTCTGGCTTTACTCATCAAATCATTCCTATTGTCACAGCTAACTGATAGGAAATAAATAAAAAAACATCAAGAAACATGGTAGGGCATTTAGGTTCAAGTCAGACAAATGGTCAGAGAAGGCCTTTTTGAAGTGGCAGCACGTGAATGTGGAGACAGGAATGAAAGAAAACATTCTATCATATAGATGACTGAGAGAAGGTTATACTAGAGAAATCATCATTCATGAAGGACACAGAAAGGCAGCTAGTGTACAAGAAGCACGGCAGGTGATAAAACGGCATCCTGCCAGGAGCCGGCTGTGAAACACAAGGCTCCCTGCGAATGAACCGAAGTGATTGAGATGCTTTTCTTACTACTATGCTGGACAAATTCCAGTGTGTATTTCTGGATGGAAAGTCACCCCATTTGTTTCTTAGAGGAATCCTGGATATTTTATTGAAAATGAATTCTAGGTAATTTGTATGTGTATATATAATTGGGTCATGGCGGCTGGCAGACAGCTATTCTTCTGTCCTGTCTATACAGGTATTTTGGGTTTTTGTTTGTTTGCTTGCTTTTTGTTTGTTTTTCCTTTTAATGATGAAAACTGGAAAGACTAAGACAGATTGTCTCCTGTTAGTAGAAATAGAACAGAATCAATGTTTACAAAACCCAAAAAGAACAGATAGTTTGAGTAAAACACTTTTCCTCAGATTATTTCATCTGTAACATTGGTCATTCTCTGCTCAAGCCTCAGTTTCCAACATTGGCTCATTTGTGTCTGGAGCCTGACAGCTCTTAGACTGCTAATAAGAGCAACTAATTGTCCTGGTTTTTAGATCTTTGGGTTTGTTTGACATACATTATCCAGTCTTCCTGTCTCAAGCTTAATCACTAAAGACCTTGATTCTTTCCACTTTCATTTCAGAGAAGGTAATTCATTATATGTATGTGCATAGATAGACACCAACCATATCATCCCCCCTCTCTCTATATATGTGTGTGTGTGTGTGAGTGTGTGTGTATACATACATACATATATATATATATATATATATATATATATATACATACATATATATATATATATATTCATTCATCTTATCTATGTTTTAGTCACCACCCATTCTGTTTTTCTGAATTTATGTATTAGAGGAACACTGTAGAAATAATGAAGTTTATTCATGAACAAGTTTTTGTTCACATTTTGTTTTTGGTGATACTCTGAAAGCCAAGGATGGTATTTTAGATTCATTATTATTGTAAAAATTTATTAAATACCCAAATGGAATAATAAAAGGGCCACTGCAGTTTATAAATATGGAAGAAAATAAAATCAATAAAAATAAATTATATGTGTGCATGAATATATATACCATTCAAAATAATAGTCAACCTTTTTATTTTTCACTTTCACCCTGTAATTATGCATCTTTTGATTAATATTCTTAAATTTCTGGATCATATTAAATTGAGTTGTAAGCACTTATGAAATTCAAATCTCAAATGTCACAAGGTATAGAGTGATAGACGATGCAGAAAAGGAGACTATAAGCCACAGGGGAAAAAACTGAGTGTAGTAAGAACAGTGAGGAGACTTAATGACTGAAAATTTAACAGCTGACTAAGGAAGGGTAAAAGAAGCCATCGTCAGGGTTTAAATTTTAGATTCCTGTCATTGAGATTATATTTTATTTATTTAATTGTTGGTTTATTTTAAGATGCATACATGTGGTGAATATTATACGTGCAAGTGTGTGGGAGTATAGATTCCTGTGCACATGTGGCAAAGACAGAGAAGGACATTGAATGATTGTCTGTGTTATTGTCTGTTTAATGAGAGACAGATTCATTAAACTGAGATTGCATTTTCAGTTAAAGTAGCTGGCCAGTAATCCCTGATGATCCTCTTTTCTGTGTCTAAGAACTGAGGTTTCTGGGTCTTGTATATATCTCTGTCATCCTTTCCTAATGTGCATTCTGGGGATCTGTGATCATTTCCTTGTGCTTTGCACAATACGAGCTCTTGCTACTGAGCCCTCTTCCCAAACATCTAAGTTATATTTTCTAACACTTTCACATGCTTTACAAAAATGGATCTGGACCCAGGGAGGACTACACAAACTGCTGTACCAACCAAGGACAATGCTTGCAGTAAACATAGAGCCCCTATTCAGATCTAGCCAATGGACAGAGCATTCTCCATAGTTGTGTGGAGAGCAGGAACTGACTCTAACAAGAACTCTGGTGCCCCTTATTTGACCACTTTCCCTTGGTGGGAGGCCTGGTGGCACTCAAAAGAAGGGGAAGCAGATATCCTGGTGAGACCAGATAGGCTGTGATCATATGGTGGGGGAGAAGGTCCCCTTCTGTCACAGGTCTAGGAGAGAGGAATAGGGTGAAAGAGGGAGGGAGGGGGTAAGGGAGATATAAGTGAGGGGATAAAAATCAGGACGTAATCTGAATAAATTCCTTTTTTAAAAAAAGGAAAAATACATTTATTTATTTGCAATTTTATAATAAAGTTTATTTAAAATATATTTGTAAGCATAAGAGTCATCCATGTCAGAATTATTACAATAGTCCTAGTAAAAAGTGTTGGTCATCCAATTCTAGGCAGAAAGACATTTTGAACATAATTTAAATAGATCATGGTGAAGATTGGACATGTGGTATCAGGATATATTGGCAAATACTTTTATGCCTTTAGTACATTTATGAACAGCCGGTTTCACTGAAATAGGTGAGTACAAGTGGCTTGGTGAGAGAAATTAAGTGTTATCTTACATTTAATCACACTGTTAAAATGTCAGACAATTTGAATATATTTACAGAACAGATAAATGGAGATTTTAAGAGTACATACATGAACTGAAGATCTTTTAACCCATGGAATTATATATGAAGACTACATGAAAAATAAAAATGTATCAGTCAGGTTTTCTGTAGCAGTTCATCATTTTAAGTGTTGAAAAAAGATGAGAAAAAAAAAAGGCAAACAAGATCAGTGAAAAGCCAGGAGACTGAGAGTTCCTGAAAGTTAGATACAAAATACTTTCAAGAGGAAAGACGTAAAAAGTGGTAATAAACACTCCTGGGAAGTGGGAATGAGGCAGGGAGCATAAGCTGGCAAGATGGAAAGCTGATAATTTTGACAGTAGCATTTTCAGTGGGATAGTGCGGATGACACTTTAAGGACAACTGAAGCCAGAAAACATGCTTATTTGGAGATTTTACTATGAAGATGAGAGTCAAGTAAAAGGTGGAGATGAGAAAAGAGGAAATTGTTGTGTTTATTGTTATTGTAGTCTGTTATTTACTTATGTGGGAGTTTTTGGTTTGTTTATATTTCTTGCATAGTATGGGCACTTTCTGTGCTGTTCAAATCATATAACCAAGAAAAGTTCATATTATCTCAAAACAAAATATTCATTGGATAAATAAATATCTTGACTACATGATAGAATCTGAAGTGCAAGAAAACAAATCAGGAGGAATGCTGACCTGAGACAAGAACAGCAGCATTTCTTTACTTTAAGATTAAAACAAAGAGAGCAATAAAACTACAAATGCTTTCAAAGTTGGCAACCATATTTTCAAGTCGTTGACAAGAAGTAGAGGCCTTTCAGCAGAGAAAACTATGAAGAGACAGAATGATCAGGAGATATTAGAGAAGTAGAGAGGTTTCTGGGTTTCATAGATGGCTTAACTATTATTATGTGTACCCTGGTCCCACACACAACTTATCCCAGGCTGTGTATGACAGCTCTGGAATTCATAGACATTTTAATCCAACAATGTGGCTTCTCTTGTAAGGCATCACATCCCAAAACCAAGGTCTGTGTGATCTGGCTGGGATATAGACACCCTCAATAAACACCTTTAATCCTAAACAATGATGTCCAATTGAAGGACAGAAAAAGTGACAAATATGAGACAGATTTGACAGAGTGAGTCAATATGGTGTATGCCCAGCCCTCATGAGAGAGATGCTACTTAAGGGCATCTGAGAGAAAGAGAGGGGGTGGGGTAGAATAGAGGAGGAGAGGACAGAAGACAGGAATATGGGGAGTTTGTGAAGAAGGTACAGTAAAGATCAGGAGTAGATTTTAGTGCAATTTGAATCCTGGATTTCACCAGCAGTTTTTTTCAAAGAGCAATTAATTCAGTCAGAAGCGAGAGAAGCCAGATTAAATCAGTCATCTTGGAGAGGAGTTTGAGCCAGAACAGCTGAGTTCAACTAGCCAGCCAGAGTTTAGAAAGAAGTAGAAGGGATGAGCTTATTTAACAATAAATAAGTCTCAGAGGTTGAAAATATTCTAGGCCTATGTTAGCAGACAAAAGCTGGAAGCTAAAGCCTTCAAGGTCTGGCTTGCAGAAGATTAGATTGTACAGAGATTAGAAACTTCTAGGCATAGGCCCAGGTATAGCTGGGAGAGAGAGAAAAAAAAAAGCTCTGGGTTCAGGCCAAACATTGCATTCGCAGAGCACGGATAACACTGTCATCTGAAGAAATAAAACAACTAGTACATATACAAACTTCTTTTCTTATTAAAGCATCGAAGAGTCTGCTGCATACTGCTAAGAAATAATTTAAGTGAAGCTACATGTTTGCCCTCTATAGATTTTATTCTTTGAAAGTTCTAAGTTTTTCTCTCTTTGCTGGACATTAAGATATAAACCTTGGATTAATCCCTTAATTGACAGTGCAGCTAATTGTAGGTGTAGATTTCTGTTTTGTTCAGCTCATTGCTTGGCAGTATTTCTGACAATATACTCAAATGTTGGTTTACTTTATAGTATAAAATTTAAAATCATTGGCTAGATCTGGGTAGGGGTTTGAAGTTTACGGCCTGTGTTGTCCTTGGCTGGTGTCATAGTTTGAGCAGGACCTTTGGGCCCAAATCTGCCTATCATAATGTTCTTCATGTGGGTTTCTAGGACATTCTCCACAGTTGAGTGGAGAGTGAGGTATGACTTTCACATGTACTCTGGTGCCTCATATTTGACCATGTCCCCTGGAGAGGGAGACCTAGTGGCACTCAGAGGAAGGATAGCAGGTTACCAAGAAGAGACTTGATACTCTATGAGCATATAAAGGGGGAGGAAGTCCCCCTCAGGCACAGTCATAGGGGAGTGGAGTAAGGGGAAAATGGGAGGGAGGGAGGAATGGGAGGATACAAGGGATGGGATACCCATTGAGATATAACAAGAATAAATTAAATAAAAATATAAAGAAAATCCTGTGCGAAAATTTTTTTAAATCATATGGGATGGTGGCAACAAATAAGCCAATTGCCATTCGTGATTTTACTTTACTTCATTTGACTTGCCTCTATTTAAAAAAATCATATTGACCTAATTATAATAATATGAATAGCAGGCCAATCAACAGCAATCCAGCAGTCCTGTATCCCTTAAACTGCTCAGTGATGCTAAGAGTTTACTTGAATTTACTTTCTCTTTTAATCACACCAGTGAGATTTTCTTGGCTTTGAATCTATGAGAACTGGGTAAAAGTTTGGCCACTGTAACCTCAGCACAATGATTCTTTTTAGATCATTAAGTTCCTTGGAAAAGACCTATTCTGCTTGAGCAATGCAAAGTGAAGATGCATGAAGAAACTCCTCATAGACGCACTGGTTAGTCAGGGTTCTGCAGAGAAACACCATAGATAAGATATGGAGAAAGATGTGCAAAAGAAGGCTTACTACAGAAATTGGTTCATGGAATTATGAAGATTAAGAAATTCCATGATCTGTTGTCTGCAAGCTGGGGAACCAAAAAATTCACTGTAGGCATGCCATGTTCTGGTAGTAACCTTTACCCAGAAACTGTTTCTCTACTTTCAAGTTATTTTCAATATAATATTTTAATCAATTCTTGTAGCATTTCATACAATGTATTTATTATACTCAACTTCTACTCTTCACTTATATCCTCCAAGATCTATCCTGTCCTCATTCCCCATTTACATGCCCTTTATTTTTAGTCCATCAGTTCAAATTTGTGCTACTCATGTACTTCTGAGTGTACATACATCCAATGGTGCATACCCACCTACCATGAGCCATAGTCTTAAAGAAAACATGCTCTTTTTCTCGCTGAATCCATCAATTGTTCATGGCTCCTCTATTAGGGCTGGGGTCCCAAGAACTGCTCTCAAAACACAATAGAATGTTGACCATAGTCTTAAAGAAAACATGCTCTTTTTCTCGCTGAATCCATCAATTGTTCATGGCTCCTCTATTAGGGTTGGGGTCCCAAGAACTGCTCTCAAAACGTAATAGAATGTTGACTGACTTTATCTTGTGGCACAAGTACTAGGAGCTCATGAGTGCAGTGGCCCTGCCATGTCCTAAAGACACTTCACTCTAGTCCTTCCTGACCTCCTGCTCTTACAATCTTCCCATTTTGTCTTTTCTAGATGATCCAAGAAACTCTGGAGATAATGAGTTGATATAGATGACCAATACGTGGCCGAGAAGTTTATGTACATAATCCACTTCATAAGGAAATGTCTCTAATGAAATCTGAGAATATGCTAATTTATGGTAAAGGAGACACAGCAGTATGATACCATGTCCATTTTGCTGAATAATGTAGCACTTTCATCCTTGGGGCATGCCAGCTTTTTCAGAATGTGTTCTTGCCCCGATTCATACTGCCAAGCATGTGTTTCTTTCTGTGAAGCAGGCCTTAAATCTAGCCAGAAAATGACTGATAACCACCATAATGTTCATAGCACTGTTGTACCAAAAGAGTTCTTACTGTGGTTCACTGGTTTCACAGCTGTGTAAGACTGTGGATGACTTTCATTCCCCAGCTGCCTACAAAACACCTTTAGGAACTAAGCTAGTCTCAGAAGAGGGGGCTGGTATTTATCTTCCATTTATGGCTAACCACTCTGCTGTTTTATTCCTGACACTTTGGCAAGTAGTGGGTCTCTGTTTTGACCCTAAATAACTGCATAAAGGAACTTCAAGGATGAGGGTTAAGAAATGACCTAATCTGAGATTATAGCAACAAGCTGTTAGGAAACAATATCATACTGTGGCTATTCAGCAGAATGAGAGAAATGGGCTCTGCACTAGAGATTACGACATGTTTAAAAATTGGTGCGGCAGTTCAGACTGTCCCATACAGGACTCCTATTAAGCCTACAATTTCACAACTTTTGAAAAATGAATGGCAAATGCTATCCCTGTCTTACTTAATCATTTTCCCCAATTTTTGGGGGGAAGCCTTCAATAAATTATTCACCCTATATCAGCCTGAAAAACCTAAAGAGAATGACATCTCATTTCCTCTAAGTGGGAGTTGGATAGGTTTCTGTTCCTTTAGGCTTATTTTCATTGGTAGTTAGTTATAAGTGTTATTGGTCTTTTCCAGAGAAGAAACTAGGTTTGACTCAGGGATGTATCTCTTTTCCTTTATCTTTTTTTTTTTGTAGGTAAGGAGGTAGGAGCTGAAAAGAAAGAAAGGGGGATATAGAAATATAGAGGGAAGATAGAACAAAAGGTAGATTATTGAATCTAATCCTCATCTAAAGGTCCTAATTGTTACTCACAAATAGGTTATTTTTTAGTTCAATGGTATTGAATTTTGAATATTGATGCAAATCATGTTCATGTTAAAAACTAGTCTAATTTTATCACAAGAACATATATTCTAGATCTAAATGATAGATATGACTCTATAGATACATGAGGTGAAATAGTTAAATAAGGTCTTCAAAAACTCAGAGACCTGCAGAATACGGCATTTAAAGATGTTTTTATTATTCTAAAGATTCTTTGACAACAAGGCAAGTAAGCTCCTGGCAACACCCAGCCTTCCTCAAAGAAGAAGATGAGCATCAAAGAACCTCCTTATGGAGTTGACTTCAAATGTGGCCAACTAGCCATTAGGCAAAATGTCCTCGTTCCTGCCACAGACACAATTCTGCTTAAAAAATGGGCAAGTTCAGATGCAGGAAGGTTGAAGGCCAAATTCTGCCAAGAACGAGTAAGCAAGTCCTTGATAATTTCTGCCTCGCAAATATGTCTGTCAGATATATTGGGCCAGAAGGCTGAAGATGATGCTCCAAGTACTGGGTGCCTGTTCAGGCAATAAACTGTCTCATTCATTTTTTCGTTTTGGAAGCTGCTAACCTGCATTCTGCATTTCTCAGGTATTTAAGTTTTATCCCTTCTCAAGTGTCTGATGGATTTGAAGACCAGATAGTTTAGTCTTTCAATTAAGCTTAGTAGGTTAGGGGTTAAGATGTTTTTAGATGAAGATAGATGTTTTAAATTAATAGAGATGATTTATGACAGATATTAATCTCCATTCAGAAATTTAGACCCAAGATAGGAAAGATGTTTACTTCAAGTTTGCCAAATACAAATAGCAAAATCACTATGAATGTAACATTTATATAATTCTTGATTGTCTCGTGTTTCTTCCTGATTATGTAGTTTATTTTACCTATGTGTAATAATATAAATATATATGTTAAAAAGAAACATAATAAAATATTTAAAAACCCAAGTTCTTGGCCCCAGTAAGATGGCAGGTATTGACTTCATTCTGTAAAAGGCCCTTAAATCCAACCAGAATTGGTTGTCTACTCATATGATATTAATGCCTCCATGAAATCCGTGGGCATTTGTCGCCAGACCAGTTATAATAATGGCTTTTACTGTTCACATATGTGCAAAACAAGTCAATGCCTTAATCCTCTGGTAGCATGTTTAGTACTTTCTTTTATATATGTGTATGAAGGGGAGCTGGGACCATCCAATGGATGCTCTCTGTGAGCCCCTATGAGGCCACGTTGGTTGATTATGTAGGTTTTCTTGTGATGTCCTTGACCTCTCTGGCCCTTATAACCTTTCCTCTCCCTCTTCCATAATATTCCCCTAGTTCTGTCTAATGTTTGTCTGTGTTTCTCTGCATCTGTTTTTTTATCTGCTGCTTGGTAAAGCCATTCAGATGACTATTATGCTAACCTCCTGTCTGCAAGTATAGCAGAATATTATTAAAGGTGTCAATGGTGGGTTCTCTCTCAACGGCATGCAACTCAAGTTGTGCCAGTCATTGGTTGGCTGGGTTGATGGTTTTGTTGGTGATTTGGTATCCCCCTCCCTTCACTTGAGGTACCCTTGGCTACAGGAGGTGGTCACTTGAGGCTCCATATTCCTACCTATTATGAGTCAGGTAGTGTGACCACCACAGACTCCCAGAAGCTAAGAGAAATGTAATGGTGACCAAAGTTTCTACCTACCAGATTGCAAGAGAAGACATTTATTGATATTAGGTGCAATAAATGTTCTTTATCAACTCTGATATTTTAACATGGTAAGTTAAATATTGTTGATGTCACATATTTATCCTCAACAAGAAGTATTTAATGGTTTATGAAAGCATTTTTTCATATTTGCCTTTTTCCATGTTGTTTTTAACTGTGTAAATCTTCCAAAAGTCTGAGCATAGCGCTTTCATTCTTAAGATATTCTCATAAACTGTTCTCATATAAGCTAAGATATTCTATTGAAGATAATTGAAATCTTTAATCTTTTTTAGTTTTACATATACATTTATATTATTACACATAAATACAATAAACTACCTATAACAGGAAGAATCATGACACAATCAGGAATTATACAAATGTTACATTCTTAGTGTTTTGGCTGTTTGTATTTGACAGTCTTGGTGCTGGCCTAGCCTAGTTGGGTCACAGAGTAGATAAGATAATTGAAATCTTGCACAAGAATATTTGACATAACTTTTAGAAAGAAAAACTTGATTAATATACTTTATATACCTTAAGGATAACTTCCCAAACACACTTGTTTTTACCATATTTAATTTTACCAGCTACTTACCAGAGCTGATTTTCACCATCTAAATAAACATTGATTTTGGAGTGCTTCTGACTGCAGAACAATGGAATAAATTTAAGTACAGTGTCTGCACTGTGAACATTATTCACACCAAAGCCAGAAATATTGGCCGTTTTATCAATAATTATGCTACTTACACACTGTATAAGTATAATTTTATCGGTGAATGGGTATCTGGTTTTCAGGTCCCCACATAATCTATATACACTTTAAAGGAATGTGTTGTATCACTCAACTATTTTTCTCATTCATATTTACTAAGCAGTGTAAATAAATAAAAGAAAAAAAATCTCTTCTCAGATACAGTACACTCTTTTCTGTTTCTTCTTGGGAGATATTTTTCTTCCCAAAGATCATCTGACTTTCTAAGCATCTCTTACTTAGCACATAAGAATAGAATGAGTGTTAGCAGAGTGAGTTGAATAATAACTAGTCTTGTCCTTCATTATGAAGCACTTTATAACGTTTTTATTGTCATAACTTTATGAAAGTTCCATTTAGGAATCTTTTCTGTGTGAACTGGATGTGCTTTTCCAGTGCCAGTGATGACAAAGGTTAAATCCAAGCTCCCAGCTGTTTCCCACATGCTGGGCTTACAGAGGAATGTATCCAGCTTCCTTCCTCTGCTGGTACCACCCCTGTGTTCTTATCTCTCTTCCCCCTACTCCTCCCTTAGAATGACAGCCCTGACTAGGCCTCCGGAACTTGAGGAGGGTTGATAAGAGGCAGGATGTGCAATGGTTCCTCTGCAAGAAAGTTGGATCGAAATGTGCATCTCTTCAATGGAGCAGCCACACAACTAGGTTTGATGAATACAGCAAGAAGACATCAAACAAAACTCAAAAGGAGTTTAAAAAGGAATCCTTCATTCAATTACCAGGCATGGTCCCATTTGTGACAAGCTAGTGTCTAAAATGTCCATATAAGAATTTCAGAACCTGTGACTAGTTTATGGTACATGACAAAAAAGAGGGGAGAGGGGCTTTGCAGATGTAATGTTGGCTTGTGATAGACCTTAAATATAGAAACTAGCTGAGCAAAGCCAGTGTAATCACATTCTCCAATAGAAGAAGAAGAGAATTTGACTCTGGCTTTCCAAATGTGACAGAAATTCAACCTACCAAAGCCCTCCCCTGTTCAAAGTTTCAATTGGCCATAAATAAGTACTGAGAAGATTAGTCTAGGGAATGTGGCCAGTTTCTATCTCATAGAATGAGGAGTTGTGAACCTTCCATCTAACCTACAAAGAGGGGAATTTGGCCACTACTACAATTTTCTCCCCATGGCATCAAGTAATAACACCTGAATTTTAGTATAGGTTTAAGCCCCTCATTCTGTGTTAATGTGTTACCAGCAAGGACCAGCAAGCTAATTACAAGAGAGTTGAATAGTGACACACCCACTCAGAGACACATGCTTAGCACTTCAATATAAGGATTGGTGACAGACAGTGTGATCAGCACAACTTCTGAGGTCGCAGTGCAGAACAAACCAAGCCACCTAAAATTCTAAACTAAACCCTACAATGAACAAATGTAGCCACTTACCACTTAGCTATGTTACTGGGAATGATAGAAAACATATATGAAAGTAATCCTTTACAAAAGCATTGCCAAAACCGTTACTAATCTCATAATGATATGAAAACAAACTTTCTGTAGAAATGCTTTCTTATCTTCTTACGTTGAGCACTTTTTTATAACAATAGATTTGTTAAACTTTCTCAAAAATAAGGGGTTATTATGGTGTGTGCTTATCTCTAATACATCCATCAGCATTCCCCTCCTCTCACTGCCAACCTTATTACTCATCACTTCTAGTCTAGTCCTCTGTGTAAATGATGAATTTATGTATTCCAGAAATTAAAACAATATAAATTATGTTTCGTCTCTCTTGTTAAGTTAAAGGTTTTGTTTTTCAGACTTCTTTTAAAAGCTAACATTCAAATATAAGGGGAAAATGCAATGTGTGTCTTTCTGGATCTGGGTTACTTCACTCAGAATATTTGTTTGCAGCACCGACCATTTACCAGTAAATTTCAGATTTTCATTTTGCTTTAAATAAGTGTGTTTTATTTAGAAGACCAGAAATTTTAGGTAGCTAGTAAGGGATCAGGGGAGAGGACGGTGATCTTCCGAGGGATGAGGTATACTATTATAATTAAATTGGAGGGACTTTGGACAGGAGGACTAAAGGGCTTGGAAGCAGAAAGAAAAGAAGAATTAGGGGGTTGAGGATGAGAGAGAAAGGTAAAGGCATAATGTGGGGAATGAATACTTAACTAAAGGACTTTGGAAGGCCATACAGAGATCCACTCTTATAGAAGCTTCCTAATATATACAAATATCCCCTCCCGTGTGTGTGTGTGTGTGTGTGTGTGTGTGTGTGTGTGTGTGTGTGTGTAGTTTAAATGGCATTAGTATATAACAGGAGACGGAATACCCCAACTAGACATCATATATAACAAATAACTTCTCCTACAGTACCAGGAGTAGATTATATCCTTTTGAGTTGTTGACTTAGATCCTTTGAACCTAACAGTCTATTTTCAATGCTAATGGTTACCCTCCACAACTTCTGAAGGCACAACATACTTATGTCATTGCAAATGAGTAAATATGGCTGATACACGGCTGAAAGCTTTCACTGCTACTGCTAGCATTCATTATATTGGGAAGTGTTATACAAATTATAGAGGAGAGAAATAATTATCAATTTTACTCAACATGTGTGTGTATGCATGTATGTGTGTGTATATATATATATATATATATATATATATATATATATATATATATATATACATATATTGGGTGTGGGTGTGGGTGGATGGGTGGGGGTGTGAGTGTCTGTAGGGGTGCTTAAAAGTCACATTAAACCAGTAAGATCAAAGTTCTAAAAGTATACAAAGAAAAACACAACTTGGACATATTTTCATTTAAAGGTTCTGATGAAGATTTCTTTGTAGCTTTCCTCATTACTGTTAAGATGACTGAGACTCATGAGTGTACTGGGGTATTGGTGTGCCCCATGTGAGAATTCATTTTTTCAACATTACACAAACCCTGAATGAGACCCAAAGCCTATGTCGTGCTGTTCTGACAGTTCCAGGCCTACCAGCTGACCACATGTGGAATTTGTAGACTGGCAAAGAGCAGGGGAAAGAGCAGACACGGGGGTGTTTTGTAACCAGGAGGAAGCTGGTGAGTGCCAAGAAAAAGGGCAAAGCAAGCACTTCTCTACTGCCTGTCTGGATCCAGCTTTCTTGCCTTAACAGAACTCTGTCAAATGGGCCTGGTAAAGTTCAGAAAGCACTACTAAGAATAAATAAGGTACTGAAGGCTTGTGCTTATGAGGGGAGATAAAAGAAATTTAAAAGTGCTGCCTGCCTCTGTAAACATGAAATGAAAATATGAAAAAAACTATGAGTAAATACATGAAAATTTTCAATGGTTGTGAGGGAAATATATTCTTTAAGTAATGAGAAAACCTTGAAAATGGGGATTTTAAGGTAACTGAGGTGAAGAGAAATAAAAAGCCAAGTAATTTCCAAACTGAAAGTGTTGTGTAAAGACAGACGCATAAGGAGATGCTCCTTACATCAGGAAGGTCTTAGCAGAAAGCACGGAGCTCGTGTCTTAGTCAGTGCTGTGATACGGCTGTGTATATAACCACAATACTGTTTTTGAGACTGACAGACTCTATATGGGTTTGTTGGAGTGCATATTCAACATTGTGTCACGGAGCTTTCCAGGGTCTATTTTTAAGCACAAATGATTCATCATGGCCATAAGACAATAGGCAAGTGGAAAGCTGACTATCAACACACATCAACATTTTTAGCAATTTGTCTATGGCCATCAAGGTTTATTCCCAAAGTGAACAATGTAATGAATTTTTCCCTTTTTATCTTGTCTTGCTCCAGTGAAAAGTTTTAAAATTTTTATTGAAAGACTACAAGACATGCTCATGTGAAAAATAAGATGTATTTTCCAATTTTCTTTTAGTTTCTTTAATTTAAAAAGTATACACACACACACACACACACACACACACACACACACACACACTATTTGAGCTGATATAAAATATCCACCATAAATAAAAATGGAATTAATAAAATACTAAATAAGTTTTAACCTCTTCCCCATCACATCTCTAGAGAATATAATATTTCTCTAATTATGCCATAAGATCTTCTGGAACCGGGTACTTGCTGACTTGGTTGGGTAATTTGTTCTCAAGAACTTGTAAAATATATCTCAGAGGGGCAGGTCGCACATTACTTAAAGTCCAAGGAAAGTCCTCTTCAACTCCAAAGTGAAGAGAAAAAGAGATAGAAAAAAGATTTAAAAATTCATTTACTCTAGAAAAATTAAATTTAGATTATGTCCTGAATTCAATAATGGCAATAGTTTGTGCAAATCCTGTTTAAACATCTAGGAAGGTGTGCTAAGTGCTGTCAACCACCAGAAAAAGCACATGAATCAAGAGACTGTATTAATTACTTTGATATACTTATTCCAAAACATACGCTAATGTCAAAGCACATTGTATATCATAAACATGCACAACTACATGTTAAAGTTACATGAATAATACATTTATTTAAAGCAGATGCATATTTACATGGAATCTATAGAAAGCTTTTGATTCATCTTAGATATGTTGGTGACTGTGAGACCCTCACTAAACAGTAAAATTGATGTTATCTGTGTGATTTATGGCTCACTTGAGTAAGAGTCTACACAGCCTATTGTTAAATTACTCAGGTAATTATCTACACAGCAAGCACCTACATGCCTTACATTAAACTCAGCACAGTCTTAAAATCAGAGACTCTGTAGCCTTTGTTATAGTATACGTGGTCTAAGTTGTAGAGGTATAAAAGACTACACACTCAACCAAAAGTCAGGTTATTTCAATAAGTTAAAATATAAAGTGATTAAAATACAAAGTATCATCAAATGTTGTCTTATACTTAAAGGGTATAAAATGATCAATGCATGTTTGAGACAAAAATGAAGTTTTGCTGAGTGTTGAATGGTGTATATAATGTTTCAAGCTTGATTTTATTAATGTGATAAAGTAACTACAAACTGTATTTCTTTCTAATTTGTTTGATTGCTTCTTTTATTTCTTGAAATAGGGTTTCCCTGAGTCATCCTGTCTGTCCTCAAACTCACTTTTTAGATCAGGCTGGTCTCAAACTCATACACCCTTCCCCCTCTGCCTCCCGAGTGCTGGGACTACAGGCATGCAACACCACACCTGACTTTTTTTTAATTTATTTTTTTCTTTTTCTTCTTTGTTGTTGTTTTCTTTAGTTCTTTGTGAATTCTGAACAATGTTTTTTATCATATATTTCCCATTATCTTCCTTTTCCAAGTCTCCCTAGATCTATGCCCTTACCTACTCAACTTTTTATACCCTCTTTTTTGTAGTTGTTCCTATTATTTAACCCTATAAAACCTGACTTTTATTATTATATAGTCTTGAGTGGGTGTCTGTACAATGGAGCATGGTAGACTTACCAGGGGCCACACCCTTAACTCAACTGACTGTCTCTTCAGGAAGCTATCAATTGTCGATAGCTCGGAGCTTGGGATGGACCTCATGTCTACCTCTTCCCTCCTTGACTCGATGCTGTTCAAGACTTGTACAAGTTAGCACAGTCATTCTGAGTATATATTTGCAGCTGCCCTGCCTTACTGTCCCAGAAGATACTGTTTCTTTGTGGCCATCCACTGTAATTTTGATTTCTTATACAATATTCATGCCTTCTTCCACAATAATCCCTGAGGCTTGGGAGTGCTGGGCATGGTAAGGTTTTCTCATTTAGGCCTCAGGTCCACAAGTCTCTTATTCTCTGAAACTGTTTTGTGGGTCTCTATATTAACAACTACTACAGAAAGAAGAGGGTATGACAAACGTTGAGAAATGCACTAATCTACAGGTAATAGGATAGATAAGCTGTATATTTCAGAGTCAGCCTTATATCCAATTAGAACGTGGTTAGCTATATTGTCATGATATTTGTGTCATTGGAGCACCAGAGGTCATGTCTATGAAACATGTCATTATGTAGACCTCTGTACTCTAAAATACAAAACAAAACAAAACAAAAAAAATACTAAAAAATACTAAAAGCATCTAAATGGAAGCTTGAGGTAGTGGTGCAGGCAAGTAATCACACACCCAGGAGGCAATGGAGGATGATGAGTTTGAAGTCAGCATAGGCAGTTTAGGAAGACTCTACCTCCACAATTTAAAACAAAGGAAAATCAGCTTTTGAATAAGCATGTAAGTTTTTATTTAGAATTTACTTAGATGTTTGTCCCACTGCAGGTTGTCATGAGGTTCAGTCACTATGTTAGTCATCTGCGTTTGCGTTTTCCTTCCCATCTATTTCTTCATTCATGCAATTTCCTGTTACTGTGCACAGGTTGTTTGCAAACAACCTAAGTTCTTTTTAAAGCCAATAATTATCTTGTTTCTTCACAAGAAATACAGACTCATGTGGTCAGAATTGCAACATTATGTCAAAATATTCTTATTCCAAGGCAGAAAAAAAGCTATACAGCTGCTAGCCACTTGAAAAATGAGCTTTAATTCATTTTTACTTTATTCTGATTTCATTTCACAAAGCTGTTAATCTCTCTATAAGTAAGAACATGGCTCAGTTTATCTAAGAATATCCTTTTCCCAAAGTTTTTCAACTACATATTTTTGCCTGGAGGTCATGCCCTTAAAAATGACTTTCTTCTGTCAATATAGTACCAATTACAACATTTTTAACGAAACTGTCACAAGTGTAATATCTCCTATTGTTTTTTTTTTTTTTTTAATTTACCTTAAATCAGGCTTGCCTTTGAAGGCATGCAACAGCTAAATTGCCAAAGGGGGAAAGTATGACACAATTTTAGAGATATATTTTCCTATGATTTAGGTTTACTCTTATAATTGCATTCAAAATTATAAATAAGGAAAATAAAAACTTCAAAATGTTTTAACTTTCAGATCTGATTATTTTTATTTCTGGTTATTCAAATTTGATTATGTTGTTCAGTTAATTGATTCATGTCTCCCCCCTACATTCTAATTATTCTGTTTTGTGTCTTAATTATCCATTCTCTCACACGTTCAGAAAACTTTTTATGGGTTTCTCTGGGTGAATCATCACAATAACTGTAGTTTTATATATAAGATATATTTAGTCAAAGACTGAATACCAGTCTTTGATGTACTGGAACTCATTTCTCTTTGGAGGGAGAGAGGCAGAGTTTATTTGGTTTACACTCCACACTGTGGTCAATCATTAAAGGAAGTCAGAGTAGGAACTCAAATAGGGGAGGAGCATCAAGAAAGGAGTTGTCACAGAGACCTATAACAAGTTGGGAAGAGGGTTTGATATAGACTAAAAGAAAGATAGGAAGAAAAAAGTGATGTAATTCCGTTCAAGTAAGACTATATTAAAAAAATAAAAATAAATAAATAAATAAAAATAAAAAATTTAAAAAGACCATATTAGAAATAATATGTTTTTACATGTAAGCTCCGTGTTCTTATATTAAACTTTGGAAGTAGAATTCTATATTCCAATGATGCTCAAAATTGAATTAGTACAAAGAAGGGTTTTATGAATTTTAAAGAATTCTAAGTTTATTCATAATTCTCAGTGACTTGTTTCTCTCATGTGATACAATTTCTAGGAAAAAAAATCTGAGTGTATCATAAATCTAGCAAACCTTTACTTTTCTCCAAAACTCATTTTTAGAAGACATTTCAAAAATATTCTAGATGAAAGTTACTCAAATATGTTTTTTTCAGGGATGACCATTCGGAACTGGATAAGCAAATGATATGCTCTTCCTTGGAGAAAACAAAGCCCTTCTCCCCTTCCAGTATTCCTCATTTGTCTGTAGTTCTTTGTTTAGGATTGAGACTTAATGGAATTTTTGCCGTGAAACTAGTATAGAGAAGAAAATGAGACTAACATTCCTAGTGAGGGGAGTCAAGGAATAACAATAATAATAAAAAATGACCCAATAACTCATTTTAAACAATGAATTCTATTATTAATTTTAAAAACAAAATTGGTGCTAGCTATCTTAAAGATTATATTATCAAATATATTTTGTTCAATTTGTTAGTTGGAAGTTTGCTAGAGAGTGATTCATCTATGTTGAATACATTGTAATCTGTCATTTTCTTTACTAAAATTAGCATAGCTTCAGTTCACATTTAATTGGAGTGTACTGTTTGAGTTCCTCCATATTAAATATAAAGAAAACATAAGACATAGTTAGTTTGAGCCCATCATTGAACTATTAAGCTCCCAGAAATGTTATTTTTACTAAAATTACATTTTCAGGCCTCTGTCCATGGTTGCATTTAATAACATTTGCTGCACTTCGAGTGCAGTGGTTCTCAAACGTCTTAATGCTGTGACCCTCTTATACTGTTCTTCATGTTGTAGTGACCCCCACCATAAAATTCACAGTTTTGCTACTTCATAAGTGTACTTTTGCTACTGTTATCATAGTGTAAATATCTGTGTATTCCAGTGCTTTTAGGTGGTCCCTGTGAAAGCGTCATCCATTCCCTAAAGGAATTGTGACCTACTTGGTGAGAATCACTGTGCTAAAGGATCCATTCAGTGCTCAGTGCACACACTGGTCAGCTTAAAATTGTTACTCCAGCTTCAGGTGATCTCACACCTTTTACTGTCTCCTGTGGGCCACTACACAAACATGATGTACACACATCTGCTTACACAGACAGAAAGAAGACACACACACACACACACACACATGCATGCCCACATATAAATAATAAATGTATTTTCAAATACGCTTACATGTCTTTATTTATTTATTTATTTACAATGTACTTATTCATACAATATTGCATTAGAATTTCAATGATTTTATTTCGAAGCAAATCATTATCACATGATTGATTGTACTTTTGTGAATCCAAATTCAGTCTAATAGTTTATACTGGAGCTAAAAATATTCAAGTGCCAACATCCTATGTAAGGCAGAGTAGAATGTAAATTAATGAAAAAGTGGAGACAGGGGAGGGAAGAATGGGAGGATACAAGGGATGGGATAAACATTGAGATGTAACAAGAATAAATTAATAAAAAATTAAAAAAAAAAAAAGAAAAAGTGGAGACAGGCAAGTGGCTTTTAACAATATTGTGTATATGCTTTTGTGTATGCACATAAAGGTACATATGGAATCTTACCTTTATTTATCTCATTTTTAGTGGAATAAACAGGACATGGCCCTCTCTTTAATCACTAACTCTGTCTATTCTATTTCCCATTCTGAGTGAGATTTAAGCAGCCTCCATGGGTCATCCTTGTTATTTATCTTCTCTGGGTCTCTGTATTGTAGTATGTTTATCCTGTACTAAGTGGCTAAAATCTACTTATATGGAATTGAATTGAAGATGCAGAAATAAATCCACACACCTATGGACACTTGATATTTTACAAAGAAGCCAAATCTTTACAATGAAAACAGGATAGCATCTTCAACAAATGGTACTGGACTAACTGATTATTTACATGTAGAAAATGCAAGTTGATCTGTATTTATCACTATGCACAAAACTCAAGCAAAAGTAGATTAAAGCCTTCAACATAAAACCAGAGACACTAAATCTATTAGAAGAAAAAGTGGGGAAGAGCCTGTAACTCATTGGCACAGGAGACAACTTCCTGAACAGAACTCCAGCAGCCCAGGCTCTAAGGTCAACAATTAATAAATGAACCTTATGAGGCTGAGAGGCTTCTGTAAGGCAGAAGACACTGTCAACAGAACAAAGAGACAGCCTACAGACTGGGAAAAGATCTTCACCAATGCTACATCTGACTGAGGGCAAAATATATAAATAACTCAAGAAATTAAACATGACTAAACCAAGTAACTCAATCAAGAAATAGTGTTCAGAGCTAAACAGAGAATTCTCAACAACAGAATATCAAATGGCTGAGAAACACTTAAAGAAATGTTTAACATCCTTAGCCATCACAAAAAGGCAAATCAAAATGATTCCATCTTACACCCATCAGAATGTCTAAGATCACAAACTCAAGTGACAGGATATGTTGGTGAGGATGTGGAGAAAGGGGAACATTTCTTCATTGCTGGTGGGAGTGTAAACTCGTACAACCACTTTGGAAATCAATATTGTACTTTCTCAGAAAATTAGAAATAGGGTTACCTCAAGACCAACATATTGAATTCCTTGAAATATACATGAAAGATTTTCCTCCATACAACAAGGACATTTGCTCAACTATGTTCATAACAGTCTTATTTGCAATAGCCAGAATCTGGAAATAACCTAGATGTCCCTCAGTCCAAGAATGGATAAAGAAACTGTGCTACATTTACACTATGGAATACTACTCAGCTATTAAAAAAAAGGAAATCTTGAAATTTGCAGGCAAATTGATGGAAGTAGAAATGATCATCCTGAGTGAGTTAACCAAGACCCAGAAAGATACACAGGGTGTATACTCACTTATAATTGGACACTAGCCCAATATGGATGTCCGCTGAGAGTCTTCACTCAGGCGAGGATTGGAACAAATGCTAGGACTTCCTATTGGGACTACATATGATGAGAGATATGGGAAAACAGAGAAATAGAAGGACCCAAAGTGTCCTGTAACCCTACAAGAATAGCATCAAGGCTGCCAGATCTGGACTCAGGGGGGCCTACACAAACTGCTGTATAAAACAAGAACAATGCATGCAGTAAACCTAGACCTCCTAAACATATCTAGCTATGGACAGTGCATTATCCATAGTTGTGTGGAGAGCTGGGATGGACTCTGACATGAACTATTTGACTACTTCCCCTTGGAGGGAAGTCCTGGTGGCACTCTGAGGAAGGGTAAGGAAGCCATCAGCATGAGACTTGATAGGCTCTGATCATATGGTGAGGGAGGAGATCCCCTTCCATCAAAGGGTGAGGGGAATAGGGTGAAAGAGGGAGGGGGAGAATGGGAAGATACAAGTGAGGTGATAACAACTGAGATGTAATCTGAATAAATTAGTTTATAAAGGGAGAGGTCTTGGGGAGAGGAAAAGGAAGGTGAGAGGGAGGGACTAGGAGGAGAGGAGGAGAGAAAGCTCTAATCTGGATGTAATGTAAACAAATACATACCAAAAAAACTTCACTTTCTCAGGATAAAAAAAAATGAAAAAAAATTTAAAAAATTAAATAAAAACTAATAACTTGTATGTCACTTGCTTCTCATGGGTGCAATATATGAACCCTTACATTATATTTATTAAGCATTTTTAATCAAAATGTGTATATTATCTTAAGTAATTTATTACACTCATGAAGTTGTAAATATTCTGGTTTAGATGAGGGAGGCTGGCTTCAAAGTTTTCCAAAGACTCCAGACCTATGGAAAAATTAATGTATAAAACCAAGTGTCTCTGCCTTTGAGGACTATAGGAAGTTTAGATAGGGTGAGAACTTATTAGAAACATTGTTCATCCTCCAGCTTATATAAAATAAACAGGTTAGACGGTTTCTGAAGCGATTTCAATGTCTGGGATAGAGTGGCTGTGTAAGGAGTAGAGGTTTAAGATCAAGTTCAGGTTAGCATGCAGATGTTTACATAGCAAAGAATACCTTTTTGAAAAAACTGCCTCCAGAATTGTTGAAGTCCCTCAGTTTCACACAGAGAATACATATATTCTCCACAGTTATGTGGAGAGTGGGGACTGGCTCTGACATGAACTCTGGTGCTCCATATTTGACCACCTTTCCTTGGTGGGGAAGTCTGATGGCACTCAAAGAAATAATAAGCAGGCTACTAAGATGAGACTTGATAGCCTATGACCATATAGTGGATGAGGAGTTCCCCCTTGGTCTTAGACCTAGAGGAGGGGGAATAGAGTGAAAGCAGGAGGCAGGGAGTAATGGGCGAATACAAGTTATGGAATAACAATTGAGTTGTAATCTGAATAAATTAATAAAATTAAAATTAAAAAGTAAAGCTGTGGTGTTTAAAATAATGCAGTTTTATATTTATATATGCAAATGATCTTTTATTATAAGTGATGGAAACCACATAGTTTTAGAGGCTAATTTTGAAATTTCTGTGATTTACTTTTCTTTTCCTAAAACAACTTAGTTCATGTCAAATCATGTGTTGGGTAACATGTTCAAGATTAATTTCCTGAGAAGATATTTAGTGGAAATCCTGAATGGTATGTTGGACTAAAAACACAGGGAAAGGAGAGAACAAGAAGATGGAATAAAGAAATTTAATCAGAAAACATGGTAATGTTTCCACAACAATGTTACTAACTGTTCAAAGACTAAAACATAAACCAGATTTTCTTTTTTGTCTTGGAATATTGGCTCAACCTTTATAAATACTGCTTTAGGTTCAGAAAAACAGAGAAAATAAGCAGAGACAGAGTAACTGGGGTTATCTTTAAATAGCTTCATTTGATTGAAGGAAAGAAAAGAAATCACAGAAATGAGAGCATGACAATGCACCAAGGAAGGAGGCCAAGGGTGACTCAAACGAAGGAGAATGTCCCTTAATATCCTTCTGCATCCTACCTCAGATGAACTTGTCCAAATGTAGAAAACAAGGTAACCTATTTTCTCAATGGCTTTCTTTATTCTTATTTCAATTTGTGATACAATTTTTACTTCTTTTAACTGCACTTCTTGGGTTAACAGTCAGCATGCATGCCTTTTTCTAACATCTCAGTGTTCTCCATGTATTAGAATATTTTAAAAGTGGCTACGTGGTTATATCTGTCTTCCAGGCACATCTGTCCCCATCCCTTTCCTCCTCCATGTTAAACCACAGGACTTGCCAGGCAGCAATCCTGCGCAGGACTGAGTCACAACATCTGGATTCTGATCTCATGGCCCCTGGAAGATAAGCAGAAAATAAAAATTGTTCTGAATTCACAATGTCCTCACTAATAGGCGTTTTGTAAAAGAATAATAGTCCCTCTGGGCAATAGAAAAATGAGTGAAATGATCACATTTAACCCTAAACCACTTGAAAAAAATGCAGTAGGATTGCAGACCAGGGACCAGGACGTTTGTACTCGAACTGAAGAAGTGACAGCAAGACTCAGTCACAGAAAGGCTCAAACTTTTGGCACTTGAAAAAATATTTATCTTGGCAAATTAGCAAATTTCAGTCTTAATGACTTGAACAAGTCTATTTGGAAAACACGAAATACCAGATTACAAAACTGTAGCAAAACCATCGTACATGCAAACAAGAACACATCTGCTCAGCAGGAATGCCTGCTGTGGAGCCTCAAGTCAAAAGAACTTGGGTACGCACTTATTTTTACCATATTCTCAAATATAAGAAAATGTCACAGCATATATATCATTAAAATAGCCAAATTAATCTATTGGCCTAAATGAAATGTACAGGTACTGCCAATTTATACTGCAAGGTCGAGGCAGTGACAGTTCTAAACAGAAACTGTGATTTTTAAAGAACTAATGAGAAATGCTGTCTCTTAGATTTTTCCAAGTGAATTCTTTTACCTTTCAAATAAAATATTTTAATCTTTGCAATGGGCAGAGTGGGCTTAAAACATATATTTGTATGTGTAAATATATATATAACTAACCTCCACTTCATCCACTTTTATTTCAAAGATTTAGAACAGCCAAAATATTGAAGGAGCACAACAACAACAAAACATTCTTCTTTATCTCCAGCACTGGAGTTTCGCAAATTTTGGCATTTCTCCTACATTATCCAATGTCTCTGTCCATGTGCTTTTTCATACACATTTTACACTCACACACAAACACACATTTATACATACCAAGTGAATCTTTTGAAAGTATGGTCACAAATTATTTGCAATTTATCCTAGTGGCATATTAATTCTTTTCATCTGAAAGGGTTTGTGAATATTTGTTTGTCATTGGGGTCATAAGACAAAACAAAACATTGCAAAAGTTCAATGTGGCATCTTAGAATAGGTAACAAGAAGGGGTGACTGTGTGTTGGCTTTCAAGTATACAAACATGATAGCTGAACTTGAACCTCAGATCTCAGACTTTAATTCACTGTTTTTATTTGTTGTTGTTTATGCACTATGAGCCCAAATGAGGCTGCCTGGATAACTGAATAAGCAAAACCCAGGTTGCTTTGCATAAAGCTCACTCAATTCACTGTCAAGAAACAGAATCTATGCCTGTGTCTTCACCTTTGGTTTTATATATTTGCAAAGGGAATGAGTGTGTTTTTTCATAATGAAGGCTTCTTTTGGATACTCTAATCACCAAGGATAAAGTCAGAAGCATCAAGAACACTTTTAGAGCTTGTGATCACTTTCAGCAAAGTACAAAATTAAACAGTAGCGTTTCTGTATAGTATCAACAATCTTTCTAAGGAAAAAAAAAACTTAATGGCTTAAAAACTAAACAGATAAAATACTTAGGAAAAACCTAACCAAAGAAGTGAAATATGTCTAAAATGAACTTGTAAGACACTAATAATTAATTGAAGAAGACATAAGACATTGAACATCCTATCTATGATTCATAATTTAATACTATGAAAATGGCTGTGTTACCAATCTACAGACTAAGGGGAATGCTCATTAAAATCTCATAGCACTAGCCAGGGATAATATACACAGTAAACTTCAAACCCCTACCCAGATCTAGCCAATGGACAGGACATTCTCCACAGTTAAGTGGAGAGTGGGGTATGACTTTCACACGAACTCTGGTGCCTCATATTTGGCCATGTCCCCTGGAGGGGGAGACCTGGTGGCACTCAGAGGAAGGAGAGCAGGTTACCAAGAAGAGACTTGATACCCTATGAGCATATACAGGGGGAGGTAATCCCCCTAGGAACAGTCATAGGGGAGGGGAATAATGGGAAAATGGGAGGGAGGGAAGAATGGGAGAATATGAGGGATGGGATAACCATTGAGATGTAATATGAAAAAAGTAATAAAAAAATTTTTTAAATCTCATAGCATTCTTCACAGCCTTATAAAAAACAATTTTAAAGTAAACATGGAACTATAGAACTCCACACATGGCAAACCAATCTTAAGCAAGAACCCTGTAAGAAATATCTCAATATCTGTCCTCAAATACTACAGAGGCCTAGTTAAGATGCCAGCATGGTACTGACCCTAGAAAAATGTTTAGAACAATGGAATATAACAGAAGACCCAGAAATATACTTACACAGCTATAACCACCTAATCTTTGACATTTCTATCAAAAGCATGCATTGAAGAGGGGAAAAAAAAGAGAGTTCCAGAAAAACTCCAACCTCCAAGTCTCTCAAGCCAGTGTTCCATAAAAACTAAATACACATTTCTAAAAATAATAATCTTTCATCTCAAACAAATATACACTCAAAATGGATCAAATATCTTGATATATACTTTAAACCTCTAGAAAACATGGTAAAATGAGTGAAAATGTGAACAAATAGGAGAAGTCTTCTGGAAAAGGGCTCTAGTGTTACAGAACTAATCCCCAAAACTGACAAATCATGTTTTAGTAAATTAGATTTCATACAGAAAATAAACAGCCAAGTGAAGGACTAACCTATACAATGAAAGAAAGTGGTTTTCAATTATACATGACACAGGGATTATTAGTTACAAAGAACTCTAAAAATTTAACGCCACCCCTTCACAAAAAACCAAATTAATGTATATGCTGATGAACGGAATAGACAGACATCTTTTAAAAATACAAATGTCCATTTGTGAAATGTCATCTAATGCCTTTCACCAGCAGAAAAATTATATCAGTTTCCTTTTCACCCTAAACAAAATGGCTTTTAGAATAATAGTACTAAGTGCTGACTAGGAAACGAAGAAAGATAATGCCTCTTGTGCTGATGGTGCTAAGGAAACAGGTGCAGCTGCTATGGAAATCAGTATGGAGCTACCTCAAAAAAATTTTATATATTCACCACGTAATCCTGTTCTAAACTCTGAAAAAGAATCACCAAGAGTCCTAAGTCAGCATTCCACAGTGATACTTCCAGACCCATGTTTACTTCTACCTTATTTATAACAGTGGAGAGAGAGAAACACTCCTTCATTGCTGGTGGGAATCCAAATTAATAGAACCACTTTGGAAATCTATCTGGTCCTATCTCAGAAAACTGGACTAGGGCTTCCTCAAGACCCAGCTATTCCACTCCTTGGAATATACCCAGAAGATGCTCCAGCACACAGCAAGAACATTTGCTCAACCATGTTCATAGCAGCCTTATTCATAATATCCAGAACATGGAAACAGCCTAAGTGCCCCTCAGTAGAAAAAGGGATAAAGAAACTGTGGTGCATTTACACTATGGAATACTACTCAGTCATTAAAAACAAGGAATTCCAGAAATTTCTGGACAAATGGATTGAACTAGAAATGATCATACTGAGTGAGTTAACCTAGAAGTAGAAAGAATCAAATGGTATATACTCACTTATATCAGGATACTAGCCCAAGGGGCATGTCCCATGAAAGTCTTCACTTTCCAGGAAAGTGGGACAGAGGAGAAGACTTCCTATTGGGTCTCTAGGTGAGAGAAGCATGGGAGAATGGGGAAATAGAAGGATCCAGAGGGTCCCAGAAACCTACAAGAAGAACATTATGATGGGCAGATCTGGGATCAGGGGTCCTGCTCAAACTATGGCACCAGCCAAGGACAATACATGCAGTAAACTTCGAACCCCTACCCAGATCCAGCCAATGGATAGGACATTCTCCACAGTTGAGTGGAGAGTGGGGTCTGACTTTCACACGAACTCTGGTGCCCCACATTTGGCCACATTCCCTGTATGGGGAGGCCTGGTGGCACTCAGAGGAAGGATAGCAGGCTACCAAGAAGAGACTTGATACCCTATGAGCGTATATAGGGAGAGGAGGTTCCCCTCAGTCATAGTGATAGGGCAGGGGAGTAAGGAGAAAGTGGGAGGAAGGGAGGAATGGGAGGATACAAGGGATGGGCTAACAATTTAGATGTAATATGAATAAATTAATAAAATATATTTAAAAAGATATGAAATGAGTCTAGATGTTTGTCCTCAAAGAAATAAATAACAAGCAAGTGCTACATTTACGAATAAAACTTGACTCAGCTGCAAAAGAAAACTAAATTATGATATATAGAAAGAAATAGAACTAGATGTCTTCATGTTATGCAAAATAAACAAAACTCAAGAAGATCAAGAGCACAGTTTTATCTCTGTCTTAGGATTTCATTGCTGTGAAGAGACACATGACCAAGGCAACTTTTATAAGGTGAACACTATTGGTGTGTGCTTACAATTTTAAAAATTCAGTAAATTATTATCATGGTAGGAAGCATGGCAGCTTCTAGGCAGACACAGAACTGGAGGTGGAGCTATGAGTTCTACATCTTTCTCTAGAGGCAGAATAAGAAGACTGTGTGCCTCTTGTCATAACTTGAGCATAGAAAACCTCAAGGCCCATCACCACAGTTACACACTGCCTCCAATAAAGCCACCTTTACTCAAACAATGCTAAACCTAATAACAGTTCTATTCTTTATGGTCAAGCATTCAAACACATGACTCTATGAGGCCATATTTATTCAAACCACCATAATCTTATATAATGAACTAGATTTAAATGTATATGTATAAATAGATATCTTTTCATTTTCATTATATATATATATATATATATATATATATATATATATATATTCTGACGCATGATCCATATAAGAATGTATGTACATGTGATGTTATGTGTGTGTGTATGAATGGACGTATACATATATACAAAACAGAAATGTGTTATAATTTCATTATATTACAGTCTCAACTCCAGAAAACTGAAAACTAATTACTAAGATATCTTACCCTTGAGGTCCTGTTACTCTGGAACTTTGGATATCACATTCTATTGATTCATGGCTTGATTAAATATGAAAGAAAAGAAGACAAAATCAGTATGCCTACATGTCAATAACTGTTTTTTCAGTATGTACACATCTGCCAATTTACTTGTAATAACATATATATATATATATATACACATACATACATACATATAACTATATATTGTTACTGGAATTTGTCTTTCCAAAAGTGAAGGAGTATGTTATGCATATTTACAGCTATCATCTTTGCACATGATAAAGTCCATAGGACAGAAATGTATAAAGGAAACATAGATGAAAGTTGTTGATTTTGGAGTCTGTGAGATTTCATGTGGGCAAGGACATGAAGCAAAGGGAATACTCCTCCAGTTCACCAAAAAGACTTTCATGGTTTGGCGTACCGCAACATGAGGAACTATATTAAAGGGCTGCAGAATTTAAAAAAATAAGATGCTCTCATTAGCTTACAGACAATGGTCCAGTTAATCTAACAATGACTGTCTACCAATGCAAGGTCCAATAATCCAGCAGTTGTTCATTCCATGAGGCTGAATGTCTCAGCTGGTCTTCAGTATATGCCAGAATCCCGAAGAAGTAGGGTCTAATGCCAGTGAAGAAATGGACTTTCTAGCAAGAACAAGAGTAAGCAGGCAAGGAGAGAGAATGTTTCCTTCATCCAGGTCCTTTTTATGATTGCCAATAAAAGGTTTGACCCAGATTAAAAATGTACTTCCCCATCTCAAAGATCCAGATGAGAAGTGTGTCTTCCCACTTCAAATAATTTAATTAAGGGAAAAAAACCCTCACAAGTATGCCAGCTATTTGAGTTTTAGTTAATTCCAGTTGTATTCAATGCATGAGGGTTACTCTAGTGAAGACTACTAGTAATGGGGGGTATAGAGCTTGAACAGGTGATTTTTTTTTTATCAGCAGAGAAGCTCCCAGTGGTAGGACTGGGACACCAATCCAACCACAAAACCTTTGACCTGCAATTTGTGCTGCCAGCAAGATGTGCTGGGATAGTGGTTTTACAAAACTTCTGGAAGTGGGAAATGAAGGAGTTGTCCAACTTGTGGCCCATTCAATCAGAGGGAGTTGAACAGATACTGTCTGGATGGCCATGGCTGGGAGGCTGGATAGCCCAGATACCTAGGATAAAACCAAATGTGACTGGCAAAAAAAACTTAGTGAAATGATTCCTAATGATATTCTGCTATATTCATAACTCACTACCTAGGCCACTTATCATCAGAGAAGCTTCAAGAAGCAACTAATTGGGGAAGAGACCCACAGCAAAACATTAGTTGGAGCTCTGCCAACCTGTCTAAGATATAAGGAAGGATTATGGGAATCAGATGGGACATGGCCCACAGAATCAACTAAGCAAGGATCATGGAGGCTCACAAAGACACTCATGGACCCTGACTAAATCTTAGCTAGACACTTTGCATATATGTTTTGGTTGTATATATTATTGTTCTTATGAGACCCTTAACATTGGGAGTGTAGGGTTTCTTTGACTCTTTTGGTTGTTCTCTGGAGACTTTATCTCTACTAATTTGCCTTGTCCAACCTTGATATGAGGGTTTGTGCCTAGTCTTACTGTAATTTTTTATGCTGTGTTCAGCATATCCCTGGGAGACCATATCTTTTCTGAAGAAAAATAGAGCAGGATTGTGGGTGGAGAGGAGCACTGAGAGGAGTGGAAAAAAGGGAAATCGTGGTCAGGCTGTAATATATGAGAGAAGAATACATTTTTTTAAAAAGGAAAGGAAAGAAAACAAGAATAGAAATCACAGTATCTCATCTCAACAATTTCTACGAGATAGGTCAATTTTTTTTATTAATTTATTCTTGTTACATCTCAATGTTTATCCCATCCCTTATATCCTCCCATTCCTCCCCCCCCCAATTTTCCCATTATTCCCCTCCCCTATGACTGTTCCTGAGGGGGATTACCTCCCCCTATATATTCTCATAGGGTATCAAGTCTCTTCTTGGCTACCTGCTGTCCTTCCTCTGAGTGCCACCAGGTCTCCCTCCAGGGGACATGGTCAAATGTGAGGCACCATAGTACATGAGAAAGTCATATCACACTCTCCACTCAACTGTGGAGAATATTCTGACCATTGGCTAGATCTGGGAAGCGGTTTAAAGTTTACCTCCTGTGTTGTCCTTG
Source organism: Acomys russatus (assembly GCF_903995435.1). Taxonomy (NCBI): domain Eukaryota; kingdom Metazoa; phylum Chordata; class Mammalia; order Rodentia; family Muridae; genus Acomys; species Acomys russatus. Next base: position 65,087,840 of record NC_067144.1, on the reverse strand, counting down.
GCTGGTGCCTTAGTTTGAGTAAGACCCCTGGGCCCAAATCTGCCTATCAGAACATGGAAACAGCCTAAGTGTCCCTCAGTAGAAGAGTGGATAAAGAAACTGTGGTACATATACACTATGGAATACTACTCAGCTATTAAAAACAAGGAATTCCCGAAATTTGTGGATAAATGGATTGAGCTAGAAATGATCATAATGAGTGAGTTAACCCAGAAGCAGAGAGAATCAAATGGTATATACTCACTTATATCTGCATACTAGCCCAAGGGGCATGTCCCACGAAAGCCTTCACTTACCAGGAAACTGGGACAGAGGGGAAGGCATCCTATTGGGACTCTAAATGAGAGACGCATGGGAGAATAGCAAAATAAAAGGATACAGAGGGTCCTAGAAATCTACAAGGAGATAGGTCAATTTTAAAGAGTAGTAGAGAATTTAATCTACCATTCTTTCTGATAATAAATCTATGGTATTAATGAAATCTCATACTCCATAAATACATAAAATACCATGTGCCCATTAAGTTTTAAAACCCACATAATCAATATAAATGAACATAATAATATAGTTTCTGTAGTTTAAAAAAAAAATCTTAAATTTCTGTGGACTTTATTTTTCCAGCTCTTTACTCTGAGATAATGTCTATTTTTATTGCTTAGGTGTGTTTTTGTATGCAGCAGAATGTTGGATCCTGTTTGCACAACCATTGTGTTAGCCTGTGTCTTTTTTTAAGGGACTTGAAGCCATTGATGTTGAGAGATACTAATGACTACTGGTTGTTAGTTCGTGTTTTTATTTTTATGTTGGTAGTGGTAGTGTGTGTGTGTGTGTGTGTGTGTGTATGTGTGGGTGTGTGTGTGTGTTTGCTTTCTTTTGGTTTTGTGGATGTGGGGTTATTTATTTCCTATGTTTTCCTGGGTGTAGTTAGCCTCTTTTTATTGGAGTTTTCCTTCTAGTCTCTTCTGTAAGGCTGTCTTTGGGTCTAGGTACTGTTTAAATTTGGTTTCATAATGGAATATCTTGTTTTCATCATCTATGGTGGTTGAAAGTTTTGCTGGGTATAGTAGTCTGGGTTGACATCTGTGGTCTCTTAGTGTCTGCATGACATACATTCAGGCCCTCTGGCTTTCATAATCTCCATTGAGAAGTCAGATGTAATTCTTAAAAGTTTGCTTTTATATATGACTTGGCATTTTTTTCTCTTGCAGCTTTTAATATTCTTTCTTTGTTCTGTACATTTAGTGTTTTGATTATTACGTGGCAAGAGAATTTACTTTTCTGGTCCAATCTATTTGGAGTTTTGTAGATTTCTTGTGTATTTATGGGAATTTCTTTCTTTATGTTGGAGAAGGTTTCTTCCATGATTATGTTGATGTTTTCTGGGCCATGGAGTTTAGAGTACTCCTCTTCTAATCCTATTATTATTTGATTTGGAATTTTTATAGTGTCCCAGATTTCTTGGATGTTTTGTGTCAGGAACTTTTTAGTTTAAACATTTTCTATGATTGGTGTATTGATAAATTCAACTGTCTCTTCTATACTTGAGAGTTTCTCTTTCATCTCTTGTGTTCTGTTGGGTTTGCTTGTGTCTGCAGTTCTTCTTCTCTTTTCTAGGTTTTCAAACTCCAGGATTGCGTCAGATTGTGATTTCTTGAACAGTTTTATTTGTTTTCTTTCTCCCATTTGAATCCATTTCCCTGTAATTCTTTATAGGATTTATTCAATTCTTTCATCTGCTTGAATATATTTTCCTTTATTTCCCTGAGAGATTTATTTTTCTCCTTCAAGGCTTCTATCATTTTTACCACTTCAGATTTAAAATCTTCTTGATTTTTTTGAGTTTTAATATTTCCAAAGCTTGCTGTGATAGGAGCACTGGTTTCCAGTGGTGTCATATGACTCTCAAGTTTGCTGCTTGTGTTCTTATACTGACCTTTAGCTGTCTGGTGGTCTCCGGTCTTAACAGGCCTAGAAGTTCCTCCTGTGGGGTCCCTGTCTCTGTTCCATGTGATGCAGGCTGGTCAGGAGTAGGTGAAGAGAGCTCCAAGCCAATGGCTGTTTGCTAGAGTTCCTTAGAGGCCTACTCAGTATGGTGGACAATGGATGCTGGAGCCTTTACCCTGCTCATCTCTGCTGGGTTTCCTGTCTGTGTCCCAGTTGGGTCAGGCAGGAGAGGAGCAGGCTGAGAGATCTCCAAGCTGAAAGCCACTAAGGTGCCCCTCAAGCCTCCTTGGTATGGTGGACAATGTGAGTTGTGACCTGTGCTGACTCATCTTTGCTGGTTCTCTCTCTGCAACCCAAATGGGCCAGGGCAGAAAGCATTTCCTTGGAATTTAAAGGTAAGTAAAAGCATATCTAGGGTTTATATGATCTACATATCTTGATTCATAACCATTGAATTATTTAATTTCTTCTTATTGCACACATAATTCAAGCTAGTGTTCACTAGACTTATTACATTTTTCTTCCTTCTTAGGGAACAATATCTGGATATCTGTAGAATGTCTGGGCTTTGTAAAATGGTTATTCATTTAGAGATAGTGATTTTTTTTATTTTGTAATATCCATATGTTTGGTCATATTCTAATTCCTCTATCTTTTCTCCATCTACATCCCTAAACATGTTTCCTTTATTTTATTTTACTTTATTTTATTTTTTGAGCAAATGCCACACTTGAGAAAAACATGTGACTCATTTCATTGTGAGTACCATTTTGGTTAAGATGAGAGTTTCTTTATACTTCTTGAGAACTTAGCTGACTCATGTGGAACAATGACTAAGCATCCCATAGTTTACAATGTAGTGGAACGATCATATTCTTCCCTAACGTAAACCGTCTTATGATGTATTTCCTTTCATTCTGTAAGTAAAATGTGTCTTTTTCCTATTTAAAACACTTAAATTTAGTGATCAGTCATAACTACTATTTATACAGGACCTTCTATTATCTCTTCATTTCCTCACTTGTTGAATTTAAGGAATTATCTGCATATCTGTATAAGTGCGGTGTGTCTCCTGTTCAAGGTTAATGCAAATCACAATCAAATTTAAATAAACATAGGAGCACAGTTTTACATAGCCAAGATTAAATCACAATTCAGCAGATTCAAGATCTTTAGTATAAATCATGATTTTCCAAGGATAAGAAATTATGTTACATGCTTTCCTTGAACAGAATAAGAAGCACATACTTCAGAATGCTGACTTCATGCCATCACATGAACTTGGAAAGAAGTTTGAATTCTATCTACTTAGACCTGTCCCATTTGTGACTATATGAAATACTATTTTTAAATTTTCTGTTTGACTTACTGAAATTCACTAAAAGGCACATATCTTGCTTCTCCAAGAAAAATATTTTCATCGCAACAGGTTTAACACAAATGCAAGAAGTATGGCAACATTTTCATGCAGAATATGCCAATTCCTGCCTGTTTTGTAAGCTCAGATGTTTATAGTGTTGTGAGAATGTTAAACCACAACTCATGAAAGAGCTAATGGAAAATCTCACTTGTGTTTCTGAAACATGCCAACTGTTTATATTTGCATGTTTTAATTCCCAAGTCAAATGCTGACATCATACGTTTTTGTGCATTATGCTATGGAGTAAATCATCCTCTTGCCTCTATCAGTGTTAAAGATTAAAACAAAACAAAACAAAAACACCAAAATGTGATGCAAAGCTGTCCTATAGAAATCAAATGAAATTATTTTAAACTTGAAACGTAGTGAAAAAATAAAAGAGTGATCTATTTTTTTTTAATAGAGTGATCTTTTTTTTTTAAATAGAGTGATCTTAAGCATTTCAAGTATAGCCTTCCCTAATCTAATAGTAGACATATAATAGCTAGAGAAATAGAAAATAAATCTGAAAGTCTACCTACCTTAGAGTTAAGTGTTTCACTTTTTATTTTTACTGTACATGCATGTCACTTTAGAAATTGGAGCATAGAGTAAGCACTGTCAGCATTTGAAACTTCTGCATCTCACGACTTGGATTTTGATCACTGAGAACAGAAACTTAACACAAGAGAACTCAGCACCCACAATACATGTCAAATGATTCAACAATAAAGACCTGTCATTTCACTGAGATAGTTAATGATATTGCTGATAAATATGAGCGAAAAGATGTCTACCTTCACAGAACTGATATGCTTTTGTTGGCTTTATTTTTTTAAAGCATCTATTCTTGGGCAAAATCCTTGGTTTTGGGGTTAATCTTTTATTTATCAGAAAGTATTAAGATAATAACCAAATTCTTAATTTCTCTCATTCATATGTTACCTTATCTATCTCCTGCTATGATACCATGAAAAATATGCTTCATAGTCATTGTTTGCTGAAGTTAGAGGAAATATTAAAATATTCATTCTCTTTGCTTTCTGTGTTTTGAGACTAGAGGATAACACGCTTTTCTGAAAAAAACAAGTAAGGTTTGATGAAGCTTCTAAAAATAAACATGAAGACAGGTGCTTTTTAAGACCTATACAAACTCATTGCTCTATGGAAGGAAGTGGCCTCTGTGGTAGAACTGGACTTATAGAAGAGAGGAGAAGTCCCAAGGAACAAGCAAATGTGTCTGTTCTGGCCATCATTACAAAGTCTAGAAACCTCCAACAAGGCAGCAGCGTCTGATAAATGATGCGGATGAGAGACAGGTGAAGGTTGTGGACAGAAGAATGAAGGATAGTTTCCTTTGGAGGAATAGGAAAATCTTCATGGAATTGCCTACAATATTAGAAGTAGTCTATAAGAACTATGAGTTTCCTTGAGGAACTTATGGTCAGGATCATGATATCTGAGACCACAGCACTTTCAACCATGATTATAGAGTTCCCAAAAGACCTTATTTGACAAAGGAAATAATCTCACATCAACTGTCACAAAACTTAATGACTGAAAATATCAAACATTTTTTTCACTACAAAAAATTAAAAAACTATTCAGTATCTGGGCCCATCAGGATATGTAGATGTTAACTAAGGAAATCAGCAACAGAGTCTGGGAGCAGAAAGGTACCTCTGGTCTGTCTTAGGCTCTCATTCATATGCAATACTGATGAACAGGCAGGAGTTCAGCTCTGCCCCAGATTTCTCTGCATGTCATACCATGGTGAACTCTACCTCACATGCTTCTTTAAAAAAGTTGACGTCTAAGAAGAGAAGGTGGGATTGCTCAAGGTCTTTTGAGGCCTGGATTTGAAACTTTCAGAGATCAGTGTTTTGTTACATTTCAAAAGTAAGAACATTTCACGAGACCAATCCAAAGTGGATATACAACAGAAGGATAACGTAAGTGCCATGAACACATACTTGAGAAATATATGGAGTACATAGTAATACCCATAAAACATATAGAGTGTAAATTGCCACATCAACCTAGATTGGGAACCTTAGGTGGTCCCAGAAGATATAAAAGAAAAACATTGTTTTTATCTACCAGTCAAGAGATAAATCCAAATGACTACTCACAAGTGTGTTCATTGTTTCCTACAAATGACCCAAGATCAAGCTAGCCAAGTGAGACAGGGTAAGAAGTGACACTATCTGAGAGTCTCCATGTAGTTTTGGGCATCCTGTACATGCACTGTGGAGCTGTTAGAAGAGAGAAATGATGTTCCTCTTGAGACATGTGGTTCCTACCATGGAGAAGAGACATAGCAGTGATGTAGCAGGCAGATGAAGCATAATATTGATGTTAGAAGCAGGCCAGAGAATATGATAGAAGTCATAAGAGTATGTCAGCTTAGAGTGCATGCCTACCGAGGTCCAACTTATCCTCTTTCTGTCTTATAAGTCCTGGGAGAAAATGTATAAACTCATTATTTCACAGGCATACTAGGGAATGAGCAGAATTAATATTTGTGTACTTAGCATTGAGAGATCCTTCATTGTCTGCTGACCATAACATGCCCACTTTTCAGAAGGTTTCACTTCTTCTCTTTCTCCCTTTCTTCATGCTCATTTACAAGGCTCTACCTGCATGGTGGTCTTAGCAAAATAGTCTATCTACTGTTAGTACCTTTCTACTAATTATAAGATTAACAGAACAATTTCCTACATCACAGAACAATGCATGAGTAGCTCATTTATTTACTCAACTGAAATACTAAATTTATATTTGTATTATCTACAAAACTAGGAAAATATTAGAACAGAATGTGAGTATCATTAAGAGACCAAGTGAGAATCACCTTTGTACATAGAGAAAGCAGTGAGTTCACTGTTACTTCCCATCTCATCTTCAGGCTCGAACAGGCCCTTTTTCAGGAACTGTGTCAGGGATGTCACACTTCCTCTCATATTTCCTTTGTTTTAAGGTCTGGTTTTTATCTCTAAGCAAATATTTCTACATCCTGCTGAATAGATACATGGTTTTGAGATAATAACTGGAAATCACAGTCATTGGTGTCATCAGTTCTGGTGTTTAACGCGTGAAAGAGTCTATTAAACTTTAGGTCATGATAGAAATAGTCATTGAATGTAATTAAATGGAGTGATCATTGGAAATTGGGTGTGAATTATAAAATAAAATACACACAATTTTAAAAAGCACAAATATATATTTAATATACAGTTACACAATGAAATTGAAAATGAAACTAAGTAAAAGAGATATTAAATGGAAACTGTATAAGCTAATTGGCTCAGTGCATAATAGTGAGTTTTGTGAAACCTGAAAACAAGAAATTAATGATCCACATCTCCTCCACAGCATGGTATGCATGCGTGTTTGTGCTCACATACACACACACAAATGTAAAACATTTTCAAGTGAAATGTATCATAGAGGAAATAAATATAAAATTAGTAATAAAATGAGAGGTATGTACATTTCATTATTATATTAAAAATAAATGATTAAACACATCAAATGATACAGATTGAAGGTAATTTATATTCTGTCCACACCAACAATTAAACAAATCTGAATTATGTTCTATGCCAATGAAGATATCAGGGCTGAGGAAACTGCCTTACCTCTACATTGAAAGAGTACAGCATTACACTAAACATGATCATCACCTACCTGAAAAGTTGTGATTGTTGCCCAAGAGACATTACTTGAAATAAAATGTAACTTAAATGATTATATAAATAAATCATGAAGTGATAATAAATTTCATAAGGGTCATAAATGTTACACTATGTAAATGCTTTCACTACCACTATACTATTTCTATATCTTTGAACAAATATACATATGTCTCTAAGGGACATAAATAATATATCTGTAAACTGTCTTAGTTATTAAAAAGAGTAGATACAAATAATCTTTGTAGGAAGGGTGTTTCTCCATCAGGAAAGCAATCAACTGAAATTCAATTTATTACATACATTGTATAATTAAGTACACTGTACCTTTTAATTTTATTTACTATACACAGAAATATAGTCACCCCAAACCATCATGAAATTCTCCATATTACCAGAAGGGAAATGAGAGTGAGTGAATGCTATGGCCAACTGATTTTCCAGGTTATTTTTCATTCTCCCTGAAGTTAACAAAAGAAATCATTTATTTAATCCAAACATTTGACTTATAAAAAGTTTTGGGAAAGGACACGCATGAAGACTCAAATCTAGCAAGAACTGAAGGGTGTCTTATGTCACAGCTGAAGAATAAGTTTGAAAGGGTCAAGGTCACAGCTGTGGCACACTAGAAATCACAGAGGTCTTCCTACTCCATCCCCAGATTTGAAAGGTCACTAATGTTCAGGGATATCTGTGTCCCAGAGTCAATCTTTCCTTGTGATTCCTTCAGTCTCTGGTCTGTAAAGTTCATCTTAACTTACAGACAGTAGAACCAAGGTTACAAGTTCATTTACACGAAGAAACACTAAAATAAACAGACTCCTGAGCAATGATGGCTTGTTCATGAAGGGGATGAAAAGGGAATTGGCCACTAAACTAACTGTGCATTTCATCTGTGTCATGACTCTATCATCTCCTGGACACATATAAAGACAGAGGTAAGGAGAGATTCTAAATTTCTCTCCCTTTTTAGGAAGGAAGGCTCGGGGTTTCTTATGTTTCCTATGAGAAAGAGAGAGAATGAGAGAGAGAGAGAGAGAGAGAGAGAGAGAGAGAGAGAGAGAGAGAGAGAGAGAGAGAGAGAGAGAGAGAGAGAATGAGAGACAGACAGACAGACAGACAGACAGACAGACAGAGACAGAGACACAGAGACACAGAGACAGAGGAGACACAGAGAAAAATGCAGAAAAACAAAGAGTGGTTAAGAGGTGAGGCAAGTGAAGGGGAGAGAAGAATAACTTGAATTTGCAATTTATAGATCTCATGAAATTTATGAATTTATTACTATTAATGGATCTTAGTATCATGATTGTAAAGTCATTGGCTCAAAGACTGCTGCTGTTTGGAGCAGAACACCCAGAAGACGATATTCGCCTTTAAGGCTCCATTACAGACGAAAGTCATGATCACAGTGTCAGGGAAAAGAGATTAGGATTTTATTTCTCTGAGTTTCAAGCTGTTATTTTTAATCTTATATTCTGATGAATACAAAGTATTGTATTTTAGATAAAAGTCTTATTTAATTCCACTAGGGGACAGGTCTAATATTTTATAGGCCAGCCTCATATGGTGATTATTTACCATAATTATATAAACACACATTTTCTTTCTGTCATGGGTCTTGGGTCAAAAATCAGGGATGGTGTGTAGGGTGGCCTGTGTTCCTGATATCATCCATAAGACCCAGTTAGAACTGTGCTATCTGCTCCTACCTTGTTATCTGAGCTCAGGTGTCAATTAGGGCTTCCATATTTTATTTAACTGTTCATCATTTGTTTTTTTCTTTTCACTGTGGTTTCATTGTCATTCAGTAATTTGTATCTACCTAAGTATAGTAACTTCTCAGATCAGAGTAGGTTGTAAACATTACCTCTATATACATCTTTATATACAAACAAACAAAAAAATCAACTGGGAGTTCAACAGTAGGTTTACCTAAACTGAAAGCATAAAAGATATTAACTTCAAAGAGCAGAGGTTAAAAACGAAACAAAGCAACAACAAAACAACAAGAAAGAAAGAATAGAGGTTATTATTTTTTAGGCTCTATGTTGGCACCAGCTCCCTCTCTCATCCACCTTTTTTTGCCTCCTTTCCACATGATCCTCTTATTCCAGCCCTCCCCATCCAACCATAGCTATTCTATTTTCCTTTCTGGGGAGATGTATCGGTCCTCACGAGTCCCTTACTCTACCTAATCTCTGTGGTTCTATTGTGTGTAGCTTGGTTATCATTGACTTAACAGCTAATATTCACACACATGAATACATTCTGTATTTATCCTTCTGGGTCTGGATTATGTCACTCAGGATGAATATTTATTCCTAGTTTTATCCATTTACCTGAGAATTTCATGATTTTATTTTTTAATTAATTAATTCACTTGACATCCCAATTGTAGGCCCCTCCTTTCTCTCCTCCAGGGCTACCTTGCCAAGCCACTGTGGTAGAGGATACACTCAGTTCTGATGTGACTTGTGCTGCGATTGGTAGGTTGTGGATGTGGTCTCCTCTTTTCTGAGGGGTAGGGAAAGGGGGATACAGGGATGAGGGACAAGGATGGGATCAGGGTTGCTAGGTTTCTAATAGTCCTTTCACAAAGCTGCAGGCAGACAGACAGAATTTCATGCATACACCCAGCATCTTGACATGTGCTCTTCCCCAGTGGGAGCCACAGAGCTGACTCACACCAGAGAAAGACTGATAGAGCATCCTTGGCAGCGGAGTGGAGAACTGCAGCTGAGGAGTCATTGTGCTTACAGATGGGAAGAGGCAGGTCAAAGTGCATGGGTGTGATACATGTGGCTGACAGAATAGGAGCGTGAGGTCAGTCACAGTGATCTCTACCTAGAAGATGGCCTCCCATAACAAGATGATTTCTTTAGCTAGTGGCCAAAACAAACGGCAAATTCTAATGGCTTGGCCACAGAGGCACATCACTCACATCATGGCAGCTACAGTCTACTTGAAACAACAAGCCTTCAAGAAACATATAGAAGGCAAAAGAAACTTTAAATACCTGATACTAGAGCTATGGCTACAGGGCCAGCCAGGAAGGAAAGATCCTCATTCACTTTTGCATTAGCTCTCCTTTCAGCAAAAATCAATGCGTGCATTGGTTTGAGTGTGAAATATTTATCAAGAGCTTGTGTGCTTGAATATTTGGTCCCAGATGATAGAGTTGTTTGGGAAGGTTTGGGGACCTCTAATAGGTGTTACTTGGTGTGAAGGAAATGATAAATGGGGACAGGTCTAATAGTTTATAGGCCAGCCTCATATCTTCTTCAGTTGCTGCTTAGTGTAGTTGCAATATGACGCACTGGCCAGCGCCTACCGCCACCAACGTCTCCTTCTCCATGTATTCCTATAATTCAAACCTGTTGTTCTTTAAGTTGCTTCCTGTCTGCTCAGGCACAAGATACATAAAATGAAACACAGAATATGATACTGAAAACAAAAATAGAGCCACAAAAACTTGTGAAACTCATTTTTTTTTTTATCTGCTAGCCAGATGTCCTTCTAAGTCTGGTAGCTGGCAGAAGATTAGGATGTCCCATTGCCTTGAACAGAGATTGAAACTACAATTACTGAAACTAGGCACTTTAATATGCTGACATCACGAGTTTTCAATTTTAACCAACATTTTTCACTATCTAAAAAAGAACAAAATAAAAGTTTTCTCACTATCTATATACCTTCAAGTGAATAAAGATGAATTCTTCTATTAAATTAAATCAAATTAAAGTAACTTGGTAATCAGAAGAAAATTGTTGTATTATTTTTTCTTCACCATGTTGTAAAAATTCAGCAATTTTGGAAGTAACCTATTACCTAGTACTGCAGCTTGTATACAAAATGTCCCCAAATTCTATGCATTTAGAGGCCTGTTTCCCAAGGTGTGCTATTGGGACATTTCCTGAGAGAAATTATGGGATTGAGTTCTTCTTTCAAGCCCTGCTTTCTTCCCAATTGTTTGTCCTAACTAACTGTCAAATAATCTCCCCAAGGGCCTAAAACAACTGGAACTAGACATGGAATTTTAAAATCTGTGAGCCAAAATAAGCCTTTTACTTTATATAACTTGATTATCTCCAGCATCTCATTATAGTAATATAAAGTCTACTACCACATTTATCTTTAAATACGTAGCTATAGATAGAAAGACAGTCTGTGCATGTGTAAGCACATAGGGTTATCAAGAAGTCAAGTCAATATATATAAGCAATGGAGAGTGATGTTTTGTGGGTCACTCATTGACAAGTCTTATTTGGATACACTCCGCCCTTTAAATAACCATGTTTTAAAGGAATTTCTCTTGTCCTATTTTATTAGTTACATAGAGTACCGTTGGAAACTTATAAAAACTCCCAACCTCTTAATATCCTGCTGCCGTTTGTCTCTCATTACCAATAGTCTTTACTCATGCCTAAGCCTGATGGAGCCAGTCATTTTATGTAAACTCTATTCCGGGATCTCATTCCTTCCCATTATATTCCAGTGCCACACCTGCCTAGTCAAACTCTCACACTCTGATCGCTTTCACCATTTGTTTTCAGTGTAGCAATTCTCTGGAGGCTAAGAATTGCTGGGGGATGTTTCATCCACTTGCTGACTGGCAGGAATTCAGATGATTATTCAACCTCAGCTGCTCTCCCAGTGTTCTTTTAGCAAGTTATTTTTGCAAAACCCCAGTGACATCGTTTATCAAGCCCTAGAGTCTAGTAACCTCAAATCACTATCACTCTTAGGACTTTTTAAATATTACTTCTCTGAAGGAAAAGCTGAAAAAAAAAAGCCAAAAGAACTCAACAAAGTAGAGGTGTAGAGTAATGGACAAATCTTGACAAACCTAGCACTTTGTCATTTATTTTGTCTTATTTTTCTTTCCAGCCATCTCAGATTAGCGCCTATGTAGTACATCTCCATGTTTATATCATTTATAGAATTTACTTTATTTTTTTATGCCATATGACATATGCCAGGGTACACACAGTACACATGCCTACTCCTTCAAGTTATAGAGGAAATGCCAGAGAGTAAGAAAAAGGATTCCATGCAAGTCCAGGTTAGTAAACCAATGTGGTTATTGTATGGTCAGCTGGGTTAGAGAAAAGTGTCATGTAAACATGGGGAAAGTTAGACGCAGCTCTACCACACACAAGTCCCCTTGGCCATTTGTAGAAATCTACACTACCAAAGAATCCCATGCTGGTCACTTGTTTTTCCAAATAGAACTCCGAGGAGCCACGGAGCCTCCTGAAAATATCATCAAGGATTTTGAACCCCATATGCAATAGGTCAAGCATTCTGAGACTCTACCCACTGCTCTGCTCAACATGTCAGTGATCAAATCTAACTCAAAAGGAAACAGCTACCTATCATATTCTCATCACTCTCACTTTCTTTTCCTTGTTGTATCTTTAATCAGCTTAACTGGCTTTTTGAAAATGTCATAGAATGTGTTTTGCTCCTACCTATCCCCTGCCCATCTCTCAAAGATCTACGCCTCCTTCCTTACCTACTTGACTTTATATATTCTTTTATTTTTTTTCCATCCAGTACAATTTCTTCTTCCCATATATTCTTAGGTGTGTGGCCTTCCACTGGAATGTGATCAGCTCACCAGCGGCAGTGCCCTTAAGCAAACTGGCTTTCCTTCGCTCAGCAGCCATCAGCCTTTCAGCTGTGTTATACTTTGTTCTCGCTCCCCTTTCGATGTGGGATTTTGGTCTGGCTTAAGATTATATTGACATGAAGCTTTTCCATGTTGTCACACATGAAGCTTTTCCATGTTGTCACACTCCCTGGGAGTTCATTTGAATTTAATTAGAGATTTAAGAGAAGAATTAATTTTTAAGAAAACTGAAAATGTCTTCATAAAGCAAAAACCTTGATAATAGTGGCCAGTATGGTGATGCACACTTTTAATTCCAGCACATGGAAGGCAGCAGTAGGTGGGTAGCTGAATATTTTAAGCCAACCTGGTCTATATAGGCCAACTAGGCCTACATACTAAGACCTTGTCTCAAGAAAAGCAAAATCTTAAGAATAAATTCACTTCACAACTCCCATGTGCTCTAAATTATGAAATTACAAAAGGAGAATTTGGACATGGAGATTTTTCTGCTTTTTACTGTGGCATTGTAACGTGCCTTCCCGGTTACCCTTCTCAGTCACGGGGTTATTTGGCGTAGCTCTGGCTTAATCAGTTGAGAAAAACAAGAACACGTTTCCTATCTCATTTGACTTTTCCAGGATCTGTGTTTGCCACATCCCTTCTTCTTTGAGTTAATCACAAGGGTGGGAACACAGAAGATTCCAGACTTCAACAATTACTCCTCCATCCTCACACCCATGAGCCACGTCTTTCTAGATAAAGTCATGTTCTGCAGCACAAGGGAGCTCCTTCTCAGGCCAACTTTGGGAAAAGAAAATGACAGTAGCCATGAACACTGAAAGTCACTTTTCCTTTCAAGTATTGAAATAAGTAAATGTGCATTGGGTTTTCATACATTATGAAGAGAGTATTATGATTGTTTTTAGTTTAAGAATAGTTCCCCTTGAATCATTTCTTTTTCTTTACTTATTTTTACTGTTAAACAAAGTCCCTCTGAGTAGTTAACACATCATAGTTTTTATGACAAAAGATTTGGTAATTGTGAAACTATTGTACATTAAAAGAACATATTTAAGTCAAATGCACAGCCAGTTTGGATATATTTTTGTCACGTTATTTTTTCTTTGATAGAATCTGATTATTGTCTTGAAAATACTTTTTCTGAGCATCTGAATCTTAAAGAGTTGAGGAGATTTGTGCAGCTTTTAAGCTTGAGGAAATTTATGAGATGTGCCGTATTCTAGGGCACTAATATCTCACTGAAAAACTGTCATTCTGTTCGGTCTGTGCTCTCTGCATGCATGACCTTTCCTTGCAAAGTTGTCCTGTCTGTAGTGGCTTTCAGAACCACCATTTTATTTAATTTGGCCTTTCATGTTCACATACAGTTGATTTCTTCAAGTTTATACTCAGTAAATTTGACCTTATGCCCATATGAACATTTCTTATGATTGAACAATGGGGAAATCAAAGCAAAGCTGTGGTTTTCATTGTGTGTATGTTAGACAAAATAAACTTGAGGCCAGTAGATTGGTCCTTCGGTTTTCATTTGGCTCCTTGACTATAATGCATTTAATGTTGAGTTTCCTTTATGAACAGCTTGTGTTTGTTTCATTGAGATAAACCAATCCCATTCTGTTTAAAAACGCACACCCACAAAGGCAAGCTTTCTCAAACATTAGTTGAAGGACATATACAGTGCATAGGCACCACAAAAAGAAATACACAGAGAGTATAATTAGTAATGTTAAATTAAAATGATATACTCAAAACATAAATGTTGATAGCATTATTTTCTCAAGGTACAAAAATTGCTTCTTTTTATATTATATTTATCAATCCCACTCTGAACCATGACTCTGTGGCAGGCACAGATATTACCACTTTGCTTTTATTGTCTTTTGGCTGTTTTGTAGTTGGAAATATTGGAAATATTATTTAACTGGATAATGATAGTTCCACTATGTTCTGAACAATTAATTTTCCATTTACTAATCTCCATGTTTATAAATGGTACAAGAATGATAAGAACATTGAATTTTATACATTTATCAAGCTAAGAAAAATTAACTCATGTAAAGATCATGAATAAAAGATCTTATATTACAATTCATTGCATCATCCACCTACGGTGTTCAAACATTTAAGTATCGTCTGCATTTTTCCTTAATTGCACAATAAACTCATTCACAAATCATGTAAATCTAAAGGTGTATTTTTTCCAAAATGTGTTAAGGCAACTTCCTACCCATAAATCACACCTTTTAATTGGCTGTTAGAAAACACTATTGAAGGATTTTATTCTGTGAAGTCATGCAACACTCTTTAAGTTGACACTAATTCTTACATCAAGTACTTTATGATAATGGACTAATTGAGTTTACAATATATTAGACTGTAACTTTAGTCAATGTTTTATCAGTATGGCTTGATTTTAAAATAAAGAGTTATGCAGATCTTCCTTTGGAAAGTTAATATTCTCACAGACGTTGTTAGTCCAGAGTAAGGACAATTTCAGAGATCTCTAACTTTCCAATTTAATATCCTTATCCATTTATTACTGTAGTCTCTCTCACCCTTCATCAAAGAACCTTCTTTGTAAGCAGATGGAGGCCATTAAATAAGTCTACAACTTCTCTACACAAGAGAGGAGCTGACGGTGGGCAACTTGGTCCCACTGAGTACATTTACAGCATCATCTACTCCTAAGCTCAGGGAACACTGTGGAAGAAGCTGTGGGAAGCGTGTATGAGCCAGAGAACAAGGATATTTTCTGGGAGATCGTTTCCGCTAACTTAAAAAAGGAAAATAGAGAGGAATAGGTGAAGGGTGGGGGGATTGGGAAGTGGCAAATATGATCTAAATATATTGTATAAAATAATCAAGGAATTGATAAAATTATTATATTCTTTAAAAAGAACCAAAGTCCTTAAAGAGTTCTGTAGCTCTGTAAAAGTTCAAGTTTCCATTTTATAAAATTTTCAAAGCCTAGGATAATCCACCAGCTCATTGCCTTAACAATGCAGCTAATAAGAATGGATTTTAAAACACAGAGCAACAAAACTGCCAAATATCCTTGGTTAAGATTCAATTTCCTCCTATTTTAACAACTTTATAAAATATTTGTGTGTTTTGCATACTCTGCTTTACTGTGGTTCCTCTCTGCCAGATGGAGATGTGTTCTGTTTTGAAGGATAAACTCATCAGATGAGGATAATGCTGGGAAATGCTGTCTTCGGGAAGAAAGGGGACTAGCACAACCATGAACTCATAGCTGGTGTAATAATCTTCACCTGACCTAAACAATATCCAAGCAACTAGAATGTATGCGTAGATTGTGGTGATGAAAACATCCCACCACATTCCAAAGAGTAGCTATCAGAGGATAGCTGATGTGGGAGGAAGGAGTCATTCTTCGATTTTTTGGAGGGGGTGCTTTTATTTTGGTTGTTGTTACTTTTTCTGAGGTTTTGTTGTTGTTGTTGTTGTTTGCTTTCTATGTAGTCCTGGCTGTCTTAGAACTCACTATGTAGACCAAGTTGGCTTTGAATTCCAGGACGTTTAGCAGGCTCTACATGCCAAGTGCTGGGATTCAAGGTGAACACAACCATGGCCGGCTTGGAGATTTATTCTTTATTAAGGACATGGCTACTTGACCTGTCTCATGCTATTGTGCTTGCCCCCACATGACTAGTAAGGCATCTTTTGTATGAATAGAGAGAAAGCTATAACAGAACTTAGTGGGTTACATAAAACAAAAATGTCGGGAAATTAAAAAGATGGTAATTTGGTGGGATATAAGGGAAGCTATAGGGGGTAAATGGGGAAAGGTGTGATAATATTTCAATGACTAAATAAATGAAATTCTGAAAAATAAAAAATAAAAATATTTTATCAAAAATATTTACAATTGCCATCCGACTAATACTAATTATTCTTATAGCAGTCACATGAAAGTTATATGCTTTATTCGATGATTATATCTTATTAGATAGTTGTAAAGATATTTCATATACTTTTCAAGCAAATTTATTTATTTTACTCTATTGAAAAAGTGCAATTTGAGTAATTTCTGTCATGAGCAAAATTTAAGTTTGCTAAAATAAACAACTTTACTATAGATTTATTACTTTTTAGTTAGACTTGCAATTCATGTGTAACAATTTTGTAACCACAAAAATGTCATAAAGGGGAAACTGTAAGTGGGAAGTCCTATATAGCATAAAATATTAAAAACTTAATAACATAAGTTATATATATATGTATCATTAAATGACTAAACTACTACACGTATAACACAGTAAGCTTAAAGTGATATAAACAGAATATCTCATTCATATATAATATTACTTAAAGAACATCCATTAGTAGTGATTTGGAAAAATTAAGGCAGGTTTAATTTTTATCTGCAAAAAAACTTTTCCTAAAAGTAAGTGTTGAAGATATAGCCCATAGACAGCTCCGGCTTCATGTAGAGTCCCTAGTGAGGTGAGTGGGGACTGTCTCTGACATGGACTCTATTGCTAGTTTTTGATCACTAACCCCTGGTGAGGCTGCCTTACCAGACCATAGTAGAAGACTCTACACAGCAGGGGACAGGTGATTACTCCTAATTTCAACATCACTTTTAATTTTATCATGAATGTACCACAATTTAAAAGTATTTTTATTGCACATGGGCTAGAAAACATCTTGGATCACTGGACCCTCTTAACTACTAAATATTGTGTGACAAAATTTGAACTCCACAAGACCATCACTGCTTTGTAGTTTATCTAAGTTTCCATGAACACTCTCTTCTAATTTTTTCTGTTATTTTTATATTTAGGTATTTGATCCAAGAAAATACTTAACTTCTCCACTCATATAAGACTTACAGATAGTGTTACTAAAGAATCTTCCATGAAGCATGACATTGGTGACAAATAAGATAGCAGAAAACTTTCTAGCTTGTATTTTTCCCAAACGTATCTTCATTTTTCTCTCTCTTTTTTCTTTCCTTATTTATTATACAATACCTAGGCCATGTAGCTAGGCACTTCTCTAACTAGCCTATAACTTAAAATAACCTATTTATATTAATTTACATTTTGCCAAATGGCTAGTAATCTGGGCTCAGGAACCATGTATCCGTCCTTTTCTCATCTTGCAGGCTGAATCTCACATGCTTGACTCTGTCCCAGAATCTCTTTTGTCTGCTGGAAATCTCACCTATTTCCTCCCTCAGCCATAGGCCATATGCCATGGGCTTTTTTTTTACATATAATTTATAATATTTCATATATATAATAAACTATCTATAGCAAGAATAATCAGGAATTATGCAAATTTTACATTCATAGTGTTTGGCTATTTTTATTTGTCAGCCTTTAAGAAAACATCTTTCCTAACTTGGTGCCCCTAAAATTCTGAGTATAAATCAATATCTATCATATCTCATCTTTATCAACTTAAAACATCTATCTATACCTAAAAATATCTTAATCTCTAAACAACTAAGATTAATTGTAAAACTAAACTACCTGGCCTTTAACCACACCAGAAATATGAGAAGTAATAAAATTATTTACCTGAGTAGGCAGGAAGTGCAGGTTAGCAGCTTCCAAAACGAGAAAATGACAGACAGTTTGCTGCCTGAGCAGTCACCCAAAACTCTCTATGACATTGGCACATCATCTTCAGCATTCTGGCCCAATATGTCTGACATACATATTTGTGAGGCAGAAACTATACCCAGCCTATGTAAAAGAAGATGATGAGCATCAACGAACCTCCTTATGGCCATAGAGTTTTCAATTGACAGGTGTTCATCCATACAATACACAAAAGATTCTTTCTACGTTTCCCCGCTTTAGCCTAATAAAAGGAACTTTTCCTTTCAATAATAAACTAATTTACAATAATAATTTGGAGGCAGGTGAAGTCTACGGCTAAGCTCTCTGAAGACAAGATAAGCAAGTCCTTTATTGTTTCTGCTTTACAAATGTGTTTTCCAGCTATATCTGGCCAGAAGGCTGCAGATCGGTGCTCCAATACTATACAGGAATTCGGGTGGCTGTCCTGGCAGCCAGCTGTCTGTCAATTCTTAATATTGGAAGCTGTTTGTCTTCACTTACTACATACTTAGGTAATATGTATTTCGTTTTCAAGTATCTAATGGGGTTGAAGACTAGATAGCTATAGTCTTAAAATTAAGCTTAATGTTTAGATCTAAGAAGATGATTTTAGATTGATAATATATGCTATAATAAAAAATGACTTAGGTGCAGAACTCTGAACTCATCAAGATAGGATAGATAATAGAATAATTTCTCCTAAGCTACCAAATGCATTTGGCCTGAATATTCTGAATGCGACTCTTACCTAATAGTTATCTTCTGTTATTTTCACAATGTTAAGAAACATTCAACATTAACAGTATAATGAACACAGTGACTGTCCTTCAATGCCGTCATTGTCATCTATATACATGGGCAAGTGAATATGAGTAATGAACTTATTATCATATCTGCAGTAAAATACTTCATTGGACTGACTTATAAAATGATTAAACTGCCCATATTATTCAAATTCCTCCCATTCATTCCAAGACTGAATAACTTTAGCCCAGTTTGAATTGGTTAATATTGTCCTTCATATGATGAAATCCCAAGAATGTTAAACAGCTGACATTTAGACACATAAGCCTGGATGCTGTAACATTGAAGGATACCAATGTAAAAAAATAGGACTTCTTTTAGCAGCAGTGTGAGAATGTTTAACTGTGTCAAACAGGTTGAAGATGTAGACATAAATAAAAAATATAAATAGATGTTCATAGTCATGCTCAGCTCTGGGGCTATTAATGATCTCAAAAAT
This sequence comes from Acomys russatus, assembly GCF_903995435.1. Lineage (NCBI taxonomy): Eukaryota > Metazoa > Chordata > Mammalia > Rodentia > Muridae > Acomys > Acomys russatus. Next base: position 65,068,327 of record NC_067144.1, on the reverse strand, counting down.
TCTCAATGTAATATCTGTGTATTAAGGAAATACTGACTCATGCCACCTTGACCTACACACATACTGCTCACAATGACATGGCATAGATTTTATTCCCAAAACTAACATTAGTTAAATATTTTTTCATCTTTTGTTTTTTTTTTTTTTTTGAAGGGACATATTTGGCTACTGTGGAGTCATCTAGAATCAGAAGCAATCGTTCCTTTTCTTTCTTTCTTTTTTTTTCTTCCGTGATTAAAACTCAGCATTTCATATTACTTTATTGAGATATTCTATATACATTACAATCTGGTCTCTGTCTGAATTTAAACGTTTCTTTTACTTTGATTTATTTTTTAAAATTTATTCACTTTACATCACAACTGTAGCCCATCATTTACTCCAAGTCCCATCCTCCATCCCTCTTCCTCCCTCTTCCCCTTCCCTAGTCCTCAGAGAAGAGAAGCCCTTCTCTTCCACCAGCTGGCTCCAGCCTATCAAGTCTCAGCAGGACTGCCTGCATCCTCTTCCTCTGTGGCGTGGTAAGACCACTCTGCCAGGGGGGAGTGATCAAAATGGAGGCATCAGAGTCTGTGGCAGGGACAGCCCCTGCTCCCCTTAGGAGGGGACTCATATAGAGACTGTGCTGCCTATCAACTACATCTGAGCAGGGGGCCTTGGTCCTCTCCATGCATGGTCCTTGTTTGGTACATCAGTATCTGCCAGCCCCACTTGGGCCCAGATTTGTTGTCTCTGTTGGTCTCCTTGTAGAGTTCTTTTCCCCTCCAGGTCCTTCTATTCCCCAATTTCCCAATAAGACTCCTTGCCCTCTGCCCAAAGTTTGGCTGTGAGACTCAGCTTCTGCTTCGATCTCCCTCTCGGTGGAGTCTCTCAGAGGACCTTTATGGTAGGCTCCCTTCCTGTTCCCTCTCTTCAGCAGCTTCCAGTGTCTATTCTACTTGCCCTTCTGAATGAGAATTAAGCATCCTTCTGATGTAAAAGTTTTTATCTTTTCATTCTGGGATTGGTGATTTGGTGACTAAAGCATTAACATCCTGGAATGGGAGGGAGGGAAGAATGGGAGGATACAAGGGATGGGATAACCATTGAGATGTAACAAGAATAAATTAATAAAAAATTAAAAAAAAAGAATAATGTTGGAATTATAAAGCTTTAGCTCAGGATCACAATGTAGAAATGTTAACAGTGGTTATCAATTATTAAACAATAATGGTAATAATAATAATAATAATAATAATAATAGCTGTGAATTATTCGCTAATTTGTATGTACTGAAAGATAGCACCTTGAGATGTCAACAAAGACTTCCTAGAACATTTGTTGGGGAAGTAAAGAACATCAAGATGATTTAGGCGTTCCTGAAAAAATGAAATGCTCATACAGAAGTGTGTGCTGGGAAGGAAGTGTGTTTCCAAGGTGTTAATGCTTTAGCAATCGTTCCTTTTCAACCACTAAAGGAGAGCTCTTGGCTATAAGAAGCAAGGGAAGCAGTAACTACAGCACAAACCTGAACCCTAAATCAGCAAGAGAACACGGCAACTTTGAAGGCAGTGGTGTAAAGTACAAAAATTACAAGTAGCTAAAAAGAAAACAGGAGAAATGCAAGAATATATGGAAGTTAGCTTTGTGTCTATTTAGCTATGTTATGTCAACTTGACTATAGCCCAGTCTTATGAAGGTGTTTCCTTTTTTTTTTTCTTTTTGTAAGCTTTTTAAAATGATTTATTTATTATTTTTATTATTTTTAAAATATATTTTATTAATTTATTCATATTACACCTAAATTGTTATCCCATCTCTTGTATCCTCCGATTCCTCCCTCCCTCCCACTTTCCTCCTACTCCCCTCCCCTATGACTGTGACTGAGAGGAACCTCCTCCCCCTGTATATGCTCATAGGGTATCAAGTCTCTTCTTGGTAGCCTGCTATTCTTCCTCTGAGTGCCACCAGGCCTCCTCATCCAGGGGTCATGGTCAAATACGGGGCACCAGAGTTTGTGTGAAAGTCAGACCCCACTCTCCACTCAACTGTGGAGAATGTCCTGTCCATCAGATAGATCTGGGTAGGGTTCTTACTTAACATTCCTTCCCCTCAGGTGAAGCTGACTTGTGTCAAGTTGACAGAAACCTAACAAGTATGACAATGCAGGGAATTGTTAGGATTTCAATCTGAACTGTTCTCTGAAAGGTTGTGCATTCTTAGCTAACTGACAGGCTTTGGGGAGAAGATGGACTAAGAAAGTTCTAACATCATCAGGACATTCATCTATTGCTAGATTCATAATTTGATGGCATCAAGGTGGAAACCAGGAGTAGTACCTGCCTCCTAGGTGTCATGAGTGAGCAGGCTTCCTCTGACATGTCCTGCTCAAATGATGTTTCTATCTTTCTGCAGAGCTGAACATAGTGGACCTAGCCTATCATGAACTGAGCTTTCTGAATCGCTGAGCCAAAATAAACCAATCTTCTTACCAGTCCTCACTCTCTGTGATGGCATTGTCACAGCAGAATAAATGTGACTAGCATGATATATCCATGTCACCAATATGTTATCTATGAAATCTAAATAGATCTAAAATTATAATGGTAGTGACTAGCAGTTGCTCTTCTACAAGCAATTTCCATGCTGTTAGGTACACAGTACTCACAGAATATGATGTATTTCTTTTTTGAATTTCTATCAAGAAGGAAGAAAAATCATATACATATATTCATATGGAATAGGATACAATATATAGTTATAGCTTTCCTTCTAGGGTCCAGTTTACAAGCCTCTGTCAGTACAATGTGAAGTATTTAAACTGTCAAGACATGTTTCCAGAGTGTAACAGTGATTATTGATCATACTATGTAAGACTAATATTTTACATTAACATTTAACTTACTTATTATAACCAGAATAAACCAATTTGTTGTAGTCCACATTGTTTTACCCAGGTTAGAAGCCCAGTGGAATGATCTCTGTGGAACGATGACTAACAACAAGCATGTTAAGGCAGTGAGCTGAAGATGACTAAACCATCTATGATCAAATGTCAGAAAAATCCCAGAATCACCTCAACTGCATTCTGTTTGTAGTGGTAGTCATACAATCTCCCCTCCTATGATGGGAAAGAATAGAGAGAGCAGAGGGTCAATGTATCACAGAAGGTCAAGGAAATCTTACTGAGGCCACATTGACAAAAGTCTAAAGGCGGAGCTACATTTGAAGATGTAATCTGTCACAAAAATATTGTCACATTGCTTTTTAAATGTTGAGACAACTAGAAAATGAAATGTTCATTTTGAAGAATATTGTACATGACATTACATTAAATGAGAGTCAAATATTGGGTATCGAAGATTTTTCAATTCAAGTAGGGTGTCTTCGAAATCATTAATTTTATAGGAAAAGTTACCATTAATATTCAGGGAACAGAAACTGTACTTATTTTGTAGATGATCAGGTGGCATGGTTCTGAATAGATAGATTTATTAAATATGTATTATGTGCTAAACACTAACTCTAAAATATTCACCATATAAAACTACTTTGTTTTGCCCTGCCAGCTACAACCATTTTATTACCGTTTTACACAACGACAATCAATTTTCTTCCAGGAAAAAAAAAACATATTATTTTAAAAATTGCTGTTTGGGTATGTACCACTTGATTGCCAGTAAGTAAATCTTACAAGACTAATAAGCTTTCAGTAGATGGAAGAGAGAGGAACTTTGCCTTTTCATTTTCATTGTTCTTATTGTTTTACAAAGTTGTTTCCCAGACGTTTCTGCTTTAAGCTTACAAAATATTAGTTAACAATAACCAACAAATACAATTTCATAGAAAGTGAAGAAATGTAAGACAATGCGCCCTGATGGCACACCCTTTCCGCTAACATTAACCACATTCAGTGTATTATAAGTGTATTATAACAATTACACAGCAATGCATGGCAAATGCTTTTCCTCAGTCTTCTTTCTTGGGAAAGCTATGTTTCTGCTCTTATTCATCTTCTTCTCTGGAGGATGTCAGTACAACATGAACACAACAAAGTGCCAGAGAAGTACAGAGCACACAGATAAAGCTGATGGAATGTACACACATGGACTGTAGCTCATTCTGTTGAAGGGTTTCTTTCCTCTTGCTGGATGTCCAGCTGAAGAAAACTTTGAGATTCCCCAAATAGCTGAAATCCCGACAGTGGAATATCCTAAACAACTGAGTCTCTGAATCTTTAGAGGGAAGAGGTCACTGAACAGCTGCATCTACTTTCACACATAAGCATCACAACTTTCTATTTGTTGATGGTTGACTTGTTTGATTTTACAGAAGTCTGCCTGTTCTAATTAATAGACTTATCACACCACGATAGAGAGAATAGCTTGAGTTGGATTGTCATCTGCACTCTCAGCACCAGTAGTAGAAGAACAAACTATTAGTGATGTTGATGAAGGCTTTCTACAGTTTAGAAAAATCAGTCCAGGTGTTAATTCTTTGCTTTGTTTATACACTTCACAAATCATTGCCATCCTATTACCTTGCATATTCACTTTTCAAACTGACTTGGGTCTTTGTTAATTGTCTATGGAGCAGAGATAATTATAGCTCATGGTTTTGTGAAATCTCCAACTTTCATTGCTCTAGCTTCAACACCAATAGCTAAGTAACAAACTTTTATTATTATTATTATTATTATTATTATTATTATTATTATTATTATTATTATTATTACTTTATTTTAAGTGAATTCCTCTTGTAAAAAACAACAACCTAATCTGGGAAAATTCTACTTACAAAACAAAATAAGTACATGGCATAAAGACTAGCATAAACACTATGTAATCACCATAGAAATAATATGAATTCTTTAAAGCTGAAGGGGTAGATGTACTTTTATCTTGTTATGGTAGATGTTTGAGGACTATATTTCTAGGACATTATTGCAATTCTGAATTAACATTGTGATTTAGCCTGGTAAGGTTTACCAAACAAATCATAGACTAAAATGTCAAATACTAAAATGCTAGTGTTTATTAATATATAGGAAATTAAATTGGCGGCTTGATAGACATCTTATTTGTTATGAGAGCTCAGTTCCCAGTGGCTTTATAGTACTCACAACCACTTGAAACTACAATTTCAGAGGATCTGCTGCTCTCCTTTGCCCACTGTGTAAATCTGCATGCATATGATACACATAAACTCATGTAGGTTCACACACACACACACACACACACACACATCTTGAAAAAGTAGTTAAATTGAAAAACTTCCATATTGCACAAAATAATGAAATTCTAGCTTATGTTACCAAAATACAGTTGAGGAGTAGCCAACATATTCACATGTGTGCTGTATATCTTCAACCATACCAAACATTTCGTTGATAAATATTCAATCAAATTATATCCTAAACTTCAGTTTAAACAGCCAGTTTATATGATTTTTGTTTCTTTGCTTTTTGTTTTTTTCTTTGGTTTGGTTTGGTTTGGTTTTGGTACAAAACTAATTGTAAATATGTAAAACTAAAGTTGTAGTTGCTATTGTTTTAAAATTCAATATTGTGTGTTGTATTTGATACATAATAGAGAATTAATATTTGTGGTTTTAATTAAAAGGATAATTAATTTTTGATGCAAGAATCACTTAGAAAGAATAACTGAGTTAAGGAAGACCATTATCCGTTATCTTTATCATAATCTCTCTATCTTTCTATATTTCCTCTGTCTCTCTGTGTCTCTGTCTGTGTCTGTGTCTGTTTATCTATGTATCTATACTCTCTCTCTCTCTCCTCTCTCTCTTCTCTCTCAAGAGAGGAGGAGAGAGAGAGGAGAGAGAGAGAGAGGAGAGAGAGAGAGAGAGAGAGAGAGAGTGAGAGAGAGAGAGAGAGAGAGAGAGAGAGAGAGAGAGACATGTCTACTATGTTTAAAGAATGTATATATTTCTGACATTTTCCACATTGACTTGGCAAAGGGATCCCTCATGTACAAAGGATTGAATGACCAATGTACTCTAACTCTCTATCTAGTAGGTCATGAAAACCATGGCTGCTTGTACAGGAATTACAGAGTAGAAAATCCCAAGTATAAGAGTCCCCTTAAGTTATACAACAGTTGCTTGATAGCGAATTATGAATATTTGTTTTAAATTTCATTTACTAGTTTAATGCAATACTGTGATTACTTGTCCAAAAGCCCTACATTAAAAAACTAAATTGTTTTGCTTTGTTTTTAAGCATGGGTATGGAGTCCAAGGCTCTGTAAGGTATATAAAGTACTGGTGTACAATTCACTCACTTAGTTTTCAGCTCTTTTATTTTGAACTGTGAGAGATCTTGATAATTTTTACAGTGATATCATATGAAGATCATCCTCAGAACCCTTACAAGATGACTCTGAAACATCATCAATTCATTCCCAGCTGAGTTTTTTCATGCAACATAAGTTTTCATCGTGAAAAGATCACTTGAGGATAAAGAACTTTGGACTGCTGCATAGCGCCATAAATTACAAATTCCAACCAGTTGACAGACTCATCTAGGAAAAAAGAAGAAAATGCAAACTCTAAAGTTTAAAATCTAAATATGTTGCCTAAGAGCATTAAAAAGTCTGTTTGTATGAAAGTCTTCTAACATCCTGAAAAGCCTGCTGAACAAAGCAGGAGTTACTTTCCCTTTTAGGAGACTTCTAAGAATGAGTGACCTCAGTTTTCTGTATTGCAGGGGTTCTCTGCCTTCCTAATGGGGTTGTGGTGACCCTCAACCATAATATCATTCTCATGCTACTCCATAACTCCAATTTCACTACTGCTATGAATCATGATATTATAAATATCTGTGTTTCCAGTGGTCGTAGGAGACCCCTGTGAAAGGGTGAATTGTTTCCCAAAGGGATCATGACCCACAGGTTGAGAACTGCTGCTCTATTGCCAATGAAATTAAAAATGTACATACTTGACTCACTCCACTCAGAGTTTTTGTATGCCTGCTTACACAATTTCTGCCACTCTATTGTAAGTTTGTTCACAGGACTCAAGGAAAGGCTATCCTTGTAAGAAATGTATTTTTCTCATGGCCTTTGTCACAGGAAAACACACTACTGCTGCATAGCTCTATTACGACCTTATGCACGAGCTTGCCTAGGCAACTTAAGAGGACAGCAATGGAATAAAAGATTTGGAGTTTTCCTGACGGTGAAAAACTCAGTGAAACTTGATGAATGCATAGGCAAGGTATCATTTTGAAAATATGCCTGGTCCTTGTTATAGAGTGATTTTACAATCTTAGGTGAGGACAAAGAAGCCCACTTTAGCATCACTCGTAAGCCAGGTCACAGTTAAGTTTATGACCTTTTTTCTGTAGAAAACCATGTGGTGGTGGGAGGAGTGTTAGAGAAGATGACAGGTTTTATCCTTGGACAGGAAAAGACTTATTGTCACATAGGGACAAACAAGCTAAACTGGCAATGACTTCACAGGAAGTTTAAGGGCCTCGTGGGTCACATAGACTCTTACTCTCTCATTCCAGCCACTGCATCTGTCTCTTTCTTTCTCAACTTCCAAAATATAGTTATTTTCTCATGATTGAGACATAAAGTCCAGAACAGTTTATAACACTTGAGTCACAACTTACTTAGTTTTATGTTTCTGTCTTAATCTATGACTGGTGGAATTCTGGATTAGTGTCCTGTGATTTTGACATCTACAAGATGCCATTTTCCTTTTCGTCTTTTCATTCTACCAAGATTAGATGTTCTGGACCAAACTAAAGTTATTTAATGCCAGTGTTTGATCTCTAAATCCTTCATTTACACAAAGTGTAACCAAAGTTCAGCCCAGTTCAGCTCCGACTACTCTCTTTGGCAGGGTTTTTAAAATCTCAGCACAGAACATTCCAAAAGTGTGAAAATAACCTTTTCCAAGCTCAGCAGAGTCCTCACAAGCTGACACAATTTTATCTTCTTATCAGTCCCCTAGAACCTCCTTAGAGTCATCTTGCCCAAATCATGCTTTTTTTAAAAGAAGTTTTATGCTGTGCTTATCTGTCAATCTTATCTTTCTATCAGAAATCTAGTGACACTTTAACTGTGCTACCTCTTTACTCAATAATTCTAAGTCACCATAGAATGGACTAACACCCTGCTACGACTTCACCTTGACTTGGTCAAGACTGCAGTCATCTTTTTGATAGATCATGGTGGAGACATTCACACTCCTCCCAGGTTTCAATAATTTTCTTCAGACTCCCTCCAATATGCTGCAACTAGAATGGCCTGTTCTGTAATGTCATTTTAAAATTTTATTCAATCACTTTATAGCCTGATCCCAGTGCCCTCCCTACTCTCCTCCCAGTCTTGCCCTCACATACCCCTTTCCCTATTCATGCCTCTCCTTCTTCCTCCTCTTCTCAGAGAAGGGGAGGCCCCTAATGATTACCAACCCACCCTGGTACCTCAAGTCACAGCAGGACTAAGTGCATTCTCTCCCACTAAGGCTTGAGGAAAGGGATCCAAAGTCAGGCAACAAAATCAGAGATAATCTCTACTCCCATTGTTAGGAGACCCACATGATGTTCAAACTGTACATCTGCTACATAGGTGTAGGATGTCTAGATCTGGCCCATGTAAACTCTTTAGTGGGTGGTTCAGTCTTTGTGAGACCCCCATGGGCCCAGGTTAGCTTATTCTGAAGGTCTTCTTGTGGTGTCCTTGACCCCTCTGTTCCCTCAATCCTTCCTCCCTCTCTTCTACAAAACTCCCAAGGCTCAGCCTATTGGTTTGCTGTGGTCTCTGTATCTGTTTCCATCAGCTTTGGGATGAATCGCCTCAGAAGGCAGTTACACTAGTCTCCTGTATGCAAGCAGAGCATCATTAATACTGTCAAGGGTTGGCTCTTTCCATGGGGTGGGTCTCAAGCTAGACCAGTCATTGCTTTTCTATTTCTTCAATCTCTTCTTCATCGTTATCCCTACACTTCTTGTATGCAAAGCGCCTCTGAGATTCCATCTTATACCCATTGAAATGGCTAAGTTCAAAAATTCAAGTGACAGCGCATGCTGCAGAGGATGCAGAGCAAGAGAAACACTTCTCCATTGCTGGTGGGAGTGCAAACTTGTTCAGCAGTTTGGATATCAATCTGGTGCTTTCTCAGAAAATTGGGAATAGTTCTACCTCAAGTCTCGGCTACACCACTCCTGGGCATTTATCCAAAAGATGCTCCACCATACCACAAGGATACTTGCTCAACTATGTTCATAGAAGCTTTATTAATAATAGCCAGAAACTGAACATAACCTTGATATCCTTCAACTGAAGAATGGATAGAAAAAATATGGAGCATTTACACAATGAAATACAACTCCGCTATTAAAAACAAAGACATCATGAAATTTACAGACAAATGAGTGGAGCTAGAAAAGACTATCCTAAAAGAGGTAACCCAGACTCAGAAAGACATGCATGATATTTGTTCACGTGGAAGCGAACATTAGTTATAGTGCATGTATATGGACATGGCTATAGTAGAGGACAACCATGCTACATTCCACCCGAGGAAGCCACAGTGAGCCCAAGAAAGATGCTTAAATCTCACACATAAGAGGAAATAAAATAGTTATCTGAAGGAGGTGGTGGGAGGGAGCTGTGGGGATGGTGTGGGAAGAGTACCAAGGATAGGGATCAGGAATGGGAAGAAGGAGGTGGGTTAGGTTGGATGGGGAGGACCTGGAGTGATGACAAACATCAAGGGGGGAGCCTCTTTGGGACAGTGGAGGCCCATGGGAGTTTGTGGAGCTGATTCTAGCTGGGAGCCCTAGCAGCAGGGGGCAGTTGCCTGAACAGGCCACCTACTGTAGCCAGGTGAGACTTCTAGTAGAGGAACCAAGAGAACAACCCATCCAAAAAACATTTGACCCAAAATTTGTCTTGGCTACAATCATCTACAAAAATGCAAGTCTGTTTTCTTCCACTTAAAAATATTTCCATACTTTCAATTTCTGTTTTGGAACATGTCAGATCTCATTTTAGATTGATTGAATAAAGCTTGTTAACACATCAGCACAGTCATACCTTAAAACACTCAAAATCCTTTGTCTAACTTCACTTTGTACCTTTCAACACACTTCCCCACTACTTCCTATCTTTAGCTTCTGCTAAGAATGTCTCTATTTTCTGTTTCTATAGCTGAGATTCTTTTATACCAATAAAGAGGCTTCTGAGCCTGGTTTATTTCACTTACAATAATCTTCTCCAAGTCCTTTCACGTTGTGCAAACTACAGAACTTGCTTCTTTTTTTTTTATTCCATTTGTATATATGCTACATTTTCTTTATCTAGTTATCAGCTGATAGACTGTCTAATCTTATATGTTGGTGATTATAATAATACTGCAGGAATATGTGAGTACATATATGTCTTAGATATATTCATGGTAAGTACTACTCAATTGTGGTGAAAACCTCTCCTCCCTTTTTCTCATCACTGCGACAAAATGCTTGACAAAGGCTACTTAAAAAGAGTAAGGGTTTATTTTTGACTCATGATTTCAGAAGGCTCAGTCTGACCTCATGTGTTTGAGTCCCTTATGTGGGAGAACATTATAGACAACAGGAGCATGTGCAGGAGGAGGGTGTTCACTTCATGGTGGACATGAAGTATAAAAGGGGGAGAGACAGATATACCCTTCAAAATGTTGACTCTAGTGACCCCACTTCCTCTGACTTGTCCCAACTTCTAAAGTCCCCAGCTTCCCAAAAGAGCATTACAAGCTTTTGACCAAAGATTTAACATGTACCTGTGGGGTACACCTCAGAATCACACCTAGTTTCATGTCTGTAGTTGTATGAAATGTTTTAATAAAGTGAAAATGCAAATGTGTAGCTTACTTGAAATTGAAATTTTACAGAAATGCACAATAAAGTTTTGGTTTATTAGGAGTAAAGATGTTGTAATTATGAGAAGGAAGATATAGCAATAAAAAGATGGTGTTAGATAGATGTTTTTGTCAGTTACACCAATGGGGCAGTAATTAAATGGCATAGAAAGTTTAGACGCATGGCATAAATGCAAATATCTAGGCTTTGGTATCATTTATCATTGTTTTAAAAATATAACCCTTACTTAGAATGACAAGAACTACATGAAAATTCTCTGTGCTGTGTCTGAAAAGTCTAAGAAATCTATAATGAAATTTAAAAGTTCTAAGTTTAAAGTAATATTGTTTGTCATGAACCAGATCTTATCTAATAGAAATGAATACAGTGGAACCAGATAAAAATAAATATTAATAAATAGAAGGAAATATAAGGGAAACATAGAAGAGTTCATCTATTTTTGTTCATTTTTATCCATTTATGGAAATGCTGAGATTGAATCTGGGCTTCATGCATTTTGGGGAGGCACTCATCAACTCATCATGGAGTCACTTCCCAACTCCTCATATGCTTTTTTAGAGTAAAAATTAACTTTGCATTATTATAAGCAAAAACAAGAAGAACATGTGAATGTGCAAAATGTAACTAGCATTATTTTCAAAACAATACATTTTAATTAAGAACATATGCATGGGATCTTATGATAGACAATTATTAATGTACCCTTTCTCTCTTAATAATCTTTTCACAATTAGGTAAAAGTTTTAAGTGAAATTTTGACTTCCTTTAATGAACAGATGTATGTATTTTAAAAACATGGTACATGTAATTACACAAAGCTGCACTCTAGAAATGCTTAGCCAGAAACACAGCAAGAAACTTAGTTTGTTTTAAGTTATATTCAAACACAAATCAAGCCATGATATATTTGCTAATTTATCTTCAATGCTTGTTCTAGTAATTTAGTGTTGTTAATATTAATGAAAACATTTAAATATTTCTGTTAAATATTTGGTAGTAACTATTTGTAGGTAAATACTTATCATAGTAACACTAAGGTGATATTTGTTATTTATGTATACTAAGATAGGTAGGTAGGTAGAAAGATAGATAGATAGATAGATAGATAGATAGATAGATAGATATTCCCAAAAGACATTGACTTCTGAATGTTTGGGTTTTTTTTTCTACCAGGGAAACCTATGTTTTATTCCTGCTATAACTTGGTAAATTAACATGAGTAAGTTCACACAAAATATTATATAAGCCCAGCTATCACTATATTTTCCTTAAAAGTTAGAATAAGTATTTTTTATTTTTAATTTAGAGGAGCACTGAGTTTATACAATAATTCAAATGTTTTCTATTGATGTATTTTCTCTTTGTAACCATCTTCCATATCATTAGCTCAAAGGGAGTCTCTATTCAGCTTCTATATTATCATACGGTGAATATAAGCATCTTGGATTCGATGTGTTATCACTTAAATCATAAGCCCTGCTGTGACAGGAGACACTGACATGAGATATCCTTCACAACAAGACTCTGGCAATCAAACTGATCAGAGGGTAGCCTACATTCTGCTGAGAGGACCTGATTGGATAGCTATCTCACATGTTTCCGTACTGAAGCTCCTCCTATCGCAAACTGCACTGAGGCGCAGCCCCAAACCTTACCTTGGAGAGTATGAGTTAATAGGGGTCTTCACTACAGATATCCAAGAAAAATTTGACAATGTGAATTTTTACTAACATCTCAGTAGTTTTGTTTTCTTTAGACATGCCAGTAAAAAGTGATAGTTCAAAAGAAGCATACATAGCAGCAGTACTCATGTATGGAATGTTGACTATTTGAATATGTAGACTTGTTAACTCCATATTCTTCATTTTTAATATTTCTTTTGGTTTATAACATATTTATTTAGATGCTTTAGATAAATATTTTATAAGTGCTGTTAGTTTTATCCATTTCTTGTCCAATATATCTCCGCAATAAAACATAGCTTTTCTTTTTTTTATTAATTTATTCAGATTACAACTAAATTGTTATCCCATTACATTTAGTTTGTGTAAGCATGCTCTAAGTTTCTGCACCATCTAATGAGGCATTTCTTATAATACATCATTGTTAAGTAACTCATAGCTGGTATTATCTTAGCCTAGACTTATAGCAAAGAGTTATTCTCTAGCCCATGTCTAAAAGATCATGCTCTGAGTAACACTGTTCTTGATGGTATTACAATTATTAAAAATAATGCTACAAATAAATAGGTAGCAGATTATGACATAACTATGAATAAGTATCTATTAAGGAAAGATGAATGATGTGGCCAAACTTCTAGACAGAAATTAACATTCATGTAGGTATTTTGGCGGGGGCGGGGGAGGTGTTCCAAATCCTAGTACACTATTAAGACTGAGGAGCTGAAAAGATGGTTCAATGGTTCTGTGGATAAGCTCTGGAAAAGTGCAAGGGTTCTTATCTAAGCATCTACACAGTGGCTCACAACTATGCATAACTCTGGTTTTAGGAGATCCAATGCCCTTTTCTGACCTGCTAGGCCACAAATCACATACTTAGTACACATACCTACATATACACAAAACACTAATGCACAGAAATTCACATACATACATATATGAAATCATTTAGTTTTTATATATGGTTATGTCTGATCCCAGTATTTATAGATACAACAAGAAATACATGTTCTTTAGGGATGGAAGCCCTGATGGTTTTATGGTTAGTTAGTTGTTTTATAGCTTTGTTATGTCTCTCAATACTTTCAGACCTTGCTTTAGAATAGGCTAGAAATGTATTTTACTCTTCTGTGACCTAAATACTGGTTTGTAGCTTCTATATATCAATGTTTAGGGTTAAGTTGAATGAAGCTATTAAGATGAGCCAATGCCAGAAAGGTATAGAGATTCTGTAGTCAATTTGGAGTTCGTAGCTAAATGGTCATTCTTGTCCTTGTGTCATAAGTTTGTCTTTCCAACATAGGACATAAAACAGACCCATGATTTGCACACACATGGGGTACAAGTTCTACTGTGCATGTGTCTGTCTTTGCCATCAGGTAGCAAAACAGAAGCAAAGCTACTATCTTCTGTTAAACTCTTTCACAGAGTGAACAAGAGAAGTAAACTAGTACACCCATAACTTACACTCAAAATTATAAAGTTGGAATCAACAGATTTAGATTGAGATTTTGCTAGTTGTCTGCTAGGTGACCTCTAAACACCATAATTCCACTCGCAATTTTGATGAGCTTGCTGATTCATTCTGTTTTTTAAATAACAATGATGGGAAGTTATGATTAAAAAAATCTGTCGAAGAATGACATAAGATGACAGTGAGAAAAAGATTAGAACTGAATTCAAAATATGTATTACAAGGGCATGTGCATCTCAGCAAATGTCTTCTGTTCATAAGATGCTTCTTCATAGTTTGGAAAATTACCTCTCCTCTAAACAGTTGCTTTGATTCCTGTAAAATTTCAAAATCATGTTTAAACAAATGAAATTGCTGAAGCATTTCAGTTGCCTTTCTATGCTAACTTAGGAACTGAGGCCTTTTGGTGACATTCTGAACTTTGTCACATTAAACAGTCTAATATACATGTGGTTTTCAGTTTAGTAATGTGAATGTTCTTATATATATTCAGTTTGCCTGCTGTGAGGTCGATTTTTTAATTGAGCAGTTTTTCCAGTGTCTCCTCATCAAGGAATGTATGATTTTAATTTTCTTCAGTGAAAACTCATCCAAATTCTTTGTTTATATAGGGTTGACTTTTTAACATTGCCAGTTTCTGGTCATTCTTCATCCATCTTAAAAGAGAAACAGTTGTGTAGAAGATAACAGGTAAGTATTATGTAAAGAGTTACTAAGTACTTATTAGCCTTCCTAGACTTCTTTAAAATTTGCTTTTTAATACGTTTTATAATTTTTCACAAAAACTAAACATTAGCAATAAGTCTCTATCTACAAAGTTGCTTCTACCAATGGGAGTGAAGTGGCTTGTTAATTGGATGTATTAAATGTTTAGCTGCTGTCAGAACAGTTTAAATATATGTGAGTGTATGTTCCCACACTGCCATGCCACACTGCATCCTCATTTCAAATGCAGATATGTCTAGGTGATAATTCAATCTCAAATATTAGTATGAGACAAAAGGTGGACAATTCTAGAATATTTGTGGTGCATTTTGCCTTTCAGATAATTTGTTCTGTTAAACCATTTACTTATTTACACCAAGGCATCGGTCATGAATTTTTCTCCTTCTTCTCTTGAATATATGAATTATACATCACATTCCCTCAGGTTAAGTGAAGACTGTCAGTCAGTAAACTTTGTTTAAGGTACATATATGTAAGCCATTCTGCTTGGGTTAAGAATAAGCTGAAACAACTGAGGCACTAAGATCAACAATTGATAAATGAGACCTCATGAAACTGAAAATTTTCTTTAAGAGAAAGGACACTGTCAATAGAAATATTAGCAGCCTACAGATTGGGAAAAGATCTTCACCAACTCTATATCTGACAGAGGGATAATATCCAAAAATATAAAGAACTCAAGAAATTAAAACACCAAAAAAACCCAAATAAACTAATTAAAAATTGGATACAGGGCTAAACCAAGAATTCTCAACAGAGGAATCCCTAATGGCTTAGATGCACTGAAAGAAATGCTCAACATCTTTAGTCATCAGGCAAATGCAAATCAAAATGATTCCAAAATTACATTTTAAACCTATCAGAATGGCTAAGATCAAAAACTCAAGTGGCAGCATCTGCTAGTAAGGATGTGGAGCAAAGGAAACTCTCCACCATTGCTGCTGGGAATGCAAACTTGCACAACCACTTTGGAAATCTGGTGGTTTCTGGATAGTTCTATCTCAAGACACAGGTACACTATTCCCAGGCATGAAATGGTCAGAATATTCTCCACAGTTGAGTGGAGAGTGTGATATGACTTTCTCACATACTATGGTGCCTCACATTTGACCATGTCTCCTGGAGGGGGAGACCTGGTGGCAATCAGAGGAAGGACAGCAGGTAGCCAAGAAGAGACTTGATACCCTATGAGAATATATAAGGGGAGGTAATCCCCCTCAGGAACAGTCATAGGGGAGGGGAATAATGGGAAAATGGGGGGGGGGAGGAATGGGAGGATACACAGGATGGGATAAACATTGAGATGTAACAAGAATAAATTAATAAAAAAAAAAAAGATGCTCCACCACACCACAACAGCATTTTCTCTATTATGTTCATAGCATATATCCCTCAAAGAATGGATAAAGAAAATGTGGTACATTTACACATTTGAATACTAATCAGTAATTAAAAACAAGGCAATCGTGCAATTTTCAGGTAAACAGACAGAACTAGAAAAAATCATCTCGAGGAAGGTAACATAGACACAGAATGACACCATGGTATGACTCACTTATACGTGGATATTAGCCATATAGTAGATGATAACCATACTGCAATTCATAAACGCAAAGAAGATAAATACCAAGAAAGGCCCAAGGGAGAGTGCTTAAATCTCACTCAGAATTAAAATAGAATAGACATTGGAAATAGATAAAGAAAGGGAACTGGGTGGGAGAGGGTGTGGTTAGGCAAACAATGGTGGTGATCAGATATGAGGAGAGCAGAGGTGAGAGAGTGGAGGTCTGCTGGAGGGAAGGC
Source organism: Acomys russatus (assembly GCF_903995435.1). Lineage (NCBI taxonomy): Eukaryota > Metazoa > Chordata > Mammalia > Rodentia > Muridae > Acomys > Acomys russatus. The sequence continues at coordinate 65,051,775 of NC_067144.1, read as the reverse complement.
AAACCAACGGGGGAGGCATCTTAGAAACATGCTGGAGACCTGCAACAGGGTAGACTTCTGAGAAAATGTGGGGTGACTCTAGCTGAGACTCCTAGTAGCAGAGGGCATGAAAACTAAAGTGATTACCTCCTAGCCTGGTAGGACTTCCAGTAGAAGGAGGGGAACACCAACCCATGCACAAAACCTGTGATCCAAAATTTAGCCCATCTACAACATGTATAGGGATAAAGATAGAGCAGAGATTGAGGGAATGGCCAATGCCTGGCCCAATTTGAGACCCACCCTATGGGAGAAAGCAAACCCATGACACTATTAATGATACTCTGCTATGCTTGCAGACAAGAGGCAATCAAAGTTGTCCTCAGAGAAGCTCACGCAACAGACAGGAGCCTACCATTGTTCTCCTCTGAAAGGTTCCACTTAGCAGGGAATCCAAATAGATGCCAAGACTCACAGACAAACATTAGGCAAAGAATAGTGAGTCTTGTGAAAAGTGTGGGGGATGAATAGAAGGTCCTAGGAGTAACAGGAGTTCCACAATATACCAACAGAGACAACTAGCCAAGGCTCAGAGGAGCCTGTGGAGACTTAAGCACCAACCAAGGGCCGTGTGTAGTCTGGACCTGGGCCCTCTTCATAGATGTAACGTATGGGCAGCTCAGGCTTCATATGGGTGGCCTAGAAAGGGAGCGAGGCTGTCTCTGACATGAACTTGGGTGTCTGCTTTTTAATCACATCACACTGGCCACAGAGGAAGAGGAGGTGCTCTTTCCTGATACAATTTCATGAACCTGGGGGGGTGGGTGAGTATGTCAGGGGGCTTTCCTTTTCTGAAGAATAAAGGAGGAGTGAGGGTAAGACCAGGAGGAAAGGAGTGAGGAGGCTATAATCAGGATGTAAAGCGAATAAATTCATAAAAAGGGCGAATCAAAGGGATCAACGACTGCATAAGAAAACCTACAGACTCGACTAACCTGGGTCCATGTGGGGTCACAGAGCCTGAACCACAAACCAAAGAGCATGCATGGACTGGTCCTAGGCCCCCTACACATATGTAGCAGAAGTGCAGCTTGATCTTCATGTGGGTCTCCCAACAACTGGAGTTGTGGCCCTCTCTGACTTTGAGACCTGCTTTTGGATCCCAGTTCCCAACCAGGCTGCCTTGTATGGCCTCGGCTGGAGAGGATACACCAAGTTCTTCATTGACTTAATGTGCCAGTGTCACTATGCCTCCAGTGGAGTCTGTGTGACAAACGTTACTACAGAGTTGGAGGTGGCAACCTCCACTCAATGGGGAGCCTCCTGGAACCGGTCTGATGTTTCTGCCAGGAGTAACTGATTACAGCATTTATTGTTTGGGGAACATTCTGACTGTTTTCTTTCTCTGCGTTTGTTTTTTTACTTTTCTTATCAAGGAACTTTTCAGACATAACTGTGTTGCCAGGTGACCCTTTACTTGAAACTGCAGCCAAGGGTCATTCAGTCAAGTTTACCACTAAGTTCCACTCCACTTGGTAATAAAAACATGGCTGAGAATCAGTCACCAGTGACTTACAAATAAAGTGTTTGAGTAAAACTCCAGGTAGTGGTAGAAAAGCTAAGAAAACAAACTGTCTTGACTCACAGATGTTTAGCATAATGAGAAAACATTGACCTTTGATAAAGAGGGCACATGCACTGCTACCAATCTAATGATTTATGAATGAATGTTCAAGATTGATGACAACATAAATACACTGCATCCTGTATTTTTGAATTGTATGGAAAAATAATGTAACCACAAAAACATTCTCCCTGTTCCAGAAAAATGTGTATAAGAACCTGGGCTCCCTTGCCTGCGAAATACACTCAGACTCAGACTTCCCCTGGGTTGGTTTATTTGTCACTCAGCTATCTTCTGCCCACTGACACTTCAAGAACTCCCAACTCCAAGGACCTATACCTGACTGACACCGTCCAGGGCATGCCAGGATTGGTTAGTACAAGGAGAGGGGGTAGTTAACGCTCCCCTCTCTAGGGAGAAGGATAGAGGAGAATATGGAGAGTGGTATCCTAGGAGGGGGCCTGGGAGGAGAGGAGGGGCCCTGCAATCCAGATATAAAGTGAATAAATAAATTCATTAAACAAAAACTCCCAAGGAGAAAAATCACCTTCTCTCTCATGTGCTGATCGTATCCTACAGTGTGTTTATGTATGTATTTATCTATTTAGGCTCCTGTAAGTGTGGATATAAATCTAAAACCATTCTAGACAAGAAAGTGAGAGAGTATAAAGTTAGATAATAAGACAGGTATGGGAGTAAGCCAATGAACACATGGGACATGAAAGGATAAAAGAATCGGGAGTGGAGGCGAGGAGCAGGATCCAGAGAGAGGAGACAGAGCTGTGAGGGAACCCGGAAGAGAGCCATAAGTTTACACTTTGATTGAAAATATCATGATTGTTTCTAACATGTCACATGCTGATTTCACAAAATAGGAATATCTTTAAATTGATGAACTATGTTAAAATGTTTTGAAAAGTGGTAAATTCACTTTTAACAATTTTCTTTTAGGTGATTGTACATCTATTTAAGTTCAACTGTGCATGTCTATAGTTCAAGCACCCAGGAAAGTGAGGTACTAGGTATATAGGGAATTTTGGCTAGCTTGAGCCAAGGATATAGCTTATTTGAAGAGACAAAAGGAAGTACTGAGTGGAAAGAGTGACAAAAAGAGAGTTAATATATGTGGTGTATTCTTAGGAATTTTCCACATGACTATTAAAATATAGCTCTAGGTTCCTTCACAAAGCTGAGGGGAAAGAGAGAGAGAATATTACACACTAATAAATGTAGTAGAGGTTTAGTTAACAGTTAAGTGACTATCTCCTTAGAGTCTAACTGCACAGAATTTCCTGTCACTGGGTTATATTCAGGTCCCACCACACCATAGTCAGTTGCCATCTGCACAGGGCTAGAGAACTGCAGGACCACCCTCAGGTCATCCTGAGCTTAGCCACCATCAGTGTAGCTAGTGCACAGAGGCACACACAGGCAAGTATCAAAGTTGCTGCCACCTCATTGGCTGAAGGAAACTATTTTTTCTTATGGAGGACAGACTATGGAGGGTAAAAAGATGGGGTGGACAAGAGTTAAAATGTTATTTCTGGAAATGCTCTGAGGATTTTAGCACATAAGAAAAAGGAAAAAAATAACACTTGGGAGTGTGAGTGTTTCAGTAGAAAGTGCAATTGGTGGGAGCTGAAGAAAGGCAAAAATGCGTTGTAGTTGGAGCTCATTCAGGTTCAGTGAGTAGAAAAGACTAGAAAAAGGCTTGGTAAAGTGGGGGAAACCTATACACAATGTATTTTGATCATATCCATCCACCATAGCCTCCTCCTAACTCCCCCTAATGTCACCTACCCTGTCTTCCTCCCAGCTTTTTAATCTTATTTTCTATTGTTATTGGGAACCCCAGAGTCCTTAATTTTTTATATAAATTCTTTTTAATTTTTAATTGGTTCACTAAACATTCTGATTGTAGCTCCCTCCCTTGTCACCTCCTGATCCCACACCCACTGCTTCATAACTTCCTCCTCCCTGCCCAGTCCTCAGAAAAGGGAGCCTTCTTTCCATAACATCTGACGTCAGCCTATCAAGTCTCATCTGGACTGCCTGTATGCTCTTCCTCTGTGACCTGGCAAGGGCACACAGCAAGGGGAAGTGATCAACGTGTGGGAGTCAGAATCCATGTCAGACATAGTTCCTTCACCCCATATTAGAGGACCCACAAGAAGACAGTGCTGCCTGTCTAATACATCTGAGCAGAGGGTCTAGGTCCACACCATGCATGGTCTTTCATTGATGCATCAGTCTCTGAAGTAGTTCATTTTTTGCCTGGATTTGTTGGCTCCATTGGTCTCTTTATGGAGCTCCTGACCCCTCCAAGCCCCCCTTTTCCTAACTCTTCCATAAAATTCCATGTGGCCCACCCTGGGGTTTGGCTGTGAGTCTCAGCATCTGCCTGGATTTCCTGTTGGGTGGAGTCTTTCAGAGGACCCGTATGGTAGGCTCCCTTCTTGTTACTTCTCTTTAACTGTTTCAGGTATCTATTCTATTCATCCTTCTGAATGAGAATTAAGCATTCTCCCTAGGATCATTTCTGTTATTTAGTTTCTTTAGGTCTGTGTGCTGTAGTGTGGTTATCCTGTATTATTTGGCTAATATCTGTTTATCAGTGAATATATACCATGCATGTCTTACTGGGTCTGGATTACCTCACTCAGGATGTTCATTTCTAGTTCCATCCATTTGCCTGCAAATTGCAAGATTTCCTAAAGCATAAGTGTTTTGACACCCACTGTGGCATGAGCTTCTTTGTAGTAATCATATTCCCAACGGGCAGTGACGTTCCCTCACTCTGCAATCGTAAACTGGCACTATTTCTAGCTTGTAGAAAGCTTAATGGGGCCTCTGTACTTTAAAAAAAAAAAAAAAAAAGACTTTTCCTTCAATTCTTTGCATTCATCCATCCATGTCTCCCAATGCATGTAAAGCATTTGTAAAAATGTCTGGTAGAGTCTAAAAATACTTTTTTTTTTCTAACACTCTCCATGTCATCCTACTGTACAGTGAGGCTTTGCTTACCAATAAATTGCCAGTGCAGCTTTCCTCACTGTCATGCACTTTATTTTTAAATATTATTACAAAAGATTTGAATTATGACAGACCAGCAAAATCCTAAGACCACAGTATTGGCGTCAGGCAGGCACACACAGAGGAAGTGGGAATAGGCTATCTCATAGGCTGTGGTCATATGGTGGGAAAGGAAGTCCCCTTCCAATAGAGGTCTAGGGGAATGGAATTGGCAAGAAGAGGGAGGGAGAGTGGTAGTGGGAAGATAAGAGCAAGGGAATAACAATTATGATGTAATGTGAATAAATTATAAAAAATATTTTTTAACAGAAAAGAAATTGACGTTTAAATGGTTGTTATCCTTCTTGAGATGGTGCAATTTTGCTTGTCTCTTTCCCATAATATAGACCATTCTCTGTCCTTTGGTTCTCTGGAAATAGAAGGAAAGATTGTTTCCAACCAATTGCTCCATTATGAGGTCCCAGTAACTCATGTTCTGTTTTTTCTGAATGAGGTGAAAAGGGATATCACATCTACAAGAGAAAAGTCATCTACAGGAAAGATTTCTATAACATTCTACTGTCCAGAAGGAACATGTTTAATAGAAAGATTGTGTTCCCTGCCATGTATCTGTTCAAATGTGTAATATTGAGAAAAAAAAAATCCATGTTCTCACACGATGGGTCTTCTTGCCTTTTCATGGAGTAGTGTAAAATGTATTCTGCTTCCTCAAAAAGTATTGATTTATACATAGTAGACCAATTTGTAGGCTTTCACCTTAAAAAGTAAGCTAATTGTATTTATATAAAATAACTGAAATGTTCCCCTTAGAAATGCATGAAATGTTTAAAAACCACGTAAGTTTAGTTTTAGACTCACCACCACACAGCACTGAAACTTTCCATATACCATATGCCTGAGTGTAAAGACACACACAGACACAAAGACACATACACAGAAACACACACAGGCACACACCATTAGTAACATCCCATGTTATGTGGATTTATTAAAATTTGTGATCTTGTACTAACACATCATTAGTACTTCTAAATTCACAGTATGCATTAGAGTTCATTCATGAGTAGTATACAGGTTATGATAATTGTGTAACGATGCCTGTTCAGCTCTGGGATAGCACGGTATCACAGCCTGCAGAGTAGCTCTCCTTCTCCATTTCCTCTCCTCTGTGCTCTGTATCTCTATTTACCCCGCAAAAAGCATGGTCCTTTACTTTTCTGTAGTCTGTAATGTATGTGCCTTTATCACCGAACAATTTTCCATTTTGTGAACATTCATCTTTCCCATCCAAAGATATAATTTGCTTCTATCTTACTTGTTCCCAGTCTTGGCAATAATAAGTAGAACTTTTTTTTTATATATAATGCATTTTTTAAATTAATTTATTCTTGTTACATCTCAATGTTTATCCCATCCCTTGTATCCTCCCATTCCTCCCCCCCCCCATTTTCCCATTATTCCCCTCCCCTATGACTGTTCCTGAGGGGGATTACCTCCCCCTGTATATTCTCATAAGTAGAACTTTTATAAGCACTCATGGGTGGTTTTGTTTGGACATAAGTTTTCAGTTCATTTAAATAAATATGAAAAAGCATGTTCACTGAACTACCATCTGCATATTGTTAGTAATGCTCAGAAAGCTTACTGCTATCCTAACTTCTTATGCTGAATTTTACTGTATCTGAATAATCTATTTAGTAATTACTCAAGTCTTTTAATAACTGAATCTAATTGTATTTGGCCATTACAAAGTATTGACAAGATATTACATGCCACCTTTACTTTGATTGTAATTAACCTTTTATGAAAAGGCATAATAAATTAAAGTGCCATTTTACATATGATAATATGATTGGAGAGAAAGACATTTACACTCATGATTGTATGCTTGCTGTATTCCTAGCATTTTCATGAACTGAAAATGAAAATTCAGAGGCTTGACTTCTCTAGATGTAGAAGCTTAGGTTCAGGAAGGCTGAACCTTCCCTCTAAGAGCCACACAGCATCATCCTCTGTAAGACCAAGAGACCACATCTTTATAAGGTCTGCAGGTCTTGACATTGATGGAGGGCCATTTTAGCTTTTGCTGTTTACTTCAGCTTTATTTTTTCCCACAAGAAACTTTTAAGCTGCATACCTGGACATACATCCCCTGTAACTTTCTCACTGTGGAAATGGAAGGTGGGGCTGCAAAGGATTTTATAATACATAATTCAAGAAGCTAAACCATATGGCTTTATTCTGTGTTTTCACAAATAGAGTGCTATCTCTACTCATCTGTAGCAGTACATGTGTAAAGATATCTGCAAACAGCATGCATCTACACCCCCCCCCCCCCCGCCCAGCGCAATCAATCAGCATCTACTGTGGAGACTCAGAAGCAATGTGATCTTATATAACAGAAGACTGAAAATGTAAGCTTCCTTGGAATTAAAAACTGTATTTTGGATGCAAATTATATTTATACTAATAGAGATTGCAGCAAACTTTCTTCCATTGATTGGTAAGCTCAGAAGTCCTAACACCATTTGCTTAGTAATTAGTACACAGTCAAAGTTTCTCTGCTTCAGCAGCAGCGAAATATGTGTCTTTAGAAATAAAATAATGCTCTTTTGTACCTCAACAGTTTGTAATTTACTACAGTGTTCAGTTTCAAAAGTGTTTCAGTAAATAAGTTCCAGCACCAAGTACATTTTTAAAATTATTACTCGTTTAGGCAAGCAACTGAAATAGAAGAGGAAGGTTCTAAGATCCCAGGCATAGTAGGTAAAAGGTCGGAGCCCTCCAGGGAGGTGAAACCCTGAGAACTACTCACTCAATGTGGGGAACCTCTGAATATGAGGTGTCTTCTCAGCTCCTGTCCTTAATGAAGACAAATGAACAAGGTGGTGCCTGTTCCAGCAACCTGAGATTATTTTCTCTTAATGACACCCTATAAGCCATACACAGGTGATTGAGATTGAAATAGATGATACCTCTCAATGAAGAAAAATGATACACTTTTTCTCAAGCATTTCTCTCTGAGTATGAAAGGTATTTCTAACCAAAATATGAGACAAAAACAATTATCCATTAGGTATTATAACAAGCACACAAAATGCCAAATGTCCACCCCTTTTACCAACAAATCAGTAGATATCAGTAGAATACTAACATAGCCAAGGGAATCTAAGTGTCTTGCCTTAGCTGGGTTTGATTACAAGAATACATGTTTGGACAATGAATCAGTGACAGTGAACCATGAGCAAAAGGTTTTTCTTTTAACAGTAAGTTGCATGTCATCGCTTTAAGGCTGAACATTGCTCGTAAAAATCATTGCATTCGTTTCTGGCCAAGACGCTATTCAAGGCTAAAAGGAAATCGAATACTTAAAGTAAGATGCACCCACACACACAAAAAAAATCTTCTGAGTTCTGCATTATTTTCTTATCCAGGCATATATGTTTAAAAATTACATTTTAAGTGTTTGAAATATGGTGGGTAGTGATTTGCTAATTTAATTGTAAAAGGCTCCAAACATATGGGTTTCATTTCTCAGTTTCACTACAGCCCCACTGGATTTTCAAAGAATGGAGGTGGAGAGACATTCAATTGTAAAAAAAAAAAAAAAAAAAAAAAAAAAAAAAAAAAAAATCTTGAATATTTCAGCAAACTCCCTTCCCAAGTGAACAACTGACCCAAATCAGAGCATTTCTGTAAAAAAAAAAAAAAAAAGCATGCTTTCTCCTTTGTCAGCTTGTTCAACATCATATATTAGGCAAAATAACAGCAACAGTTTTGTTTTTACATGTATTAAAAAACTGATAATGAACTGAAGTTGAAAACAGCATTCCATTAGTGCTGCAAAATGAGAGGACACGAACAAATAAACCCAATTGGCCCAGACAATCTTGTGTGTTGACTTAAAAAAAAAAATTGCTTTGCAAGTCAGAATAGACCACCTAAGAAATGTCATTAGGCTCTGCCACATCTCTGCTCCCTGAGTTTGACACATTACTTGTCATGTAAAATTCAGACTCATGTTACTGAAAAACATCCCACTGAAAACTTTGCTCATTTCAATTTGTTTTCCAGTGGTACTCGTTATGCTTTTAACCATTTGTCACATATAATTTCTCACAACTCTGAGAAAATGCAAAAAATCCACTCAATTTGCAAAGGTTTCCAGAATTGATTGTTGAAGTAGCTCTACTTCTCCTTCTTTGGAGGAGACTGTGTATGTATTAATTTGAACCTAAGAGGTGAGCCTTCTGTCTTCTCCCATCTTCTCTGGGACAACTGTGTTCTACACACAGCACATCCAAAGTGCTCTGATTTGCTTCCTATAGCCTAAGCAAACGTTTCTGTACATCTGTTACAGCCTTTAGGATAATCTCCTTCTATTGATCCTAAGTTTTTTTTCTTCTTTAACTCCAAACTTTTCTTCACGTCCCCACATCTAGTCAAATTCCAGGATCTATTAGTTCTTTAGATTCAAGTGTGTGTGATTCACCTAATGTTCCTTCCCGTATTACCATGGTCAGGATTCACTTCTTCCACCCAAACCGTCTTACAGGCAAATATCCTGATTCAATCCCATTTGAAGGCCCATATCCCAGATGCTTTTATTCTCTGAACTATACCATCCTGCCTCCCAAATGATTGATATCTAGTAATTTGTTAAGAAAAACAACAACAAAAACCAAACCAACCAAACAAAAACAGAAACAAACTTACAGTGTTTACCTGAACTCTGTAAAAAATTAAAGTAGGGATGGAATATAATCATCCTATATAATTTGAAAAAACTAAAATCAGTTTATAGAATACTTTTTATATTTTTTTCAAACATACATGACTACACTATACTGACTGAATACAATATACATTCAGGACTTTATCACCGAATTTGCTTCAGTGTTTTAGAAACGTTGCTGTATTGCTGGATAGAGAGATGTAAACTAGAATATTTTAGCACATAATAAAATATATAAAAGTCTCTATCAGTTATCAAAATCAAACTAAGTGGTAGGCTTATTTGTCCTACAGTATATAGTGTACAGTGTTTGTTAGTATCCTAAATCAAGGGTATCTATAAGGACATCTTGTTAATTAAAAATTTAACTGTCATCTTAATAACAATAACTACTCTTGATATTTAAATAAATATTCTCAATATTTACATTCTGAGACTATTTGAACTATTTTAAGAAGTGCTTTTAGGGCCTTGAAATGTAGCTTGATGGCAGGGCATTTACAAAGCTTGTACAAAGTCCTGGGTTTGAACCTCATTGTCAGGGTAGAAAAATAAACCCTCAAAGTCTTAATAACCACATAATTTCTACTATCCATTGACAGGACTCAGATCCCTTCTGGTGCACTGCATGCATTATCATTAGGCACATTGCATGCGTTCTGCCCGTGTTCTTGGCTAAGATCCTTTGTCTTTGTATACCCCAAAGTGTAGGCTCTGAACATAACTTCAAACCTCCTCCTTTTGCTTTCAGATTAGGAACCTACCACATCATTCCAAAGTGTGCCCAAGCTCTCTACAGGTTTGCTTATGTTATTGTTCTTAAACAGAGACTCGGTCATCCTGAGTGTAATTGAAGGGTGGCAAGGCTACCCTGACATCTATCTAACAGCATTGGCTGAGCATGAAAAACAATGAATTTTGTTTGTTTGTTGTTGCTTGTTCTTTTCTCCCTAGCACCTGTGGAAAATGCTTCAACAAGCAGAGATTTAGCTTTAATGATTTTTTGCAATACTAAAATTTCTACGCTTCTTTGGTCATAGCAAAATTCCTTCAAAAGGCAATAGAAACACAATCGGAATAAAGACAATACCATATATAAGATTAAAATGTAAACATATGCACAATCCATATGCTATTATGACTTAGTCATTTGCTTTTGAGTAAACAAAGAAAAGGTCAAATCAAGCCAATATGCTAATGAGGAAAATCACAGCAGGGTTTATGAAGACCCTAGGGATGTGTATTTCAGAACACATCCATGATACAGCTATTCTAATAAAAGACACCTTGGGACCACACTGGTCTCTAAGCAGTCTTTTCTGCCTTATGTCTTCCCTTTTATCTTTGAAAAATAGTGTAGTGAAAACAGTGGATACAACCAGAGTCACAGAAGGAGATGAACAGTGGACTTGTCAAACTTCCCTGCATCTTGAAGGTACAAAAGGAAGGCTTGTTTACAGAAGTAAAAACTGTTCGACCTGTTTCCCACTGCATCCTAATGTGATGTGCGCACGGTGACACACTCTGTAGGATGCACTAAGGGCTAATTAGACCCTGTTAAGGAAGATTTAATGAGGAATAGCTCAAAAAGCTGTATAGACATGGCCTGATACTCAGCAGCACGAATGGAGAGGAAATGGGAGCAGAAGGAACGTGAGTTGTCAGTGTGATGAAACAAAATAGTTGTGGATGCACGTGGGTCATTAAATAACATCGACTCTTGCTCTAAAAGAGGTCAGGATGTTGCTATGCAGCATGGAAACAGCTGGAAATGTTCTGCTCAAGGCCCCTGGGGAAAGCACTTTATTTGGTTTGAAATACAAGAACTAGTTGTGTGCTAATATCATAAAAGCCATATGTTTTAATCAGGTCAGATAAGATTAAACATAAGTTTTACTACATTTTAAAACATTTGCTTCCTTCATCCACTTAATATCTATTTTTTAAATAGTTATTTATTTATTTTGTATACAATGCTCTGTCTACATGGGTGTGGCAGGTGAGAAGAGGGCATTAGATCATATTATAGATGGTTGTGAGCCACCCTGTGGTTGCTGGGAATTGAACTCAGGACCTCTGGAAGAGCAGTCAGTGCTCTTAACCTCTGAGCCATCTCTCCAGCTCCCCACTTAACATCTATTAAGCATTGGTTATGTGACAAGAGCAAAAGATCATCAGCAGTGAACATGTGACCTGCCAACCTAAACCTGATAAAAGTTGTAATTTAGGACATCTTGTGTCCATCATTTAAAGTTTTCTGTGTGAATTGTGAGGGGAAAAAATAAGGTCAAAGGTTGGAGCTGTGGAAAATAGACATGTGGAGATATTATGTCAATACATTAGAAGTTTATATCCCAGTCATATCTCAGTCCTGGACAACACATTCAAGTGGAAGAATTTGTTTCCCCTGAGGTTGCGAGTCGTCTGTCTGGGCACTACCTATTCCATCATCAGCCTATCCCTCCATCACTTCACTCTGACCCAGCAGCAGCCAGAGCCAGATAACCAGGCTATCTCAGGGAGAAAACAATACCCTTCTAGAAAAGGCCCACACAACTTCTACTGTGTATCCTACAGATTTCTAGCTCAGGGGCCTAATATAATAATTAAGCGTGGCATGGCTGGAGCAACGAGGAATATTTACTTTTCTAACGACATTCCTGCTTCAATTTTGTAAAATGAATGAGGAGACAAAAGCTAAGTTAGACTTTTTTTTTTTTTTTTTTTGGGTACGGAGAAATGCAAAAGCCCTGTACAAGGAAGTTAAAACTTAAAGTGCTCAGTGTCAAGAGGCAACTTTTCCAGTGACAGTGTCTTCTGGATGCAGCAAGAAAGCTACCCATGTGAAGTTACAGTGGCTGTGAGTTTCAGCATCTGATTTGGTCAGCTGCTGCATGGGGCCTGTCAGAGGAGGCTATACTGGGCTCCTGACTGTAAACAAAGCAGAGTAGCACGGCATCAGGTGGACGTTTCCTCACTCTCTACTCCATCCTTTTCTATGGATGTACATCCTGTAGGCAAGGCAAACCCTGGGTTGAAGGTCTCCTAGGTGGATTGGTATTTCCCTCCCATCACTTTAAGTCCAGCCTGGCTAGAAGTAGATCTCCTAGTCTGCATGTATCCCTTTCCAGGAGGCCCAGCCAGGGACATCCCCATATCCTCCCTATAATCTAACTTGTTGCAGGTCTCTAGTTTGTCTCAGTGATGCCTCCACCCTAGGTTTCCCTTTTCTCTTTAAGTCCTCTCCCTTCCTCTCTCCACTCAGTTCTAAAGCTAGACAATTTTGTGTATTCTTATTAAGATTAACATTTTCAAGAAGAGGCATTTAATTAGGGAACAATATTTAGGCTGGCGACAGGTGCTCTACTCTTCTGTATTGCTATAATGGAAAACCACAGGCAGGAAACTTTATAAGTAATACTAGATTCTTTGGTTTGTGGTTCTGGACTGTGTAATGTCTCAGCCTGAGGAGCAGCAAGCAATAAGCACTTTCAGATTTTCCTACCACGTGGCATAAGGCATTGTGTGGAGACAGGGCAAGAAGATGAAACTATATTCCTGAAGACGCTTTGTAGGGGGCCATGCAGGAGAAGCAGCAAAACAGCTTTAGAACTCATGGAATTCAGCCCACTGGTTAGCACAAACATGATGGGCATACCTCATAATATGTGAGTTGTACGAGCCTCCAAGGAGGCTTCCAGCCCCACACTGGGCAGTATCACTGGCGCTCACAATGAAGATGCTTGATCTCTTTCAGGCACTGTTGCTGGAGCAGATTAATAATTCAACCACCACTCTTGAAAAATACCTAAAGATGAAGATTGTTAGCAATGACCACCACACTTAAAAAAATTTGGAAAAAGAGATCATTTAGCAAGCTTAGGAAAAGACATTTTTTGCTAGTGGCTCTGATATAGAACATCTTAGGAAAAAATAGATTGTTTATCAAGGTTATATAAACATGTTTTTGCTAGTGCCTCTGACATAGAAAATCTTAAGGAATAATTTGAAGTTAAGAGAAGTACATCTTGCCAGGCATGGTGGCAGATGCCTTTAATCCCAGCACTCGGGAGGCAGAGGCAGGTGGATCACTGTGAGTTTGAGGCGAGCCTGGTCTACAGAGTGAGTCTAGGACAGCCAAGGATACACAGAGAAACCCTGTCTCAAAAAAACAAACAACAACAAGAGACGTACACTCTTAATAGTAAAGCTGAGGACTTTTTAACATTGGCAAACAAGAACAATACTCTATATGAGTATTAGCTGACATGACTCTCACTGAAGCTGTGCTTGAAGGTGATTACTTTCTTGAACTAATGTTTGCCTTCAGCTTCCTAATATAATTTAATAACAAATTGTTAATGAGTAGATGCACAACTTAAAGATTGAAAGCAGAAATGGCTGGTTGTTTTTATATTAAAATTTGGATTTGTGATTCTTTTAAGATTTTTATAAGATTGCCCCTTAAGATAATTGATTCTTTCTTTGTAACCCCAAGATGCAGCCTGCCATTAAAGAAAAAGCTGGCTGAGAAATTAGCATGTACTCCCATTCTTTCTTAACCTATAACAGGTTTCTTGTATGTGGGTTCTTGAAAAAAAGTACAGGAAATAATGCCTGTAATATGTAAGATGTATTTTACTAAGAATATTGGGAAAATATTTTTTCTTTATGATCAGTTAATACAAGAAAAACATAATGTAACTTCTCATACTGCTTGAAAGATTTTTCTGGGGATATAAACTGTGGGAGAATTAATAAAGTAAGAAGGAACTTATTGGAGCCTACCTGCTGGAGTCTGACGTATTTCATCATCAAGTGTAAGGGTGTGTGTGTGTTGTAGAATCTTTTTCTCTCCTTATTTCCTTTCTTTTCTACAGGCTTGCCACTATCAGTGGAAGCCTATGCTAGAGTTGACACCCTTAGGCCACACTTACCATAGTAGGTGTAAACTATGCCAGGAAGCTACCAGCACTGGGCCACCACCAGCAATTTAATCCTGGTCCCTCCCTTCGCCACTATTAGCGGAAGCCACACTTAGTAACAATCAGTTCCAGCTGGAAATGTTGTCCCAATAAAAAGTCTGTTGGGTGACCAAACCTCCATCAGTCTATCCCCTAAATAAGTTTACCCTGCAGTGTTCAAGCTGGTCTTTGACAGGCCTCCAGAACCATCATTTATACACTTGTAAGTGTGGAACCATCATGACTTAAAATTCTTTCAGGAGACCTTACACTTAGCACCTTTAATTGGGGATAAATACGTACATTTTGAAATAACATATTCAACCATTAGTACCAAAATATATGGACCACATTTTATCTCAGAAAAAGGAAGAATAGGTAACTTATTTCAAAGGGAAAAATCTAAGATAAAACAGCAATGCAAGTTTACATTTATGGATCATCTATTTTAATGAGATTTGTATTCTAAGACGTTAGATAATAATTGAAATAAACTAATACCATGCTTGACTTAAGGATGTGTAGTTAAATTTACACCAATCTATGCCCTGTCAGGTTTTCGTCCTCTCATTTTTTCTTAATTTTGTTATTAGGATCAGAAAATGCAAAGATGTTTCAGCTGTTTCCAAACCACAGGTACTTTATGGGACTTCTTTTTTTCTAGACTTAGAATTCTGTTTTATAGAAGAGGAGAAGCAAGCTGGAGATAGAAAAGGAGGTGTTGTTATAAAGCAAAAATGAATCATAAAGAGAAATAAACATAAGAAAGAACATAGGGTGGGAGAAGAGGTCACATCATTAAAAGTGTTGTCCAAATGAGAACCTGTTCTTGATGGCAACGGACACAACTACACATTTTCTTAGTTAAATACCACAATTTTAACAAAATAGTCAGAAGATGTTTAAATATTTAGGAGTACTACTGTTGGGCATGATACAGATATTGCACCCTATGACCTCATATCAGCTGTGGGGGTTTGCACAAGATGTAAAGAGCAATCCAGCTAAAATTGAAACCATGATCATTCTGACTTCCCTGATTGGTTAACTTATGTTTATATATAGCAAGATTCACAAAATACTCTTAGATTTTCCTATTAGTATGGTGATTTACTTTCTTTGAAACCAGTTATTTTACAAACGTAGATTTTTTTAAAATAGCAAATGATGTCTCCATAGCTGTGTTTCTGTTCACATGCAGTATGTAGAAAGAAATTTATTGCTCCAGAAATCATGAGGACAGTCATTTTGGAAAAAATCAAGCCTGTCCTAAGAAAAATAGGTCATCTGCATGGTAGATTATTATTGGTATTTGTGAATTGGGCATCGTTTTGTGACATACTAATATGAGGACAGTCTAGCAAGATGAGACAAAGTCCTTAGTCTAAAATTACAGTAGGTTATAGACATGCGTCTAGGAATAAACATCTAATACTTGTTATGTGTATTACCTTTAAAGTGAATTTCCTTTTTAAAAAGAACCTCTTTGGTCTGTAATATCCACTTCAACTTCTTCAACAAATTTTCTTTTCTTCGCTTCTGTTTTCTCTCTCTCTCTCTCTCTCTCTCTCTCTCTCTCTCTCTCTCTCTCTCTCTCTCTCTCTCTCAATAGACTGTGCATTTTCTAACTCAGAAGGTATTCATGCCATTGGGGATGGCTCTTTTTATCTAGGTTTTACATAAAATGACATACTTTTCTTAGACTGTTCTAATTAATAAAATGTTGCCCTTTTCAAATAACCCAATAAATAAACAAATTTGCATGTCTATCATGTCTTTTATTCATATAATATTTTCTCCATGTAAAAAGGAAATGAAATTTAGCTTTTCTTTTTCTTTTTTTTTTTTTTTTAGCCTTTCAATAAGATAAAATATATAGTAAATCTGCAGTTAATTTGTGTTTTCTTTAGTAAGAAATTCTAATAGGATACAAGTCACAGCTACATTGAAGGAAATGCCAAAAAAAGTCAAATGACCATTGGCATTTATTATAAATCATTTTGCAAAAATGGAATTTATAAGAGGTGATAGAAGAAAGGTGTGATATATTTTATCCATCTCAGTGAGTGATTTATTCATAAGCAAAACACAATGTATATTTTCTAAATTGAATAAGAAATAGTTGAGGTTGACATGTCATATTGCTGGAAGTGTTTTGGGGCTTTGTTAGGTACTCATATTCCCTCCTTAGCTTCATGTTTGTTTGTTTGTTTTCCCCTTTGGGAAGATAATCTGTTTGTACATTGTGTCAGGAAAGCAGGACTACTCACAGCACTGTCTAATACAATGCTGTCTTGAATATCTCCTAAATGAGCACCAGAGTCCTGTGGGTAATTGAGATCAGAGCTTCAAACCAAAGTTAATTATGTTTGTCTTACTCATTGAAGTTGGACAAATGGAGAATTTCAGCAATACAGCTATTTGAAATTTGGCTTCTGCTTGAGTTAACTTCCTCTTTCTGGAACATGAGGTTTGATGGCACAAAACCATTTTATATGATGAACATGCATTACCTTAAAAAAAAAAACCAACTGGGCTAAATGGTTGCTTATGTCTAAGGTTAAGTGTTACCAAGGGAAAGTACTAAGTTGGGATGGAAGTACAATTAATTCGGGTCCACTGAAAATGAGGTCTCCCTCAGTAATCAATGATCTCTTCATGCATTTCCATTAATCTGACATGTTGAAATGATTAAACTTAAATGATTAAATTATTATATTGAAATTTCCTTTTGCTTACTTTGAATGCAAATTGATCTTATATTTTGTTCCGATTTTCTTTTCTATAATTTAAGGCTTCTAGAATTGTGGCTTCCATTCAACTTAAACGTTTTTACTTGAGTAAATTCTATTTTTTTCTACCACATATTTCCAAAATATCACCTATCCGCCCATCATTGACATCTCCCCTCTTCCTCTAACTGGCTTTGTGTTCATGTAATCTGTACATTAAGCCCAGATTGATTGTACACTATGTGTGGTAATAGCTTAGTAATGTGAATTAAGATGTAAAATGAGAGACGCATGGGGAACAGCAAAATAAAAGGATCCAGAGGGTCCTAGAAACCTACAAGTAGAACATTATGATAGGCAGATTTGGGCCCAGGGGTCCCGCTCAACCTAAGGCACCAGCCAAGGACAATACAGGAGGTAAACTTTAAACCCCTTCCCAGATCTAGCCAACGGTCAGAACATTCTCCACAGTTGAGTGGAGAGTGTGATACGACTTTCTCACGTACTCTGGTGCCTCACATTTGACCATGTCCCCTGGAGGGGGAGACCTGGTGGCACTCAGAGGAAGGACAGCAAGTAGCCAAGAAGAGACTTGATACCCTATGAGAATATATAGGGGGAGGTAATCCCCCTCAGGAACAGTCATAGGGGAGGGGAATAATGGGAAAATGGGGGGGAGGAATAGGAGGATACAAGGGATGGGATAAACATTGAGATGTAACAAGAATAAATTAATAATAAAAAAAATAAAATAAAATAAAATGTTTAAACTCAATACCTCTTCTTACGCTCTTTATTCTTTTAGAACACTTGATTGAACACATATTAAGTTAATGTACAAATGGACAACATATTATGTGAATAATGAATGACTACCATTAGATTTGTGCAGGCCCCATCTTTCACAATAGTACATAGACAGTAGTGTTACCAGAACCTTCAAGTTTTCATGAGTGTACTTCAAAACAACTGAAAGAATAGTTTCTCTGTCCCATGTTTCTGACTTGTTAGAACTTCTTTTATTTGTTTCTTATTACTTTGGTAGCTAACCTCCATTCTCTTTTTGGAGTATTTCAGAGAAATTCTGCAAAAGGAGAAGCATTCCATTTGGAAATCATTCCTCTCTTGTTCTTTACAGAAGAATGACTTCTGATAGGTATTCTTTTGTACTTGAATAAATGAGTTCATTAAATATATAGCAAGCCAAACTAAGAGAACAAATAGAGATACATAGACAGTCAGGCAGACATACAAATGGCAAAACATCATTAAAACAGACACTTGAAACATCCAGTGGAAGTCAGCTGGAAGATTTTATAGGACACTCAGCTGATGTTTCTGAGAAAAAAAGAGTCTTAGAGATGGAAAAGTGTCCAGTCTGGTGAGACTGGCAGGTAAAAGAATGAATAGGGACAGGCTGAGATACCAGAAATCCAGATACTCACAACATCTAGCAGAAACAAACTGGGGTGAGTCAGGCAGCCAGCTGGATTGCCCAGTTAACCTCCGTCACCATGGCTAAGGTATTCATGGATGAACTTCCAGCTTTTCTTTCCCACCATAGGAACTTGCATCCTGTGGGATAAATAACAATCTCTATTAGAGATTACAAACATTGTAGCTGTTCTCAAGGACTTTTAGGCAGTTTTTTTATATTTTTATTTTTTACATATATTTATAGTATTACACATATATAATACTATATACTTCAAGAGGAACCATGAAACAATCAGTAATTTTATAAATGTTACATTCATAATGATTTGGCTACTTGTATTTGGCAGTCTTGAAGAAAACATATTTTCTATCTTGGTGTGTCTAAAATTCTGAATGTAAATCAGTATCTATTAAAAGTGATCTCTATCAACTTAAAACATCTATCCAGACCTAAAAACATCTTAATCCCTAAACAACTAAGCTTAATTCTAAAACTAAACTATCTGGTCTTCAACCCCATCAGAGACTTAAGAAGAAATAAAATTGATACCTGAGTAAACAGGAAGTGCAAATTAAGAAAAATGACAGTCTGCTGCATGAAAAGTCACCCAAACCATTGGAGCATCATCTTCAGCCTTCTGGCCCAGTACATCTGACAGACATATTTTGAAGCAGAAACTATTGAGAACTCGCTAACCCTGTCTTGCAGAGTTTGGCTGTTGAGGCTGCCTGCATCCAAGCTTGCCCATTGTTAGGCAGAATTCTGTCTGTAGCAGAAAGGAGGACATTCTGTTTAGTTTCTCTCTTCTGTAAAACAGAGTTAGTAGGGACATTCTATTTTCAGACAAGGAATTCTGTAAAAGTAACGTTTATTCCTCTGTCTCAATTCTTGTCTGGGAGTCTTACTGCCTCCTTCCTTCTGCTAATGTAGCCCTAGTTCTGGAAGCTTCTAGCGTCCATACAATATAAACTAGAATCTGAATGTTTTCAGTCTCTGAGACTTACTGCTTAATGAGCTCACCCTTACTTGTTCTTTCTGAGCTCTGGGCTGGCTGGTTCAACTCAGCTGTTCTGACTCAAACTCTTCTCCCAGCTGCCTTATTTAATCTGGCTTCTCTCTTGGCCTAGAACTGCTCTGCGCTTGGCCTCAAACTAACTCAGCAATCTGCCCTAATCTTCTGGCTTCTCTCATTTTCTGGCCCATTCCATCTTCACCTGAGTTCTCTCTCTTCAACCCATCTCTATTGTTGGCCTCATAAAACTGCCTGCTGACTCTGAAAAACTGCCTCTTAAGTAGTTTCCCTTTCCTCCCTCTTCTTGTGAGAGTTGGGTGTATCCTTTTCTGTCAAATCTTCTCTGATTCGTCCCTTTTCCTGCCACTCAATTAGACATAATTTTCAAACATGGGTGCTTCCTTCTACAGACTAATTTTACATTAGTTTGGGATTAAAGGCATGTATCACCAGGCCTGGATCTAAGCTTTCCTTTAACTGATAATTGCTCTATATCAGGCTGGCCTTGAACTCAGATCTGTTTGCCTCTGTCTCCTGGACTAAAAACACGCTTGTATTGCAGCTGGATTACACAGACCTAGAAAGTCTTTGGATATGATCTCTTCTGCAAAACAACCATGTTCTGAAATAACATTCCTCTACAGGATCTGAGAGACATATTAAGATAAGCATTTTTTATCTGCACTATAGGGCAAGTAAGTCGGCTTCCAGACACCACTTCTCAGTGAGCTCAAGACACATAATAATTATTAAATTGTATTTATTTAGTTATTGACTTTACATCCTAATTGTAGCCCCTTCCGTGATCTCCTCCAGGTCATATCTCCTCCTCTGTCTTTCCTCTATCCCCCCCTACCCTTCACTCAGAAGAGGGGAGCCCCTCACTAACCCACGCCAACATATCAAGTCACATCAGGACTGAGCACATCCTCTTCCACAAGCAATATAATGTGCATTATATCTCTCCAGAGAGATTTTCTCTGAAGAAGTTGATGGATTTATGGGGTTTATTTTTCTTTATTTTGCAAAATTATCTCTTGACAATGTTTATAAAGAACGAAAATGCATGGAAACTTCAAAACACTGAAACAATTATTTAGAAGAGGTGACAACCCTGTATGGACACAGACCTGAATATACCTATATACCGTCCTTTGCCAGTGCATTTGCATTTAAGCCAATGAATGCATTGCCATATAAGTGGGACAGCTTTTGAGACACATTCATATAGTTTCAATCTTTGGGAAGCTGAGATAGGAAGATTATTTATGAGAAGACAACATTAGCTATATGGAGAGAAACATTCTATAAATAAATATGTAAAATTTAACATAACTATTATAATGATACATTAACAGATTCTGTAACTTTAGTGCTTCTCTTTATTTTATTTTAAACTCAGCATGTCTTTACTTCTGAATTCTTTCTCTTATTTAATCATAATATTTCCCTGTAATATTTTTCAAAGTTTTTACACTGATTACCAAAGGAAAAGCATATGAAATCTTGGAGTTTTCAGAAATCAGCCATATTCATTCTTCTAACTTTCCTAAAGTTTAGTACAGAGAGTGGTAGTGGGAGTAGTAGCATATTTCTACCACATAGAGGGCTATGGCCAGTATCAGCTATGTAGATATATAGCTTCAAATCTCTCTCTCTCTCTCTCTCTCTCTCTCTCTCTCTCTCTCTCTCTCTCTCTCTCTCTCTCAGCCAAGATTGGTGATATTAAGAAATACTTTTTGAAAATCAATATATATTAAATAGCTATTACCATACATTAATATTTTCCATAACTTTAGTGTTTGTCCATGCTGTATTTTAAATTGAACACATCTTTATATTATCTTCTAGCTGTCCAGATACATTCAATTTGCAGAAGTTGATATTTTATGTAATTCATTCTTTTTTAATTCCCCCAGATTGTAAATTGCTTCTTGAATGCTAAAAACCTATTTATACTAGATACAGTTATGTTTCATTTTGATGGTTTTGTTTATTTGATGTCTGGTGTACCTCAGGTTGTCCGTAAACTTTTGGTACGGCAGAGGGTGACCTCTAATTTTCTTATCTTCCTGCCTCTACCTTCTCAGTTGTGGGATTTCAGGCATGAACCACACAATACCTGGTTTATGTGGCTCTAGGGATCAATGGCAGGATTTCCTTATGCCATGCAGCACTCCACATAGACAACTGAGCTATTCCTCAGTTCCAGTCCAACATGTCTGAAATGCAGAAATACCATAAATCTCTAATTCCTTTAAGAAAGAAGTAATCCAGACCAATGCTCACATGATATAGAATCTGTTGATCACTCTCCTAAGAGAAACTGCCAGACAATAGTGTTGAGTAAAATAGAAGCATTTGCAGTAGAGATGTTGGCCCTAGGACCTCATTTTTCTCTTAGGAAGTCTTTGTTCCTTGAGTCATCATCTTAAGATGAGTTCATGATAAGCACTGTAAGTTGTGCCAGTCAGCTCTCACTGCTGAGTGAACTTCACTGACAACAAGAGCTCAAAGGTAACTGACCCAAGGGGTGGATTTGACATTAAGAATATAAATTAGAGCCGGGCGTGGTGGCGCACACCTTTAGTTCAAGCACTCAGGAGGTAGAGGCAGGTGCATTGTGATGAGTTCGAAACCAGCTTGGTCTACAAAGCAAGTCTAGCACAGCCAGGGCTACACAGAGAAACTCTGTCTCGAAAAAAAAAAATAAAACAAAAAAACCCAAAACACAAAAACAATATAAATTAGCCCAACTTTGAGGAGCTTCCACATTCAAAACCAAAAACAATCACTAAAAATTACCTCCCTCACCACCACTATGTCTATTAAATGTGCACTGCTCACTCATGGAATATTACACAGAGAAACATAATAATATGAGAATAATTCCCTCCTGGGCTTTGTCATCAGTAAGTCCTGATTACAATCTATGGTGTTGATTTATCTTACAGCTCATCTGTGAAGAAAACACAGCACTCTCATCCCCTTTCTCTGTAGCAATGTCACCCTGTGTTTCTGTAATATGTCATATATACACTTTTACGTCAATCATTCTGTGTCAAAGTTAAAAAAGAAAGTACATTACAAGAGAACCAAGAAGCAACTAGGCACATAGCTACTTATCAAATGCCTTTTTCTAATGGAGTCAGGATTCTTCAACCCCTTCTGCACATAAGTTTGGCTTTAGCCACAATGTCTTCATAGCATGATGTCATAAGAACACTGAGAAGGCCATGCTTCTTAATATTAATAGTCCAAAGTGTTTCTTTGTTGACATAAATATAAAAGCTCAAGTATCTGACCACCTAAATGATATAATTTTGGAGCTTAAAAATGTTTTCTTTGAGAAGTGGATGTTCATGACAAATAAATTGAAAGAATGGAGTCTGCACACTGTGTTCAGAGACATTCCTAAAACCACATTCTCCCAAACTTAATGTAATGCATGTTTCATAAACGACTTTTACAGATTCATTTAGATTTTGTTACACCCTTTGGGGAGTCAACTTAGAAAGTGTTCTGTAACATTCAAATGTTTGGGATGCATTCTTTAGAAATTAATATCCTATTGGCATATGAGATATATTACCTCATCCTTTTCTCTGCCTAAAATTTTATGACATTTTGGGAGGGGTAAGAAAAGCGTGGCCTATCGGTGCCATTGTATCACACTATTAGTGTTATGAATCTAAGAAAGAAAAGCTCTACTATCATATGTTAATTGTGAACTCACGCCAGAGATACAAAAGGCAACATTCAAAGTTGAGATGCTTAGGAGAATTTTTGGATAAAAGTCAATGCTTCTATTGTGTTATAAACATTGTATAAATGTTTGACATATAAAGACAAGAAGCAACAGATTTCTTCAGCTTTCTTTGCCAGACAGTGAAGTCTATGCATTTCAATTATTTTCTTTTTGTTGTTCTGACATCTAATGTTTTCAAACTGTATGTAGAGGAGCCAGAAAATAAAAACAGTTCCTTGTATTTTTAAATTCCTACAACATGAACCAAGTCCAGTCAGTTTTATGTGGCATGTTTGTTATCATAAGAAGATTTCAACTTGTTTATAGTCTTTATTTTTGTTCAGGAAAATTCATGCTGGCTGATTCTTTTATCCACTGTGGAGGAATATGCTCATTTGGGGGATCTTGAGAAATCCTACAAACACGTTGATGAATACATTTTCCTTTTAAATTTACATATGATACCTTATTCTCTTTGCACTAAATAAAAATCTAGCTGATTTCAACCTCAACTTTAGTTTTCTGTTGCCTAAAAAATACCTTGAGGCAACAGAATTGTGTTTTGGGTTAAATATAATTGTCACATTATCTCCTTTCTTTTCTCCCTCCTCCAGGTCTCACGGTCCTTCACAGCTTTTCCCTCTTGAATTCATAGCCTCCTCTTATTTAACAATTGTTGTTACACATAAATATGAATGAATAAACATACAAATACCCCCTATTGGATAGTTTTAGTGTTGTCTGTATTAATAAAGGCCCAAGGAAATGACTGCAGAACATTTTAGACATGGAATTTATTCCAGCTCAGGTGAACAATAGCTATTACAATCACATTGAACAGCTGTCAATTAGGGGAATAAATGATTCTTGTTTTGCACTTCGGAAGAATATCTTGGGGAATCAATGACTCTGAAATGAGACAATTAAGACTTCCAGTCTCTGAAGGGAGTCTCATACCTGTAAGGGAGAGAGTGAACCAGGATCAAGACTATCATGAGGAAGATCAGAAAGATTATCTAACTTAGAGGGAAGTAATAAAAACCAATGAAGCTCCTTCACTTTACAGGTGGCAAAACAGTTTGTAAGCAACGTCTTCAACTGAGAGTGGGATAATCATCTCTGCTGCACACTAATCCAGATATGAAGTAGGGTATATATAAATATCTCCACAGAGAAACATCAAGTTTCCTGCACGATTCTACACTTCATTCAGCCTTGCCTGCAGAATCTGTTAATAATCCCCAGTGCAGAATGAAACAAGCATCCCACATAGTGCCAGCACTGAGGCTGTAATTCCCCGTATTCCAACTGTTGGAGGAAAGCAAGGCTCTTTGAATCTCCATATCGTTATATTTGAAGATGAGTGTATTTGTCATAAAAGCAGAGACTAGAGGGGTGGTGATAGCTTTTCGTGGGATTTAGCCACTGAGGACTTCCTAGTGTGGAATAAACAGAAGTTTGTACTATAACAGAACACAGGTGTTTGTCTTAACGGAAGTGGTGTGCTATAACAATCACTGGTTTTGTGGAATTTGCTTCTTAAGTATCAAAAGAATTCAAGTTAATAGCATTAACTTTGGCACTGTAGCTTTATGTATAACACAGAAGTCTTAATCCTAATTATGATATGGTGATATCATGAGCACTTCAGTCTAAATAGCTTTCTAGGTTCTTCCACATGTAATCCAGTACTAAACTATTGGGGATTACTTCCGAGGCTGAAGGGAACACAGTGACTATTGACAACGTGGGTTGCTAAGGACTTGTGCATCACTAATTATCAGTAAGATTGGATAGAAAGAGCAAATTTTAACTGATCTTTTGCTCTACTTCTTTGTTTGGGCTCTGACCACATAGGTGCACAATATAATTGCATAACAGCTGTGTCTAATATCAGTAGCAGATTACAGACCTATTCCAAAGGTAGCCTGTTTCCTCTGGCTGCATCAATCTTTCCCTGTCTCTTTGTTTTCTTTGTGATGTGTCTCCTTGTGTATTATTGCTTTAAATGTATCCTAGCTCATTACAAATAAAATACTTATATGCTAAGACAGCATGGTAAATAATTTTCAAGGAGAAATAACACTCTAATTAATATAGATTACATGAAATGTCAACTATAAAGTGGTACTGACACCTCCAAAATTGAAATTAAACACAAAACCATAGACAACAGGATAATCACTGAGCTGAGTCCATTCATTATATAACTAAACATTTTAAAGTGTAGTTTGAAACCTTTTAAGGCACATTTTCATTGGTTTGCCTTCACTTCCAGTTCCTTGCAGCACACAGGTCTTTCTTTGGTCAATAAAGGAAACATGTGCTACACTTTTCCTCTCAGGTAGAATTTCCCAGTGTTGAGGAAAAAATGATTAGAAATACAGCATGCACCATGAATTTTCAAACCAAAGTCCTTAAGTTTAAAAATCTTAGAATTATTTTGTGCTCACAGAGGAAGACTTGCAATGAGTATTTTACTTATTTACAAAATTAAAAAAACACTGCACTCGTAGGATAATAGGAAAAAAAGCACATGTCTTCTAAATGTAAAATCACACAAAATTCTCAGTGTTTTAAGAGCACAAATAAAATAACCATTTTTGATACAAAATAATCACAAATATTGAAATGCTGTGTCACATTTTAGCACTCATGTGCGTTGCACAAAGATAAGTGACATTTATTACTTCAAGCATTCATTTTTTACTTATATTAGGAACAATCAATATCTTCTCCAGCAGCTATTCTGAATATATACTAACATTGTCAACCACAGAGATTCACTGTGCTACATAATATGAGAAATGAGTCTTGTTTTCCTTCTGGGCTCCTGTCTTTATTTAAAATCCTTGTGTTTCCTCTATTGCAGTATTGTAAGCCTATTCCTTAATTATTTTTTTCTTTTTTTTGTAGCGTTGTATACTGAAAAATTGGCTCATGGTTCATTAAAGAGG
The DNA here is from genome assembly GCF_903995435.1 of Acomys russatus. Lineage (NCBI taxonomy): Eukaryota > Metazoa > Chordata > Mammalia > Rodentia > Muridae > Acomys > Acomys russatus. The sequence goes on along the minus strand of NC_067144.1, from coordinate 65,025,553 downwards.
ATAATTTGAGATTGACTAGGTATTACCTGACCTGTCACTACAGACAACACTTTACCAGATGTGATAGCACTTCTAAAAATGACTGTCTCTCAGAATTAAAGAAAACATTCTCCCTCTTCCATAGTTATGAGGACATGGGCATCACCCCCTCTGTTGACCTACAAGTATTCACCTAGTTGATGTGAAGGGTGCTGTTGCTTTCTCTATAATGCTAAGCAAGTTATTATTTGAACAATACAATACCATGGGCTGCTCCCACCTGATAGGACTTACTCTTGTGTCGCAGGGGAAGACAGGAGAGAAACTCAGACCAATACAAATCATTCTTATGTAAATAACATTATGATGAAATCTTTGATATTTTTCATTAAGCTATAATATATGCTCTATATCTTCAGATACACACCACAGTTTACTTTTTATCTTATCATCAAATTAACACTTTAGAAGGGTCTCTTAGAATTTAAAGGTGATAAACAGATGTTATCAATTAATTATTATTGTCAATTACTATCTTAATTAGTCTGGGATACGCTACAATCCCCAAATATCAGTGACCAAACGGAACACAATTTATTTCTTGTGGCTTTAAAACCCATCGTTTATTTAGATGACCTTGTCTTCTAGGTAGTGACTCAGTAAACATGACTTTTCACCCTGTTGACACTATTTTCTTAGCAACTGTCAATTTATTCAATATCCTGGACAATATGACAGACACAAGAGCTATATAGGGACCCACCACTGTACAGCCTGATAATGCTATGCATTATTCTTTGGATAGTAGCACCTGCATGAACATTTACCCAGAAACATCAATAGCATCAAGCGTAAGACCACAATGTATGTCACATTCTTCTTTGCATTCTGCCTTGGGAGTAAACAGCATGCAAGCCTCCAAACTTGCTGTTTCCCATGCTCCAAAGTGAAAAAAAAAAAAGACAGTCAAATGTTGCTGAGTTCTGTTATTTTTCTGAATCACACTTTCTAATTTTTTATTCCTCTACTTATATCTACTCACTGAGCCTTATAGGCTCTCGTTCTCATCACACCCATTAACAAAGCGATTCTCCTAAAGCACCAGATGATGACACAAATTTTTTTAAAGTCACTACAACAGACTCCAGAATTTACTTTGTAATTTGGTTCAACTAGGTTTTTTTTTTTTTTTTAAACCTCTTTTATCTTTTACCTCTTTTTCTTAAATATTGCCTTAAGGCATCTTTAAACAATACAATCTGAAGTATTTAATTTATCTACAGTACTACTTCAAAGCAGGGCAGTTCTCTGGATTCTACTTGTAAAGCAAACCAAGGCTAGACTGAATCTGGGGGGAAATCTTGGTCAATATGTGAAGAAATGTTACTTAAAATGTAAAAACTCTTAATAAACACACACACACACACACACTCACACACACACTCACACACACACTCACACACACACTCACACTCACACTCACACTCATACTTCAGTCTGAATGTTGTTACTTGTATGTATGTTTCCAGTCTGACCACTGATGTGCTTTTCCCTACAGAACACTCTCTTTCTCTCCTAGTGTTCTATATTTGCCTTTGGTTCTTTGTGTAAAGTTGAGGACTTTCCTCTATTCATATTAGCATATCTACTGCTGTGGTTCTTGATCATGACAAAAAAACACAACCAGAGAAAATTCAGAGTCTCAGAGCCCAGTCCCAAGAGATGTATCTACAAAACTGCCCCCATACTCAACACTCATGGACTATTGGGGAGTAGGGGACAGAAAAATTATAAGAGCCAGAGTAGTATGGAGCTGTTTTGAGATTACATCTCCTAGGATTTGTAAGTAATTTTTAATCCTTATTTTTATTCTCCTCATTAATCATCCTTGGTGGCAAAATCTCTGTAAGAATATTAATACCTCAGTTAATACCTGTCAGGGCCAGATGCTTGAGGAGTGCAATGTTATAAATGCCTATACTTGGGAAAAACATTTTCATAAATGCCAGTCCTAATAAAAATATTAATGATGTTGCCTATAGGGACATTGTACTGTTTGGATACACTCTCGTCTAACTGAGAACATAAACAATAAGACATCATTAAAATAAACTGAAGACTAGGATTAATCACTCCCTGAGCAGATAAAAATCAATCACGCCAAATAAGCAAAACACAGCAAATATAATGTCAATGTGGCTAATAATCATTAGATTAAGTGAAGAAAGACTATAGTTAATCTTATGCGATCCTAAAAAATTATTGAATCCACATTCATTGTACAGTTTACACAAATGTTTTCATTTGCTTTTCCAAGGCAGCCTGCAAGTCCATGTGGCTGGACTTCCTCTTTCTGCCTTTAATTTGATGGTTCCCAGCTGTGGAAAAAAAAGAGATAACTTCCTATAAATTCTGAACAAAGAATGGCTGACTTTCTCAGACTGCTGCAGGTCTTTTTTTTGACATGATTACTCTGTTCTCTGCATTGCTGGACCCATGGAAGCCAACACTTGAACAAAACTATATCAAAGAAAAAAAGTTGACCTACATTTTTATGGATTGTAAACTGACATTGTATAGCACTTAATTGTCAGTTAAACCTAACACTTAGTAGAGCTTGATTTGATGTATTCTTTTTGAATATACATTTTCTAGAATATAGATAGATTCATGATGTTAGAAAAACATGAGGAAAATGTTTCTTACAAAAGCATTAGTATGGTTTCTACCAGTTGGAAAATAACCTTAGAGACTCTCTAGTTTTAACATGACATGTGGCAAGACTTGCCACAGATACAAATGAGACAAAGTCCTTGAAATAGTTACTCATACAAAACATTTTGGTTTCTCTGCTTCACTAATGTAATTGTAGCAGTAGTGTCACTATATCTAGGACATATACTTGAGACTCTATATATTTGTGATACTCTATGCATTTTTTCAAGGAAATATCAAGTCCAAAGCAATGAAACCATAAACACACACACATAACACACACACACACACACACACACACACATGCCCGCATGTACAGAGAGAGAGAGAGAGAGAGAGAGAGAGAGAGAGAGAGAGAGAGAGAGAGAGAGAGAGAGAGAGAGAGAGCAATAAGAAATAATTTTGAGTAAATATCATGGGGACAGAGTGACATTAAAGAATACAAAAAGAAAATAAGATAAAACAGTAAAAACATGGTTTCTCATACTTGTAGTCCTGTAAATTCTTGTAGCCAGAAAGATGACAATGAAGGATTGCCACAGCCTGAGGCCAGTGTAGGCTGCATAGTGAGTTCTATGCTGCATTCAAACAAAACAAAGCCATGAGTTTTATGGTAGAATTTTGCCAGAACATTTACATATTTATACACAGATATTATACATGAAAATCACTGTTGTCCATTTCTCATAATTGATACAAAATAATACTTGAAGATCACATTCACAATAACGAAAAGCATTATCTGGCTCTCTTTGTTCACATTTTCTGCTTATGAAAATAAAACCTATTAATAAAAACCCATCTTCACTAAGCTTAATAAGTAGAAGAAACTGTGATAGTTATTTGAATTTTAGTCCTAATTATAAATAAACCCTGAGTTACATGACAACTTGTAGCTAATTATTTTTGAAGTAGTTTAATTAGTGCATCTGAAATAACTAACCTGGACATGCCTTCTAATTCTTCCCTGTATATCAGGAGCACTAGCCTGTGGATGTCAACAAGGAGAAGTTAAATTCTGTGCCAGATTTTGTATGAACAACAACCGGAAACGCCATGTATGAAGTTAAAGTGAGAAGAAAGGAGAAGACAATTCAAGGAATGTCTGAGAGTCAGAGCAGGCACACAGAGGTGTATAAAAGGAATTTTATCAAATGCGGGCTGTCTCCCCAGTATGTTTCACCCGAGTTCTGTTAAATGAAGTATCATAGGGTGACAGCCAGTGTTTGATCTGCACAGCCAGTCGGTGGTGGGATTATGAAATGGCTAAACGGCTAACACAAACCTCATAGGCACTGGGCTAGCCAGGACTCCATGAGGTATGTTGCTAGTACAGCTTGCTTGATGAGAATGAGTAATATACCAATAAAATTTCCCAGGTAGATGGAGTTGGAGAGCTATCTCTGCTGTAACAAGCAAGGGAATAGTGCCTGGTGTGGCAAAGAGAAAAAATGCTAAGGAGTTAATAGGCTACATTAAAAAGTATCAGGTTGTGATCTTGAAAATGATCAGAACCAAAAGGCAAATTTTGAGCAGATCTGCTACATGACCAAAGTTTTATCATTGAGGGGTCAAGATAGAGAATATATTAAAGGAAAGGGAGAGATCAGAGTAGAGCTGAACTTGATTAATATAGTACTGGTGCTTCCAAGATTTTCACTCTAATGAGAGTTTTGCATAGCACTAGAGAATTAACCTATCTGACATTCAAATTTCTCAAATGTAAAACAATAATAATGTGGTCATTCAAATGGAAAAGGTAAAAATAGAGCTATGAAGACCTAATTCAAGCAGAGGAACACAGTAAGGTATTTTAATGTGTGATGATTTTTAAAAATGTACAGAATGAAACCTTGGCAAGGTGGTGTAAATTCATCACAATGGCTGTAATGATAGATCCTCAAATGAAAACATTTAAGTTTCCTTAAATATTTCAGTTATCTTAGAATTAAAATTCATATAGCACATTAATTGTGATATGTGAAAGCAGTTGCATAGTGATAAACACACATATTTCCCAAGTGTGAGAAGGTTATATCTTACTACCAACTCACAGATTGATTAACCATTTTCAGTAACACTCTCCTAGCACAGAGCTCAGATAATAGATGACTCACTTTATCTTGTTGTTTGGATTTCCAAAAATTCCATTTGGTATATGGGTTGATAAGACCCGATTTGAAGTATTTTTTAAAATACAGAACTCCCTCAAAATTAATTATTAGAATTCCATGAGATGAAATGTGCTATATGGGATGGATCATAGAAGCATTATTTTTTTCTCATGTAATACAGAGATGATTAACTACTGAAAGATAAATTAAAATTAAAAGAGAAAGAGAAAATCTAGTATCTTCAATATTTTAAGCAGTTATAATTCCTTTAAAAAAGAAGATAAATTTCTAATCATAATAAAATGTGGAAAATCTTAAGGTAAATTTTAATGTAGATGATAATATACTTTTATTGAAAATAATTATTTTCAGAGTGCCATGTTTTCCTAGTGTCCTACATCCTACTGGATTTCTATCATCTTTCCTTCCTTATTTAGCAGGGTTTCCCAAACTCTTGGAGAAATGCCCCAATGGAAAACTGCAATTTAGTCCCTCCCTCTCTCTCTCTCTCTCTCTCTCTCTCTCTCTCTCTCTCTCTCTCTCTCTCTCTCTCTCTCTCTCTCTCTCTGTGTGTGTGTGTGTGTACACATATTCCTTTCTGCTGCCTCAGGAAATCTTTTTGCTAAAGACGGCATTAGGCAGCAATCTAGGCATATAGCAGAGTATTATTAGGACTTATTTCATTGATATTTATTTTACTTTATTTATAAATGCATTTATTTTGGCCAGGTGTGTTTGATTCTACCCTAGGTCCCTGGGCTATTCAGTCTCCAAGCAGGGTGAATGTGGTTTCACAGAAACTCAAGCAGGAAGCATGGTACCTGCATGAGTCCGAAGCAGGCCCTCTCTATATATGCTATGGCTTTTAGCTTTTTGGTTTTGTGCTATTTTTGCCTGCTCTTGAGACTCTTTATCTTGCCTCGTTCAGTTTCTATGTGACAGCTATTGCCTTATCTTGTGTTTCGCTTTGTTGTGATTGTTTTTTGTCTTTTGGAGGCCTACTATTTTTTGAAGGAAAGCTGGGGGGTCGATCTGAGGGAGAGGGTAAATGAGGGGGAGCGTGCAGGAGTAGAAGGAGGGAAAACTGTGTTGGGATGTATAGCATGAGAGAATAATCTGTTTTTAATGAAGATGACTTTTGTATAACATACTCTGATTATGGTTTATCTTCCCCCTATTCCTTCCAGTTCCTCTCCATCACCCCATCCATCTGGATCCACTTAGTTTCTATCTCATTAGAAAATATACAGGAATCTAATGAATAAGGAAAAAATAAAATACAATAAATTGAATAAAAAATCAAACAAATGGGAATATGACAAAGCAAACCAAACATGAAAAAGAGTCAAGAAAAAGGCAGAGACACATGTTTGCATGCACGGGAATCTCATTAAAAAGAACTCCAAACCAGAAAATATAATTAATACTCAATTACATACTGGCTTAACATTATGAGATAAAGAATTTCCAAAGATGACATTGAGTTCATTTTATGTTGGCCATTTTCTTCTGGACATGGGGCCTACCCTTAAGAATGTTTTGCCCCAGTGAGATTTCCTTGGAAAAAAATTGATTCATTTCTAAAGTAACTGTCAGTTGGAGATAACTTCTGGGCTAGAGATGGTGGAGTGTGTCTTCTCCTTTTAGCTTTAGGGACCCATCTGACTCAGACCCCTACAGCTGAATCACGTGATCGCTCTACTTGTAATAATCAGAGGCCCTCATATATTTATTTCATCAAACTAATTGACTCCTACAAATTGGGCCTAAGGGTTTTCTTTCTCCACAATTTTTCCATAAGTTGTTATCATTTGCCTTTCTACTCCTTCTAAATGGAAAAGAAGTTGTATGCCATATTTCCTTCATGGCTGGTATACACTTTTTTTTTTATATATACCTGGTGTCAATTTATGCTTCTTCTTTCGAGAAGGGCCTCAAATCATCAGCTCAACACCCTCAGATCTCTGAAACTAAACGGATTCAGATTTAGTTTGGTTAGTATAGATGTATAGATAGAGGACATGTCACTTTTTAATTATAAATTGATATAAAAACAAACACATCAATGAAATAAGATTGAATCTCAAAAGAACACCTACACTGACAGCCAACTGATTTCGAACAAGTAGATAAGAATGTATATTATAAAAATATTTACTAAATGGTGGTAATAAAACAATATATTAAAATTCAGAAGAGCTAATAGGTTAGAAAAAGCAGAGAGGGAGGGAGGGAGGGAGAGAGAGAGAGAGAGAGAGAGAGAGAGAGAGAGAGAGAGAGAGAGAGAGAGAGAGAGAGAGGTTTTGCCAGTTATAAGAATAAATTAAAAATGGGAAACAGACTTTTAAAAAAAAGTAATGACAAAATTGTAATAAAACATATAGGAAACATCTCAACAATGAGTAAAAATAAACAAGTGGGAATATTTTAGAGGAAACAAAGGCAAAATTAAGACAAATGGATTTACATTAAGTTGTAATGCTTCTACACAGCAAAGAAAATTATTAGCAACATGAAGAAATGATGGACAGAATGACATAAAGGATTGGCAAATTATACATCAGCTAGCAGATGAATGCTCAGAAAATAAGAATCCACCAACACTTTAATAGAAAAGAGCAAACACTATGACTTAAAAAGGATGAAAATTTGTGATTTTTGGTTTGAGTCAATAAATAGATATAAACAGGACATAGAAATAAACAAAACCCCCCTCCAAATACTGTTACTACCGACATTTGTAGATTGCAGTAAACCATTTGAAGCAGAGTTGGTTTTTTGTTTTGTCCATTTTAGATAAGTGTGCATAGAATCCTTGAATAATTCAGCTTTATTTTCAATAGATTATTAAACATTGAGTATCCATTTATATAGATAAAATACTGAAATTGCTTATAGTCCAGAAATGATTCACTAACTACCCAGGCCATCTTGAACAAAATTATTCAAAGGCATTAGTATACCTATCATAATGTTACCATGAGGAGAACTGTATTTCAGACAAATATATGAACCAATTTCTCATAATGCTTACAAGACAATTAAAGCAATTTCTTTTCAATTTTGATACTAAAAGTAGTTATGGCAGAAAAATATACTTTCCAATATGTAAACATGGCTGTTTACTGACAAAAAGGAAAATATTTTAATAACATTTGTTTCATTGTTTAAATTTTTGTGTTTTTCACTCGTGCACATGCTTTTGTGTGTGTCTGTATGTGTGTGTTTGTGTGTGTGTGTGTTGGGGTGGGGATGGTGTTTAGAATGTGCATGTAGAGGTCAATGAAAGATCTGTAGAGAGTCAGTTCTTTCTTCCACCACATAGATTTCAAGGTTTAGGTCCTCAGCTTTGGTAGCAGGGGCTTTACCAGCCATCTTATCTATCCAGAAAAAGAAAGGCCTTTAAGCAGTTCTTTCCATGATGTCAATGAAGGCATGGACAACGTTTTAAGTATATGTTGTTGTAGTTTAGTTCAAACACCAATATAAAAAGTTTTACGGACTTACCTGAAGTCAATTGCCAGATTCACCATTCTTTACAATTATATTTGTCTCAGTTGTCCTGTTGCATTGATGAATCAAATACTTTGACAAAATCAACCTTAGCCATAAGTGGTTTGTTTTGTCTCACAGTTCAAGGGTCCATCTTGATGAGGACTGATGCATCAGGGAGTTGAGGATGCTGATGAGTTGCATCAACAGTCATAAAGTATGGATGAAAGATGAACATGAATTCCTGCTTCATTAGGCTCTTTCTTTTTATGCAATTCAAGATCTAAGACTAGGCAAATGAAATTGTCGAATGATTTTAAGAAGTCTCTTCACATCTCAATTAACCTAATAAATATAATCTTCACAGAGGCATGCCCAAAGGCTAACATAATGCAAACTCCCCAGTCCAGAAATGCCTGGTATCTTGTCTTCTATGTGATTACAGATGCCACCAAGTTAATAATCACTACTAGCCATCACAATGGGAGATTGAAATAATTGTTACAATGATGCAATGATGCCCTCAGACACATCAGAGAGATATCAAGATTCATTGAATCTTCCATGAAAGTATGACTGTATCATGTGGCATTTTTTCACTATAAATAAAAAGATACAATGAGAATGAAAGTAAGATGCTTCTGTAATCTTTCACATTTAGCAAAATACAATTGTATTTCTAAAATTATTTAAAATAGAAAAGTTGAGTGGAGTCATTGCATTAAGCCAGTGTAAATTAGTACCTATGTTTTAAATGAAGTAGCAAAAACATAAAACCAACAAAGTGGACTCTATTGACTTGGTCAAAAATAGCCTTTTAAAGCATACAATTATTAGTTACATCAAATAGGAAACAGCAAACAGCAGTACAATTTCCTTACATATTTTATTATATTAATTATGGCAATTTATATCATTAATCCTGATTCACATTAATATACTTTATTAATACACTCTTTGATATATTTAGTTTTATAATTCAATACATCTAGACCATAAAAAAATGAAGCACAGAATTAAGTTATTGCTGCTATGCATTTTAACATGTTATATGTGATCAGTTATTATGGATAATATAATTTCAGTGATAAAGAAAACATTTGCTCTACTTTTTATGAGGATGGTAATAAGCTTATATCACAAGGAAAATATGTTCTGGTGGGTTTTTATAGAAAACCTACTTTCAATATTACACATTCCTTATAATATGTTTAATTATGTTTGATAGTAATTCTAGCAAAATTGGAAAATGTGTTTATGAAAATTTTTAGCAGAGTTAAGTTATGCAGGAAAAGCTGTTCTTTCCTCAATTACTTAACTCAATCATTAGCATCTTGCAAGCTAAATAAATGAAGAACAGGTTAGTGAATGCCACTAACAATGAAGCATCCTCCATCCTGGTCCTACCTGCAAGTCTGTAGGTGCATTGGGATGCTCAAAGTTGCATATTGTTACTGGGCCTGGAAAAACTGTAGTAATTAATATTGAATGTCTACAAGGCAGAGCTAACTAAAAAGTATAAGAAATAGTAAATATATATGACATAACAAATAAACAATGTAGAAATCTTGACTCAATTTTTATACAAAATGAATTAAAAGGAGTTAGGGACTCAGTCATAAGGTCAAAAGCCCAAAACACATTTTTTCTCACACCTGAGGAATAAAAAGACAATGACAACCAGGAGTAAAACTTTGGTTGAACACAAAGAGTGTTTCTTTTCTAATATATATGTAGATTATCTAGATTATTCTTTCATGAGCTACGTAAAATAGGATACCTACATTGATCACAGTGCCAGACACCTATAATCCCTGCACTTGGGAGATAGAGGCTGGAGGAGAATCATTCAAGAGTTTAACTTACGGTCAACCTCAGTTACACAGTGGGTGTCAGGCTAGCTCGGGTTAAATAAGTCCCTGTTTCAAGTAACTAAGTGACTGATTGATTGGACTTCTTTGAGATTTATTTTATTGATATGGAAATGATGATTAGGAATTTTCATTAGTTTACCCAAGATCATACTGAACAGCAAGTAAGCAGAAGTACAACTGGCTTTATGTGCAGTGATGTTTCCATCACAAGAATTATTCACTTCTTTTCTTCCATCTTAAAATCTTAAAGCAGTTTTTCAATTTTCTTAGCCTAAGACTTATATACATATTTTATTTTCATTGATATTCCATTTTCTTGCAAATATCTGCCTTGTTCTTTAATTATCTTGGTTGTGAATAATGTCTTTTTTTCTTTTTTTTTTTTATTAGTTTATTCTTGTCACATCTCAATGGTTTTCCTATTCCTTGTATCTTCCCATTCCTCCCTCCATGCCATTTTCCCCTTATTCCCCTCCCCTATGGCTGTGACTGAGGGAGACTTCCTCCCCCTTTATATGCTCATAGGGTATCAAGTCTCTTCTTGGTAGCCTGCTATCCTTCCTCTGAGTGCCACCAGGGCCCAGGGGTCCCATTCAAACTAAGGCACCAGCCAAGGACAATACAGGCCGTAAACTTCAAACCCTTACCCAGATCTAGCCAATGGACAGGGCATTCTCCACAGTTGAGTGGAGAGTGGGGTATGACTTTCACACGTACTCTAGTGCCTCATATTTGACCATGTCCCCTGGGGGGGGGAGACCTGGTGGCACTCAGAGGAATAATGTCTTTTGTGCCAACTTATGTTGAATACAACAGACACATGCAAGCAATGAGGTATCCAATCATAGGGAAAAGCTGTACATCATGTCCATATTGGATGGAGAATTACGTGAGAGTGACTAAGGATAAACATAATTTTTAAGTATTAGAAAATAGCTATTATATGTGGTAGTTTTATCAAGCTTTATTTAACATAACAGAAACAGATCAATCCTTTATTCCTTCCTGCTTTCCTCTTCTTCTTTAGGTTCTTATTTTCATAACAGAAATTGCTAATAGGTACAGACCTAATTAACCCAGCTTCTGGCCTGGTGGAGAGATGTTCCTTCTGGCTCTATTTCTGTAAAGCACGCCTATGGTTTTTGTCTTGCAAAATACTGCATGGAAGTGCTTGCTTGGTATTGTGGGAGGTCAGGATAGAAAGTAAAGGTTCGTGACCTGAGAGGTAGATGGAACCAATAATTCAAGTGCTGGCCTATTGCAATGGTAAACCTGGAAAAGCTGAGTGCCTAAACTTGGCCTTCCTGACTGGGATGAAGGCATACTTTTCAGTATGAAAAGAACACGACTAGGATGATCCAAGATGGAGCTGCTGAACACCCACGGTATCTGATTTGCACAACGGAGACTAGGGACTAGGAGCCACAGACCACGAGACTTGGAAAGCCCTAGCTAAGAGGGGTCTGCACAGTGCAGAGTACAGGGAGGAGTCCAGCCTCAGGAGTCCCCAGAGTCTGGACCCATACCCACCTGTGCACTGCAATTGTGTTCTATATCATAGACTCGGTATCTGGAACTGAACTGGGTGGTGAAGCAGCACAGTCTGTATCTGCTGGCTCAGGGAGCACACAGGAAAATGGGTGGATCTGACTTCAGGCTGCCTGGCCCTGCCAGTCCACAGAAAGCCGTTGGGGCCAGTGATCAATTGGGCAGTATATCCAAAGCCCAATGCAGCCTATTTTGCTGTACCTTCTCTCTCTCTCTCTCTCTCTCTCTCTCTCTCTCTCTCTCTCTCTCTTTCTCTCTCATTGATCTGTAGGTTACCCAGAAACAGCATAGGTGTTTGCTGGCCCAGGGGCAGCTCAGAGTGTGGATCTGGGATAGATCTGACCCCAGATCTTTCCTGCCAGTCCACAGAGGGACCCAGGGCCCACCACACAGGGGCCTAGTTGGCTGTGGACATGTTCTCCAGCTCCATAGCCACATTCTTGGGCTGACTAATCTAAGGTAAGAAGTCCTGGATGGATCCAGTAGAAACCTAGTATCCTATCAGATCACCATGGACTAAAGTTTAACTTCAACACCAACAGAAATAAGAAAAAGCCTACACATACATGGACACTAAATAACTCTCTGCTCAATGGCAACTGGGTCAGGGAAGAAAGAAAGAAAGAAATTAAGGATTTCCTAAAATTTCATGAAAATGAAGGTATAACATAATCAAAATTTATGGGACACAATGAAAGCAGCGCTAAGAGGAAAATTCATAGCACTAAGTGACTTCATAAAGAAATTGGAAACATCTCATATAGGCAACTTAACAAAACATCTGGAAGCCTTAGGAAAAAAATAGAAGCAGTCATTAAAAGTGCCCCACCAAAAAAGCCCAGAGCCAGATGGTTTCAGCACAAAATTCTACCATACCTTCAAAGAGCTAATATTGATATTCTTCAACCTACTCCCCAAGAAATGAATGGAACATTATCAAACTTAGTCTATGAGGCCACAGTCACTTTGATAGCTAAACCCCACAAAGACCCAACAAAGAAAGAAAATTTCAGACCAATTACTCTTATGAGCATTGATGTAAAATTACTCAATAAAATACTCACAAACTGAATCCAAGAGCACATCAAAGATATCATTCACCATCACCAAGTAGGCTCCATTCTAGGCACCCAGAGATGGTTCAATATACGGAAATCATCAATGTAATCCAGCATATAAACAAACTGAAAGGAAAAAAAAAACACATGATAACCTCCTTAGATGCTGAAAAAGCATTTGACAAAATCCAATACCCATTCATGTCTAAAGTTTTAGAGAGATCAGGGATACATGGCACATACCTAAACATAATAAAGGCTATATATAGCAAGCCAAAGCCAACATCAAATTAAATGGAGAGAAACTCAAGGAAATGCCACTAAAATCAGGGACTAGACAAGGCTGCCCACTCTCTCCATATCTCTTCAATATAGTTCTTGAAGTTCTAGCTGGAGGAATAAGAGAATAAAAGGAGATCAAAGGGAATCCAAAAGGGAAAGGAGGAAGTCAAATTATCTCTATTCATAGATGATATGATAGTGTACCTAAGTGACCCCTAAATTCCACCAGAGAACTATTACAGCAGATAAACACCTTCAGCAAATTGGCTGGATACAAAATTAACTCAAAACGTCAGTTTCCCTCCTGTATGCAAATGGCAATCATGCTGAGAAAGAAATTAGGTATACTACACCCTTCATGATAGCCACAAGTAATATAAAGTATCTAGATATAACTCTAACCAACCAAGTGAAAGACTTGCATGAAAAAAAACTTCAAATCTCTGAAGAAGTTAATTGAAGATGACATCAGAAGATGGAAAGATTTCCTTTGTTCATGGATCAGGAGAATTAACAGAATAAAAATGGCCATCTTACCAAAAGCAATTTACAGATTCATTGCAATCCCTATCAACCTACACAATTTTTAAAGACATTTAAAGATCAATTCTCAACTTCATATGGAAAATCAAAAAGCTCAGAATAGCTAAAACAATCCTGAACAATAAGAGATCCTCTGGAGGAATCTCCATATCTGGTCTCAAGCTATACTATATAGTAACAGTAATTAAAACAGCATGATACTGGCATAGCAATAGGCTGGTTGATCAATGGAATTGAATCAAAGACCCAGAAATAATCCACACACATATGGACACTTGATTTTTGACAAAGAAGCCAAATGTATTCAATAAAAAAGGATAGCATCTTCAACAAATGGTGCTTGTCTAACTGGTCCTTAGTCATCAGAGATATGCAAATCAAAATGACTCAGACATTCCATCTCACACCCATCAGACTGGCTAACAAAGAAAAACTTAAGTGACAGCACATGTTGATGAGGGTGTAGAGAAAGAGAAACACTCCTTTATTACTGGTGGGAGTGCAAACTGGTGCAACCACATTGGAAATTAATCTGCTGCTTTCTCAGGAAACTGGGAATAACTCTACCTCAGGATCCAGCCATATGACTCCTTGAAATATATCAAAAAGATGCTCCACCACACAACAAGGACATTTGTTCAATGATGTTCACAGCAGCCTTATCGTAATAGCCAGAATCTGGAAACAACCTAAATGTCCCTCAGGTGCAGAATCGATAAAGAAACTGTGGTACATTTACACTATGGAATACTACTCAGGTATTAAAAACAAGGAAATCTTGAAATTTGTAGACAAACGGATGGAACTAGAAATGATCATCTGGAGTGAGTTAATCCACACCCAGAAAAACACAAATGCTATATACTCAGTTAGAATTGGACACTAGCCCAAAAGGAATATCCTCTGAGAGTCTTCATTTACCAGGGGATTGGGATAAATGGTGGGACATCCTCTTGGGACCCCAGGTGAGAGAGGTATGGGAGAATGGGGAAATAGAAGGACCCAGAATGTCCTGCAACCCTACAAGAACATCAAGGCTGGCGGACATGGACCCAGGGGGAAGAATCTGCACAAACTACTGTACCAACCAAGGACAAACCATGCAGTTAACTTAGACCCCTATTCAGGTCTAGCAATGGACAGAACATTCTCCACAGTTGTGTAAAGAGTGTGTACTGCCTCTGACATGAACTCTGTAACCCCCTATTAGATAACTGTCCCTTGGTAGAGAGGCCTGGTGGCACTCAGGAAGGGTAAGCAGGCTACAAGGATGAAACCTGCTAGGCTCTGATCATATGGTGGGGAAGGAGGTCCCCTTCTGCCACAGGCTTCGTAGGGGGGAATAGGTTCAATGAAAGAGGGAGTGAGGGGGGAATGGGAAGATACAAGTGAGGGGATAATAATTGGCATATAATCTGAATAAATTATTTAAATAAAAAAATTAAATGCATGAAACAAAAATACACTACATGATGTCCAGATTGTTCCTGAGATTGGATGCTTCATTGCTTACGTGTGTCCGCTGTAATCAACACAAGTTGGCACAAAAGACATTAGTCACAGTTATGACAACTAAAGAATAAGATAGAAATTTGCAAGAAAATAGAAGATCAAAAGAAAAGAGAAACTGCACATGAATCTCACCCTCTTGACACCAGTATGGCCAATACAAACTTTGTTAGCTGATGGCCATGGCCAGCCAGTAAGAGAGGTGCTGACTCTAGAGCTGAAAACATATGTCCCTGCCAGGAGTAAGTTAATAGTTTAGTTTAGAAAAGGAAGAGGAGATTCAAATTGAGCAAGAAATGGAATTATTTTTTGTTCAATGCACTAGAATTGCTTAAAGATGCAACATATGTTTTGCTACATGTGTCTATGTGTGTGTTTGAACATTTTACACTGAAACTATTAAAGTAAGGATTTAACACATCCCTACTCTGCCCTTACATAAAGATACGTGTCATAAATTCAGTTTCTATGTGTCACTGATTCTGATGCCTGATTTTCATTATTCTCTACAAATTACTTCCACTATAGTTATTTCCTACACTGTGAAACTTTGAATCCAGGCATATTTCATTTCAAAGGATATCATCTTTATTGATCGTTTGTGCATTACTGCTTAATCTTTTGATTTGGGATATTGTACGGAACACAGATTATATTTCATAAAGCTATCATTGTACCATGGAACACTAGCTCACATTGAATGAACAGTTTTCCCATATAATTTCAGTCTATAGAGCTTAGCAGTTTGAAAATCTAATTATTTTTGTTTTTTTGGGGTTTTTACAGGATTACATTATTTCCCCTACTTTTTCCTTCCCTGAAGTCCTTTCATAAACCATTCACTACTTTCTTTTATATTCATGTCCTCTTTTAGTCAGCAATTGCTATTATATGCATGCATATAATATGTCATGTATAAATATGACTGCTTAGTCTGTATGATGGTACTTGCATATATATGTTTTCAAGGCTGGTCATTTAGTATTGCATAGATGTATAAAATATATCACCGAATGGCCTAAAACCATAATCCATTACTATAAATGAGGGGCACTCAAAAGTTTTTATCTCATGTATATGGAGCATTTTGATGATTTGTAAAGGGGGATAAAGAAAGACACAAATGGATTAGAACATGATAATGAAAATGTTACCTAGAAAGGGTTAGAACTAAGAGAGACAACCTTGAGTAGTAGTAAAAGCTAAGCCAGCAAAGGCAGAGTCATTAGCCCTAGAAACACAGGAACTGAATCTGGCCATCAACTTGAATGAACTTGGATGCAGATTCTCCCCAGAGTCTACCATCAGGGACCCACCCTGCTGACAAGCTGATTGTGGTCTTGGGAAGCCTACTGCAAGGATATGGTCCAGCCTACCCACATTTCTGGACCACAGGACATGTGAAGCAATGCAACTTTTATGATTTAAGCTTCTATGTTTGGTAACTATCGTGGCTGCAAGAAAGAAGCAAAATTTACCTATCCTGAATTGTTAATATAATTTGGTCCCCAATATTTTCAGTAACATATTGCATATATCTATGCTCCTGAAGATCTGAAGAGATTTACACTAAAACAAATCAAAATGTAGAGTGAGGTGAACATCTCTGTTGACTATTTAAAATTGAGAAAATATTTGTTCTGGGGAAGGAAATCCAAGACAAACCACAATTTCCAAGCCTTGCATCATAGCCAAAACCCAGGCTTACTTTTCTCAGAATCCTAGCTTGAGATCCAATCTTTTTGTGAGGCTAGAGGAAAAAACTTCAATGAGAATCAGTCCAAAAATAAAAATGCATTATGACTCCCAGATGTCAGGCCCAAGGTTACCAAAACAGTGTGAAGCCTACTCAAGATGCTTTTCCATAGATTCTCTAAGGATGCTGTAAAATGAGATGGCTTTAAAAAAACATCCTCTTTTATGGAAAATTTCCAGTATAAAAACATCATTTAGTTGTAAGGAATTAATGAATAATGATTAATATGTTTAGATACAGTTTAGTAACCATTAGCATTTTGTAATATACCAAAGTTAAAGAGCTTCTGTAGTCTTTTTTTATTTTAATTGATGCAGGGTTTCCATGGTAACAAGTGATTATAAGATTTCCATCATTCTGCTGTCAATCTGATCAGTAATATTACTGAATTATTTAAAGCAAATTCTCTATTTTCCTGCATGCTATCCTTCTCCCTGGTTCTACTTAATATATACCATCACATGTAAGCACGTATAAAGTTTTTCAACCTTGGCAAATATTATTCCATGTTTTCATGTAAGGGACCTCAATTCTTTTCTGAGCAACTTGAGAATAGAATAGAAATAGAAATAGAAATAGTGTCTTAGCATGTGCAAAGGTGTAGGTTCAATCCCAATTACACACCGAAATACACATGCCACAAAAAGTACAGGTAAGTCCTTGCTTTTGCAGCACATGTACTGACTTTTGATGAAAACATAGATAATTAGGAAGTGTCTACACAGAGCGTCTACTCAAAGACGTCATTCAAATTTGCAAAGTATTCTATATTTTATGCATTTACCAAAGTCACAAAATATACTCATAGTTTTTATTCATTTGTGGTAATGTAAGAAGAAGGATAACAGTATGCCAAAATGGCATTCTGAAGCACTGCCAAAAGAGTGCAGTTGTAATAATAATTTACATTAAACTGCATAGAACATAATAAGTTAATGGATGAAGAATGTATCATTTAACGTGCATGTGGCAATAGAGGTATAGTAAAATGTTAATGTTAAAATTGAGGTGGTATACGTTTTAGGGTGGCCACAGTGAAATGCAACATAATCCATGGAGGTCTGTATTATTTAGCTGCACCGTGTGTCACTAAGTATGTGCACATACGCACGCGTACATATGGAATTGAGGGAGAAAGCACAAGGACTTTATAGTGCCTCTCAGTCCTAGGCATTGTTGCCACTTTAAACTTCACTAACGTAAACTGTAGTTCATGCCTTTGTGAACTTCTTCTAAAATAATCCAATTAAAGGTATTCACATTAAATGAGACAATATTGGAGACATCATTGTGAACCAGAGAGGAGAACATGGACTCCCTTTAAGGAAGCCAAGACTAGTTCACCTGAGGAAGTCTAACAACACAGAAAGGTGCAGCATCAGGGTAGGCAAATGAGAAAAATGCTCACTTACAGAAAAAGACAATGGAGAACTCACTGTCCCAATTTCAACTGTAAATAATAGAGCAATGTCTGTCAAGTGATATATCCATAGGAGGGTATAAAACTGATTTTATAGTTACTGAATTATCCCTAGTCAACAAAACTAACTTAAATGACCCTAAGATGTTAAAACTCTAATTAGTATGATAGAAACTAGAGGGTATTTCTGCTGGAGAATTGATTCCTAAAAATATATCTCCAGTGACAGAGCTCAGCAAAGCACAAATGTCCACATTTCCAAATAAGAGCTTTGGATCCCAAAGTAAATATCCACAAGTGCCATAAACACAGCACTAAAATCATCATTGAATTCAGGTTGAAATATTCATATGTACAGTATATTTTAAAAAGTATGCATGTGGTCAAAGGAGCAAAGACTAGTAGAGTATACAATGCCAGAGCATGAGAAAATAAAGCACTATAAGAAACTGTAATGAATGAAATGTAGAGCTCTTAAGATTATAAAATCTCATAAGATGGATGAAGGCAAACACATAAAATACACCAGAACATATTGAATGAATATATTCTAGCATCAATTGAGATTTCAATGCATGTGAAATGTGAAGAAGAATCTAGTAGATGCCATGAGCAGCAGAAAAAAATGTGGTGTTAACTGGAGATATAGGAAGATGCGAGAAAACAGAGACACATGAGCGAGAATATTATTGAGAGTTTTCCAACATCAATGGACAAGTATTATATAGATATACATACATATATAATAAATAAACTACAAAATATTGTCTTTTAATATTGTCTTTATATGGAGAAACAAAAAGCCCAGAATAGCAAAAACAATCCTATACAATAAAAGATCCTCCAGTGGAATCTCCATACCCGATCTCAAACTGTACTATAGAGCAACAGTAATTACAACAGCATGGTTCTGTCACAGCAATAGGCTGGTCGATCAATGGAATCAAATTGAAGACCCAGAAATGAATCCACACACATTTGGTCACTTTATTTTTGACAAAGAAGCCAAATGTTCCATGGAAAAATGATAGCATCTTCAACAAATGGTGCTGGTCTAACTGGATGTCTACATGTAGAAAAAAGCAATTAGACCTATATTTGTCACCATGTACAAAACTCAAGTCCAAGTGGATTAAAGAACTCAACATAAAACCAGAGACTTAAATAGGTTATCGAAAAAAGTGGGGAAGAGCCTGGAACATATTGGCACAGGAGAAAACTTTCTGAACAGAACAGCAACAGCCCAGGCCTTAAGGTCAACAATTAACAAATGGGACCTCATGAGGCTGAGAAGCTTCTGTAAGGCAGGAGGCACTGTCAAGAGAACAAAGCAACAGCCTACAGACTGGAAAAAGATCTTCACCAACCCTATATCTGACAAAGGTCTAATATCCAAAATATATAAAGAACTCAAGAAATTAAACACCACCAAACCAAATAACCCAATTAAGAAATGGGGCTCAGAAATAAACAAAGATAGAATAGCTTCTAAGAACATGCAAAAGAGTGCATTTTCAATGTTAAGAGTCCCACAAAAAAAAAAAAAAAAAAAAAAAAAAAAAAAAAAAAAAAAAAAAAAGAAGCTAAAATGAGAACAGCATATATGCATAGGGCCTAGTGCAGACCCATGCAGGTTCTGTGAGATATTTTCCTAATCTTATTATGCTTCGTTGAGTTGAAGTTTACTCTTTTCTGAAGCGAAAGGGAAGAACAGTCATTCTGCATTCTGGGGGAGAAGGGGATTAAAGGATTGAGGGAGATGAGAACAAGGTACATGGCCACATTACTGGGAGGAGCGAAGGGAGGGGAGCGTTCAATCCAGATGTATTGTATGAAAGAAGAATAGATAAAAGAAGAATGAAAAGCATTTTGTGAAACATTTCTATAAGAACAAAGTATTCACTAAATATGTATGAGGAAATCCAGCAGAGGAATAGTTAGATATCAAGCACAGTTTCAGCGATATATTTCCCCTTTGAATTGAGTACTTAATGTGGAGATGTGCATGCTTTGCTGTTTAACTATTTTAGAATGCTGATTTATTTCAGAATTACTTTAAAAAGAAATACAGAATAAGATGAAAGGAGTGAAAATTCTGAAATTTGAACCTGTGTTTTTATTTGTGAATTATTTAGAACTTAAAAAAATTCAACCACATTACGCATTTCCACTGATGTCGGCAGATGACTACCTTATTCTCTGATAGTCTACCCTTTTCTAAGATGATCAATGAAATAATGTATGTGAAACACCTTATAAGTCATATAAGTAAATTATATATAAATTATACGAATATAAAAATAAACACATGTATTCTTTAAACCATGTAGATTCAATTACAGTGGCAGAAAATTAATTACTATAATCAATATAGAAAGGAATTTTTGCAGTCTGGTATCTTTAAAAATTGAGACTTTTTAAAACAAAACTAATTTTAAGGGCCTTCTCGAAATAGCATTATGAAATCAATTTTTTTACCAGAATTAAATATTGAGAAAGAGAAAAATGATGTGCATTTGTTTGGGCAATGCAATAATAAATTGTGATCATAGTAGTTACCAGTTATGATGAAAGTTTAGATAAGTAAAAAATAACACATTAATCATTATGTAATGGGTATTTGTTATAATATCTGCTAGTATTAATTAAAATTATTTCATGATAAGTTTTGTTAAATTCAGATTTTTTGGACACATGTTTCTAAGACAATTAAACAGATATTTGAAGATACTTCTGGATGTCATATAGGAAATACAACATTTTTTTTTAATAAAATGAATTAGCCAAATGACATAGGAACTTTTGGGAATGTTAACATTTTGGGGAAGACTATTTTGTACCAAAATATTACTGACTGAAGCATACCTGTATTTTCCTATTGTGATCAGAAATGTTTAACTGCTATCACAGAGAATAGTCATTCTTTTTTTAAAAACTGTAATTTATTATAATTTATTCAGATTACATCTTGAATGTTATCCCCTTGTTTGTATCTTCCCATGACCATCCTCCCTCCCTATTCCACCCTATGCCCCTCTGCTAGACCTCTGACAGAAGGGGATTTCCTCCTCCAGCATATGACCACAGCATATCAGGTCTTGTCTTTCTTACACAGTCTTTGTTAACAACAACAACAAAAACTCCTTATTAAGGTCTGTAGTCAAAGTATTAAATCGAAAGAAATAGTTTCCCCAGACAATCCATTTAAGAGATGCCTTAATAAATCTCTGCTTTATAAGCTTGGGCAAAATTAAGATTCTTTGAGTCTGTGCTCTGTTGTGTGATATCACAGATTCCAATTATATCTAAGAAGGATGCACAATTAGAAGCTTCAAGCAAGGAATCTGCAGTAGCCTCAGTATGGACCGAGTCTCATCTACTTACTGGCTGGATGGGAATAATAGTGAAATTCCTCCTCTGTGTTGCTGCTGAGTTGACTGAGTGAATGCATGTTCAATTCTGAGGCAACATCTGGAACACAGGGTCTTATTGACCACCCAGGAACAGGTGTCCATTACCTGTACTGGGTTGGGCAATTATTAAGGCAGTCGGTAATCATCCAATATGGTGCAATATACAAACACACACACACACACACACACACACACACACACACACACACACACACACACACACACACCCCACAAGTTGAGGAGATGTGTGGCCAAACAAAAAATGTCTTCAGATTATAACATACTCATTACATTCTTAAACTCAAAGCACCTGTGGTAATCTCAGTAAAACCTGTACATGATTAAGGTCCTTAGCGTATCATCACAGGTGTAGGAGGGGTCCAATGAGGACCCACCCACCCTTGAGTTTATATTGGCAACTAGCAGTTGTTGGGGAGGCTTACCATTTTCCTCATTGTTATAGCCACTGATTAGTTGCCTTCGTTCCAGAAAATAACTCTCCTCCCATAATCAGGCAAGAAACTTTAAGTCAGGGGGTCACACAAAAAGAAGACATAAACATAAGAAAAGGGCTTGTTGAGAGGAAAGGTGCCAATGGAAAAAAACAGGGAAGAGGGAAGGAAAAGTGTGGGTGAAAATATCATAATTTATTGCATTAGTATATGTACCTGCTTTGCTATTACAAAAGCAAAGAAATGTTTTAACTCTCTATTACATATTTACACTTTCAACTTGGCTCTCTGGGCTACAGAATGCCCCAGGACAGTGCTCATTTAAGAGAGGTAAGCTTGTTAAGTGTCTCTGTGGTCCAGGATCACAACCCTTTTCCTTGAAGTTTTCTTTTTCTTCTTTAATTTGTAAAGCTAGTTTTCTTTTTCTAACTCTATGTTTTATACTCGAAAACGTGTCCCAGAATATTTCTATGATATGATTTGAATCTTTTCATCTTTAGATTTTCTACATTTTGTTTATCTATACTGGATAATTTAGCTAGACTTTTTTAGACTCTTCTTTTAAAGACCTTCAGCTAACTTCTTTTTTATTATTATAAATTTATTATTGTTACATCTCAATGGTTATCTCATCCATTGTATCCTCCCATTCTTCCCTCCCTCCCATTTTCCCATTATTCCCCTCCCCTATGACTGTTCCTGAGGGGGATTACCTCCCCCTGTATATGCTCATAGGGTATCAAGTCTCTTCTTGGTAACCTGCTGTCCTTTCTCTGAGTGCCACCAGGTCCCCCCCTCCAGGGGGATTTGGTCAAATGTGAGCCAACAGAGTACGTGAGAAAGTCATATCCCACTCTCCACTCAACTGTGGAGAATGTTCTGACCATTGGCTAGATCTAGGTAGGGGTTTAAAGTTTACCACTTGTATTGTCCTTGGCTGGTGCCTTAGTTTGAGTGGGACCCCTAGGCCCAAATCTGCCTATCATAATGTTCTACATGTAGGTTTCTAGGACCCTCTGGATCCTTCTACTTTGCTATTCTTCCATGCTTCTCTCATCTAGAGTCCCAATAGGATGTCCTCCCCTCTGTCCCAGTTTCCTGGTAAGTGAAGGCTTTCGTGGGACATGCCCCTTGGGCTAGTATGCAGATATAAATGAGTATATACCATTTGAGTCTTTCTGCTTCTGGGTTAACTCACTCATTATGATCATTTCTAGCTCAATCCATTTATCCACAAATTTCGGGAATTCCTTGTTTTTAATAGCTGAGTAGTATTCCATAGTGTATATGTACCACAGTTGTTTTTTTTTTTTTTAATCCATTCTTCTACTGATGGACACTTGGGCTGTTTCCATGTTCTGGCTATTATGAATAAGGCTGCTATGAACATGGTTGAGCAAATTTTCTTGTTGTGTGCTGGAGGATCTTCTGGTTATATTCCAAGGAGTGGAATAGCTGGGTCTCGAGGAAGCCCTATTCCCATTTTTCTGAGATAGCACCAGATAGATTTCCAAAGTGGCTGTACTAGTTTGCATTCCCACCAGCAATGAAGGAGTGTTCCTCTCTCCCCACATCCTCGCCAGCATGTGGTGTCACTTGAATTTTTGATCTTAGCCATTCTGATGGGTGTAGGATGGAATCTCAGAGTTGTTTTGATTTGCATTTCCCTGATGACTAAGGAGGTTGAGCATTTCTTTAAGTGTTTCTCAGCCATTTGATATTCTTCTGTTGAGAATTCTCTGTTTAGTTCCAAGCCCCATTTCTCAATTGGGTAATTTGGTTTGGTGGTGTTTAATTTCTTGAGTTCTTTATATATTTTGGATATTAGACCTTTGTCAGATGTAGGGTTGGTGAAGATCTTTTTACTGTAACTAAGCAAGTGAAGGAATTGTTTGAAAAAATTTTCAAAACTCTGAAGAAAGAGATTGAAGATGACATGAGAAGATGGAATGATCCTTCCTTGTTTCCTTCCTTGGCCATCCTACCAAAAGCAATCTACAGATTCAATGCAATCCCTATCAAAATACCTACACAATTTTTTAAAGACATTGAAAGTTCAATTCTGAACTTCATATGGAAAAACAAAAAACCCAGAATAGCTAAAACAATCTTATACAATAAAAGGTGCTCTGGAGGAATCTCCATACCTGATCTCAAACTGTACTATAAAGCAATAGTAATTAAAACAGCACAGCAACAGGCGGGTTGATCAGTGGAATCAAATTGAAGACCCAGATATGAATCCACACACATATGGTCACTTGATTTTTGACAAAGAAGCCAAATCCATTCAATGGAAAAAGGATAGCATCTTCAACAAATGGTGCTGGTCTAACTGGATGTCTATGTGTAAAAAAATGCAACTGGACCCATATTTGTCACCTTGCTCAAAACTCAAATCCAAGTGGATTAAAGACCTCAACATAAAACCAGAGACACTAAGTCACTTAGAAGAAAAAGTGGGGAAGAGCCTGGAACACATTGGCACAGGCGACAACTTCCTGAACAGAACACCAATGGCCCAGGCCTTAATGTCAACCATTAATAAATGGGACCTCATGAAGTTGAGAAGCTTCTGTAAGGCAGGAGACACTGTCAAGAGAACAAAGCAACAGCCTTCAGCTAACATCTTAGTACTTGTTGTTTTAAAAATCTATGCTAAGATCCATGTCCATGACTAGCATTTCCTGCCACTGGCCATGATAGTGGGAATGAATTGTACTGGTTCGCAACGAAGGATGCCAAATGCAGGGCTACCCAGCCACATCACCACATTCCCAGGACTGTTGATTACAATCATCCATTTCCATATTGTGGAATTTAAAAGTCAGTGGAGAATAGCATTCATGTAGTGTTCATTTTTAATATAACACCTTGAAGGTCTCCATTAGACAATTAATCATGCTGTGAATGCAAACCAAAGCCATCCCACCGTATTATTAGTTACTGCTGTCAATATATTTCTGAATTTAAATGCGTAATTAATTCACCACAACACAGCAAAAGTGATTTACTGGATATTTATTCATATTTAAGTTGTTGTTTACTCTTAATTACAATGTTACTATTAATGCCTAAAGTTTTTTTTATTCTTCCTAACCACAGTTTCATTTCCCCCCAATATTCCTAGCCCCTTTCCTCACCTCCTATCTCTCCAGATCCACTCCTTTTACATATTCCTTGAGAGAGAGAGAGAGAGAGAGAGAGAGAGAGAGAGAGAGAGAGAGAGAGAGAGAGAGAGAGAGAGAGAGAGAGCAGGCTTCCCAGGGATATCCACCAAGCATGGTCTAACACATACTCTAGACTAGGCACAAAGCTAAAGCTTTAAACTGTAAATACTTCTAGTATCTGTATCCACCACTTCACAGAAGTTTGGTTTTGGTTATTTGTTTGTTTAGTTTTTTTTGTAATCCAAGTCATCTTCTCATCTAGAAACTAGGAAGTTTCTGTTAAAGTCTCAATGGTAATATTTTCAATAGATATTCAGGGTGCCAAAAGATCTTTGCAAAAAGTTGTTTTGCTTCTCTCATCTAGAGTCTCAATAGGATGTCCTCCCCTCTGTCCCAGTTTCCTGGTAAGTGAAGGCTTTCATGGGACATGTCCCTTGGGCTAGTATGCAGATGTAAGTGAGTATATACCATTTGAGTCTTTCTGCTTCAATCCATTTGTCCAGAGAGTCCTAGAAACCTACAAGTAAAACATTATGATAGGCAGATTTGGGCCCAGGGGTCCTGCTCAAACTAAGGCACCAGCCAAGGACAATACAGGTGGTAAACTTTAAACCCCTACCCAGATCTAGCCAACGGTCAGAACATTCTCCACAATTGAGTGGAGAGTGGGGTATGACTTTCACACGAACTCTGTTGCCTCGTATTTGACCATGTCCCCTGGAGGGGGAGACCTGGTGGCACTCAGAGGAAGGATAGCAGGTTACCAAGAAGAGACTTGATACTCTATGAGCATATACAGGGGGAGGAAATCCCCTTCAGGAACAGTCATAGGGGCGAGGAGTAAGGGGAAATTGGGAGGGAGGGAAGAATGGGAGGTTACAAGGAATGGGATAACCATTGAGATGTAACAAGAATAAATTAATAAAAAAAATTTTTACAAGTTATTTTGCATTTAATTGAAAAATTTCACTTTTAATTTATTTTTAGCGGTATCTTTTAACATACTATGTTTCAGAAATATATGTCATACAGATTTATAGTTTCAGGTATTAGGGTAATATAACAGGTTGCAGATAAGGTTGGATTTTGACTGACAGACTGGAGAAAGGTAAACAGGCTCAGCAATTCTTTAAGTGCAGACACGAGAAAACTTTTACAAACACATTTTCTTGAAGAGGAACATAAGAAGGCTAAAATTCCAAGGGGATAAAATGTTCTGAACTCCTAATACACTTCTGTCTGCAGACATGAATTCTCCTTTAGATGGTCAGGAAAGTGTCATGGTGACATTCCAAGGATTTCATCTTTCCTTTGGAGAATCCATAATTCATTGATATGGTCTTTGAACTATTTCATCATGCATTCCTCACAAAGTCTCCAAACACCAGGCTTCTTGAAAGTGTATAAAATGTTACAAGCAGTGTCATAATGAATGTTTCTAGCTGTTTTTCATTTCAGCACTCTGTATATTCCTCAACTTGTGATTTTGTTTCTCAAATAGAATTTCAATATGACTATAAATGTTTGTCATATTAAAATTTTGCCTATATTACTACATCTTTCATACTATCTTATGATTATATTCTAAATTTCTACAAAGCTTTAGACTCTAAGTAGCTCATTTCTCTAACTGTGTAAACAAACTAAAGCACTGCTTTAAAACCCAAACAAATCATCTGCTAAAGTTGGCACATGCAGAAACCACAAAGAAGATAACAGATAGCCATCTGCATGGAAGCTCTTTAAGCTAAGGTTATAAGGTCTTGGGAAAATATTTGGAGCTGTGTTTTACAAGGTGCCGAGTGTCTTAAGGAGCTTATAGCTGCACCCACACCCTGTACTCATTCTAGGTACATTCCTCTGTACTCAAACTTTTAAAAAGTCCGTTGAAGCTCTGGGTTGGTATTTAGGTTGGTGAGGATGGAGACGTTCAGAATTATTTGAAGGAAGAAAGAGATTCCTTTATTTCATTTTACTGCTGGGAGTGCAAGAAATGTTTCCTAAGAACTCTGAAAATTCCAATATTTCAGTAAGACTTAAATACAGATAGATGCAAGTTTGCTTTTTTTTTTTTTTTTTTTTTTTTTTTTACTGTAGATGAGCATAATTAGCTTTACGTGGTGATACAGTTTGACCATTCTTATCCAACATATAGTGGGTAAATAACATCTCTTCAACTTTCAGAAGTTACAAAAGAGCAAATTCATGTCCTTACCTAAGCAGCCTACTTACCTCCTTCATAGCATTCATTATAATCTGAATTTATATCACAGTTATATGATGTCTTTTGTCAGAGTCATCCTCTAAGACCCAAAGTTTGCCTATAAGCCCGACCTGCCCAAGGACCAGGTAACTTCTTGAAAAATAATGCCCAAGCCCCATGGGTTTGTCCTTAAATATCTCCTAAAACAAGAACTTTTGGACCACTATTCTGGGAATATCAGATAGTGGTCCTGACCAAACCCCATCCCAGTCAGTATTTTCTTAAAGCTTGCTTCAATCTTGGCTCAGAGTGGTAGAACTGTTTTTTCTCTCAGTACTTTGGGTGAACCTCAAAATAAGAAAGAAATGTAGAATTCCAGTAAGTTTAACATTCTAGTGACGGTGCCCATACTAGTTTTAAACTGTCAAAAATAGTGAGGTAACTACATAAGTTAAAGTGGCATCAACACATTGTATATTTTTTCAATTTTAGCTTTTCTGATGAATCCCTGAGAAGTCTTCACTTATATATTACTATCATTATATCTTGGCTGAAGTCACTTCAATCATGGATTGAAGGACCCCTGCTGTCTATCTGTTGTTCCCTGAAAGACCTATAATAAACAAAGTAAACCAAAGTTCCCATTTTGTTACTCTTGGCCATTCAGAGCTTCTGGAACTCTGAAGGAATCAGGTTAAAACATACTCATATATTAATTGTTAGTACAAATGCACAACAAGTTGTCATCATTTGAGTTCAATTGTCTCACAGCATTATATGACGTTTATCTCGTCATTTTTCTTTCTTGAAAAAAAGATTACCATTCATCAAGAAGATAACCAATGTGGAAGTTTGTCTTGAAATAATGCTATCATATGTCCCGTCAATAGCAGAAACTATGTTGCAAATACATGATTTCTTCTTTAAGAATTATGCATGTTCCTACCAATATCACATCCATTAGACTTCATAGGGTTTGAATGAACAAAATCTTTTATTTCCTTTCTTGAAAGTGAGCACTCCAAAATTCTCAGTCCTTATTTGGTACAACAGAGATAAAAAAATGAATAGATTATGAAAGAACTGATGTTCCCAGCAGGAAAAAATAGAAAAGCCAGAATAAGGTTTTATGTTCTGAAGGCTGACTATGGACAGTTGTGTGAGCTGGAGGAAATCTCTATATGAGACACTTCCCAACAAGTTAGCAAACTAACATGCCAGATGCAGGTATGAAAAATGACTGTGCTGTAGGTAATGAAACGTGACAAAAGATTCTCTCCACCAGGCAAGGAGGGGAACTGTTCATGAAGAGATTCATAAGACTGAGGTATATGCTCTGAGGTGAGAGGTCTAACTGATGAGTAAGGTTTTAGCACACTGAGGGGCGTGGCATGCAAGAATTCCACTTGACAAGCAAAAGGAAAGAAAGTAAGTGTGAAAATATGATTAAAAAAGGAACTGGGGCTCTAATAGGTCACAAACATCTGTAACTCTAGTCTCAGGGGGTCTGACACCCTCCACTTTGACTTCTTCACATATCAGGAACCTAGGATAGAGGTACGGAGGCATATGTCCTGGAAAAACACACATATACATAGAGTAAAATAATTTAAAGATTAAAAAAAGAGAAGGAAGAACTTTTACAATTAAAAGCTGCCTAAGAAACAGGAGCAAAAGGGTCATCTTTTGCAGGAAGTGAACAATTTGTAAACAAGTAAGAACATGCTTTACATTTTCAGAATCCAAAAGAATGTCAGTTAACCAAGATTTCAAAACAGGTTTCATTTCTTAGCTTAAAAATTAAAAAAAGAAAAGAAATTCCTTTTTTTTTATTAATTTATTCTTGTTACATCTCAATGTTTATCCCATCCCTTGTATCCTCCCATTCCTCTCCCCCCCCCCCATTTTCCCATTATTCCCCTCCCCTATGACTGTTCCTGAGGGGGATTACCTCCCCTTATATATTCTCATAGGGTATCAAGTCTCTTCTTGGCTACCCAAGGGGGAAAAAAAGTAGATATAAGATTTATATACTAAACTCTACATAACATTACCATTCTGGTTTATTGTCTATTACTGTGATAAACACCACAAATAAAATACCTTGTGTGCTGGGGGAAAAAAAAAAAAAAGAAAGAAAGAAAAGAAATTCCTTGCATAGCTCGGTGTGTGTAGTACTGAAAAACTATAATCCGTTCACTTGGGCAACAGAGGCAGAAGCCTGCCACAGCTACATAGTTTGAGGCCAGGCCTTGCTACTATCAAATGAATGACTAAGTACCATATGTCTTCTTCTATGAGAGATTAATGCTGATTATTTTTCCATAATGTTTAAATAGATGTCCAAGTTTATTTATTTTTCAAGTATAATAAAGTCAAACATAAGACAAGCATCTGTGAGAATTACAGTCATGTCCCTCACTGAGGCTGAATGACAGATTAAAACAAGAAGAATTGTTGGTTTGAGGTTGTCAAGCAAGCACAGAAGTCAACTGTTGATAGTGTTCTCATGTTTGACCCCTATAGACTCATGTTCTGTTCAGCCAGGACAAATGTACTCTGTGTGCTTTTGTCAACAATACAGCTACTATTAGACAAAAGCTGATTGGACCTGGAAGGCTGCCATCTCGACCACCAGCACATCGCCTATCACAGAGAGCAAATCTCTTGCAAGCTCAAGGAGCTAAAGTTTCAAAATTTTTGTCATTGTTTTCTACATAAAAACCAAGAGTTCTTGAGCATTGCTTCTCGTCGTAAATCAGCTACTTTCTCAAGTAGTGATAATTCTCCCTTTGGAAAAGAGGCTTTATAAACTGTGATGTGTCTTTGCTGACAGTGGAGATTTTTCATACAAACCAGTTATTGTACACATACAAAACGATATCAGGTCACAAGAGGTTTGTAGCTGAAAGCCTTATTCATTTCTGTTCCGCTGTTACAGAGAAGCTGTATCGTGTTTATGCTAATTGATTTTTTTCCATTTGGAGGCAAAAATACTCAAGGAATGTGCTTTCTCAACAGCAACAAAATATAATTACTAACACAGTTTATCAACGTATTTTCACTGCT
Organism: Acomys russatus; assembly: GCF_903995435.1. Taxonomy (NCBI): domain Eukaryota; kingdom Metazoa; phylum Chordata; class Mammalia; order Rodentia; family Muridae; genus Acomys; species Acomys russatus. The sequence goes on along the minus strand of NC_067144.1, from coordinate 64,994,956 downwards.
AATAGATGAATCACTACCATGATCAATGTGGTTTTCAGAACCAAACCAAAGCAGTTTTCTCAGAAGGAAAACTCAAGGGCTTAAACAACTCCAGTTTAAGAGAAAACAAATGGAGTGTGTGGAGGAAAAGAAAGACAAAAGAGACAAAACCAAGAAAACACTGGGTCTCTGCCTGTGTGTTTACCAAGAGGAAGCATCCACAAGCCCAGAAAAGTAAATGATCACTGGTGAAAACCATCCTCAGGGAGAAGCTCCAACACTAATAACCAGCTAAGGATCTGGGACTGGGAAGCTGGTAACTGGACCCATCAAATACCACTGCTGCTGCTGTCCTCCATCCACCCGTAGTACATCTTAGTTGCACTGTTTATGATGCACAAAGTTCCTTCAAAATGTAGCACGTCACTGTACTGGCACTGAAGTGATATCACAGCAAAACAGTATCACAAAAGCCACCGAGACCTCAATGTTGAGCAGTCTTTTTCCCTTTGGAGCTTTCCTGGCAGAGATAAACAAGGGCACTGCTTCCAGGTAGAATATATGACGAACTGTTCGGAGGTTGTCCACCCACCTATCTACTCAGTGGGAAAATGTTTTCTAGTTCAGTGTTGTAATAGTCATCTACTAGTCACAAGAAGGTGTTGTTCCAGGAAAAATTATTAAAATGCAAGTTTGGGGGAGGAGCTAAAAAAATCTACATTTCTAACAACACACGTCCTGGCCACATCAGTTCTGCTCTTCTTTGAACCAAATCACATGCAAGAACTATATTCTACTGCAAACACTTTCCATGGTGTGGAATTCATTATTTCAAGAGGAAGCCATCCCAACCATTGTTATACTTGAATAAAAATGTTCTGCTTAATGACTTCCACCCTTGATCATGATTGCTCAGGCTCCAGGATCAAGTTATGAGATCTTATTTCTCTTTGACCTGAAATACAACTTGAGAAATGTACCCCACCTTAAAGTCTATCTCTTAGAAAATTGCATTCCCAATTTGCTATGCTGTTTGTTCTAAAGTAGTATTTCACAACATGAAGCAGTGCAAACGTTTCCAGGGAGATTGTGAGCTAAGGTCTGCTCATCCCAAGCAGGGCAGTGGCAATGAACCAATGAAATGATCCCTCCCAGACCCGCACTTCTGCACCAGAGAGGATATTGTGGTTGTTAATAGGACCATGGTGGGTGATTCAAAGGCATTTGTATAACAGTAACAGAAATGGGGAGTGAAATATGGACAATTTAGCCTGCCTTCCTGCTACTCTCTGCCTTCCTGCTACTCTCTGCCTTCCTGCTACTCCATGCCTTCCTGCTACTCTTTGCCTTCCTGCTACTCTCTGCTTTCCGGCTACTCCATGCCTTTCTGCTACTCCATGCCTTCCTGCTACTCCCTACTTGACTTCAGCATCTCCATGGGTTTGTTTCGTGTCCAAGACTCACAGCCTCATTCTGTCTTTTTTCCTGTCATCACCCTCAAATTGAGGCCTCAGACTTCTTAAGATCGCCAAACTCCATAACCTACTTGTGCTGCCTCCTAGAGGTGCCTCTCTCACATCTCGAGATCCTGACCATTGCTTCATCAGCGGCACCTTTGGGTCCTCAGAGCTGCACAGAGAAACTAATTAGGCCCTCATGTGATCCCCCTGCCTTCGATGTCTCCATTTCCCATCATGCCTGTGGCTATCATGCCCATCTGATTTCACTTTTCTTCCAAAACAGTTACAACTTCCTATTCGATTGTTTGAAACAGGTTTTGCACTGTATCTCTCTAATCTCCTTCAGGGCCACATTTCATTCGAAAATTCCATCTCTGATAAATTCTCACTCACTATTTCCTTCACTCTTTTCTGGATAAAAGTGCATGCCTAAGGGGGAAAATGACTTTCAACTGACTGATTTCATTAGAAACGCAAGTGATTCAAACTTTATTGTTGATTCTGTATTTGAGTCTCTATAGCAACAGGCCCAAATCTTCTTTAACATCTTGAAGTCCCCAACCTCCCAGTAAGCATAAATTTTTACAGATGAACAAATGATCTCATAGACGATTCACTGAAATGATCACGCCCACCTGGTGTGTGATCCTTCATTCCCTCTGGTCCTCTCATATTCTCTTTTATTTCAACAGACCTTTCTTTTTCTAGCATAGCCTCCTGGGAGAAGATGCTCACTTTTATGAATGCTTCCCACAATAAAAACCTCAAGTGTCTACATATGTTCACTGAGCATTTTTCTGCCTAAAATAATGTTTTTATCTGTTATACAGTCTGTATTTTTCAGTGCCTCTACTAAATTTGTGTTATTTTTCCCCATAATCATTCTAAGTCTTTTGTGGATTGACACAGGTTTAGTGGAATTTATTAATAGTTTCCTTGTTGCCACAGCTAAGAATAAAAGCAGCCCTTGCTTCTTACCTGCAGGCACTTCTTGGGAGCACCGGGTCATTGAATCGTCCCTTGTTTCTTGTCTGCAGCTGGCTTATCTGAAATTAGGGCATATCTCTCCACTTTGAACTATGCCTAGAAAGTCACATTTTACCTTTGACAAATAAATTTAATTGCTGCTAATGGCAGATTATATCCTATATGCAAAAGCTTTGATGTTTGAAATATCCAGAAAAGGAAGGGTAGTAAATATTCTGCTCAAAGAAAGAAGCAGAACAAATACAAAAGAAATGAGCAAGCAAGAAAGAGAGGCATAACAAAAGTGAAGGATGGCACAATGTTTGGGAGAGAATGAGGACAAGGGAAGTAAAGAAGATACAGGTAGGGAGCCTAAGACAGGACTCAGGGGCAAAGATGCTTGCCCCCAATCCAAGTGGCCTGAGTTAAATTTTTGGCACCCACACAGTTGAAGGAAAGTAGCCTCAGATGATGAAAGGAGAGATTCAATTCCTTTAAATTGCCCTCTGAGCACCACATGAATGTGAACAGCTAGCCAGCTAGCCTTCTCTGGATTGTGGTTGATATACCCAGTATTGTTCCGATGAAGAAAACTGATTTTCCCTCTCCCATAAAGCGTAAGTTATAAATAGCTTCTTGGTTATTGGTGGGATTCCTATCTGCTTTCCCTCCTCTGTCCTGGAATTTGTCTGTCTTGAACCCCGTAAAATTTCATATCAAGCTGCTGTGCATGTCTGCAGATAAGAATAAACTCTTTTAAGATTGTTCTGAGGTCAAACATCATTTGAGTTGAGTCAGCTTTTCAGTTACTCAAGAGCAAGAATGACTTTGGTTTTTACTTCTTATCTTGAAAACTTCACATTGCTCATTAAGAAAAATGCCATGTTTTCTTTTCTAGTGCTAGTAACAGAAAATTAATTTATAGAATCATATTATTATTATTATTATTATTATTATTATTATTATTGTTGCTATTGTTGTTGTCATCAGTTTTTCTAAAATAATCTACTTTTTACCACCACAAATAATATGCATGTGTATGCCAGTATACATATTTATGGACCCATGGACAAGTACATGTTGATAAATAATCAATTCTTAAGACTAGAGCATCTTAGCAGTCTGTGCAGAAGGGAAGGAGACTTCCCTGTGTTTTGAAAGATGTTCACCCTCCGCTGAACTGATTTACCTGTGTGAATTGAGAAAATACCTGATAACATAATTCATAATCTATAAATGCATCATTGGCACAAAGCTAATCTCATAAAGCTGCAGTTACTGTATCTTATTTATGATAGAAGATTCTTGGAATCTAGCCCTCTCTCAAGGAGTGTGGACACCACATCCCTCAAAGGAAGCACCTTCTCAGATGCTGTCTATCACACAAAGCATCTGATTACTTATTGACAGTCTCCAGAGGTACATTTCTTAGAGCCTTTCTTTGTAACTGATTCTCTTTTATCATTAGTATAATTTATTCAGATTACATCCTAATTGTTATCCTCTCACTGGTATATGTACATTCCTACCCTCCCTCCCTCTTCCACCCTAGTTCCCTCTCCTAGACCTCTGACAAAAGGAACCTCTTCCCCGACTACATAACTACAGCAGCCTATGAGGTCTTATCCAGATAGTCTTGTTCCCCTTACTCTGTTTGCCTCCAGGCCTCCCCACCAAGGAGGAAGTGATCAAATTGGGGGCGCCAGAGTTTACGTAGGAGGCAGTCCCCGCTCCCCCCACAACCATGGAAAATGAGCTATCTATTGGCTAGATCTGAACAGGGGGTCTAGGTTTACTGTATGCATTGTCTTTGGTTGGTACAACAGTTTGTGTAGCACCCCACCCTTTGTCCCAGATCCATTAGCTTTGATGGTCTCCTTGTGGGGTTCCTGAATCCCCTTGGTCCTTCCATCCCCCCAGGGAAACTGTAGTATATTTACAAAATGGAATACTACTCAGCTATTAAGACAAGGAAATCTTGAAACTTACAGACAAATTGATGGAACTAGAAATGATCATCCTGAGTAAGGTAACCCAGACCCAGAAAGACATGTATGGTATATACTCACTTATAAGTGGATGTTAGCTCAATGTAGGTGTCCTCTGAGAATCTTCACTCAGTGGGTGATTGAGACAGATGCTGGGACTCACAGCTGTACACCAGGTTAGAGTGGTATGTATCTGATTCTTATAGAAGAATCAATTCATCAAAGCTGTATGTTATACAGAAAAGAGACAGTGCCACTCTGTTTGACAGAGCATATGAATACTGAATCTCGTGGCAGTGTGTATTATTATCAGTATACCCATGAATCCTGACACGTCTGACAGTAGTTTCTTCAGGGCATGACTATTTGAATGCGGAAAGCCAACAATACAAACTTTTCAAAAAAATAGTTGAAAGGTCAAATCAATTGTCTGAATTTACCCTGCATCTGCAGCAATATGTAGATGAGCGTTGCTTTAAAGGTTTTTGCTTGTAGTCTTCTCCAATTTCTTCCCTTCCTTCTTAATATTTAGACATTATTAACCCTTTCTATAGGAATAATTGTTTTCCTGGTGTGTTACATGGAGACTTTGTCATTGTAATTTCAAAAATACGTATTTAAAAATTAAATCACAGTCATCATCTGGAAATGTATATGCTATCCATAAGTCCAAAAGCACATGTTGCGAGGTAACAAACACAGCTATTTGTGAAAACAAAATCATTGAAATGGTATCTTTTAAAAATTACCAGATAAAACTATTTGAAGTGAGGAGTACAGGAGAGAGTTTCTCTGTGTGTAGCACTGGCTCTTCTGGACTGTTTGTTGAACAGGCTGGCCTCAAACTCAGAGATCTGCCTGTCTCAACCTCCTGAGTGCTGGGATTAAAGCTGTGTGCCACCACGCTTGGCTAGATAAAACTACTTATTCTTAAGTATATGTATTAGATTTTTGCCTTGAAGACTTTACTATCATTTTAGATTAAAACCAAAACAGTAGGAAAAAGACAAAAAAAAAAACCCAACAAACAACAATAACAACAACAACAAAAACACTGTGACTGTAACTCTCCACTGATTGGCTCCTTGAATCATCTGAAACAAATTTTAATGGGATTATCCATTTGTTTTTGTTAGTTCTCTTCAAGGTTCATGTCATTCTACAAAACCTTTTAAAAATATGGAAATATGTTGACTATGAGTTAGTTTTTCCATCTCAAAAATGTTAATTTTTTATTGAAAGTATGTTCTCCTCTCTTGGAATACATCTAACCATGGTCACGCCTCCTTCCACTCTTCCCAGATATCCCTCATGTCCCTCACCCCAGCCTCGTCCCTTTCCCCTCTCTTTCTCTTCAGAGAAGAGTGGCCTCCAAGAGATAGTTACCAATAAGGACAAAATAAGATACAGTGATCTTTGCCATAAAAATAGATACCTTCAATTCAACCTAAATTGTTGACATGAAATATACAAAATTAGTAATCATTGACAGCCCACAAAGCTCCATCCTATTTTCCTTTTGAAGAAGAGGCAAAAGTTCTTCTCCTTCTTTTTTTCTTTTAGCATATTTTGCCAGCACATCATTTGCTGTGGTATATCACTCATTTCTAGTGATTCATTTAAATAGCCTAAGTTTCAATCTTATCCCTAAGAAATACTGTTCATTAACAAACACAATGACAAAAGCCTCAACATTTATCTCACAACATACTGGCAAAGTCAGCTAAGAATTAGATTCTTTTGTCATCTCATGAGTAAACTAGAGGCATCCATGACATTAAATAATTAAAAAATAATTAAATAATTCAAAGAAATGCTGATGTTCAGTGAGCTGTAGGGCTACCAACAATTGGTGGCTTAAAGAGCACCACAGACTCTGTGTACACACCCTCCACCTCTGTGTGACCAGCACTCCTCTCTATGTTTCTTATGATGAGTAATTGCCATTTAAATAACTCACAATCATTCCGCCGTACTGAATGTTTAATTTATTTATACCTTTCAGTGTCTCCTTTCCTAAATGATTTAACATTTGCAGACTCTGGGGGTGGAGCATGGGGACATTTCCTAGTCACTTTCAGCCACTTGTGATCTCTTTGGGAAGTTTAGGGGAGTGATGTGAGTAGGGATAGTCAGGTGCTAATGTCATTACATCTTTAACCCAAGACTCCAGAACACAGCCTGCAGTTCTGCCAACCTTGCCATTTTCATGAAATTGTTGTTTCTTTTGGAGCAAAGTTTAAGAATTAGAAATCATAAATACTAAGACAAAAGTATCCAAACAGAAAAGATTGTGATATTTTGCCATTTTCTGCACTGAGCACCAATCGGAAATGTTGCAGGAGGTTTGCATATTTTGGTTTTAGCAAAGCCTTGGGAAACTGAGGGAATTGTGAAAGGTAACTCATGATTCTGACAGAAGGCAGAGCTGTGAGGTAGCCTCTAAGGAACGCAATAAAGATTACTCTTAGAATTTCATTGCACAGAACATCATTATTCATGGCTTTATAAGGGGGAACAAACAGCTCAGTAATTCCCTCATCAAGGATGTGATGGGAACACCAGTGGGGATGACAATAAAAAGATGATTAAAAATGCTGAAAGCTCAGGTGAAAAATATATTAAAATTGTCCTAAAATGTATGAGGTAGTAGATCTGATAGAAAAGGGAAAGATAGAAAGATTCAACCCAAATATGTGTGATAAAAAAATAGTCTGCAGACTAAAAGGAAAAAGCAAAACTCAGTGCTAACTTTAAGTGATTTTGTGATCTGTCAGAGGGAAAAGTGTGCCTTCAAATGGTTTTAAATCAAAAGTCAAGTGAATGTGATTAAATGTTGGAAGTAAAATTTGATCAGATTATAAGGGAAATAATTCCTAGCAGCTAAACCTATTGAGACAGGGAGTGTTTTCCCATAAAGAAGTGATGATCCCTCATCTGATTGTTCTAAAGTTAGAATAGGAGCCTGTGCAAGACTCAGTGCCTGAGAGTACTGGCTGCTCTTCCAAATAACCTGCCAGGTCCATGGTATAAGAAGCCTTCCTCTGGCTTCTCTTTGAGCACTGTACACATATGGTGGACATGCATGTATGCAAGCAAACACTTACACACACTAAATAGTAAAATAAAATAAATTAGATTAGATAAACCACTGGGAAGTGAGTAGTGAAAACTGAAGTCCACATCTCATTGGCAGAGAAAGAGTGCAAAATGCTCTAATAAGTTGAAGTTCTGTATTTTCCTAGACTCAAGTTAAAAATGACTTATCACTTGTTTTGTTTATAGCCCCATTTGTCAGCCAGAAACTGAGCCTGGAGCCCATGAGTAAGGTCTACATTTAGTGTATCAAATTGTCTTCGCTTTGGGTGCATTGTGTACACACTCAAGAAAAATGGACTTTTTCAGTTTTGTCAACTTTCTAAACAGTTCAAATTGTGAGGACACTATGGAAATATTGATTATTCTATTTCAAAACTCCCAGTCCATTGAGGTGGTGAGTGACCTTGAAGGAAAACTCTTTTTCATGCAAGTGTGAGGCTCTGGGCTCAATTTTCAGCACTGAAAGCAATGAATTAATTTAGGGAGAGAGAGGGAGAGAGAGAGAGGAGAGAGAGGGAGAGGGAGAGGAGAGAGAGAGAGAGAGAGAGAGAGAGAGAGAGAGAGAGAGAGAGAGAGAACACTTCCAATCCTAGCCACTTTTTGACTTCGCAGAGAAGTGACGTTGATGATTCAACAGAAGTTCATGACGTCTGTGCTGCATGACATCAGATGTCACTCTATAAACACATCCATCTTTTGTACCTACACGTAATTGGCCTGTTAAAATCCCATGAAGTTCTTTTCCATCTAACCAGAGCAGTGAGTGTTATAATTGGTTCAGTGACTCACTGGGGAAAATTAAGTCAACATCACATTTTGAGCATCTACTATGGGAAAAACATTCTGATGTGCCAGAAGAGCAAGACCGTTGAACAAAATGTAGTAAGATTAGTATGGGGAGGAGTGGGGAAACAGCTCAGCTGGTAAACTGTTTACCGTACAAGTGCAAGGGCCTGGATTTGGTTCTAAATACCCATGTAACAAATGGTCACGGTGGCGAGGGTATCACCAGCACTGGCGACACGGAGCCTGGAGCATCCCTGGGACTTGTTGGTCAGCAGGTCTAGCCAAATTGATGAGCTCCATGTTCAGGGTAAGATTCCGTGTTAAACAGAGTGGAAAGCAGCAGAGTAAAACATGATACATTAATCTATAGCCCCCAAAAATCCACACAAGCATATACACAAAATTTAAAAATAAATTAGTTAAACTATAAATATCTTAATGTAATGATGGAAGTAGGAACACAAAAGCATAACTGTGAGAATCCCAAATCAATGTTTGGTCTTTTATGTATCACTGAGATGCTCCATGGTAGCAAGAGATGCGGTGCAGTATCATTTATGTGGCATTCCTACTCAACCTGTTGTTATATGTACACACACACAGTTAGCTCATGAGTTAGCTAGTTAGTTTTGATTCTTGAGACAGGCATTTTCTGTGTAACTACACTGGCTGTCTGAGAACTCACCAGGCTGGTCTCAGACTCACAGAGACCTGCCTTCCTCTGCCTCCCAAGTGCTTGGATTTAAGGCATGTGGCACTATGCCAGACCATTACCTATTTAAATAATTGCATATACCCCTAAAGACTTCATTCTTGTAGGAAGATCTCAGTTCTTTTAAAACTTGACTTAGTAGCAGTGAGTATCTCACCTCAGAAAGTTGGCCTTTAACAGAGCTTAGAAGATGATAAGTGTAAGCAATGCTAGGTCTAGCGCTCACACATATTCCAGAGACAGTGATCCTTTTAGCCCAGCTATTATAGGTCCTTTCTGTAAGTGAATTAAAAGCCTGGTTCACGTGATGAAAGCGATGTAGCTCTGGGGGAATTTTAAGTTCAGAGGCGAAAAGAGACCGACTGATTTGAGTCATTGTTATCGACTTTACTTCCTCTGCTTTAGACTTAAAAGTAACACAAAAACAGCCTCCCAGTAAGAATTTCTATTGTTCGTAAATTTTTTATTTTGTCTCTAAAAGAAGATGTAATCAGTGCAATGGAAAAGAAGAAGAAAATTGAAGTGAGTTTCTGGGAGGAAGATAACCTCCTTGTATAACCTTGATTACCCTCGACCTTTATGGGGTTTAAGGTTGACAAGGTTATTACCATTTACACTTAATAGGATGTCACAGAAGCGATTCAGTTAGGTTGTGCTTATGATAGTCAGAGCTTGGTATAATTAAAGGCTTGCTTCTCTATGTTGAGTTTTCTGGTACACTATACTTTCTTATAGGATCTTTTACTATAAAGAAGCTTGTGCATCACCAATTTGCTAACATGACAGATGATCACATAAGCCTTTCTAATTCCCCAAAGTATTTCCTCTGAAGGTTCATCAGTGTGCCAATGAATATTAATATAAAACTTAGTTCAGAAATTGTTGTCTTCATCTGTCTCCCATCTCTTTTACCCACTCTTGCCCCCATCCTACCTCGATTGGAGGAAGTACACATAAAACACTTTGCTGTGATACCCAAGTGTGGAAACAGACACCTGGACTGCTCTAGTTTTGAGCCTTTACTTGGTATACTTTCCCCATGTGAAGTCAACACTAAGGAAACACCTTGGTCTCCATTACTTAGGCCAAATTACTCCAAGAGTATAATGCAAGACCAGAAGTGATCATGAATTCAAACGTTTTCCTGAACATCTGCCCTCCTAACCACAACTGTGTGCATGATGTAGGTGTTATCATGGCCTTGCAATTAGACATTCAAAATTCAAAATAGGCTTCAGCCTAAACCCTGCATTATTATTGCTCCAATTGTTTGCATTCACTATATCTAAAAGTTCTGTGTAAATTATATTATATTAAGTCCTGATATCTTAAAATGATATTTTTGCTTTGATACTAATGAGCTATTTAGTTTTAAAAGTCATTCTGTTTTCTGGAAGGCATTTCACAGTTTTATAAAACTAGAGAGTAAATAATCTAAAGATTGTCATGCTGGTGGGGCTATCTAGTACAATCCATTTTGAAAAAGAATTCACTTTCTTCATCTCTAAATATGTTTCCCATGCTACTGATCGTGTCAACTAACTTCAGATGAAAAATAGACATTGAATGAATACTAATGGGAGTTTAGAAACTGCTTTAAGTCCCAAATTTCCCTTAGTCTATCATATAAGTTTAGGTCATCTACATTTACAATATTCATATGTGAAGACTGAGATAGAAAATGTAAATGTGTGTCTAGTAAACCAAGTTGCTAGGAAATATCCAAGTCAGACCTCCAATCTAAATTATTGAACATTTGAGTGTATACTTTTCAACATGGCCCCAGTCTGCATCACATTTTAACTGTTTCCTATGTCTACATTAGATAGTTCCAAAGATATCACTGAGATAAATTTTATAAAATCAAGAAAGCAGACATTTGTTAATTAAGGTTAAGGAAGTAAAAACAAATGCTAATTGTATATTAGCTAAGTGTGTCTCGTGTGTGTGTGTGTGTACTCTCCTAAAGAGAGGGGAGCCTTTTGTCTACAGTCATTTTTTTAAAGTGACACATGTCTGAAGGGGTTCAGATTGCTTTATTCCTAAATGTATAATTTCAATTTATTTTCATAGGCAAAATGCACTTTAATATAACTGTTTTACCCATTAGGCATTCTGCTGTAATTTGTTTTTTGAAATTTTCAATCATATGCATTTTTTCTTATGGGAAAAATAGAAGTCAAGTGATAAATTCTGCCCATGACTTTGTAAGAACACAATATTCTTGAAACAAAATGTGTAGACACATCAGTTTGCACGGGGCATGCATTCCAAGCTGCCCATGGGCCTCTTGCATCATCGCCTGCATTCTGCATTCTGTCTGCATTCTACTTCACTCTATCTCTGCTTAAATAAGAATCATCTGTTGGAGATTTAAGAAATCTGAAAGGTTATGTTCTTCATTTGTCTCAGACAGTATCATATACAAATATATGCACTAAGTAAATATTATTGGATTAAATTGTTGCTTTTAAAATTTATTTGAAAATGTCAAAAATGAAATTCAGATGTACAAGAGACATTAAAAATGAACTGTGGCAAATAGGGAGTTGCTACTCACTGGCTATAAAGTTTCAAATATACAAAATGAAAGGCTAGAAATCAACTGTCATTACTAATACAGAAGACATAAATATATTAGAGGCATGTCGCGTGTTATTGTTTTTTACCACAAGACAAGATGATAAATTGTCTCATTCTTATATTTTGTAAGCATTGGAACTGTGCTCCAGAAAAGCTAAGCGACCTTGCCAGTGTTAAATTTCTAATGCCCAACAAAACTCAGAGCAAATAGTTTGTAACCAATCTCACATCGTATAGAGCCAGGAATGAAAATGATGTGTCCTTAGGCTGTTGTTATTTCCAAATCCTCTAGGTTCCTTTTTGTATCTCTTTATTAACCACAGATGACCTCAAGATTTCAAAATAGATGCAGAAACAGACATCTGCCTACATGGAAGCCGGCTGAGAGTCTGAGTAGTCACAAATGTGCAGAAGTGATAAGAATGCTAATGTAATGAGCATAGCACAGAATATCACTTTACAGCACCATAAAGCAGGACAAATTCTGAATCAACAGGAATATCTTAAATGATGCTGCTTTCCAAAGCTTTATACAGATGCCCAAGTGCGCAAATAAAAATATAGAACTGTTCTGCTTTTGATATACAGAAAAAAAGGGAAAAATAAAATTTCAAGTTCCTATTAATTTTGACATTATAAACATTATTAAACAACTGCTTGCAGGTATTGTCAAATTTCTCATATAAAATGATTTGTAATCTTATATAAATATTTTACTTTACTAGAAAAAATTACTTAGAAGAAATGAACATCTCAGGTTCCCAGTTTCAAAATATGTTCTTTCATTCCGGGGGAAAAAGTCACTGTGAGCTGCCATGCCACAAATTGTGATTACGAATCATAAGGAGAGAGCTTGTCATTACCCAAGAGACGTGGCCTCTGAAAACAAAATTATTGGAGAGTAGAGTCATTTTAAGGAGACTTTAATTTGCGCTGTGTACCGAACTCTTGCCCTTAGACTACTTCATAGAACGTCTTGATGGAGGGTTTAAATAACAAATGAATAGTCATTTCTTTCATCTCTGTGAAAATGTAAATAAAAATAAGAATGTTACTGGCAAACGTTCATCACTAGCTTCCAAAGTCAAAATACTTCTGTTTTATCTAGTGTAAACTGGTTTAGTATTCCTTTCCTTCAGTACATGGTGCTAGAGGGTGTGGGTCCCCACATACCATTCCAAAGTACAATGTGCATGTCTGTCTGGAGACGAAGTGAAAATAAAGGGAACCTGGGCATCTGGATCCCTGAGACCCTCATGGTTGGATTGTATAGCTTGATAAGACTGTTATTTTTTTTTTAATTTTTTATTAATTTATTCTTGTTACATCTCAATGGTTATCCCATCCCTTGTATCCTCCCATTCTTCCCTCCCTCCCATTTTCCCCTTATTCCCCTCCCCTATGACTGTTCCTGAGGGGGATTTCTTCCCCCTGTATATGCTCATAGGATATCAAGTCTCTTCTCGGTAGCCTGCTATCCTAAACCCCTACCCAGATCTAGCCAATGGACAGGACATTCTCCACAGTTGAGTGGAGAGTGGGGTATGACTTTCACACAAACTCTGGTGCCTCATATTTGACCATGTCTCCTGGAGGGGGAGGCCTGGTGGCACTCAGAAGACTGTTGTTTTATGAAGTGAAAGAAACAACCAAGATAATACAACAGTGATTCCTCGGTAAAAACTCCCTGCATTAAAAGTGCGAATACCTGAACTTTCTTGCAGTAAGTAGATTTACTAGTTTATTTCTGTGCTTTCCTCCCACCCATTTTCTTGCATGATTAGTAGTAAATTTTAATGAAATTTAATCAAAAGAATTAAATCCACTCATAATTGTGTGTGAGTTTGTGGAATCTTATCTGGGCAGAATTGCAGCTGCACCATTGAGCTTGGATTTCATCAACTACTAGATTGATACTGACCTCTTATTCAGCTCTTTTGTGAAAATAACGAAAATGTTTTCAGTAGCTGATCATATGTCTTTATAGGTAGCCCAAGTGATTATTAGTATGTTGGTTCTGGTGCTGCATAGACAGAAGACATGATCATTGTGTCAGCTCATTGTGTTGCATCTGATATTGTGTCCTTCCACTTTTGAGGAGGCTGACGAGAATCAGCTCTCCTAACTTTGGCCAGATATTCTTGGAAAAGCATTGAGCTCTGGAGGTCTCTTTGGTTTCTCCACATCTGTTTCCATAGTTACCACTCATCTGTGAATGAAGATAACAAGGTTAAGCCTCAATTCTGGCTCTATTTCTACAACTTTCAAACATTTGTAATATTTAGTCTTTCTGTGTAAACAATTATATGTCCACCATCCTTAGCAAGTTCTTTCTTTCTTTCTTTCTTTCTTTCTTTCTTTCTTTCTTCTTTTTTTTTTCTTTCTTCTTTCTTTCTTTTTTCTTTCTTTGTCTTTTTCTTTCTTTCTTTCTTTCTTTCTTTCTTTCTTTCTTTGTTTGTTTCTTTGTTTTTGTTTTGTTTTTGGGTTTTTTGTTTGGTTTTTGGCTTTGGTTTTTAAGACAGAGTTTCACTGTGTAACCTTGGCTGTCCTAGACTCACTTTGTAGACCAGGTTGGCCTTGAATTCACAGTGATCCACCTGCCTCTGCCTCTCAAGTGTTGGGATTAAAGGCGTGCACCATCATGCCCAGCCATAAAACTCGTTTTAAATTAAACAATGAGAAGGCTATGGGATAAGAAAGGAAAATATTAAATGAAAGTGGGATAAATATGCATTTCATTTGCTTTAATATGCCAAAAGTAATGACTGAAGGAAAAATGAGATTTGATCATATATTCTGTTTTACTGAAGGTACTCATGGTGGTATCCCTCCGAGATACCACCCAAAATGTGCAGACTGTATTGTGCTCATTACTTTACTAAATTGTTTGCAAAACAGAGTAGAATAACTTGATTGAAAAGGATTTAGGAGAGGAGATTTTTATCATGAAGCAGAAAGAAAAATGTCTCCAGGGTTGGGCACAACTTAAAAACGACAGTTTCTAATGCTCTAAAAATGGATTGTGCCAAGCTTCTGTTAATGCTTTTATTGCTTCTAAAGATAATGAATAATGCGGGGTACTTGAGCATTTTCGAATGAGGACTATGTCTAATTGGCCAAAATGTATATGGTCAAACACCTATTTAATTTTACAGAATTCAGAGAAAATAAATGAAAATAACAGGAACTTTATTGAGTAAGAGTGTATAATTGATTTGAGCAAAGACATATGAATAAATTATGCAAATTTATATAATGGAGTGCAGGAACAAAGAATAGTTGATGGTAATTTACTGAGACAGAAATGGAGGGTTGGAAGTGTGATACAATATACGTACATGAAAGTCCCCCAAAATAAAAAGGTTAAATTAAAAAGAATTTTCTCTTGCAAAGTACCTTGTACTTATACAAACATAATCAATAAAAAGAGAATTTTAAAAATAGGTTGAATCTTTTCTAAAAGATGTAAAATATAGAAAGAAATATTTGAATGAAATTAATGTCAGATATTTCATCATCAGTGTTTGACAAAATAGATGTCTTCAGATGAAACAATGCATTATATTAAGTACAAATAATGCAAGATGGTTTTTTCATACCCACTGACACTGTGGTAAGTGAAATGTAATTGAGAAGCTGAAATTTTCAGTGCATTTAATTCAATTCATAGTGTTTACATCTTAATTTTAAAAAGTTACTTTGCTGTAGAAACAGATCAATGAAGGTAAAGTTCATGAAAAAAATTCTTGCCCTGGACAAATGAAATCAAAGTTCAAAGACAAACGCGTAAGTATTGCCATATGTTTACAGAGATTAGGGCATTTTCCCTTGTAGAGGGGACAAGAGTTAAACTTTAAAAACATTGTAATTTAGAAAGCAGTTGTCTACAAAACTGGCAAAAAAACAACAACAAAAAACAAAACAAAAACCAAACCAAAACAAACAAACAAACAAAAATACCCTAACCTCACACATGTGCTACTTAAGGCCCATTCTTCAAAGAGACTTTGGACTGTTTAAAATTTAATTTGTTCAGAATCCCCTGGTTTGTAAAGAAGGGACAGTGACTATCCTTAAGGAGTAATGCTTTACTACATAGTGAGAGAATAAAAGCAGGTGATTCTCCTATTCATTTTTAGGAGCACCTCTACAGCATTAAAAGGGCAAATGCATAGATCTGTGTTTCTTTTGTGATATTCAGAAAGCTTTTTTCTTATAAGACTGAAACAAAATTCCAAGACCATAATAGTCATACTTTTCCTTCAACTTCCTGTCTAAATCTATATAAGATGATGCATGTGGCTATGTGAGAGTCCCTGTGCAACACAGTATCATGCATGATAAAGATATGCAGTTACAAAGTAAAAACTCATGGAATGTTTCAGATGGTTCTTCCTTGTTAGATAATTAAAGAAACATGTCCCTGTTCTTGCTCACATAAGAAAGATAATCTCTCATCTACATATGTCATCATTCCCCCCAGACCACTCCTACCACCACGTTTGAATAAAGGAAAATGTGACAATATTTCATTGCAGGGAGACACACTACTGTCATCTTTTGCCTTTGTGCCACACTTGGTAAATGGTAAAGTGGAGGCTGTGGATTGAAACTAGTTTCCTTTACTGGACATTTTGATGGGAAACTTCTTGAGTGCACAATTCCAACACACATTCTTAAGAAGGCTCCAAACTAAGTGCCCAGCCGAACTGAAACCAAGGGTCTCACAGTGGCATCAGATCAACTCAATCATGCTTGCCTGCTTGCTTGGCTCCATTCCTCTTCCCTTTTCTTCCTAGTCCAGGCCAAAGTAAACTATCTGTGTTTAAGTCCTTCTTCCAGACTCTTTAGGGGCATCTGGACAGAGAAACTCCAAAGTAAAGAGAAGCCAGAGTTAAAACACTATCTGCAGCTGACTTTTAATATCCAAACAAAGGTACAGCCAACATGATAACAAGAGTAGTAAAAATTCACAACTTTCGTACTTGCTCATTTACACAGTTCCATTTGAAATTTAGAGGGACATTTAAACTAATTAAAGCTTGCCTACTATTTCAGACAGTAAGGGCATCATCTATCAGCAGACTGTTCTAATTACTGTCTTCTGAGAGTGGAGAGTATCTGCTGGGTTGCAATGTATTCAAGTGGAATGCCTCCAGAACTCTGAGGGGCTATGGAATTTCCTTACTGCTTTGCTTGGCAGAATTTCGCGGTACAATATAAGCCCACCTTCCTCCAGTTTATGCTTTATCTTTGCATAAATCATGCACACAGTTTCAAAATGACATGAACTATTCGGGGGGAAAATGATCTCTTTTTCCCCTTAAACCTCCCAACACCATCATTGCTCTCTGACTCTTCCTTTTTTCTTATTCTTATTCTTTGGAAGTAGATGATTTGAACAACTCAAAGTATGGATTAAATGTATATTGTTCCTGTTCTGATTTTCTATCATGAGCATATTATTCTAATGCATTTGTTGAAAGTCTTCTCATTTAAACTTTTTCTCTATTTTTTGTCCCCATATCTAAAAGCATGAGTAAATCAAATACTAACATGAGCCTGCGAAGTCTAATTATTGCAAGATTCAGAAATGGTGTGTGTTCAGCTCTCCCTTTATGATTAATGTCAGCTATCTCTTATCCACATCTTCTCAATGCTATATGATATACAGCCATCATGGACACACACAGTGACCTTGACACTGTCCCCTAATGCTTTAGGTTATTTATGTGATAATTTTCTGTTTGCTTAGGGCTTACATCTGTGTTTGTAATCACTACAAAATGCATCTCTTCCACGGAAACAGAATCATTTTCAGAAGAATGATAAACATAAACACAGAAGCAAAAATTAAAAGTCCAAGTGGCAGATATTTTTTACAAAGTTTCCTCAGGAGACACAGCAGGCCTGTGGAGTCACTACCTGAAAATAATAATTTCCCTGTGAAGCTTGCATGCAAAAAAGGAAGCAGTAGTAGAAATGGGTCTCATATTCTGACAAAAAAAAAAAAAAGTATGAAGGCCCAGAGGCTACAACAACTTGGTGTTTTGATCACTACCTTGGTAAATGTGTCTATAAGATTCATGTATTATCACCTGGCCGCATAATAAAACATAGGCAACCAAATTTTCATTAGATACTGTAAAGATTGGACAGGTTCTAGGAAATTTTTATAACTTACATTGTGGAGATTTGTAATGTATCTCATATCCTATAATCCAATACACACTCATTTAACATAGACATATGAGTCAGAGCATCAATGGAACTTGAGGAAAATATCACTGTCAACTTCTAATCTTTTATATGAGCATCCTATATTTATGGTTTGAACCCAACACTTCTGTTGCGCTTTACTGGGATCACTCAATATAAGTTTCAGCTATGAACAGACATGGAAAGGATCCACTCAGAGGGGTAGGGTTGCTAGAGTGGTGGCACAACTACTGTGATCCATGGCTGCTCTTCCAAGGACTTAGCATAATTCCCAGAATCCACCTGGTGTCTCGTAGTCCAGAAGTCCATACTCAGAGGATCCAATGCCTTTTTCACACTTCCATGAACATCAGACATTAAATTAGTGGACAGGCATAAATGCAGGCAACACAGTCATACACACAAAAAAATAACATTTTACCTCATATATCTATAGAATCATATCTATCTGTTTGACCTAGGATATATATTCTTGTGATAAAATTGGAGTAGTATTTGACATGACCATGATTTGTTCAACTAACAATTAGCTTGTATTAATTATCCTAAATAGGTTGCAGCACCACTTTCAAGGTATTGGAAGTAAATCTTGTGTTATAATTGAGTTGGATGGATATAATACCTCATATTAGAGTAGAAAAAATATACATATATATGTATATATATATATATATATATATATATAGTGTGAGAGAGAGAGTATAAATAATAAGCTTAGATTTGAATTCTATACCAATGTAACAGAATTCCACTTCTTTTGCATCAATATACAAAATTCTATACCAATGAATTAAAAATAACCTTATTTGTGAGTAACAAAAAAAAATAATAAATAAAATAAAATAAAATAAAACAACAAAGTCAAACTGAATTCCATTCTGGCCCAGGTCCGTGAGTAGATGAATGACTGCTTATTTAACTATAGAATCAAACTAGAGTTTCCCTTCAAATGAAACACACTTCTTTTAAGAATAAAAAGATAACCCATGGAAAATAAGTTACAGATATAAAATATCATCATATAGAAAAAACTCTTTAAAGAAAAGAAGGTATTTTGGCCTGGTAAAAATGTACCATAATAAGTCATTTTGTAAAAGAAAAGAAGAATATCACTTTTTTGTTGTTGCTAAGTAATCACTGGATTTAAAGGCTGCCCAAAAAAAAAAAAAAAAAAAAAAAAAATCATCCATATAATGATTCTGCTGAAGGAGACAAGATATCCCAGAAAGAATTTTGAAAATGAGGCCAAATTTCTCTGGTTTAATGTATCAATATAACTACTAAGATAAAAACAAATCTAACACTTATACGTATAGATGTATTGCACATCTGTACATATAAAATATAATATAATACATACATACACACACACGTGCATACATGTTTACATCCATAATCTTCATATGGGTAGATATTATAGAACCTACTTTCTGTTGTGGAGTGTGGTGAGAAGATTTTCATTTTTAAAGAAAATCACATTTCTTTAGTATTGACTCTGTGTGTGTGTGTGTGTGTGTGTGTGTGTGTGTGTGTGTATGAGCTATGCAGTCAAATGCTCCATATCAAGTGTGTGGATATTGGAGGACAATAGAACAATTTCTAGGAATATGGCATCTCTTTCCACTAGATGGTCCTCAGGCATGAAACTCACTTGATCTGACTTGGTGGTAACTGTCTGTACCTACTGAACCATTTCACATGCCCCATTTTAATATTTTTTCACATTTTATAGGTCTCTTAGATCTTATAGTATTATTATTTATATTCTATAGAATACTTTAAGGTTTAATACCTTGAAATATTTAATAAATTTTAATGTAAACTTGCCCTTGACCTTTGGGAACCATTTTAAAGTACTATATGTAAGGAATTCTTGCCAACTATATAATCACATAAAAACTGATATCTGATTCTTCTTAAAGTACATTTGCTGAAGTTTGACTTTTTAGAGAGAGATACTTAGTGTAACACACTAATAATAATAAAACAATAATTATTCTATGCATTTTACCACAGATCACTAATTACCTAGTTATATAATACACAGTGTATGGATACATGAGCTTCAAAATGTTTAATTACATATCTTTCTGATTAGAGTATAAAAGAAGAGAGGCATTGCCTATTCCCAAGTAGAAATAAAACTAGTGGCAAAAAAAATCAGCATATTAAAGTGTCTCCATGCTTTTATTCTTCTACTGTCTGCTTTACAGGGCTATCGATATGTATAGCATCACAATGTAGGTGGCTTTTTTTTCATAATGGAGATGATATTTCTTTGGGAATTTTCGGAAAGCAATCAACAAACATCTGCCAATAAATTATTTTGGAGAATTGATGGTATTAAGTACTCTGGAAAATGATGAATAAAAAAGGAAACAAATGGTTTGGCAGGTGGGACCTGAAGTATAGAGTACTGACAGCAACCTCATGTACTTTTAAACTGAGCTTCTGGGGAGCCAAGAGAAACTGCATCCTGGAGAAGGAACAAGGAAGCACAAAGTCCTGATCTTAAGACTATGCCTGTGTTGAGGAAGCCAGTGCAAGCGTTGAAGTGTGATTCCGAGAATCTGCAGTAAGGAGGTCGAAGAGCAATGCAGGCAGAGTATTGATGCCATTGTAAAGGATGAGGCTTTTGCACAAATAGCCCAGATGCTAGGATGCTTTTAGAAGAGTAAGAGAATTATCTAATTCATACTTAAGAGGGGTCACTCAGTGTGTCAATTCTGAATAAAGAGCACTTCGCTGGGGCACAGGAGGAAGGCAGGAGTCCAGTTAAGAGGATATTTCAATAATTCAAGGGGCTGGTAATGGCCACTTGCACTGAAAAGGCAACAGGAAACGTTGCACTGTTTGTTGACGGTAGCTGTGTTTGAAAGCGGGATCATAAGGATAGGCTCATGGATCTGAGGCAAACCATAAATAAAAGAAGCCGAGAGTATTCCACTAGCCAGGAAAACAGAGGGGTTTTGTTTGTTTATTTGTTTATTTGTTTGCAGAGTATAGTAAAGGCGGTGAGAGGATGTTACACAAAGCTGGCTTTTGAACATGTTAGGTTTGAGATGCCTATCAAGCACCCAGCACAGCTGTTAAAAAGGTATGGAGAGCTCAAGGAACAATTCACTGAGTAAGACTACTTACCTTGCAGAGGACACATGTTCAGTTCCCAATAGCTGCATTAAAAAGCTCACAACTGCCTGATCTAATTTTACAGTGACCTGGTGCCTCTGGTCACTACAATAACCTGTACTCATGAGTACTTACCCAAACACAAGCACACAAAGACCAGTTAAAATGAAATTAAACCAATACAAACAAATAAAACTAAATCAGGCAGGGGTAAACAAAATACAGATGAGGAGGAAAGAAAAGAACAGGTTTCTAGAGATGGACTCTTGGGAGTGATTGTGTGGCCTGGAGGATTTTTAAGTCTTGGTTATTTTATCAAAGGAGAAAGTTATACACATGGACAAGGAAAAACATTATATAGCCTTGGTGATCTGCAGGATTGGATAGGGAAATGAGGAGAAAGCCGAGAAGTCAATCAAGAAGGTGGCTGAGAAGGCTGAGAGTATCTGAAGTCCTGAGACAAAACACACACAAACAAAAGAGGTGACATCTGCCACAGATGTTAGGACAAAGCACACAGGGGTGGGTTGGGGACCACAGCTAACAAAAAAAGTTTCAGTGCTATTATGGGGTGACCAAATTGATTGATTTTAGAAGGGAAAGGGGAAAACATGCTAAACTGTAACAAGGATAGGCATCTACGTTGAGAAGTATTATGGGTACAGACCATGTCTACAAGAAGGTATTCATGATAGGAGAGTGATAAGAGGATGTTTACATAGAGAGAAGGGATAGATTTTTGAGGTTCTCAAATCCGTAGCAGAACTACTGGGGGTAAGATGAAGTTCCCTGGGCTGATGCTATTAATTACCTGTATAGGCACTTTCTACCTTTGTCTCCACACTTGTGAGGCATGGGAACATTTAGATCGGACGTATGAATTCACAGGCAATACAGTCCACTCTGTCTGTTTAGAATACAACTCCCTTTATCATGTTGATAGCACAAGTTGTTTTCTGAGTAAACAACAAGGCACCTCTCAGCAATACCACTATCAAGAATTTAGATTATGTTCTTCATGAGCCTGGCTCAAATAAAGGGCTGCCACTCAAAATGTGGGATTAAAGAGAGGCACTCGGAAACTATTGCTAATTTTCAAACTAAACACTTCCTTTAAACCCCACAACAACATCCTCAGGTCTGAAGGAAGCTGAGGTCGCATGCACCTGGTCTCGCTCTCAGAATACACTGATATTCTACACAGGCAGCACTCTTACCATCAGAGTGCACATATATATTCGACATGGTCTCAATGACTCTGTTCCCTCAAAAATGCATATGTAGAAACTCTGTGACAATATGATGCTGTTGAGAAGTGCACTATGAGAAAATAATTATGTTATGAAGACAGAGATCCCCTTAGCATTCTCATAAAGAGGTCTCAGGGAACCCTGTAGTCTCTTCCTTCATGTTGGCTCACATAAAAAAAAGACAAGACCTATGAATCAGTTAGTCAGCACAAACTTTCCTCATGCTTTGAATTAGGAATCCTACTCTCTGGGTAGGTAAGATATTATTATTTCCACTTCCCAGTGTCTATAAGCAATCATTTATATTGCATTTGATGATGGTAGCATGAATGGACTAGAACCATAGGATGAGTAGGATGTAGAGATGGCAAGCCACAGCATGCTTCTGGCTATATGAAATCTCTATCATTGAGAAAATGTGGGAGGACACTAGAGTGGGGTGTGCCCAGAGCCAGACAGCTGCTTGTTGCTTAGCAACTGGGCATCTACCCTGGTCAGAAACAGCATTCTGTATCTCATATACATTGCTCAAAAGTAAACATACATTCCAGTATTATATAGCAGCAAGTTGTCAAATAGGTGAGTCTATACACTGGCAGAATATTCCCTTTCATTGTTTGCTTTTTTTCTTGCCTTTGGGATCAATTAATGGCAGAGTTCCTCCACTGACAAGGATTTGCTTAAACTTTAAGGAACATCTTATTTGATTAATAAATCAACTGAATAACATGCATCAATGCACATGCACGCATATATACACTTTACATATAAAAGAAAACCAAAGCTAAATTTCAGTGACAAATCCCACCAAACTCAAAGTCTTATTATTTGTTGGAGCCAAAATTTCACCTCAGAGTTGTGTGAAGCCAACCTTGTGAGTGTACTGTACAAGCCCTTTCTATATTGGCAAACTCATAACTCAATGAAACTTCAAGCACTGTCAGTCACAAATAACTATGCATTCATATATTTAAAAGCACATCCGTGTCAAATAACTGGTCTGGTCAGTAAGTAGTCCATAGTCCTTGTATTTCCACACCAACTTAATCAAATGCAACATACACATTTTGCTGAAAAACACAGGATTTTAATTAACACTACAAAAGTTAAGCCTCAAAGCTTGTTATCCTTGCATGAAGTAATTTATACACATATTCTCTCTTCATAAGTCACATTTGGCTTTAAAGATAGAATTGGTATACTTAAACAATTATTCTGCCAAAGTCTTGAAACGAATATTATGATACATGCACAGTATTCCCTAGTCTTTATTTCAATAGACATGTGCAATCTACCAAATATTTTCTGGAAGAAAGAAGCTTTGATATGCAACCCTTTCCCTCAATGTATTAGATTCTTGATTTAATGCCTAGAGTAGTAAACCATAAAGGAATATAAAAAGCCAGGAGAAAATAAGCCATTGTTATGTAGAGTTAAGCATGTAAAAGTGGCACTAGGTTTACAAGAAATGTTTCTAAGACTCATTCTGTTATTCACATTTCTCAGCAATACTAGTTTTAAATTTTCTCAAATATAGAATGTTATTGAGTTTTAGAATCAAACAGAAGGAATTGCATCGCCTAATTCTTCCTCTTGGGTTTTTATTTCCTTACCCACTAATGCAGACAAGGTTCCCAACTTTCAAAATCAAATTATTTTCAAGTGCAGCTGTTAAAGATTATGTGTAAACTCCTGTAAAGCCAGCTTATATTGGCTGTATGTTGGCAACCTGAGTTGACAGAAATAATATAACACATTTGGGGATTTACAATGCAAAACATAAACTGGATTCTAGTAGTGCACACAGGCATAATAAATATCACTGTGTAACCTCTACTTTGCTAAGGCTGTTGCTCTTTAATAATGCTATCTACAAGCTATGTTTTCCAAATCAAATGCAAAAAATAATAAGGACTAAAGGAAGTTTTAATTGTGAGATTCAAAAACAAATCACCTATGTGTTTGAAGCAAACATCACTAATAAGGTAAATGTTGATTACACATCATTGGCAAGATTGGGTCATAAAATCTAGTCAGAGACTCCCAGTCAACAAAAACTTCCCTATGAAACAACAACTTGGCCACTGGAACACCATGAAACCACACATTCAGTATGTTCAGGAACATGCCTAGCAAACTAAGCAAGGATCACATACATGAAGTCAGGAAATACCACAATCTGAATAGGCAGAATAAGTTCCCTCAGAAAGATATCTGGAAAACACAAGCCCCAAGACATAGATGTGGAATGGAAATTCAGTAGCATCATCACATTGTTTGAAGACATTTTTTACTTGACTTATGAGTTGGATAACAATATATGGCTTTATATAAAGTATGGAAAATCAATGTGTGACTTTCACTAAATAATAAACAATGGAAACTTGAAAATTAATAGTAAGTTCTTTAAAGCATCAAGAGGCCATTGAGTGTGCAATGTAAGGAATTTTGGCATCCAAAAACCAACTCTGTTGGCTCTTGAGACTGGAGACAGAAAATATGTGCAAACAACCTTCCGTAGCAGGTGCATAAGAAAAATATTCAACACATATTTTGTTTGTGGGAATTCATCCTTATAGATTATGTCTTCTGTGTACTATGATGGAGCCAAAAACTTAAACCAACACCAATGACTCCCTTTTAGAAAGTTAGCTTCAGTATACCAGAGAGTAACTCTTGACATGGCATAGTCAAGATGCCTTGTCAGAAAAGCAAAGTTCAAAACACAGATAAATGTGCAAAAAGGTCTACTGTCCAATGGTACATCTGAAGGGCCCAATATGTCATCTTTCCTTACAGTAAAAATCAGATTTTTCTTCTTAAAATAATAAGTATGACATTTTAAGGATAATTACATACAACAATATTTATTGTAAGCACCTCAGTTCCGGCACTATTATGGGACTATTTTACTGAGTTAATGACAATGTTTGAAGATGGAAGTAGAATGACCCAGTTCTATGCTAGCTTTTATCCTTTGTTCCTGAGATTACCATGGATATTATAAATCTGTGATCTTTTGTTAGAATTTTTGTTCAGTTCTCAGGCCTATCATACAACATCTAAACTCAATATATCTTTGAGGTAGAGTTTCTCTCATCTTGAAAATTAAACCACTGGCAGAGAAAACATTGAAATAATGTTCATTACCTTATCTTTGTGGAAAATAGAAAGATAGATCACATGGACTTAGTTCAAAGGAAAATGATTTTCAAAGCCTAATAATATTTTTCAAATGCCCACCTTTTATGTTGTACTGTAACTATGTTTTGGCAAGCCATTACAGTAATACAGCTAAACTTACCTTGCGAAGACTTTCATTGGGGCCAAACTGAGCATCTAAAATTTCAGACTAACAGCACTTCACTGCCAGGACTAGACTTGCCTCTCTTGGGATACACAATTGTTTAAGTTGTGCTTTCTTTTTTATTATGTTTCTTTTTAATATATACATTTATATTATTACACATGAATAAAATAAACTACATACAGCAGGGAGAATCATGAGAAAATCAGGAATTATATAAAGTTACATTCATAGTGATTTGACTATTTGTATTTGGCAAAGTTGAAGTAAACATTTTTTTCTATCTTGTTGGGTGTAAATTTCTGAATGAAAATCAATATATATATATATATATATATCATATCTCATGACTATTAACTTAAAACACATATCTTGATCTAAAAACATCTTAACCCCCAACCAAATAAGCTTACTTGTAAGACTAAACTTTCTGGTCTTCAACCTCATTAGAGACTAGAGAAGAAATGCCTGAGTGAACCGGAAGTTCAGATTAGCAGCTTCCAAATTGAAAAAAATGACTGAGACAATTTACTACCTGAACAGTCACCCAACTTTCTTAATGTCACTCAAAAATCCTGTTCTTTAATTTGTTTTACTGAATATTGAAAATGTATGCTCATTATAAAAGAAATGAAATATATTTCAATAATTTTAGTAAACTTTGTGAGAAATAATGTTCCTTCTGATACTGTTGTAAAATTATATTAAATTCAGCTACACCTAAAATCAGAAGGGTCATTCAAATAACTAGTCAAAAAATAAGAAAGTCTAAATTGTAAAACTGACTTGAAGCCTTATAGAAAATAACTTTCATAATTGTAGAGGTGAGAGTTAGCGTATTTTACAGAATTAATTCCATGATTTGTTACAGGTAAAGACCATTCAGATTTAAAATATGGAAAGATTCAAAAGAACCCACCTTAAGTTTACTTATATCTAAAATAAGAAAATCAGAATACAAATAAATGTTCCTCCAAATCTGCACTAAAGGTGGCCAGGTGCTTTAGTTTACAGGGAGTTTATAGAAGATATAGGAAATATTTGGAGACATACCACTGGGGTCCCTGAGAAACCTACATGGACTATATACAGCAGCCAAGTAAATAGAAATGACAGCAATTTGCATGAACATATAGGTACATGGATTTAATGATATAGATCTATTAACATGAATGATCTATATTTTCTGTGACAGTAGAAATGCTCAAAGTTCTCTAAGTTTCTATATTTTATGTCCTGCTAAGCCATAAACAACTGAGATATGGGGTCATATCTGGACATTTCTTTTCAATCTGGTGCTTGATCATTGCTTTGCAATATAAATGATTAAAAATAGTTCCCTTCAGTTACTTAATTGGAGATAATTTTCTGTGAATCCTGCCTTGATCCTAAGACTCAAAGAAAAGTAGAAGCTAAAGAAAAATAAATAATATGTCTACTGTTCATTACTATTATTTCAATGTCAAAATACATTTCAGCAAGGAAGTATCTGAAAAACAGAATCACATCAGGCTGACTTGGCAAGCGGTAATATTTGTGGATAAAAAAAATCTGGTCTTAACAGTGCTCTCTTTGAGGGTGGCCCATGTATTCGGGCATGGGTGTCGTCTTTGGAGACAATCAGACTGGTCTGAAAGGAAGTCTGAGCTGTACTACTCTCTCCCTTTGAAGAGTTTCTTAATCTCTGTGTCTCTTTTTATCTATAAAATTCAAGCAGAATCTTGGCTTTATTCCCATAGAATGTCCTCAGAGAAATCACTGAAACTGACTCTTTCCTCACCTTTGAGTTAATGACAGGTAAGAGCTACAAGTTCCAAATGTAATCTTTGATCATTAGTGTTGTCAGTCTGAAGAAACATAGCTCGAGTCATCCGGGAAATGGGAGTCGTGGAATGCTCTGGGCAGATTGTCTTTATTGTTTTAACTGAGGCAGAAAAGTTTTCCAAGGCTGGGTAGCAGCATCCCCTGACTGGAATCCTGACTATATCATTGGAGAGAGAGAGGAGAGCAGCCAGAACCTTAGCTTTCTGGTTCTGCCTGTGGTTGTGATGTGATCAATTGCTTTGACCTTTTGGCACCTTGGTTCACTGTGTGATGGACTTTTTCCCTGAACTTTGATCTGGAATAAACCCTTTCCCCTTAAGTTGCTGTGACTGAGTGTTTTATCATAGCCATGAGAAAAGAAACTAAGGTGATGTAAATTTCTTTGATAGGTGGCCTAGATTATTTTTCCAATGCCAGTTGTTGTACGTCATTTACAAACACATCAAACCAAATAACCCATAGGATAAATACAAGATGCCGAGAGAATGTGGGACTTCTGAGAATGAATTCTTTCAAGCGTACATATGTCCAAAATTAAAAAAAAAAAAAAATGAGGCTAGTGAGATAGCTCAACACTACAAAAATGTCACCAAGTCCTCTATCTCCACCACTGGAGAATCAGAAACAGTGGGTCCCCAGAACAAGGGGTGAGGATAAGTTCTGGTTTCAAATGAGAGATTCTGTCTCCATATCTGAAATGGAGAGAAGTCAAGGATGATACCAAACAGCAACTGGGACTTTCACATGCATATGGGTGCAGTGTGCATGTACCCACACATACATAAACATGCATATGGACAACCATGTGTTAGATATATACATGCACACACAAGACAGAAAAGCATATGTGCGAAATTATACTTCAAGCATTCTGCATTTTATCTAAAAACCTTCTCCCCTTTTTATAAACTGTGTCAAAGACTTACTTGAAAATTTCTGCATGCTATTTTAAAAATGGAATATATAGATTATACTTTGCAGAAAGTATACATTTTGCTATAGAAAAAAACTAAATGGGATAAGAATGAGTCTGAATTATACAAAGTGAAAACTCCATTCCTGAAGTCTACCAAATAGGGCATTCATCCCTCTCTCTCTCTCTCAAAAAAAAAAGTTCAAAATGTTAACTAAACTGGCCATTTTAAAGTGACCTTTCAAAAATTATTGATCATGAAAACAGATTTTAGTTTCCCTGAATCCATAAGCTGCCTTAGCCAAATTATTTTCTTTGATGTCTGACTGATATTTTTCACATGAGAGGATGATAGGATTTGATAGCAGAATGTGTGTGCCAAGCATTCTACAACAGGGAGGCAATTCTGCCAAGGAAATAACCCTTCTCACGGTCTTGCAGAACTTAACACTGCTTATTTGCATCTTCAGCAATAATAAACAGAACTATGTCCATAGATGTTCAAGTACACAGTTAAGTTATTTGAAGAACTTGTTGGAAATCGATGCTGTAAACAGAAAATCTGTTTATAACTCAGCAACCTCCTTGGAGGGGAGAGGTAGAAATTAAGTAGTCTTGGAAGGCAGTGCCTTCCAAGAGAAGGAGGAAATCATATGAATGTTATATTTCTTGGGTATGTTTGCACAGCCTCAATAAAATGCTTTACTCACATTATTTTGGCAGCATTCATGCTACAGCAGAACACAAATGAAGGTCCAAGTGGGCGGGTAGTTTTGGAATACTGTATGGTAGTAAAAAAAATTGGACCATATGGAGACCATGGAAATGGAGAGACACAGGCACACTATACTTCCTAAAAGCTACAACTATTTATTTTAATTTATAAACTCTTCTTTCCATGAAAAACCTTTCTAGATTTTATAAATTATTTGAGAAGTTAGCTCTAAATATGAACTGATGTGTCAGAAGGCTAATTGTGTGTGTGTGTGTGTGTGTGTGTGTGTGTGTATGAATGATTTGCAAACATCCTCATAAACATCATACAGTAGACTTTTCGTAAAACCACTAATAATACAGGCATTATATTCTACATAAATAAAAACAGTCTCAATTTTTAAAAAAAGATGTATATTTGGTGGATGGGGAAGTAGAGAGAAACTCAAAAGTGTTGGAGAAGTGGAACCATAGTCTCAATGCATTGTATAAAAATATTTTTAATTAAGAAACGTTTAAAAGTGTGTGTCCATGCATATTTCCACATTCACAGAGACAGACATGAACACACATATACAGGACAGTTCCCAAGCCAAAGCACCATGGAAATAATGAGGATTGAGGTTAGATGTCACAAGACATAGCTGCTTTATACATAATAGCCAGAACATGGAAACAGCCTAAGTGTCCCTCAGTAGAAGAATGGACTAAGAAACTGTGGTACATTTACACTATGGAATACTACTCAGCTATTAAAAACAAGGAATTTCCGAAATTTGTGGACAAATGGATTGATCTAGAAATTATCATAATGAGTGAGTTCACCCAGAAGCAAAAAGAGACAAACGGTATGTACTCACTTATATCAAGACACTAGTCCAAGGGATACGTCCCATGAAAAACCTTACTTACCAGGAAAGTGGGTCAGAGGAGAGGACATCCTATTAAAACTTTAGGCGAGAGTAGCATGGAAGAATGCGGAAATAGTAGGACCCACAGGGTCCTGGAAACCTACAAGAAAAACTTTATGACAGGCAGATCTGGGTCCGGGGGGCCTCCTCAAACTAAGGCACCAGCCAAGGAGAATATAGGCAGTAAACTTCGAACCCCTACCAAGACCTAGCCGATGAACAGGATATTTTCCACCCTTGAGTGGAGAGTGAGATCTGATTCTCACAAGAACTCTGGTGCCCCTTTTATGACCACATCCCCTGAATGGGGAGGCCTGGCAGCACCCAGAGGAATGATAGCAAGTTATCAAGAAGAGACTTGATATTCTAAGAGCATATATAGGCGGAGGAGGTCTCCCTCAATCACAGACATAGGGGAGGGGAGAAAGGGGGAAGTGGGAGGGAGTGAGGAATAGGAGGAAACAAGGGAAGGGCTAACAATCAAGATGTAATATGAATAAATTAATAAAAAAAAGACACCTAGCTGAAGTACAAGGAGCTGAAGGCACAATTTCTCACTAGGATTAGAGAGTGAAAAGAAAACATAGTCAAGCAGAGATGAATTGAAGGATTTCGGTGAGAAATATTTGAAATTTGCAAAGAAAGAGGCAGACTCACCAACAATTCAAGAGAGCGCAGGGGAGGGGACAGGCACTGAAGAATGAGTCCCTTGCTTTCCCAGGTGGCTGGTCTTCTGGGGTGTGTACTAGATTCTACTCTCGTGCCATAAAACAAAGCTATGTAGAAAAGAAAGGCAGCACTGGCTGTGCCTATTTATTAATACTTGAGCCAGAATTTATGTTTTTGAAATATTGTTCTCTCTTATAATGGCCAGAGATCCTTCACTTACCTGTAAAAGATTAGACTCTCCAGAACAAAGTAAAACATTAGTCATAATTATTTGATTTGAGAATTAAAGAAAAAATCATCTTGACAACGTGTTAAAAAAAATTCCCAGAAAAAAACATATAAAAAGAAAGCTGTACCAGAAAGTCTGTGACAGTAGAGGTAGAAGGTTGTAGAAGCAGAGTCAAATCACCCTGGGCTATCTTTAACCCTTAATATTCATTCATTGCCCACCTCTCTGTCTTTGACCAAAAATCCTGATTACTTAGGTAAATTCATTTGTAATATAGGAAAAGGAAAGTCTTCCACCAATTCAAATGATAAGAATGTCATGAGATAGTTTCTAAAATCTATAGCAGAAAATTCTGTTTGGTCTAACCCACCTACCTGATGTTCACAACAAGGTATTTTAAAAGTACCTTGGTTTTCAACTTCTATCTTTTCTATTATTATGAATTCTCAGAAAAATGTTCTTGTGTCGTAGCATGGTATGTGGAGTAACTTGAGTGCATATTCTTGAGCCATGGACATTTCAGGTGCTGATACAAAGCAATAATTTATTACTTTTGAGGGAAGCGTTTTACTTTTTTAAACAAATGGTTGAAAAATGTTTGCACATAAATCTGGGAATTATAATGATAAGCTATTTGTCACTAATAGTTACAGTAACATCAAATCAGGTCAAGTCATTATGTGCCATCATTTCCAGTAATGTCTTCTTTGTCTTGTATGTCTTCTCAAAGATCTTTAAATCTGCTTTACATATACAATCACCTTAGAACATATGTAAATAAGAAAATGAATATGAACTAAATTTCCCCTCATTTGAATGCACAATTTTTTCACACTCATCTTCTTTAAAGCCTAAATCCATTTTCTCCCTTGTCAAATGGGAGTCTTCTATTTCAAAGCTGTAATAGAAGGTTTTTAAAGGTACTAACTCTCTAAACACACACAAAGGATCCATCTTCATTCACTCCAACTCCATTTGTCTTATTTCTTCCATTTTGCAGTCCAGTAGTATCACTAGTTCCCCAGGTCACTGCAGTTTTGTGGCTTTTGGCTTTAACATGAGCACAGGATGTGAGTGATCACCCCCCTTCCTTTATGGTTAATCCTGATGGACCCTCCAGGAAATACATATTTTACTGCAAAATCAATGCTGCAATTAGAATTCCCATAGGTGTAGGGAATGGTGACATATGCACACAGAATGAATAGTATGAGATTTCGTGTTGGGTACAAAATTAATATTAAAATGAAAGAACATGGAAAATGGATCTAGAAATATGAAGGAGGAAGTACATGACCAATAAAGTGAGATTATGCCTCTACACTCCTTTGCTTTGTGTCAAGAGAAGATCATGAGACTGGCCAATTTTACCTGGGACTAAAGACTTAAATGTCTTTTTAAAAAATGTTCCAGCAAAAAGAAAGTGTAAGGTGGAAAATGTTGGTTATGCACAGCAGTGCTGTGAGCTCTAGGAACTCAGAGCAGAACTTGGCCCAGCGAGCTGCTTCATTTAACACATTATATCAAAACACCAACTGAGGCTATCCAAATACCAATAAATACATCAAAACCAAGCTTAGTAGTTGAAAAATCTGAACTCAGAGACATCAAATTGTTAAATGATTGTGTAATTTTGGTATTTTATTACATGTGCTGTGAAGGAAAAGCAATTAACATGAAATGAAGGTTTAAAAGAGGCAGGGCAGAGCTCATTGTGTGTAACTTTTACACAAATTACAACCTAAATCCCAAATTTACATAATTTCATTTACAAAGATATGGCCAATTTAGTCATTTTATACTAAGTTGTTATCCATAAATATATGTATGTTGCTTGCCTAATGAGATTCCATCATAACGTATGTAGCTCTTCAAATTTAGCCTTCAAAGCTGCTTAAAATGGAAAAATGCTGTATAATTTCAAAGACTTGGCAATAGTGCAATAAGGCCACTACATGCTTCTTTTCATATGGTTTTGAACATGTTCTTCAAAGCCCATTTCAGAAGTCATTAAAACAAATTAGGCCTGAGCACCCCATTCCTGTCCTTTACTATGAGGCCCTGCTCTAAAACCCACAAATGAAACCCTGAGCAGCTCATATCCTGCAAAGTCTTTAACCATTTCAGACTCAGGTGCTGAATGCCAAGGCATTCCTAGAAAGCTTCTACTCTTTAGTCTGCATTGGAATGATGTGGGAGCAAGTCTCTTAGAGCAACAGAGGACAGTGACAGCAGCAGCAACAGTGCTGGTAAATACAACAATTGAGTAGAGGAACTCACCAGAAAGACCACGCAGAGACAAACAGGCACAAATCAACAGTCTCTTCCTTTGGACCATTTTATATCTAGGATGCTGCAAGAAGTTGCCATCCAAATTTAGCGTTGGTCTTCTCTTTGCATTTAACCATATCAGAAGTCCCCAGAGGCATGTCTCTCACAGAGGTTTGTCTCCCGGGTAATTCTAGGTATCATTAAGTCCACAATTAGTACCAACCATCACTGCTATTCTATGGCTGTTCTCTTCAACACTGGCAGTGTATTTTAACAGAGCACATGATAGATTAATAGTGCGGAAGGGCTAAGCCCTTGATAAGTGCAGTCGATCAGGTCCACAAGCTCCAGTATTCATAACGCCAGTTTCAGATGCCTGAACTCAGTCTTAATAACACTGTAAGTTAAATAACAACACTGTTTTCATTCTATAAGGACATTGGTTTCTAATGAATTTAAGTGGCATTCCAAGAGCTCATACACAGAAAGAGTACACTCATATCAAAACCCCAAGTGGATTCCTACATATTATCTAAACTCTTCATTTCAGTGTGTACAACTGCTTCCTTCAAATTGATCTTTCTCAATTTTGAAAAGTTACATTATCTTTATTAATACATATGTTAATATTAGGTAAAATATTGTTACTTATACTGCATTGCCACATGTAAACTGTGACAGTCAAAATCAAAGACACAAGAACACTATTTACAAGAAATCTCTCTTTATATTCCTATCTAAAGAAATCTTAATGAGATACAAAATTAATAATTTCACTATTTATTAATTATTTTACTTGGTAATTAGTGTAAGTACTAGTTGGTGATAGCAGAGAGAATGGTTCCCATTAATCATTTGGTTAATAATGTATTTGTGAATTTTTCTCAAGAAGATTTTGATCTATAAAATATTTCCAGTTGATTAACTATGCTTACGGTGTAGTACATTTTCCACAGCAATGTAACTATGCAAAAGCAAAGAAACAAAAATCCTTTTTGTGACTTTAAATCATTTTTGTCTTCATATATTACTGCATCAGATTTCTTTTTCTTTCAAAGTACTGTTGTTAAGCTTCTTAGTGAATTTTTGGTTTTTTTTTTTTTTTTTTTTTCAGTGTGTCAAGTGCGGTAGTCTACATCTGTCATCCCAAATACTTGGGAAACTGAAAAATGATGAATCCTAGTTCTGAAATGTTGTCAAATAGCAGAATGCCTGTGGAAGTCTGAAGACAACCTGCTGGAATC
This sequence comes from Acomys russatus, assembly GCF_903995435.1. Lineage (NCBI taxonomy): Eukaryota > Metazoa > Chordata > Mammalia > Rodentia > Muridae > Acomys > Acomys russatus. Next base: position 64,960,703 of record NC_067144.1, on the reverse strand, counting down.
AGCTCTTTCCTTTCATCATATGATCAAATTCATATCACCAGGATTGGCAGGGGCCTCACCAGGCTGATCAGCATCACTTGGATAATTTTGATTAAAATAAGGTATTAATGAACCGGGTGGTGGTGGTGGTGCACGCCTTTAATCCCAGCACTTGCAAGGCAGAGGCAGGTGAATCGCTGTGAGTTTGAGGCCAGCCTGGTCTACAAAGCCAGTTCAGGACAGTCAAAGATACACAGAGAAACCCTTTCTCAAAAACCCAAAAAATAATAAATAAATAAATAAATAAATAAAGTATTAATGTAAATAAGAGTCAATTTGTCATTCTTGAACCAAAAATAGAAACCTAAATTAAAAACAATGTATAGTTTTAGTATAAATTTGAATTATTAGTTTAATTAAAAGACATTTTAATATAAAAATAAATAAATAGAAGCGCATACAAAGAGATAAAACAATGAAAAGGTGAAGCAGAATGTAATATTAAAAAGATGTGGCTATCTGCTGCAGCTGTTCAACATATATTATTGACAATGAATATGCAGAATTGATACTAAAATAAGTAATCACTATTTCTTTTTAAAAATATGTTATTAATTTATTCATATTACATCTCAATTGTTAGCCCATCCTTAGTAACCTCCCATTCCTCCCTCCCTCCTGCTTTCCCGCTACTCCCCTCCCCTATGTCTGTGACTGAAGAGGACCTCCTCCCCGTGTATATGCTCATAGGCTATCAAGTCTCTTCTTGGTAGCCTGCTATCCTTCCTCTGAGTACCACGAGGCCTCCCTATCAAGGGAACGTGGTCAAAAATGGGCACCAGAGTTCATGTGAAAGTCAATCCCCACTCTCCACTCAACTGTGGAGAATGTCCTGTCCATCAGCTAGATCTGGGTAGGGATGCGAAGTTTACTGTCCGTGTTGTCCTTGGCTGGTGCCATAGTTTGAGCAGGATCCCAAGCCCAGACCTGCTCATCATAATGTTCTTCTTATAGGTTTCTAAGAACCTCTGGATCCTTCTGTTTCCCCATTCGCCCATGCTTCTCTCACCTAAAGTTCCAACAGGATGTCCTCCCCTCTGACCCACTTTCCTGGTGAGTAAAGACTTTCATGGGATATGCCCCTTGAGCTACTGTCTCGATATAAGTGAGTATATACCATTTGACTCTTTCTTCTTCTGGGTGAACTCACTCATATGATAATTTCTAATTCAATCTACTTGCTCACAAACTTCGGGAATTCCTTGTTTTTAATAGCTGAGTAGTATTCCATAGTGTAAATGTACCACAGTTCCTTTATCCATTCTTCTACTGAGGGACACCTAGGCTGTTTCCATGATCTGGCTATTATGAATAAGGCTGCTATGAACATGGCTGAGCAAATTTTCTTGTTTTGTGCTGGAGCATCTTCTGCGTAATTCCAAGGAGTGGAATAGCTGGGTCTTGAGGAAGCTCTATTCCCATTATTCTGAGAAAGTGCCAGACAGATTTCCAAAGTGGTTGTACCAGTTTGCATAGTCACTATTTATTAAATGTCAAATGCTATAAATTCTAAGAGACTGAAACAAGGTTAAATAATCAAGGCAGGGATGAGAAGAAAAGAAAATATCTATTGTCTTTATAAGGCAACAACAGATAGTTAATTCTTCAAGAGATGTGGCTGTTTCTTGCAAGTATGAATCTAATGGAGAGTTTTGAATTCCAGGTAAACCTGAGTGAAGTTTCAGTTTGAAACTATTTCTATAACAAAATTGTATAACATGAAGTGCTATTCAGTAAAATAGGTAATTGAAATGGTGGGGAGCCTTTTCCTCTGAACCAAATCAGAGGCTCTAGGATTATATGACAAAATTACTCAAACAGTCAAAAACAGGTATTATCCCCTTCTCTGTGCATCTACTTCCTTGACTTCAAATGGCACCTGAATTTCTGTCTCTTTTTCCTCCAACTTGGTATGTTCTGTATTAAGTCAATGGAATATTTTTAAAGTGTTAATTAATTTTACTTTCTCAAAGACCATTATTATCATTTCTCATAAAACCTAAAAATCCCCTTTCATAAAGATGTGGACACCTATGCTAAATTGGAATGACTTGATTATGTGGTGAATATAGTAATCATAATGAGTGAGTTAACCCAGAAGCAGAAAGAATCAAATGGTATATACTCACTTATATCTGCATATTAGCCCAAGGGGCATGTCCCACGAAAGCCTTCACTTACCAGGAAACTAGGACAGAGGGGAGGACATCCTATTGGGACTCTAAATGAGAGAAGCATGGGAGAATAGCAAAGTGGAAGGATCCACAGGGTCCTAGAAACCTACAAGTAGAACATTATGATAGGCAGATTTGGGCCCAGGGGTCCCACTCAAACCAAGGCACCAGTCAAGGACAATACAGGCAATAAACTTTAAACCCCTACCCAGATCTAGCCAATGGTCAGAACATTCTCCACAGTTGAGTGGAGAGTGGGATATGACTTTCACACGAACTCAGGTGCCTCACATTTGACCATGTCCCATGGATGGTGAGAGCTGGTGGCACTCAGAGGAAGGACAGCAGGTTACCAAGAAGAGACTTGATACCCTATGAGCATATACAGGGGGAGGTAATCCCCCTCAGGAACAGTCATTGGGGAGGGGAATAATGGGAAAATGGAAGGGAGAAAAGAATGGGAGGATACAATGGATGGGATAAAAATTGAGATGTAACAAGAATAAATTAATAAAAAAATTTTTTAAAAAGATAGATAAATGAGTTTAGCAGACCCTGACTGCAGTTACATACATTCCTATTTTTCATGGGAAGAAAATATTTTAGCCAAATTATCCTTTGAGCAAATTGAACAGCTTAGCAGTTTACTACGTCTCTTCTAACCAGTAACTATGTTGTCTTAACTCAATCTGAGCCACATCAAGACACCCTTTTACTTAAGAGAAATATGATGTTTGAGTGACCTACTTTTTAGCCTTAACTTTCTACCCACAGAAGAGAAACCTCGATTGAACTAACTGCATAGTATTCTCTCGATTGTCCCTTTTTCCTAAAATGTAAAATAAATTAGACATTAATTATAAACAAATGGAGAAACGCCTCCTGAAGGACATTGCCTTGCACCTTCATAACACCAGCCACTGAAGAGATTGTGCTTATGTAGTGGACCCCGAAAGTTCTATCTTCTTTAGCTAGTTCGTAAGTTTGATGAACCCAGAATGTCACTTTCAAGTTGATACTCTCAGATTTCAGGAAAATAGCACAGCTATGGGAATTCTGCTTGATGCCATAATGGTGATGATTGTCATATTGACTGGATTGGAATAACGTAGAAGACACACTTGTGGGCATGTTTGTGAATGTATTAATAAAGGGGACTAATTAAGAATAGACATGTTCTGCACATGGGCATCACATCCCAATGGAATCCCTCAGATATAGAGAGGCCTGGATGAGAAGCAATGCACATGACCTTGCCTTGCTGCTGCTTGCTCGGTAAGTACATGCATTTGTGCTGACACTGGACTCCAACTCCTTCAGCCTTCCCAAGTCAACTTCTTACTATGATTTCAGAACAGACAGAGGAAGAGTAGGAATGGGAGGATACAAAGGAGGAAGTAACAATCTGAATGTAATGTGAATAAATTATAAAAAATTAAAAAAGAAATAATTCTGGATATCAGAACTGTATGGTGACAAGTGAGTTGTCCAACATCTTAGACTGAGCAGCTACAGAGTTCTCTCCTCATCCAGAGATCAGGCTGATATCATTGGATTATACAGCCTACCATGTAAGCCAATCAAAAATAAATACCTTTTTATAATGCACATACTAACACACACACACACACACACACACACACACACACACATTCACTTACCACATTGTGAATGTGAAGACAGAGGACAACTTAAGGAAGTTGGTTCTCCTTTTCGATGATGTGAATCCTAAGATCTGAACTGAGGTCATCAGGTTTGGCAATAAGGGCAGTGAGCCATTTACCACCTCCATGACTTCAGAATCTTAGACTCAACAAGTTAGGAAAGATGTGTTCTTCAAGGCTGGCAAATAGAAATAGCCAAAACACTATAATTCTTGATTGTATCAGTGTTCTTCTTGTTGTAGGTAGTTTATTGTATATATGTGTAATAAAATAAATGCATATTTAAAAATATTTAATAAAAACAATTTTCAAAAATATCACTAAAATGGAAATAATGTAAGGAAATTTCTTCTTTTTAATATCATTCATCAAATTCAGAGAAAATAAGTAGAAAAATGGCAAGGACTGATAAAAGATAAAACAGTGATAATGCTTCATTGAGTCCTCTTGGAGTATATGGGAATATACAATTATAAATAAAATAATAAAATTTTTATCTTACTGTCTACTAGTATTTGTTACATAGATATGGTAAGTAAGAGGACAAAATTTTATTATACAGATATGGGACGAAGAGACAAAGTCATACAAGTGCTATCCATGTGGGACTTGTTGGCAAACATATTGTAGCCATATTTATCTTAAAAGATGAGGCAACTTAGAAAAAAAGGATTAAAAAAGAAAATGAGAAAAGCTGAACTTGGATATCCAGCATTTATTAAGTGAGTAATAGCAAAACATAGTGGCTTGAGACTTGATCTAAAAAGGATGGAAGATTCTTCTGAAAAAGACATAAATAACATAAAATAAAATCTAAATGACAAAAGATCACTAAAAATCAGTGTTTTCAAAAGAAGATATAAATGGAGATCTATTTATAGAGTGAGGAGTCGAGGAAGCTTCACTCTATAGCTTCAGTTTCTCTGTGAGGTACAAAGAAGCTGATCTCTCAGAAAAATACATTTTCTCAGCAATATTCCCTCCTTGAGAGCATCACAAACAAGACCTAGGAAACTCAGGAAGTCCCAAGATTCTCAGGTCACCTACAATTGGCTACAGATATAGTAGCTACATCTGGAAAGGAGAAACTCTCTTAAGAGTTGGGCAGAAAACTCCAGAGATGCATCTTTGATAACTTGTCACCATTCTGATCTGGGCTTTTCAGTAATTCAGTAGAAGTTGAGTTATTTAAGGTTTTATAAGTAACTCCTTGCCCCTGCTATTGTCAGTAACCCAAGTAAACTCATTGCATCATCAATCTAGTCTTTAGTAGAATCAGTTCTTTGACCCATTACCAGTGCCCTGTACGGGGTGAATAGACTGTTGCTCTTGTCTCCCCAGGAAAAGTCAGAGAACAAGGGAGAATAGAGAAAGGCAGTAGAGCTTCTCAGAATGGCATTGTAGGCTGAGTAGGGCTCTGAATTTAGATCTCCAGAACTCATATAAAACCCAGGCATGGTGGCACAAATCTCTAATCATGTCACTGAAAGATAATGACAGGCATATCATTGCAGCTTATTAGCTGAATCAATGAAATCCAGTTGCAGTCAGAGGTGCTGCTCAAAAAATAAAGTAGAAAGCAATTAAGGAAGATATACACAAAATGTCAGCTGTCAGACTGTACTAGCATACACAACACACACAAACAGAGAGAGAGAGAGAGAGAGACAGAGAGAGACAGAGAGAGACAGAGAGAGACAGAGAGAGAGAGTAACAAACACAATAACACAAATGTTTCTTTGCAACACATAAGTAAATACCCTAATCCCAAAACACCCCTAGGATTTGTCATTTGTAAACAACAAAATCACTGGGAACTAATTGTTTCCCTGAATGAAATGTGAAATGTTAACATCTGCCTTGTACTAAGCTTCTCCGAAAAATCTTAAATACACTGAAGTCAGACAATCACAGAGGAAGAGGGAAATAAATGGATTATTTTACCCAGAGTTTTCTTAAAATTCCTTAGAAATTACTCCAAAAATGAGACTTTCAACTCGATCCCTTGGGTCACTCATCTTTCTTTGTCCCCTTCTAAGTAAAAATCTTTGTCTCATTTCTAGACTGTGACATTCACTTAACCCAAAGTGACAAATCCCAACTTGTTTCTAAGATAGTCCCGAGGGTGGCATGGACAAAAAAGAGCTATGGAGAACCATGCTCTTCTTACCCAGAAAGGGAGGTGTCCTCCTTAACCTCTTTGTCTGATCACAGAAATGAGAATTGAGTGTCCTTTCCTTTCTTTTTGGTTTCCTCTTTTTTGTTTGTTTGTTTGCTTGCTTCTGTTTGGTTGGTTGATTGGTTGGTTGGTTGAGGGGTCATCAAGACAGAAGAGATGACACGAAAAAATATACTACCCTGTTTTGAATACTCACCATGAAGTAGAAATGGTTTTCTTTTAACCAAAACAAAATTCCATACTTTTAGTTTCCTTCAGTTCCTTACCAGTCCTGTAGAATATTTTAGAAAAAGCTTATAGCTTCTACTTTTGCTAAAATACTTTAGTATATCACAGGGGCTGAGAAATGTCTCTATATAAAGAAGTCCTGTTGAACCATGGTTCATATACTAAACTTGTGTACAAAGTATGAGCAGAAATTACATCACAATTCCATCCACTGAACAAGAATCAATGTCCTACATCCTTGCCAATAAATCCCTGGCAGTTTGGTATATGTGTATTATAAACATGATTAAAAGTTTTCTTTTTGTTTTTTAATTTTTTATTAATTTATTCTTGTTACATCTCAATGGTTATCCCATCCCTTGTATCCTCCCATTCTTCCCTCCCTCCCATTTTCACCTTATTCCCCTCCCCTATGACTGTTCTTGAGGGGGATTTCCTCCCCCTGTATATGCTCATAGGGTATCAAGTCTCTTCTTGGTAACCTGCTATCCTTCCTCTGAGTGCCACCAGGTCTCCTCATCCAGGAGACATGGTCAAATGTGAGGCACCAGGGTACGTGAGAAAGCCATATCCCACTCTCCACGTAACTGTGGAGAATATTCTGTTTTCACACTCATAACTAAACTTGATACCATACTGAGTAACCAATTATGTATTTGTTCACAGAATACTAAAACTAATGAATGATATAAACAAATGTGTGCAAATAGCTAGATTATGTTTTGCAGGAGGAACCCGTATTTACAGGGCCCTTGGTCTGAAGTTCATTGTCATCATCAGTGTCAAAAATGCATGGTTTTTAAATCACATTGAGATTAATTTTAGTGCTGCCAATTTTGTCCACAAATTGTTCGGTCCACAGAATAGCCTACAGTATTTAATACTGCACTTTGTTAAATGGTAAGCCAAATTCTTTACATTTTTATAGAGCTACATCATCAATAACAAATCACCTATGATTGGTATTTCTTTCAAATCAAATGCTAATCAAAATGAATCTGAGATTTCATCTTATACCTATCAGAATTGCTAAGATAAAAAATTCAAGGGACAGTACATCCTGGCAAGGGTGTGGAGAAAGGAGAACACTCCTCAATTGCTGGTGGTAGTGCAAATTTGTACAACCATTTTGAAAATCAATATAGTGCTTTCTCAGGAAATTGGCCATAGTTCTACCTCAAGACCCAGCCATACGACTTCTGTGCATATACCCAAAAACTCCTCTACCATACAACAAGGACATTTTCACAGCTATGTTCATAGAAGCTTTATTTATAATTTCCAGAATCTAGAAATAAGCTAGATGTCCCTCAAATGAAGAATGGATAAAGAAACTGTGGTACATTTACACAATGGAATACTATTCAGCTATTAAAAATAAGGTAATATTGAAAATCGCAGGCAAATGGATGGAACTAGAAATATCATCTTCAGTGAGGTAATCCAGACCCAGAAACACACGCATAGTATATACTCACTTAGAAGTGGATATTAGCCAAATAATACAGAATAACCACATTATAATACACAGACCTAAAGAAACTTAATAACAAGGATGACTCTAGGGAGAATACTTAATTCTCATACAGAAAGATAAATAGAATAGAAACTAGAAGCCATTAAAGAGAAGGAATAGGAAGGGAGGTTACCATAGAGGTCCTCTAAAAGACTCCACCCAGTAGGAGATCCAAGCAGATGCTGAGACTCACAGCCAATCTTTGTGTGGAGCACAAGGAGTCTTACGGAAGAGTTGGGGAATAGAGGGACCTGGAGAGGTCAGAAGCTCCTTAAGGAGACCAATGGAGCCAACAAATCTGGGTGGAGGAAGGGAAGCTGCAGAGACTGATGCACCAACCAAGGACCATGCAAGGTGAAGACCTAGATCCTCTGCTCAGATGCAGTAGACAGGCAGCACAGTCTCCTTGTGGGTCCTATAATATGAGGAGTAGGGACCACTTCTGACGTGGACTCCAGTCCCCAGACATGGATCAATTCTCCCTGGCAGAGTGGCCTTGCCAGGCCACAGAGAAAGAGGACACAGGCAGTCCAGATGAAACTTGATAGGCTGAGAGGTCAGATGCTACAGGAGGAGGGATCCCCTTTCTAAGGACTAAATGAGGGAGCAAGAGAGTATGAGGAAGCAAGGGTGGGATCCGAGGCAACTAGGGATGGGGGCTACAATCAGGATGTAAAGTGAACAAATTAAAATAATTTAAATTAAAAAAGAAAATGAGGACACCATGCAACAGAAAGAAGAAGATTGGCTTGGATATGTTCTACCATATAGTGGGGGAGGAGGTTCCCCTCCTGTCAGAGGGCTAGGGTAGGGGAATAGGGCAAAAGAGGGAGGGAGGGAGGGTAGGAATGGGAAGACACAAGGGAGAGGATAACATTCAGGATGTAGTCTGAATAAATTATAATAAATTTAAAAACAAATTGACTCTAAAGAAATATTTCCATTACAGTTAAAATATATATTTAACCCCATTAATAAGATGTCAGAAAATATAACTGACAGATTCTTGAGAATGGTACACTGACAGGATACTATGCAGTGACCGTTTGCTCCAACTTCAACTAATCCTCCTTACACATTTGCTTTGCCAATACTTTTAATAATTTACAGAGAATTTCATTAATTATATTTTGTTTTTGCTTTTGAGTATATTATAGTAGATATTTATAGTAGTGATTACAAGTGAGTTAAAATTTTTAACAATTAATTTGCATACTCTCTAGAAAGAAAATATTCCTGCTACACAGATACCATCTACAGACGTTAAGCTGTATAAAATAAAGAACATTCTGCCTTGAAATTCTTTTCTATTTGATGGATATAAAAGTGTCATATAACATTTGAAATTTTAATTTTGATAATCTTGGTTGTACAAAAACCAAGCTACACATTTTTTTAAAATAGAAAACACTTCACCAACATATTATTTTAATTGTAAAGGAATAAATGCACCCAACACATTTGACAGGTGGGAGTTACTCTTAGATGTGACTGATTTAGCTACAGCTGCTTTCCATAGACTAAAACCCACATGCTCAGTAAAAAGGGATATTAGTTTTCATCATATAGTCCTGTTGGGTAATAATATTTAAGAAGCCATGTTGATGCAAGCTAACTCCACTTGTTACTGGCACACTAAAAATTCAACACATAAAATGTGCAGCATATGTGAAAAGACTTATGAATTATGAGCCTGACCATGCAACACTGCTAAAAAAATAATATTTCATGGACCATTGATACTTCCTATAAATCCTAATATGTGTTCTAATTGCTTTATGCCCTTTGCATAGTTGCATCTGGAAGCCTAATAATTAACTAGTAACTGATTCAAATATGGTTTTCTTTTATTACAAGATCTGGAGATCCTCACTGGAAACTAAGAGATCTGTGTGAACTCATAGTATCCACAGTGACTGGCAGAGCTTGTGGGTTTTTGGCACGGATTTCACATTTTTCTCCATTGTTTCCCAAATGTTCACAATCATTTCAACTATTACTTTGTTTAATCACCAAGTGTTTTGAATAATAATTATTTGCACATGTGCTATTTGACAATTAAAACATTAGTTGTATGTTTATAAAGAAGAATAGTACGAATCTACAAAGTACAGTGTTTGGTTACACTTACATATTATCACCATGGAATTAACTTAGAGCAGATGGAGCATTATTTTACTTGAGTCACCAGGAAGCAAAAATGAGATAATATTTTTTAAAGGTTAAAATTCATTAAAATGAGATTTGTCTGATCCATGAAGATTCATTTGTGCCAAAAGACCCCAGAATAGCAAAGGGGCACTCAGTCTAACCAAAGGAACCAATTATATTTCACTGTAAAATAGTGTTATAATGATAAGCAAATAAATACTAATGAGGAGAGAGTAGGAAGTGAACTTCTATTTCCCGAGGAGTGAGCAAATGCTGTCTTCCATTTCAGAAGCTCCTCTGCTGTTGGGGCAGTTGTATTCCTTCACGGGTACCCATACCCCTTATCCTCATATCTCGCGTCCCACAAGAGGAAGTACTATCAAGTACCCTACCTCAACAAGTTAATCAAAATATGCCTTTTTTCAAAGATTTGCTGGGACCAGGAGTCCTAGAGTGATATGATTTATTGCTAACCATGTGAATCTAACAATAACAAACAGTAACCTCACTAGTTTGGTCTCATAGAAAGTGTTATCTGATTCCAGTGGGCCCATGAGGAAAACTAAATATAGCCTTATCTGTAGTGTGTCACCTCAGCTCTGAACTTTCTGATATAAATATGTCTATTATGCTAACAATGCAGGAAATGTACTCCAATAATCTCCAAGTCTATATTTTAACTTTGATGCTATTTGTTCACTCTAGGGATATAATTAAAATTTTACTACTCTAATTATTAAAACACGAATCAAACCCAAAGAATTTTAGGTCCTGTGTTTCCAACCATGTAGATCCCTTGATGCAAAGGAGCACATACATAAGTGCCAACCATTTTCCTGCATTTTCTTCTCCTTCAAGGATAATTTTCCAAGAATTTTGTAAAAAAAAAAAAAAAAAAAAAAAAAAAAAAAAAAAAAAAAAAACCATCAGTTTTAAACATTAAGAGAAGAAAATATCTTCTTAGGTGTTTATGTGTGATGAGAATCTATGCACATTTTACATATAGTTAGGTCACTAAAACCTTACCTGAAGATCATTCTATCATAAGGCACATATATACATACTCACAGTCAACATACAGTGGTTAACTTCAATCCTGTTAGGAAGACAAATTCCAGAAGGAGAAGAAACCTTAACTTTTGGCTTCCATGTTTTGTGAAAAAAAAAAAAAAAAAAGCCAATTCAGAGAAAGGAAATCTATTAACAATTTGTATTTCCATGCTGCATCCATGTTTCCTGCCACACCCATGGCAATGCTATTCCATTCATGCTGGACATAAAAAGGTCCATTCAGACTTGGGGATTTAATGGAACTGGTGGAGATTTTATTTATAAACTTGACAGAGGCCCCCTGATGTGTGAAACAGATGTACTGCTCTTTACTTTCTGTACCAACATCCAAAATGGTTGAGCCATGAGTACTTCTCTACTCTTTTTTTTTTTTCTTTTTTCTTTTTTCAGGAAGCAAGTGGGGAACTGGAGATAACGCTTAAAGCACATATTTCTATAATTCTTAATATGAACAACAAGACACAGTGAGAAAAGAGGAAATTTACTAACAAATTTTTCAAATGATTTTTCAAATTTATACCATCATGATGGGATTCAAAGGCACCGAATGTTATAGCAATTCTATGCTTGACTGCTCTCTGCAAAAAGCATTAAAATGTCATCAGGAGACTTTCAGAACTGACTTTGCTTTAAAATTCAGTGACAAGAGAAAGTGTAAAAATCAAAACAGAACAACATCAACAATATGTTTAATACAGAAAAACAAGACTGGTACTTGTTTTGGGCATTTGATATCATGAGAGTCATCATTAGCAACCTACCTAGTTGTCTAGCCCTTCATAAAAGACATCTGAACATGAGAAAATCAGTTACTTCACATGTTACCTTGTGTGCCTGTGTGACAGGACATGGTACTTAAAAACCTGTATAGATGAAGATTCCTCTGACGTTGGTTCAGTACGGTTGTGGGGCCCACGAAAGCTCAAGATCTACACTCGAGACATTTGGGGTTGGAAGACAATAAAAGGAGACTTTTATTGGTGCAAGGTTTCTGGTCTTCTTGGTTCTGTGTCAGGTGCACAGAATAAGGAAAAGAATAGCATCTCATAGTTTTTGTTTTTGTTTTTGAGGTTATGGAACCCGGCCTTAAGACTTTCTATTAGGTACTGTTTTTAAAGAATCCACCACTTTCTAGCAGACAAAACCTATAGCTCACTGGACTCTATGAGATGCTCACATCCAAACTACGATACCAGTCACAAGCTGGAACATCCCTCCCAGAATATCTTTCTGAGGTGATATCTATGAGAACAGTACAAGCAGAGGGTTGAGGTTTTAGGATTAATGAGGGATAGACTCTAATACAGACACTTTGCAATGGACACTAGTACCTCATAAACATGTGTGTGTGTGTGTGTGTGTGTTGTGCATGTACAAATATGTGTTTTTGTTGTACGTGTGGAGGCCAGAGGAGGAGAGCATCTTATTTTTTCTTTGCCTTATTTCACTGAAAAAGGACCTCTTACTGAACTAGGGCCACACAACCACTAGTTAGTCAGACTAGTTAGTCAGCAAGTCTTAATTATTCTCCTGTCTCCTCCTCCACAATGCTGGAGCCAAGTGAGCTACAGGCATCATCTACTAGAAGATAGTGGAATGTTTAAAAACAGCACCCCTACATCTATTGCTGGGTGTTTATGGGGTAATCTTATGCACAGTGCACTGTGGCAGTGGTGATATGATCATGAGCAAAGCTCTGTCTTATTTTTCCTATAATGCCATTTTCTGACCAAGAACCTGTTGAGGAAATCACACTATATTTAAATGCCATGCCTTCTTGTTGCTTTCCTATCTGTCATGATTTACTGTTAGTCAATTTTAATAAAATGATTTATTGAGTGAATACAGAATCTTGTAAACTTTAAGGTTTTTTTCAAATAAATATGATCAAATCAAATTAAGTCATAGCTGTATGTGGCTTATATGTCAAAGGAGGGTGTATCATGAATGTATTTTATTTAGAAAGTCTGACAGCTTCACCAAGGCCTATGAGAGAACACAAACAAAATTTATAATCCATGAGGCTTAGAACTACTCAAAATGCCTGACACACTCACATGAACACAAATATTTTAGAGTACTATGCTCTGGACATTTATATCTTTAGCCACTGACCATGTGTATGTTTTTTCATCGAGGAATCACTTTGTTTTTACTGTGATATTGCTTGACCCATTACCCTTCTTTCACATCTACAAAGTTGATTCACAATTGAAAATAAGTAAACAAAAAGATGAGTAAATAAATGATCTTTTCTTGAAGCAGACTGTGGTATTCTCAGGTTATTACTTAGACTATTATACATAGATATGCTACTGTTTTATGGGGCCTGAGTCCCTGACACCTTTTGTATGGCTCCTAGTTAGAGAAACTTTTTTTAAAAGTTACAATATTTATACAAAGAATATTTATACAAAATGTTCTTATGGAATCAGCTGTCATTTTATGGCGAAGAGTAAAATGTTAATCAATGAGGTGAAGGAAATGCCTTATAAAATATTCTTCAGGAAATTATCCATGCTTTTATTAGGTAACAAATTCCTCCTTTACTTCTAAATAGTTGCTGTCATCACAGAATGCCATGAGGAGATTCCTTACCCCTTCTACAGAAGCAAAGCCTAGTGAAGGTATATTAGTCAATTTTGGTATGTAAGTGTATCAGGAGATTATTAGGGTTTTATGAATATTGGAATGATAACAGCCAAAACAGTCTTTAAAGGATGCAAAGGGGGAAAGGTATCCAGAACTGGTGACAAAAAACCACTTTGGGTATCCTCACATCATCATCTAGGACAGATAACAGGTGTTATATAGGGAATATGGATCGTATCAAGAAGAATGGAGAAGGAAAGGGAGTGCTGGTGAGCAAGCAGGAGATAATGGCTCATCAGACGCTCCTGGCACCAGAATGGAACCACAACAAAGACTGAAGATGTCAACAACAGCATCTAAGTTTTAGGTAAAGAGCAGATGTTGGGAATGAAAAGCTCTTCTTTGAGTTCGATATTCACATCACTCAGGAGTTATGAGCATTTGGATAAAAATGGGCATATGTTCTCATTGATGCCTCTATGTTATGTACCCAAAAGAAGTAGAGCAGATGGTATCACACATGTAGTTCCAATCTTACTTAGTTATGAGTTAGGAAACACTTGTATTCTCTGAGGAATGTGAATACATACATAAGCTTAATAAAATGGCTACTAATATTGGCTATCATTAAAATATAAAAATATAAAAAGGTGTGAATATTTAGAGGGTCTAAATTATGTTCAGTCCTCTGATAAGTGTTATTCAGGGCATTGCTGTAACTAATATGACTTTTTTATAACTAAGTATTACTACACATTTACAAGTCTTAAATACTTGCTTCTGACGCGATCCCTTTTTAAAAAAAGAAAGTCCATTAATTCCAATTCTGTGAAGAAAAGCTTTAAATATAAAACAATTTATTAACAGATTGACATTTGACCTTACGTGCTTGAATTTTAAAGGCATAGTTTCCTACTATTAGATTTAGACCTTAAAATTCCTTTTTCTAAGACATCACAGAATATTTCTGATATTTGACAATATATTTGAGCTAATAATGAACAAACCGTATCCAGTTATGGATAATTGTTATATTTTGTAGGTATTTCTCAAACTTTTCTACATGTGAAACCCATAGTTCTGTAGTATCCTTTTAGATTTTCTGAAATAGTTCTGTCAACATACGAGTGGAGAATATGCAATTTATTATATGTGGAAAGAATACACACAATCTCAGGGATTAACCTCAGAAAGTGAGTCCCTAATACTTAGCAATCAAAATGGCTTTCCCTAGCCCAGATTCAAGTATCATGGTTTACAAAGCAAGGTTTGATTATTGCCAGTCTGAACATGTATGTAAGCTTGCCTTTGGGGGCCTAGCCTTCCTTTCAACAATCTATTTTTTTCTGTTCATCCTGTGATGCATTACCAGCCAATATTTTTGCTTGTAATGCTTGTCTTATGTTCTTCACAGGACTCGCTCTGAACTACTGGACCTTTCAGGAGATGAGTGCTTGCCTACATTCACTGTCTTCCTGGAAGCCCTGAAGTCAACAAGTGATTCCCTACTCTGGAAACAACTCTCCACTCCCTGAGAAGGAACACACTATGTTGCGTCACTTAATGCTTAGTATTCCTGGAAGGACTGGTCTGAAGATGGGAATTTAACAGAAAGCCATTCTTAACTGTGCATCTGCCTCCTCACAATCTCCCTTACTGGTCTCTTGTTGGAACACTTCCACCTCTGTGTTGGCTTCTAAAAGTCCAGATCTAATAACCACAAGCACTTAAGAGTTCTTTAAAGAAAAGAGTAAGATCAAATACTGTAGATAATCAACCATGGATGATAACAGTACCATGATTATAAAATAAAAAGAAAAAGAATTTAAGAGAGGACAAATTGACAAGTCCATGAAAATGACTCAGAGGGTGATGATGCTTTCAGCTAAGCCTGAAGACTTGAGCTCAATCTCCAGAATCCGCTTAGGTGGGAGGAAAGATCCTCACCATGTTATTCTTTGATCACAATACATGTGTGTGTGCTTCAACATCCACATGCACACAAACGCACACAGAGACACTCTATATGAATAAAATAATGTAAAAATAATTTAAAAATTTAAGGCAAGTGGATGATAATTTTAGGGCTTGCTTCCTCTCTCAGCTAATAAACACAAGTGATAACTTCATGCCTGGTCTGGTGTTCAGTGACATTCAACTTATAGAAGTTCCCTCAATTAGTACTATTTTTGCCCTCCAAGTTTGAATTTTATAACCTATTCTCATGAAACATTTATAATGTTCAGAGACAGTATGTAAGTTACCTGTAACAGAAGAATAAAATGAGATCATTGTAGTTAGAGAAAACACAAAATAAGTGTTCAAACATTATTATAAAACAACAGATAGATACCTCTGCCATGAGTATGTGTGCTTGGAGATTATATTCCCTAATCTGTCAGAACAAGATGTCAAGATTTAAAGTAAAGAATGTCTGTAAAAGTTATATACCTAAGCCAGGTTTAGTGGTATATATCTTTAATCCTGGCACTCAGGGAGGTAGAGGCAGGATGATCTCTGTCAATTTGAAACCAGCCTGGTCTACAAAGCAAATCTAGGATAGCCAAGGCTACGCAGAGAAGCCGTGTCTCAAAAACCCAAAATTAAATAATAAATAAATAAATAAATAAGAAAAGAAAAAAAGAGACAAACAAACAAAGAGAAAAATGTACACATGGTGTCTTTCTCATTAAAATATGGTGAAATACCACAGTTTCTTTATCCACTCTTCTACTGAGGGACACTTAGGCTGTTTCCATGTTCTGGCTATTATGAATAAGGCTGCTATGAACATGGTTGAGCAAATTTTCTTGTTGTGTGCTGGAGCATCTTCTGGGTATATTCCAAGGAGTGGAATAGCTGGGTCTTGAGGAAGCCCTATTCCCATTTTTCTGAGATAGCACCAGATAGATTTCCAAAGTGGCTGTACTAGTTTGCATTCCCACCAGCAATGAAGGAGTGTTCCTCTCTCCCCACATCCTCGCCAGCATGTGGTGTCGCTTGAATTTTTGATCTTAGCCATTCTGATGGGTGTAAGATGGAATCTCAGAGTTGTTTTGATTTGCATTTCCCTGATGACTAAGGAGGTTGAGCATTTCTTTAAGTGTTTCTCAGCCATTTGATACTCCTCTGTTGAGAATTCTCTGTTTAGTTCCAAGCCCCATTTCTCAATTGGGTTATTCGGTTTGGTGGTGTTTAATTTCTTGAGTTCTTTATATATTTTGGATATTAGACCTTTGTCAGATGTAGGGTTGGTGAAGATTTTTTCCCAGTCTGTAGGCTGTCGCTTTGTTCTCTTGACAGTGTCTCCTGCCTTACAGAAGCTTCTCAGCCTCATGAGGTCCCATTTATTAATGGTTGACATTAAGGCCTGGGCCATACTACTCAGCTATTAAAAACAAGGAATTCCCGAAATTTGTGGATAAATGGATTGAGCTAGAAATGATCATAATGAGTGAGTTAACCCAGAAGCAGAAAGAATCAAATGGTATATACTCACTTATATCTGCATACTAGCCCAAGGGGCATGTCCCACGAAAGCCTTCACTTACCAGGAAACTGGGACAGAGGGGAAGGCATCCTATTGGGACTCTAAATGAGAGACGCATGGGAGAACAGCAAAATAAAAGGATACAGAGGGTCCTAGAAATCTACAAGTAGAACAATATGATAGGCAGATTTGGGCCCAGGGGTCCCGCTCAAACTAAGGCACCAGCCAAGGACAATACAGGAGGTAAACTTTAAACCCCTTCCCAGATCTAGCCAATGGTCAGAATATTCTCCACAGTTGAGTGGAGAGTGTGATATGACTTTCTCACATACTCTGGTGCCTCACATTTGACCATGTCCCCTGGAGGGGGAGACCTGGTGGCACTCAGAGGAAGGACAGCAAGTAGCCAAGAAGAGACTTGATACCCTATGAGAATATATAGGGGGACGTAATCCCCCTCAGGAACAGTCATAGGGGAGGGGAATAATGGGAAAATGGGGGGGGGGGAGGAATGGGAGGATACAAGGGATGGGATAAACATTGAGATGTAACAAGAATAAATTAATTAATAAAAAAAAAAAAAAAATATGGTGAAATAGAGGTTGTAGATATGGCTCAGAAGATAGAGTACTTGACCTGCTTACCATAGAAGAATCAGGATTTGAGTTCAACCCAAAGCACTTACATAAAATAGGCAAGCGGAAAAGTCCACACTGTAATCCCATAGTCATAGATGCAGAGATAGGACAACTGAAATGGTTATCTCCATTAAGTGAGACAAACTGAGGTTTCTCACAAACAAACTGAAGCAGACAACAATTGAGGGAAACTCTGTCTCAGACACTAGTTCCATGTGCGTGTGTACATGGACATGAACACTCATTAGTTTTTAAAGAAAAAATATTACAAAATGCTGTTCTTGTCTTCTTAGGAATCTGCCAGCAGCAAGAAAAATGAGTCTTCTAGAACTGGGAGATTAAACTGATTTTAAAATTAAAAATAAGAATAAGGCAATCTCATGAGAAATGGCTATTTTTACTTTTAAATATTTTTTCACATTCCCCTTGCTAAGTAAGGGTGACAGGAGTGAGGAGTGGGCTTTCTTCTCATACTTGTAACTGATAGAACCAAACCATGTCACTATAAATCACTATGGCTAGATACTATACTTCTTTGGAATATATATATATATATATATTTGAAGTAGAAAATCCAGCAATACAAAATGTTTTGTTCTAGATAAACAGTAAAACCACTTTTGTCTGACCATTTACACTATGTTATCTACACTTCACACTCTGATCATACTCTTCTGTGTGAATTTTTCAAAAGGACACAAAGAAGAGAAAAACTGAAGCTCTGTACCTCAGAGAGTGTGCAGCAGCAGCAGCCTTAAAGGGATGATAAGGAAATACACGCCATGCCTGGTTGCTGGACAGGAATCAACTTCACTACAAAACCAAGCTTTACAGCTGATTTACAGGGCTGGACAGTTTAGTGTTTAGTCTGGTTTCCATCACCTGGGGAAAGGCTCACAGTTGCCTCTAACTTCAACTCCAAAGGATCTGATGCTGTCTTATGGCCTCTAAGACTCCCTGAAATCTGTGCATGTGTGCGCACACACATACACACACACACACACACACACACACACACACACACACACACACACACAGTTAAAACTTTTAGAAAGGTGATTTTCTTTTATAATCTCTATGTTGTGTACCCATAGATGCAGCCAGTCATGGAGCAAAAATATTCAGTAAGAAAACTGTAACCCGCCCCCAACTATAGAACCAATCATATTAAAGGTCAATTAGAAACACTGTCTAGCCAGTCAAAATGATGTAATGTTCTTCCTATGTGTGGATCCCTGATTGTGATTTTGTTATCTGGTTTTTGCCTGATTGCAGTTTTGGTGGTTATTGCTTTGTTACTTGGTTACAGTTTCTTGTTTTTGTTTTTATTTTTAATAATAAAACCTGCTTTAGAAGCAGACCAACGCCACAGTCCAATTCCCGAATTCACGCTGTGGGTCTGACCAGTCAGTCTTTGTTTAACATTCAAATAAACTTCCATCAATCTGAAAGAAAAAAAAAAAGAAAAGAAAAAAAAAAAAAGAAAACCGTGACCCGCTCAGTGGTGGTGCAGGCCTTGAATCCCAGCAATCAGGAG
The DNA here is from genome assembly GCF_903995435.1 of Acomys russatus. NCBI lineage: Eukaryota > Metazoa > Chordata > Mammalia > Rodentia > Muridae > Acomys > Acomys russatus. Next base: position 64,941,424 of record NC_067144.1, on the reverse strand, counting down.
GCAGAGGCAGGCAGATCTCTCTGAGGTCAAGGCCATCTTGGTCTGTAGAGTTCCAGGGCAGCCAGACTACACAGAAAGAGAAACCCTGTCTCAAAAAAACAAAACAAAAACAAACAAGCAAACAAAAAATGCCTCCACTGGATATGGACAGATGTTCCTCTTTCTACTGCCTCCTTAGTGACATTGAATAAAACTATTTATACAGAATTTACATTGTATTAGGAACATAATTAAACATAATATAAAGATAGCTTGAAGTACACAGAAGAATATGACTAGACAATATTATACCGTTTTATATGGAAACATGAGCATGAATTGACTTGGGTGTGGGGGATATCAGAACCAAGTTTGCACAGATACCTGGATATGTAAGATAAAGTAATCCCTTTCCCTTCTGAGTCGTTTTTGGTCATGGCATTTTGTTGCAGTGATAGAAGCCCTATCTAAACCAAGATACTTCCCATGTTAGTCTAAATATGATCCTATATCAACATGAGAAATGATGTAAGATTGCAGTGATCCTGAAACCAAACTGAATAGGAAACAGAGGCATGCCGTAGCGGCAAGATGCCTTATTGGTAAAGGCACTTGACACCACACTTGATGGCTTGATTTGTTTTTCATTAACTAATCAATTAACTTTACATCCCTATTGCAGCTTCTCATCCCTTCTCTTCTTCCAGTCCTTCTCTCTAGCATCCCCTAACCCCAGTCCTCCCTTCTTTTCTTCTCAGAAAAGAGGTCTCCCATGGATATCAACCTAATGTGGTGTACTGAGTTGCAGTAGGACTAGGTGCTTCTTCTCCTATTGGGGCTGCACATAGCATCCCAGTTAGGAGGAAGGGATCCAAAGACAGGTAACAGAGCTAGAGACAACATCTGCTAAAGTTGTTAAGGGTCCCACATAAATACCAAGCTGCAACTCTGTTACATATGTGTAAGGAGCCTAAGTCCATCCCATGCATGCTCTTTGTTTCGTGGTTAAGTCTCTGTGGGCCTCTAGGGGCCCAAGGTAGTTGATTCTGTAGTTTTTGTTGTGGTATCCTTGATTTCTCTAGCCCTTTAAATCCTTCCTCGTACTCTTACCCAAGATTTCCCAAGCTCCACTTAATGTTAAGCTGTGGTTCTCTGCACCTGTTTCTGTCTGTTACTGGGTAAAGCCTCTCTGATCACAGTTTCCTAGATTCCTTTGGCAAGTATAGCAGAATATCATTAATAGTGTCAGGGGTGGGCAACGTCTCATGCTCATGGATCTCAAATTAGGCCAGTCGTTGACTGGCCATTCCCTCAATTTCTGCTCCGTGTTTATCCCTGCATATCTTGTAGGAAGGACAAATTGTAGGTGGAAGGTTTTGTGAGTGGGTTGGTATCCCCATCCCTCCTTTGGAAGTCTTGCCTGTTTACAGGATGTGGCTAGTATTTCCCATTGCTAGCAGTCTTAGATAGGGACACCCTCATAGATTCCTGGGAGTTTCCCTTGTCCTAGTTTTCTGGCCTCATCCCAGAGATGCCTCCTCCCACTGATTCCAGTTCTCTCTCCTAGTTCTCTCTCCTTCTGTCCTCCCCACACTTTATCCATCCTGTTCTCTTTCAAACCCCTTCCCCCACTCACCTCCCTCCTTCCATCCCCTCCTATGTCTATTTTATTTCCCTTTCTCAGTGAGATTCAAGTGTCCTCCCTTGGTCACTCCTTGTTACTTAGCTTCTTTGAATCTATGGATTGTAGCATGGTTATCCTGTATTTTATAGCTTATATTGACTTATATGTGTCTCTCTAGGTCTGGGTTGTCTCGCTCATGATTATCTTTTCTAGTTTGTTCATTTGCCTGCAAGTTTCATGATGTTCTTGTTTTTTATTAGCTGAGTAATACTTCATTGTGTAAATGTACCACAGTTTCTTTACCCATTCTTCAGTTGAGGGACATCTAGGTTGTTTCAGTTTCTGGCTATTAGGAATAAAGGTGCTATAACTGTGTTGAGCAAGTGTCCTTGTGGTATGTGGAGCACATTTTGGATATATGCCCAGGAATGATATTGCTGGTTTTGAGGTAGAGCTTTTCACAACTTTCTGAGACAGCGCTAGGTTGATTTCACAAGTGGTTGTATAAGTTTGCTCTCCCACTAGCAATGGAGGAGTGTTACCCTTGCTTCACCTCCTCACCAGCATAATCTGTCACTTGAGTTTGTGATTTTAACCATTCTGATGACCTGAGTTTAATGAGCAGAACTGAGGTGGTAGAAGTAGAGACCCCATTCCCATGAGTTAGCCACTGATCTCCATGCAGGTACACACTAAATAAATGAAAGAATATGTAAAAATGTAAATTAATGAACTACTAACAACATTGTGAAAACAAGGATAGCACAAGATAACTAAGCTATTATTTAGCTGTGGGCCCGATTCCTTACCTAGACTAAGAGGGGTCTTTGCTTTCAAATTTTTCTGACTTTTGTCTATTTTTAATTTCCAAAGATATTCAAGTCTCTTTGCTATTCTCATCATGCTTACTCATTTTAGTTTTAACCTAATTTTGCTATGAAGTTAAAATACGTGGTGTTGGAAGTTATTCAAATATTTTAATGCCTACCTCATAAACTTGAGCCTATATCTATGACAAAAGAACTTAGAACATCTCAATCATAACTTATGAGGCCATATTGACTGGAAGTATAGATTTTGTGTAAAGTAGCATTCCAGTGTAGGCTTGCTGACAAGTTTGATCCATTCACGGAAACACTCTTGTGGATGGGTTTCTTGCCTCAGGATTTGGTATATATGATTCTAGCCAATCCATAGATGCCTGCCAGTTTCCTAGCTTTCCACGTGGTCTTAGTGTCATAATGGTATGGTAGTTACAGTTAAACTAAACAACCGCAAGAAACTACCTGTATTTGCCTTTGTCCAATGTGTGTTGGCTGTGGAAGTGTCGCCAAAGAGAATGAATGTTTTGAGGGACATCCTAAGAACAGAAAGTACTCAAACACAGACAAGCCTTCTCCCTCATGCCTAGGGAATATCTACAATGTACTGTGGAGGTGCTGTGTGATTGGAGCTCTATAAGCGTGAAACATGATCTCGGGTTCATAGCATAAGATTAGCCAGATAAGATGTGCAAGCCTATCTTTGGTTACAAATCAGAAAAAGCAAGGTAAATGTATTTGTGTGTAAATACAAATGTAAAAATGTAAATGACAAACCCTAAAAAATAAACAACCAGTTCAAAGAACAGATCCTTGAGTTCTAGCAATCATGAAATGTCACCACGGGTGTTGAGGTGAAGTTCCTTTCAGTCCCAGTCTTATATTCCTTCTTTGTAGACTCTATATGCATTCCTTGTTATTTGTGCTTTACAGTTATTTTCTTCAGACTGAATTAAGCACGAACATAACTGAAGGAAAAATCCCCCACCCTCGTGTCTTCTGCCAGATAAAGGGCTCACACATCCAGCCAGTGAACACTCAAGTAAATAAATCATGTAGAGCTCAGCCCTTGGATTTTGACAAACATTTCCAAAATCCGGCTATCAACCTGTCACTGGTGTGGAGGGAAGTGGCCCTTGCTATCTGGCAAGTGTTAAAGAATACTTGATGAATTAGTTTTACTACCACTGTATCTCATGGGAGGAGTGTGGGTTAATAAGCAAAATGTTTACTGGCAGGGCATTTTGAGATATTCCACTACATACTCTCTAGGTTTATATTATGTTGGAGATGTCTAATATGGTTTTAAAATCCATTATTCAGGAATGGAGGGAGAAAAGTCTACATCTTTTATGTGCCAGGCTGTGAAAGAAAGTGATCATTGAACAAAATACAAGCAGTCTTTGTCTGCGGTAAGTTTCACATAAAATTCTGGATGCTGGAATTTGAAATTGTTTTGGGACTGGGCCAGACATCAACAAGCCATGGGGTGACAGGACACAATAAAGAAGGCCGTGTACTGTGAGAGTTCAGTAAGTTCCATGCGTGTTTCCTGAACAGAATCCTATCTAAAGCCAGACAAAAATGCATGACCATCCCTCTATTTCCAAGCAATTTAAACTATTATTTATATTTACTGAATGGAAAAGAATTCTAGGCTACATATGACTTAGACTGCATTTCACAAAGCAGAATATGAGGCTTGAAAGTCAAACATTACAGTTGAGCAAACGGCACTGAAACCCTCCTAATATCGTCATATTACCATAAAATTCATGCGTATTGTACTACTCTGGCCTTATTGAACAACTGATTGATATTTATTTAGAAAAATCATTCATTCATTTGTTCCTTTATTAATTCATTCAACAAGATTATTTTATAAGTGTGAAACCCTGAACTTAGTACTGGGAATACAGAAATAAATAACCCTGAAGCTCAGCTAATGTACAATCCATTGTATTATATAGTCTTTAAGTTCTTGTTCTCAGTAAAAGTCAGAAAAATAGCCAGTCTTCAGAATTTATATAAGGAACAACTCTAGCCTAAGACAAAAGAATTACCACGAAAGCACATACATACTTCGAGGGAATTCTTACTGCAGGTTTATTTTGTCAGTATTTTGGACATTGTAAATGTATCTTCTGACCTTGATTTTCAGTTAATACTGTGAATGTCTGTAGTAAAGAAGAGAACTAAAGGAGAGGATTACTATAAAGTGAAGAGATGTGCGCTGTGTAGCAGATAGGTTTAGTTTTCCTAGGTTGGAAATGGACAAGTCACACTTTACTTCTTTCTATTGCTTACTATTCTCTCAATCACCTAAGAGCTATCCAATCCTAGGGCTGTATGTTCCACATTCCACAGACCCCAAATCCAGTCTGAACTCTTGGTTCTTCTGCTATCTTAAAGGCCTCCCAATTTGTCTGTATTAACAAATTATTTATATATTTTTCCTCCTTTTCAGAATATATTAGTCATTGCCACTGTATGAACTAAAATCAAATTTTCATCTTCAGTTATACTTTCCTCATATTTTTCCAATATAGTTAGTCACAGCCTCAAGCCCTGTGGTATGACATCTTGGGTCATTTCTGCTTCATTTTCAGCTTGTTTAGAGCAAGAACTGAGACCTCACTGCCCCCATTAAAAACCATGTACAGTGCACATTCACTTACCCTATGTGCATTGAAGGACGTATTCTCTGTGTTAGAGAAGTATTTCATTGTCCCACAAATGGAACTGTTTTTAATTGAGATTTATTGTACATATTGATAATTGGAAAATTATTTGGAAATATTTTGATTTTAAGATCTGAAAAGATAAAGTATGCTTTTCAATATATGTGGGTTTTTATTTAGTCTAAGTAAAATTTTTGGTCTTTTAGTGTATGAGTCTTTCACATTTTGTTTTAATCTCTCATAAATATTTCATACTTTTAGTGTTGCTCTTAAATTTCATTTTTGGTTACCAGTAATTTATTTGTTTCTCATTGAAACCATTATTAACAGGTAGAGCCTCTGAGAGATTTTTGCAACATGAAAATTTTTTCCCTGCTAACTGGGTTAATTTCATTGTTTCAAAATAAGATGAATATAAGGGGGTAGACTCCTTCTCAATCACTCATTCTCTCTCTCCTCTTTCCCTCTCCATCTTTCTCTCCTTTTCCATCTCTCTCTCCCTCTCCTATGACTCCTCCCAACTTCCCTCTGTCCCTCTCTCTTTCACTCCCTCCTTCCCTCCCTCCCTCTACTCTCCTTTCCTACTTCCCTCTTATCTTCCTTTTATCTTCCATGGCAACGTGTAGTAAAGAAGCCCTCACCAAGTGCTGTAAGTGCTGAAACTTGATATCGGATATTGGACTTCTTATCCTCAAACCTATAAGTGAACAGCTTAGTGTATGATATAGATGGCAGCCTGTGAAAGCCAGTCTCAGCATATAAGATACTGTATTTTTATTTCAGTCAGTTTCACCATAGTCCCCATTTCTTCTGAACATTCATCTAAGTATTTCCAAATACTTTCCTAAACTTGTAAGTGGTTTTTTTTTTCAATATTTTAACTGATTGATTTTAATTTTGCCATGCTCAGGAAATAATATTTTAAGCTCACAGGATCAAATTACACTTATGTGTATGCCAGAAGATTCGATGGTGTGAGGCTTGTTTGGGGCCTGCAGTGCAGCCTATGTTGACCAGTTCTGAATGTGCGTTTGAGAAGAACAGATATTCTAAAAACAATTTCCAACTAATTTAATGAAGATGCACCACGAGTTTGCCAAGTGTCTTATCACTTCAAAGTAATAAGCACCCCGATGCTCTGCCACAGGGGGTGATCACCAATCTGTCTCAGAATTAAAATGATTCATTTCTCTCCTTCTGTTTTATTCAAAAGAAAGCACTCATGAGAAATGATATCACAGTCTGTCCAATTTTGATTTAAAATGAGAGATAGAAAAAGAGAGACAGAGACAGGAATAGGAGGAAGAGTTGAAAGTGGTCAAACATTTGCACACTTAACTGTTTTTTTTTTCTAAATGCTACTTTTCTAAGTGGGATTTAATTGTACACAAAATTCATAGAATAAAGTTCCCTTAGGAATTTCCATTCTTACCCAAAATTAAAATAGATGTCTTCTCTTTTTAATGTTTACAAAGATTACCCCCTAAAAATATAAAACAATCAGCAGGGTATATACAACCTTATAATGATTTATTTTCTAAATCAGTGAAAATGTAGCAGAAACCATGTTTTTACATGTTTCCTAATAATGAGTTCAAGATGTCTTAATGACACATTACAGAATTGTTAAAAGTTCAGGATTGTCAGTGGGACAGCAGGCATCCACAGGGAAAGTATGTTTTCCTTCAGGAACCCTCCAAATGAAGAGATTTTCTCCACCCTTCGTGAGCCTCACCAAGGAATGAGTCAATGTGGGTGGGGAGTGTGCAGAGCAGGCCCACCAATGTGTTTTTGGCAGTCACTTAAATCTACCGGCACAAAGAGGTCATCACTTTATATTTCTTGCTGCAACAGAATGGGTCTCACTGAAAATATTGTGCAGATGCAAACACATCTTGGAAACGTATAAAATACAGTCTAGATGTTTTTGTTATAGACAGATCTCCTTGGATGGTGGGGACTTATCATAATGAGCATCTTCTTGGAAACCAGAAGTATCTTTGACCCAAACATTCACATGTTAAGATTATTAATCATATCTTAACTCTTGTCAAGCCCTTTTATTATACATAAGGAGAAAGTCATTCTCCCAAATGTGCTGGAAGAAAAAGAGAATTGCAACATAGGCCTTCACTGACGTTTTGTACTCTCGGTTTAATCTAAAATAGTGTCAGTTACTAGGCCGGCATCATCCTGTAACACCAAATGATGAAACTCTTAGTTATGTAGAGGTTAAGAATTTTTAGGCCTCACACATGTTGTAAGTTGGTAGTTACAGATTTTTTTCTTTTTTTATTATTTTATTTTATTTTTATTTTATTTTTTTACCCTTTTTTTGTTAATTTATTCTTGTTACATCTCAATGGTTATCCCATCCATTGTATCCTCCCATTCTTCCCTCCCTCTCATTTTTCCCTTATTCCCCTCCCCTATGACTGTTCCTGAGGGGGATTACCTCCCCCTGTATATGCTCATAGGGTATCAAGTCTCTTCTCGGTAACCTGCTGTCCTTCCTCTGAGTGTCACCAGGTCTCCCCCTCCAGGGGACATGGTCAAATGTGAGGCTCCAGAGTATGTGAGAAAGTCATATCACACTCTCCACTCAACTGTGGAGAATATTCTGACCATTGGCTAGATCTGGGTAGGGGTTTAAAGTTTACCTCCTGTATTGTCCTTGGCTGGTGCCTTAGTTTGAGCGGGACTCCTGGGCCCAAATCTACCTATCATAATGTTCTACTTGTAGGTTTCTAGGACCCTCTGGATCCTTCTACTTTGCTATTCTCTCATGTGTCTCTCATTTAGAGTCCCAATAGGATGTCCTCCCCTCTGTCTGAGTTTTCTGGTAAGTGAAGGCTTTCGTGGGACATGCCCCTTGGGCTAATATGCAGATATAAGTGAGTATATACCATTTGAGTCTTTCTGCTTCTGGGTTAACTCACTCAATATGATAATTTCTAGCTCAGTCCATTTATCCACAAATTTCGGGAATTCCTTGTTTTTAATAGCTGAGTAGTATTCCATAGTGTATATGTACCACAGTTTCTTTATCCATTCTTCTACTGATGGACACTTAGGCTGTTTCCATGTTCTGGCTATTATGAATAAGGCTGCTATGAACATGGTTGAGCAAATTTTCTTGTTGTGTGCTGGAGCATCTTCTGGGTATATTCCAAGGAGTGGAATAGTTGGGTCTTGAGGAAGCCCTATTCCCATTTTTCTGAGATAGCACCAGATAGATTTCCAAAGTGGCTGTACTAGAGTGCATTCCCACCAGCAATGAAGGAGTGTTCCTCTCTCCCCACATCCTTGCCAGCATGTGGTGTCGCTTGAATTTTTGATCTTAGCCATTCTGATGGGTGTAAGATGGAATCTCAGAGTTGTTTTGATTTACATTTCCCTGATGACTAAGGAGGTTCAGCATTTCTTTAAGTGTTTCTCAGCCATTTGATATTCCTCTGTTGAGAATTCTCTGTTTAATTCCAAGCCCCATTTCTCAATTGGGTTATTTGGTTTGGTGGTGTTTAGCTTCTTGAGTTCTTTATATATTTTGGATATTAGACCTTTGTCAGATGTAGGGCTGGTGAAGATCATTTCCCAGTCTGTAGGCTGTCGCTTTGTTCTCTTGACAGTGTCTCCTGCCTTCCAGAAACTTCTCAGCCTCATGAGGTCCCATTTATTAATTGTTGACATTAAGGCCTGGGCTGTTGGTGTTCTGTTCAGGAAGTTGTCTCCTGTGCCCACTTCCCCACTTTTTCTTCTAAGTGACTTAGTGTCTCTGGTTTTATGTTGAGGTCTTTAATCCACTTGGATTTGAGTTTTGTGCAAGGTGACAAATATGGGTTCAGTTGCATTTTTTTACACATAGACCTCCAGTTAGACCAGCACCATTTATATTCAGAATTTTAGACTCACCAAGATAGAAAAGAGGTTTTCCTCTAGGTTTCCGCATACAAATAGCCAAAACACAATGAAGGTAACAGTTATCTAATTCCTGATGGTTTCATCATTCTCTTTGCTGTATGTTTTTATTGTATCTATGTGTAATTATATAAATGTACATGAGAAATAAATTAGTTAATTAAAAAAATTAAATATTTTTTTTAAAAAGGAAATAATTGTATATTCCAGGTCACCCCAAGACAAGAAAAGGGCTGTAGTGTTAGGAAGGTTGAGAACCTCAGCCGTGGGGTGTGTGGGGGAGGAAATGTTTGGCAGCAGAGTGTTTTGAATCCTTAGAATGATTGTTTGAGAAAACAGTGGAATTCCTTCCCTTCTCTTTTCTCTTGGGCTATGGCTGAAATTTACTGATTTGAAGATATGGTATAAGCCTCCTAATCAGAATGGAATATTTCGCGAGAGACACTTCTGTCCCTCACTATAATGTATTAGAGCAGGTTTTCTGTTAGACCAGAAAAAAAGAACAACATTTTTACATTCACACAAGGAAGCCAATTGAACGAATGGTGTCTACGTACACTTCATGTCATTGATAAACTGCCTAAATGTGAAATTTTAGTTTGTTCTCTTAAAAGTTTTTATAGCTTTCTTTAAAACTTCTTATAAATTTACATTGTTTTTGTTAATGGCTTCTGGAGCCTTGAATGGAATTAAAGAAAATTAATAATTATCTTTTTTGATTATTTTACATATCAGAAAATAATTTTCATGTGTTCATAATAAAATTTTGACATAGATCAATTTACACAAACCATCAAGAGATGGATGATGAAGTCTGAGGTTTTATGTTGGTGCTGATAGTTCATGGCATCAGGCCTAGGATGTGGTCCTTGGCAGAGTGCTGTGTAACACCCAGAAGCTCTGGAGCAGCTGTGCACAAAAGCCAGGTGTGATGGCTCATAGAGCACAGCTCATCAACTCATTTGTCTCTCCTCTGCAGCTTCTGGCTTCAATCGGAGGGAAGTCCCTGCTAGCTAAGGCAGATTAAATGTAGAAAGACAAGTTTTAGAAGAAGCTAAGCTTCCTGTGTCTGCTTTGCTGCAGCTCAGCCGCTCAGCAGGAGGTGAATTAGACATCTATTTCACCATCAGTAATTTTAAATGTTCAAAACATCTGTATTGTAAAAGCATAAGTGTGTATGTAATAGTATGATATGTGAAGTGAGTGTCTGTGTGTGTGTGTGTGTGTGTGTGTGTGTGTGTGTGTGTGTATGACAGGGGAGGGGGTACTTGTGTATGTGTGTATGTGTGAGTACGTGCTTGTGTGTGTGTGTGTGTGTGTGTGTGTGTTTGTATATGTGGGGGGAGGGATATTTGTGTGTGTGTATGTGTGTGTATATGACGGGGGAGGGGGTACTTGCGTATGTGTGTATGTGTGAGTACGTGTTTGTGTGTGTGTGTGTGTGTGTGTTTATATATGTGGGGGAGGGATATTTGTGTGTGTGTGTGTATGCAGTTTGTGAATGCTCCTTCATGCGTGTTAGCACGTATACACTTTGGCAATTTTGGAAACCAGAGGATAACCTTATGTGTGAGGCCCTCCAACTTGTGTTGATGCTGTGTCTCTTCCTTGCCAGGCTACCTCCTAGAGCTTCCGGGGGTTCTCCTGCCTCAGTCTCTCAACCTCATAGGGTCATTCTCAATCTAGACACCAACTTTGTGTCCATCTTGCGGTAGATTTTTATCATTTAGAGTCATCAAAGCTTATGTGGCACTTTACTCACTGAACCATACTTCTAGTCTCAAGACAGCTGTGATTTTAACATGAAACTCTGCTTCACCATCACACAGAGATGATAGCACTGTTAAAACCAATAGTAATTTATTCCCCTTCTATAAGGAGAGACATTTATCAGAGTGTACTTATTTTACATTTTTAAGGGTGAAAAGTCAACTTTTATAGTCAGGAACCTTGAAGTATTATCAAAAGAAATTTCTCTAAGTATAAGATGAAGAAACCTAAGAAGCTGTAGTGAGACTCCTGACTTCCCTGAGTTCTGAGGGCCAGCACTGGCATTGGAACAATGGCCTCTTGGGTCATGTAGCTCAGAGCCTCCCCACTGCCTTATTTATTATGTGAAAAAGAGACATTCCTGTGGTTTCCAAGTAATGTCTTAGTTGAGTTGATCCATGATGGGCTATATTCCTTTATATCCACAGTGTGTTCACTATTTACAGGGTTCGAACGGGCTGGCTTGAGAGCGCTGCAAACTCAGACCAATGGGACTTATAAAAGGGCTGCTCTTAATGGCCACTTCCAAGAGAGCTTCAGGCCATTAAAATCCGTCTATTGTGTTTTATTGGGAACATAGCCAAGCAATTCCAGAGCCAGGGTAGCGTCAGGACCCAGGGACAAGGTAGTGCATTAAGCAATTTGCCTAGCTTCTCATTTTGATCCAGTCTGCAATTTATAGACTAGTTATAAAAAAAAAAAAAACACTAATTAGAAAGTTAATTTCAGAGGCAAGCTTTTATGCATTAAAATTTATTTGTCTGTGACTTATTCAAGAAAACTGAAGTTTTTAAGCACAAAACTATCTTTATAACTGTATGCTAGTGTGTGTGTGTGTGTGTGTGTGTGTGTGTGTGTGTGTGTGTGTGTGTTGTAACTGAACAGTGGTATATCAGCAAATACCAGATCAAATAAAGTGTAAGCTTTTCCAAGGCCCTGGCAGAAAATAGGCCATAGGTCCACATCTGTAAGTTCATTGTGAGAATTGAGAGCTGCATCATTCCATGCTGATGGAAATGTCACTACATGCCTTGTTCAGAATGTTATCTTGTCAATATAGGAAAGCATAGTAGATACTCTAGGCTCTCTGGACCACAGATGGGGTAGCTTGTATATGTTTTTCTTTTGTGAACTTTTAAGGGTTATAAGTCATGTTTTTCTCACAGATTTTCTCCACCTCTTGCCCCCATGCTTGTCACAATCCTAAAAGCAGTATACCCAGATAGCTTTGAAATAAAACCACTGACAGCATAAATCGAGATTAATCTTTCTGGTGTAGTTTGTTTTTCTCAGGCATTTTGTCACAATAATGGGAAAAATGTGGCAGAGATTAGAATAAATAATTACTTTTTATACTCTTACACACAAAAACCAATACTAATAGCCTTAAAAACAGAAAGCTTCGAAGAGTATGCATTTGCAAAGTATGACTATATATGTGTGCGTGCATATATATGATGTATTGCCTGAAAGTTAACAAATAAAAGACTCTGGGTTTTTTCTAAAGTTTTATATATAGGTGTTATTTTGTTTTCCTCTCTCTATATATTTTTAAATTTATTCTTTTTATTAGGCTTTGATGCAAGTCTCATATAGGTAAGAATGGCTTCAAACTCACTGTGTATCAGAATGTGACAGTCATGTCCCACCACCTGCTGCCTCCACCTCCCATCTGTTATTATCGGCAGGCACTATTATGTCTGGCGTTTCTGTTGGGAGCAGTGGGGCTTGTTTAGAAACCAAGAATTAATAGATGTTAGGAAGCTGCTCTGACAAACAAGGTGCATCCCAAGGCTGGCTTCAGTAACTTTAGTTCATTGTTTCTTAGCCTTGTTTACATTTTGCTTGTGGCCAGGCCAGGCATCATGGACGATGGGAGAGAGAAGTAGTAGTATACATTTTTAAATTTTCTAAACAATTATTGGGTTTTATTTTTCTAAGAATCCATGGCTTTAAATTTATTTTTAAAATACTGCATAGTCCCAAACTGGATGAGTTTTAGACCACCTACATCACATATCTACTTTAATATGAAATTTTGTTCTTGTTCTTGTTTTGTTTTTTGAGACAGGGTTTCTCTGTGTTAGCCTTGGGTGTTCTGCACTAGCTTTGCCGTTCAGGCCGCCTTGAACTCACAGTGATCCGCCTGCTTCTGCCTCCCGAGTGAAAGCAATTCTTCATTTATTTAAATAGTCAACAAAACACCTAGATTTGCTCTAAAATTAGCAAAAACCTAAACCCACCTTTTCAGTAATTCAAAAGTTATAGTGTTCAGAATTTTCATTCATCAGACTTTCATTTGAATCACACATTCTTTCTCCATTTTTTTTTTTTTCATTTACTCCAGTGTTGCATCCTCAGAGACGCTCCTTTGGAATCATTTTTAGCTTACTTTACGTAGTTGAGTTTTGTTTTAAAGTCGCTAGATGTTTATATAGGGATCAAATTATTTCAAAGTTAAATTTCTCTAGCAGTGTTATCTTTCCGCTTTCACCAACTTGCATCACTTTTCCTTCAGAATTGCCAAGTAGCTGAAAGAAAGACCTTAAGGTTGGAGATATGTACCTTACCTCACCATTTCAGAGAGATTTCTGACCATAACAACAAGGAAGACAGAGCAGAATAACCCTGCACGTGATCACAGGGGAGTAGGTGAACGGTTTTTAAATTAGTGCATTTAAAGCTGCGAAGTCCCTTAACAGGGGTATGTAAGAATGGGGGAAAATGAAAAGACTCAGAGCGTTCAGGAGCCCCACAAAGAGACCATCAAGACTGGCAGATCTGGACCCAGGGAGGTCCTGCAAAAACTGTTGCACCAACCAAGGACAATGCATGCAGTAAACCTAGACCCTTTGTCAGATCTCTCCAATGGACAACTCACTCTCCACAGTTGTGGGAGAAAAGGGGCTGCTTCTGACATGAACACCTGTGCCCCTTTGGTGGAGAGACACAGCGGCACACAGAGAGAGGAAAAGCAGGCCATCTAGATGAGGCCTGATAGGCTATGGTCACATGGTGAGGGAACGATGTCCTTTTCTGTCTGAAGTCTACAGAAGGGAAATACAGCAAAAGACAGAGGGAGGGTGGGAAGTGAGGGGATAACAATCGGATGTAATCTGAATACATTATAATAAATTAAACAAACACCAAAAAGAATTTAATAACCCTTAGAAAAATTAAAAAATACATGCTACTTCTCCTCTGCTCACCACATCCTTCATCCACTATGCTCAGCTTTGCCATAGGCAAAACACAAACAAGATCCAGAAACAACGAACAAAACTTTCTAAGTCAACGTTGGGATGCACCTTAGTTTCAGAACACCCCTTCCCAGCAATACATACCCCAGAAACTTCACCTCTATGTAGTCCCGGAAGTAGATGAATCAGAAGTGCGGTTGGATAACCTATGAAGGCCTACCTTTTGTGATCTACTTCCTCCCACCAGACTATACCTCCTAAAGACTCCACAGCCCTCAGCAGACAACTAACAGCTAAAGACTAAACATCACAGCAGGAGCCTATGGGAGAGATCTCAATACTATAACACAGCACACTGGTTTACTTTGCATGTGTAATGGGTATTAATTTTTTTTTGGAAATCCTTGATCTTTGCCCTTCAACATGTATTTGAGATTTGTTTACTTGAGTTTGATTACTACTGATCTTAGTACATAGATAACAGTATAATAATTGTCATTGCTGTCACATAAAAAGCCATCTTCAGTGTACAGTGTGGGGATATTTATAAATATGTGTGTGTGTATACATGTATATTCTAATTGAGTAAACTTTTTATTATTTTGGTGGGAAAGAATCTCTTATATCTAATGTTAGTGCTGAATTCAGTGCGTAGCTGAAAATATCTTGAGGATTCCAGCCTCCCTGACTCCACAGTCCAACCCTGAGATTGCAGTGCATACACCCACATCCAGGTGATGCAGTGCGGAGGATTAAGCACAGGGCAGCATGTACACTAAACATCCATTCCCTTTGCTGGGCCAATCCCCAGACTTCTGACCTACTTCAATAAGACTTTACACTTTTCGTCATAAGTATCTTCTATATCATTTATTAGGTAAATGCTAGGTGTTTAATGATATAATTTAATTTTCTCTCTGCTGTGTGTTTATATTTGGTTTATAGAAGTGGAAATAACACACACACACACATATATAATATATATATAATATATATATATTTAAATTCACTCTTTATCTCTAATCTAACGTTAAATGAATTTCACTTTTCCAGGTACACAATATTATAGCCTGAAATCATTCTTCATATGTTACTTACAAAACCTCTTATCTTTCCTTTCTACATTATTATTGCTGTTCATCTAACATAAATATCTCTGCTATGATGGAATTAATAAGAGGGGTTGTCTTTTATTCTTGAATAAAAAACTTTCAAAAAACAACAGTAATTTCATTTCTGTATTTGTTTTTCCTTTGGTTTCCTCCTGTAATTTTTGGGAAAAGCTTGCCATTGTGGCTTTCTGGATTCAATATCCTTTTTGCATTAAGGACTTTATTGAAAGAAATCTATTTGTTAACTATAAAAGAAAATTTAATTTTGACTTTTTTGGTATACTAGTAGCTTTGGATTTTAGAAAAAATATTGTTTTTTAAAGTTGTTAATCCACTAATGGAATGTTTTTCTTATTGGTATTTTAACTTAATTTTTGTTAATTTCACATATATATATTATATATATATATATAATCATTATTTTCTGCATTCTTTGTCCTCTCTTATCTGCCTCCCTCTTCCGCTGACTCTTTCTTGCCTTTCAAATATCTGCACACTACCCTTTTTATTCCCAATATTGGCAACATGATTCTCTCTCTCATTATTTTTCTTAGCTGATGATACCTTTGAGAATTCTTTGTATACCACTCAAAATGAAGCATTGTTCGAGTTTTTTTAAATAAAATTATGTTTGTTTCTCAGTTTCTCTTTTAACTCAGCTATCACACAAAGAATTGTGACTCTGTTATTATTTTAACAAGCTTCCCAGCACAATATTGAGCTGTTTTAACTCTATTTTTAGCTCTCTAAAATAATCTGGTTTCCTCCCAGCTACATCTCAGAGACACTTGCACTTTGTAGCTTTCCTTGCTGAGCCTATGTCTCCTAGGCCTCTCCTGTGGTGCCTGAATCCCAAACTTCCTCCTCTGGCTCTCAGGAAGTCCAGCCCTATTCTCTCCCCTGCTCAATAGATTAGTTTACAAGCTGCTTTATTGACATATCAGGGGACAACCGGGAAACAGAATTTACATAACACTGAGATGAGAGATTCTTTTTTTTTTCCACTTCTTTTTTTTTTTTATTAATTTATTCTTGTTACATCTCAATGTTTATCCCATCCCTTGTATCCTCCCATTTCCTCCCTCCCCACCCCCCAGTTTCCCATTATTCCCCTCCCCTATGACTGTTCCTGAGGGGGATTACCTCCCCCTGTATATGCTCATAGGGTATCAAGTCTCTTCTTGGTAACCTGCTGTCCTTCCTCTGAGTGCCACCAGGTCTCCCCCTCCTGGGGACATGGTCAAATGTGAGGCACCAGAGTACATGAGAAAGTCATATCCCATTCTCCACTCAACTGTGGAGATTATTCTGACCATTGGCTAGATCTGGGAAGGGGTTTAAAGTTTACCTCCTGTATTGTCCTTGGCTGGTGTGGAGCAGAGATGAGAGATTCTTAGAACAAGGATTGAAACCAGATTTGAGGAGGGGGGTACAGAAATCAGCTTGTGAACTATACATTAACCTTAATTCTACAATAGTATCTTTATAAAAGTTTGGAAGCACCTATGCAGAGCAAGAGGCCAGCTCTGACACATGGGCTTTGATACCTAGGTATGTTAACTACTCTTCAGTTGCTCTAGATTTCTCTTTTTTAAAAAAATGATTACCCATAAGAAACTAACAAGCCCTATAAGATGTCTCAGCTGCAAATGGCACTCAACACCAGCCCTGATGACCTGATCTCAACCTCTGGGACCTACATGACAAAAGTAGAAAAGCAACTTTTCAAGTTGTCCCTTGACATCTACGCCTGTACTGTGGCGCACACATGTCCAGACACTCAGGCAGATACTACAGGCACCTACCTCCCCCATCACAGACACATGAGATAACACACACACTCACAAATAAATAAATAAATAAATAAATAATATGTGTAAAAAGAGATACATAATAGTATTGCTCTTAGAATTAAAGAGACTAATATGTGCAAAGATATAAAATGCTTCCTTAAGGAGTATTGCTCTCTAAAAGGAAAAAGAAAAGAGCATACTACCAGGACATCAGTGTTTCCTAAGGATTTTAGAACCTGGGTCTCTCACACACCAGTATCATGCAGATAAATTCTCAGTAGGATCATTTCTTATTTTTCTAACCTATTCTTCTGATATTCCTAATTTCACTTTCACTCACCACAAAGGGAATCAAAATTCACAAAAACTGAGGCTAAGTGCATTTGTGGTCAGCTCTTGGAAGAAGCCGTCTTCTGTGTATTCTGTTTGTAATGTGATTCTCATTCCTGAGAGCCTCACAGAGCTTTCCTCTCATAGTGCACTGTGGTCAAAGAAACGTGTTCAGATGTTATCTCCAATAGTACTCAGCTGCGTAAGAGCATGTCAAAAAAGAAAATATACAGTCACAACTCAGCTTGTGTAATATGTATGTGAAAGCTCTGGCTAAAGGAGCATATGTATCTGCTGATGTGTCCCATACATGTGCACACACACCCAGAAGCACACATCCAACAGAGAAGACAATCACAGATGGACAGAACTGTGTGGACTCTCGAAAATGCCAGACATTTTAACTTATTTAAATGATGTAAGTTTCTCCCCATCTTGACATTTTCCTCTGTGACATCAGCCCTCACTTATGTCTAGCGCACATGAGACACAGCATCTGAATGTTCTCTGTACTTCTTATGTCCAGGCAGAGTCCAGTCTTTTGCTGTGATTTGGACAAATGTAGGAAATAAACCTTCCAAGCAAAGAGCATGTGTTTCTAAATACTTGACACAGGAAAAATAAGGTGGGGATGAAAAAAAGATCTTGTGGTTAGAGACCAAAATGGAGTTTACAGAGTTACGTCTCTCATCAAGCCAATTTGATCTTTGAATTGCTTATTTTACTGTGACTAACAATTAAATGGTTAATTTTTTATCTCAACTACAGAGGTGAAGGTAGAGTAGACGCCTGACAATATGCAGTTTCTGGCTGTATCTGTGAGAATGATTCCAGAAGAGATTAGCATATGAATTAGAAGACTGAATGGAGAAGTCTTACCAGTACCAACATGGGCTCTCATCACCAAACTCACTGAAGGCCAAGAACAAGAAGGGGAGAAAGAAGTAGACTTCCTTCTCATGCTTCTCTGTTTATCCTGCTCTGCTATAAAATATTGGGGTCCACAATTCTCAAGAGTTGGTCTTAAATTGAATCATTGCACCAGCTCTCAGGATTTCCAGTTAACAGATGGTAAAACATAGAACCTATTATTCTCCAGAAGCACTTGTTCTAACTGGAGAACCCCAACTAATACAACGAAAAATCTTGCAAATCAACACGATTTTAACGTAGAATTCCATATCTCCACAATTGCTACCCTTCAGTCACAGGAGGATAATAGTTGTAGCCCTTTAAGAAAACTGTGCACACAGAGTCAGATGATAGTGGTTTGTGGCAACATGATTCTCATGGCACACATCTTGAGAAGCATGTGAAGAAAAGATCAGTTTGAAGATGGAGATAGGATGTTAACTGAATAACTGTGGGAGTATGAGATGGGATTAGAGATGCTGTCAGGTAATTAGCCCTAAATCATCACATTAACAGGTAGAGACATTCTGCACTATAAGGCATTAAGTTTCAGAGTGGTGATCCATGAGATTAAATTTGGTTTATTTGGGCTTACAGGTCCCAGAGGACATGGTGGGAGCCTGGAGATGGTTTTATTCCTCTCTGATATATGGCTATATAAATAACATCAGGCCCGATGAACATAAAAAATTAAGAATTATCTGAATATTTTAGCCATAAACTCCTGAGAATAGGTAAAATGATGGAGACTGATGAGGTGAGAAGAGAAACACATAGTTCCAAGTGTTGGTTCATCTAAAACTAAGGTGGATACAGGAGTCACCACTGCAGAGGACCTGTCAGGACTGACATATACCTTTAATGTTGTTTAGATATTTCACTTTGAGTATGTAACCATTGCAGTGAAATAAAATTTGCCTAGAAGTGGACACTATGGTAAAAGAAATTGTAAAAAAAGATGGGTAATACGTATCTGATTTGCTATTCAAATCTCCATATACACTAATTTTCTCTGTCTTCTTCTCTTACTTTTTCTACTACACAGCAGGGTCAGTATATCATTCTCTGCCTTTGCACTGCTATTAAGTTCTGGAAACATGATCTTCAAATATACCGATCAAAATGCCACAGGTCACACACATGGCTATTTTTTTCTTAGTGTATTCATGTAGTTTAAGAAATACAACAATGTATTTAACTCACTGTTCTTTTTATGTAAAAGAACAATTCTTTGCAGTAAGAGTAAAGGGACAAATAGCAAACCTTTAAACCACTGTTCTGGAAATGGAAGAAGTTTCTTCCTAAGTGAAGAAATACAGACATAGTCTTTTCTCTTTATTGTTAAGATTTGTTGTTGATGCTGTTAACATATACATAGATATTCAGTAACAATTGTCTTACAAAAGAAAAAACATTTATATTATGTGTCTTTTCTCTTCAGTCCTGATTTTAATAAACCCCATAGAGCAAGTGTCTGCACAAACAAAAGACCAGACACCACAGTAACAAGGTAAAATGTTACACACACACACACACACACACACACACACACACACACACACACACACACACACAGTACAGAGCTAAGCAGTTAAAACCACATGTAGGGAGGTTTGAACATGTCTACTGACTCAACTGTATAAGATGGATCTGTTTTTGAAAGGTTACCCACTGTAAAGTGATCCCAGTTCTCATCCCTAAGCTCATGTCACCTGGATGACTAATATGCCTTTGTCTAGACTTTATCTCCTTCATCTCTTTCATGCATAAAAAAGAACTATGAAATAGACTCAGAATTTATTTCCTCTACACGTAGCAAAGAAAAGGGGGCAGGATATGAAGGCAATTACATCTTTTCCTGTGTATCTGAAGTCACATGGAGAAGAGCAACAAACACAAGGAGCTGAATAACCAAGACCTGCTTAAGGCTACTCAACAAAAGGAAATTCATGCTTACCACTAAAATATCCCTTCCAAATTTGTCTAGACAAGTATAATTTCTAACTATATTCTAAATACTTGTCCATATACTCAAACAGTAGTCTAGCTCTTATCACACAAAAAAAATCATACTTTTGCCACAGATAGAATTATTACAGATATCCACAACTGTCTAAAATACAGATAACATATGGCCATTGGTTACTCAGTCCCAACTGACGCATCTTCAATACGACCCTTATATGTAATTCTTACAGAACACCACAGAATATGGGACTATAATAAGAGCCAAAGGACTCCACAGCCTGATGCTGATGTTGTCATATATAGTTTTGTGTTTACTTAAAAATACATAGTGAGATAATGCAAGTGTATGAAAATAAATCATTTCTATACATGACAAGATATCTGTACTGGCAAAAATCTCATCAGTATGGATAATTAAATGAACTCTGCACAATGACAAAACCAGTAGACATGTCAATGTGGTGGGGAAAATTTCACAAGGCCCTAACCACTGATGAAGTGCTATAGGCAATCAATGATCACTGAGATAGGGAATCAGATTCCTCCAGGAAACCCACAATAGGTTACGAAAACTCAGTTGCTCAGCCATAAGCGCATATACATATGAACAAAATAAGTGCATCAGTATGTTGCATGTTTATGCCTCTGTATGTGTAAAAGTATGTAGGAAGTAGAGGTAATTAATTTCAGAAAGACAATAGATTGAGAGGGAGTTGGGTGTGAAAGTGGAGGAGATAATGCAAATAAATTACTCATGTTTGAATTTCTCAAAAAATTAAAATTTAAAAGTCTACATATTCAGAATTATGTACATGTTATAGTAATTTCTGGAATAATATATATATATGTAAGTGTGGTTGGCATTTTAGCTCAAAGTATAACATTAACTACAGGGCTGTGTGCCAAAAGAAAAAGAATATATTCTTTGCAGATAATTCTTGAATGGATGATTGGCTAACATATTAGCAGATGCACACTCTGCTCAAAATAAGGTTCAATATTCTTTCAAGTGCACTAGGGAGTTATTTTTCTGTTCATCAATATGATAATAGCATTCTTGTTTTTACACTGAAAGAGAAACTCATAGAGAGAATGCACATTGGTTTAAAAAAAAAAGAAGCAAAAAAATGGGGAATTTAAAAATCATTGGCAAACTGAATAAGAGCTCACCCTTTTCCACTTTATTTACAAGGAAGGTAGAAAGGTCTCCAACATGGAACCTGGAGGTTGTTCTCCTATCTGGAAAAAAATTTCCTGATCTTAGTCTCAATCATATTAATTTAATTTTAGAAGCTTGTGTGTTAGGAATTTTATATATTCACTTATATATTCATTAAGCTTCTACAGTCTTTATATGACATAAAAGTTAATATTTTAGAAAATTGCCACATATGATACAATACAGGTAACATATTACTGATTTCAAGTTGAAAAACCTAGGACTTATGGATGTTTAAAAAAATGTAAGAAATACAAATTTTCATAACTAGAATGATGAAGAGTTATGGTGATTCTGACTGAACAGCTCTTGTTTTTCATATTATGCCACTGGCGTGTAAGAGATAAGTGTAAAGAAGTAAATATAAATAATATATGTGTATAAATTTTTTATTTGTTTTATACTACCTATGATGAAGTAGTTAATCACATTTCATTTCATATTACTGTTTATTATTATCAGTGTTAATTTTGTTTGGTTTTGCTTTATTTGGAGACAGTGCCATACGGTGCAACTCAGGGTGGCCTGGAACTTGCTGTGTAGTCTAGGCTGGCAAAAAGTCACAAGACTTCCCCTATAAGATATAGAGAGAAACTTGGATGAACAAATAATACAAAATACTTTTCAGAAGAAGTCATGAGCAAACCTACTACTGTAGACTACACTGAAGTATCTATTGACACACACCTGTAGAGTTGGGATTATTCTGTAAGGGGGCAGCAATGCCTCCACCAGACATTAGAGACTAAGAAATAAAAAGCACAGTCCCAAAAATAGGTTCCTTCATTTGGAGTGACTGGCCAATTAGATCCCAAAGAGCACAAAACAATATAGGCAATCACCATGCCCTTTGTTACCTTTAGAACTTGATGGTAAGACCTTTTTGTTGAAAACACTTGAATCATAGAACATGGATAAATCGCTCAGGTTTTGACTTGGAAAATCTTTTCCTACTGGCTAATATTTATAGCACTAGATGTTTTTCTACTAACAGAATAAAAGCATTCAAGCTGCTTCTTCGGCACATTGTATAAAATCTCCCCAGATAATTGACCCATTTCATTTCTTACACATCACTGTCTTTATACAAATAGAGCATAGAATTGAGACACCAAATTACTGCTGTTAAGCAGGTTAAGCCTTTCTCCTGTTTCTCTTAACCTTTTCCTCAGTTATTGTCTTAACTGGGGTTTCTGTTGCTGTAGTATGAACCATGACTACAAGAAACCTGAAGATTATAGTCTATCTTCAAGAAAAGTTGAAACAATGACACAGAGCAGGAACTCAGTGTCTAGTACTAGATCAGAAACCATGGAGAAATGCTACTTACTCTCTAGTTCCTCGTGGCTTGCTCAATCTGCTTTCTTACACAATCAAAGACCACACACCCATTGTGAGTAGGATCATTCACATCAGTTATCAACCAAGAACACTGGTACCAATGTACCAAGAAAATTCCCACAAACATATCTGCAAGACAGGACCTATTGAGGACTTGCTTTCTTGGCAGAGTTTGGCCATCGACTTTGCCTGCATCCAAGCTTGCTGATTTTTAGGCAAAATTCTGTCTGTGACATAAACCAGGACTTTTTGCACAGTGGCTGGTTTGCCACCTTTGAGGCCAACTCCATAAGGAGTTGGGTTGGTGTCCCAATTTGTCTACTTGAGGTCCTGCCTGGTTAAAGAAGATAACCAGTTCAGGCTCCATTTCCCCACTACTAGGTGTCATCTCTAGGATTACTCATGGATTACATGGAGTTTCCATTGCACTAGGCGCACCCCATACCTCAAAAGCCCCCTAATTCCAGTCCTTTCTCCTAATATTTTCTCTTCCCCAACCTGATCTCTCCTGTTCCCAACCCCACCAGCCCTGAGTCCACCTATGAAATCTGTTCAGGTCCCTGAGAGATCCTTGCATCTCTCTTAAGTCTTCCTTGTCACTTAGGCTCTGAAGCACGATTGACTTTTACTTTATGGCTAATATCCACTTATAAGTGAGTTCATACCATGTTTGTCTTTCTGTGTCTGGGTTACCTCACTCAGGATGATTTTTTTCTAGTTCCATCTGTTTGCCTGAGAATATCATAATGTAACTGTTTTGAACAACTGAGATTTATGACATTTTAAAAATCCATTCCTTGGACATCTACCTATGGCTGAATCCCTATTGAATCCTCTACTTCCTCTTCTAACTCTTCCTTTTCTGGATGGCCGGAAGTCCAGCCATATTGTCTCCCCTGCTCAGCAATTGGGTATAAGCTACTTTATTGACATATCAGGGGGACAATTGGGGAGCAGAGTTTACGCAACATTTAGACAGTAAATTCTCAGAACAAAGCTTGCAATGAGACATGAGCAGTACAGAAATCAGCATTTAAACTACACAATAACCTTATACCTGAAATTATTTGGTTGAGGGCCATCTAGGTTGTTTTCAGTATATGGCTATTATGAATAAAGCTGCTATGAACATAGCTGAGCAAGTGTCCTCGTGGTATGGGAAAGTATCTTTTGAGTACATGCCAAGGTGTGGTATAGCTGGGTTGTGAGATACATAATAAACATAAATCATTCCCTCTGTCTCAACCTCCAAGTTCTGGGAGTATAGGTACAATACAATCTACTTGGCTTATATATAATTAAACCAAATTATTTATATAATTATATGTATAATTTATATATAATTTATATATATAAATATATATATTTATATAATTATATATATAATTATATTTATATAATTAATTATATATAATTAAACCAAATTGTTCTGCATAACATAAAGTATACATATAAGATACTTTACCATGTTTATATCATTATCATCTAAAAGAAAAAAAAGTCATACTTGACTTTGAACCAAACAAGATGTTTTATTTAGTGGAAATGATTTTACTTTCAAAAAGAGTGACAGACAAAATACCTTTATCATTATGGACTATTCATGATATTGTCTCAAAACTAAATTGAGCCTGCCATCCAAATTAAGAGAACAGATGGTATTTACTGAAATGCAATCTTAGAATTAAAAGAACTTTCATAAATTTTAATTGATTATTGGCTAGCTCAGTGTTTTCCCAATACTTTGTTTTACAAGTGACATTATCATTAGCTATGTCAATAATCTGGGGATTTGATAATATAAAACAGAACATCTACACTTGGAAGTTAGGCTTGTATCAGCAAATTTATATTGTTTGTGTGACTAATGTATTATGAGACAAAGTTACACATGAAAAATGGTCAATTTCTCATGTTGGTGAATCCTTTGCTTTTTAAAGAACAAACTTAAAATGTCCACTGATAAGCTTGTATCTTTATCTCTGTCTACCATCTATCATTTGTCTATATCTATTGTCTATCTATCATCTATTAATCTATTTTTCTATCTATATAATCTATTTACTGTACATAAGTATGTGTGAATGTGTATGTGTGCTCACATGTTGGTGGACACATATGTGTGTGCATGCACATATGAGCATACACGTGTATGTCAAGGCCTGAAGTTGATGGCCAGTGTCCACTTCAGTCACTTTCCATTTTGTTTATTGAGGCAGAGACTCTCACTGAACTCAATCTGAGAAACATTGCTATTTTCCCAAGTGTTGGAATTACAGGGAGTTGCCACCTCTACACAGCATGTACTTGTATTTGGGGTCTCTGAATTCTATTCCTCATACATTCACAAGTGATTTGTCCATTGATCCATATCTCCTCTGAAATTAATGTTTAACAGTCTACAACAATTTTATATTGTGCTATCATAGAATACTATCACAATTATCAGAAAGTTCAACTAAATAATGTTTATTATTCTAGCTATATATGATATGATGCTGAGTTGCCTTTACATATGTTAATGAAAACATCAAATTAACAAAGTAAATACAACAGCAGTTGGAGCCCCAGGTTTCTTCTATGAAATTCAATGAGGAGTTCTTCATATATATATATAATATTTCATTGTTAATTTTAGAATACAAATAATTAAAGGTTTTCATGAAACCATATAACTTAATTCAGCTTACATTTGTTACATTAATTGTTATCAAGAAAGGAGGCATGCAAATCTTCACCTCCTAGTTTTACTTTCCCTCATGGTTAATACTAACACAACGTTAGTGAATAAAACTACTATACAAGTCTAAGAAAGTATAAATGGGTACAAAATTTTAAAACAGTGTTTCATACATAAATAACCCAATAAAATGTTTAGTGTTAAATCCAAACAACAAATGTGAACTGCTAGTGTGGGGTGGCTCTGTTCTGCTTTTTGGAAATGAACAAGGTGATGGTGAGCACAGTTGTGAGCCTTCTTTAATGGATTGTCTGAAACTAGTATACTTTGCCTTTCACTGAGCTCTGTCTGGGCCTGTGCATGTGGGAGGCTAAGAAATGAAAATCCAGCATGGGTATATAAAGTGTTATCAGTAGTTAAAAAAAAAAAAAAAAACAAGTATATTTCAGCTATTTGTGAAATCCTTACACTTGCAAATGAGTGCTCTAGGCTCCCTTTCATCTGACAACAGAATGATTGGTTAGATCTCTTTGTACATCACATCAACAAGGACAACTCTCCTCAGAGTATCTGTGATGTTATCATCTGCAGCTGATAAGTGAACCACTAAACCCCAAATACCAGCAAGTGGAATCTGAACTTAATGCTGTTATGAAATATGTCAGTGGCAACATCACCCAGACAAATATTCAAAATTCCTAACATTTTTTACACAAATTTCTTAAAGATTAAGCATCCCAAGAATATGATTTTGAATTAAGAGTCTGAAAATTCTTAAAACATTTGTTAATATAATACAGGAGACTGTAGGGATATAATTATGAAACTGATAGTCTCTTAGGAATTTTAATAAAAAAAAATGTTGGGCAATAGCAAATAAATAATTTTAAAGAATGCATTAATTAAAAGTTGTCCAAACTTAATTTCTGGAAATTAAGCGTTTTCAAAGGCAATGGCTCTCAGTTCGTATTCTAATACTCTAACCTAGTTAATACTTGAAGTTATAAAACTGCAAGTTTTTTAAAAATATTAAGACACACTCTCATAGCACACTCCCTGATCCTCTTGCCCTTTCAATCTCCCTGCAACCGCTTCCAAAATGCATCCTGAGCCTTAGTTTCAGGCCTTGTTTTGTAAATGTGCCAGTTAGGACTGGCTCAGTAACACTATATTTTGATTGGATGTGGGGGTTTTGTAGTGGTCTAGCTTTGCTGGAAAGAGAAGCTTCCTTGATGAGAAGTGAGAACCACACTGATATAAGGATGAATTTTAGGTTTCTGTTAGGGTTACACTGATTTAGTGAAGTGGTAGTTATAAGTTCTCCTCCCAAGTCTGAGAATTCACTGGCCTTAGGTATTGGGTTAGGTTTGAAACCCTCTTATTGAGTGGGTTTTAAATACAGTTAGGGAGCTGTTGGCTATCTTCGACATTTGTGTGCTCCTCCTTTAGCCTTGGGATTGCCATGCCATGGTGGTTGTATTTAGGAATGAATATATATATATAACACAAAATTAATCAAAAATACCATGAATTTGAAAGAGAATAAGAAAAGGGGTGTGAGAGAGTTTTGAGAAAGAAAAGGGAAGCTGAAAATGATGTAATTATATTATAATCTAAAAAAATAAAAGAAGTAATAAAATTACTATTTCTGGTCTCTAACTTCTCCCAAATATCCTCTCTTTCTCTCTCTCTCTCTCTCTCTCTCTCTCTCTCTCTCTCTCTCTCTCTCTCTCTCCTCTCTCTCTCTCTTTCACTCTCTCTCTCCCCCCATCCCCTCTCTCTCCTCTCTCTCCAAAACAAAAACCAAAATAAAAAATTAAGATATTTAACAAAATAGAAACTCAATAAAACTAACAAAAAGAGCAGAACAGAAACCACAACAGGACTGATGCCCATATGAACTCAGAGACTGGCAGTACACACAAGACCTGCAGAGACTCAAGACAGTGTCTGACTCTGAGAAGGGAAAGTAGAAATAGGGTCCTGATCATAACCAAGTGGCTATGTGTAATTAATTCTTTCTGTCAGAGGCGATTTCATTTTGTCAGTGCTGTCTCAGTGGGCATTACCAACCACAGGCCAGCCCAGGCCCCATGCTCAGGAGCAGCATGGAAACTCTTGGGATCACAGGTGGAAGGACATAAACACTCCTGAACTTGGAGCTTTTTACTTTATTTCTCTTATCCATTTCATTATAGCAATGCTACTTACTATTTAAACGTGTAATGCCCTCCCCCAAACACCTGCTTCCTATGTGTTTGAACACTCAGTCCCCGTGGGGTCCTGAATCTCTGGGAGATGCAGTTGGGTTTTCTGGAAGTACATCATATCTAGAAGGTCATTGGACACATGTTATCCCTGGATCCTTCCTGTCACCCTCTCTCTCTGCTTCCTAGTCCTATGGCAATGTGAGAATCTAGCTCTGACACACAATCCTGTCCCTGTGAGTGGACTTGCTTGAACTTTCTGTGCCTTCTCAGGCCTGATGAAATACACCTTCTAAAACCATGAATGAAGGTACACTGTTCCTCTCTTGTTTCTGTCAAGGTATTTTGGTCAAAGCAATTAGAAAATTTTAATAATTAGTATATTATAGTTTATAAATTATTTGGAGTTAATGCTAAGGAATAAGATATATTTACTGTTTGAATAAAAAAATCCTAATTTGAAAATATTGATACTTTTTTTTAGTTTACAAAGACATCCAAGTTAAAGGTTATGGAGTATTGTGAGAGTGACTCTTACGGCATCATTGAAAGAACAGAATGAGGGTTCAGGGCCCAGGGGCAGAACATTATAATTTAATATGAGCATTTCGGTGTCAAAGTGGCAGGGGGAGACTTGTGCTTGTTAATCTAAATTGATAATTTGACTGAATTGAGAGTTCCTTAGGGACATGCCATGGAGTGTGTTTGCAAGCTTGTTTCCAGAGAGGTTTAAATTGGAAAGGAAGACTGGTCTTGAATATAGTAGCAAAATTCATTCCATGGACTGGGGTCGCAAACTGCGTAAGAAATGAGGAATGAGCAAGCAGGTTGAGAACCAGCATTCATCTCTCTCATCTGGAGCAAATGTAAACCAGGAAGGTTTTACACACGTAATAGAAAGATGGTTTAAGTTCTCTACTTTTTAGAAAAGTCTTGTACATTTGCTTTCACAACACTAAATTTCATCTTTGCAAAACATTTTAAGCTGGTCCATGTTCTGTAATTTTGATGGGCAAATGAATACTCACCACATTTGGAAGTCCTGTATATAAGCTGATATACTTTAAAATTATGAAATCATAGATCTCATTTTTCTAGCTTCTTTTATAGTTTTGTTAAGGTGTTTAACTATTGCATATAAGCTACTTCTATGAAAAAATAAATAATAGTGTATTCAAACTTCAAAAAAAAATACCAATACAAAAAAATTAAAAAAAATAAAAGTAGGTATATAATAAACTTACATAAAATTAATATGCATCTACAAGCATCAAAAACATCCTCCTTATGGAGTAATGGCTATTACTTTAACAACAATAGAATATGAATTATTGCTTATGTTTGAGTGATATCTTCATTAAAAAATTAATTTGTCCTTAATACCAGAGTCCTCATTCAAAATCAAGGCTAAAGTCACTTGTCCTTCAGAGACAGGCCAAATAGATCTTCTCACCTACAAAATTAGGTTAAAAAATATTTGCCCTGCCAATATCCGTTTGGATCATGTTATGTCAAAATGCACCCTACACACAAACACCACCCACACAGTCAACACCATTTCCAGTTGCCTTCCCTCACCAGGCTTCAGGGGTCAGACAGATGCAAAGGGAGACAAGCTACGCTGTTCACTGCTGACCTCACTCTCATGCTTCTGCAGTGTGGAGCTTGTCACCCAACTTTTCTGCCCTTCAGTTTTCACAGGTGTGAGGTGTAGCTGAGAAATGCTCCTAACTACCTCACACAGCTGTCAGAACAAACAAAGAGCATTAGGTATGGCTCGCTTTGCTATGTTTCAATTTCATTCTCCAAAAAGCAGTAACTTGTACTTGTAAAAGTCCTCTGTCCAGTCACTCCTATGACTAAAATTGTGTAATTACTGCATATTTTTAATAAGGATATTAGGCTAGAGATTTTTAATTTCTGTTATGTTGTTTGCCCAAACTCAACTATCTTAAAAAGGAAATAATGGCTAATATTGCTAGTGTAGTACACAATGTCGGTCCTCTTAGCTCATTGTGATCTTGGTCAGACGTTTGCCAATAGAAAATCATGACAAAGCTATTTCATGGGTGGGAACCGTGCGAAACTACTTCAATATAGAACTTTTTTTTTTTTTTTTTTGGTTTGTCTCTTTTCTTCTTTTTTTGTTTCAAATTCAATAGTATTTCTATTGAATAATCAGCCCTCCTGAGCAATCATTTCTGTTTGTAAAATCATGGCATGGACTAACTATTGATATTTTTACCCCTACAAAATGATCAGTATTTCAGTTTAAAAATGTCCTTTAATGTCAAGGTAACTGAGCATGGAGTGCTTTACTTCCCTTCATTAGTCCCATAAATATTTTGTTAGTATACATTCAATAAAATATTTCAAACAAAAATCATTTGTGTATAGATAAACAGTGCAACCCTTGTAACCTGGAAATAGGTTCTTTGTTTTAACATGAAGAACAGTGTCTTAAACGCTAGTAAAAAGCTCAATTATTTTTTATGTAAATTCCATTCAGAATAACAGGGTGCCGATGAATATTTATACAGGGTGCTGATGAAAATTTATACAGTGTTGGGAAAGCTAGCGACTTTCCACTCCACGCAGGGAGTGCCAGGAGAAGATGTTCTCAAGGTTGTGTTTTGGCAAACTCCAGTTACACAACAGTAACACAGATTCCAGGGAAACACACATTTTCTCCCAAGAGTCCCATGCAAAATCAAGGTGTCAACTCAGTGACTCATTTTCAGTATAAATAAGACTACTTTGCTGAGTAAATTTCATCCTTAAATTAGATACCTCATCAAAGTTATATTTTTAACTTGGTATAATTTTTCTTTTTTCCTAAGTATGAATTAATATATGATAATACTTAGTTCTACATATCGTATTTATTTAAAAATCACAAGCATTTATGATCCATATTCCATTTTGTAAAGCTGAGTAGAACAAAGATAAAAATCCAGTGTTCCCTCATCTCACAGCTTGTAACCAAAGAGCCCAGTACAAGAACTATCCAGATTTGTTCTTGTCAATCAAGTCAGATGGTTAAGTTACTTGAACAATGTGAATTTTTTAAGGTTTAATTCCCATTCGATCCCACTATTCTTAAGGGCGATGGTGCAACATAGTAATATTACAACACTAGAAGCTTAGCAGTGTTGTCAGATTGAATTCAAAAGCCATGAGTAACATCCTACCAAGGCCAACACTCATAGCCAATGAACCCAGGAAGAAACAAATTCAAGTCCTAGAGTGGAAACTTCTGCACTGGCTCTGTTCTTAAACACAAATTTAAGGGTGTGGGCACTCCTTTTATTTTATTCACTGTTGTGCATTGAAATTTAATATTAATTAATGTTCAAATATAATATACAAATCTTGCATAATATGTGCTTGGAAAAGAAGGAAATAACTCCATTATGAACCCATGATGCTATGTTAAACCCATTTAAACTCAAGAATATTTTATTTTCTTAGCCTGAAGAAAAAAATAACTTTATTATCTCAGATATCTATTAACTCAGAATAAACTTTTAAAATCATTGATACTATATTTTTATTTGCCCTTGAATGAATGGATGTATATAAAAGTTCTGAGCATTGTGTTTAAAATGAAATAATGTTAAAAAAAAACACACACAAAATTCGACCTGGGAACATCATGGTACCGCAGGAGTGGTATGAAGCATTAGAAGAGGCATCGAATGAAGAGGGATCAACCCAAAGGTTTCAGGACCTCAATGAAGGGGAAGCGAGGGAGGCAGGTAACTGACAAAGGCCACCTGATGGACGTTCCAAGTCATCAAAGCTAACAGAAGAGAAAGAAGTCTAAGTGCGGAGGTACCATGCCATCCATTTCTCTTCTTACTGGGAAAATAAGGAACACAAACTCGTTTACCTTACCCCAGTGTGTGTTGCATGAAGGAAGCAGTAGTTGTTAGGAAATTCTGAATGTGAAGATAAACCTGTATTCAGAGATCTTAACCTGTTAGAAAAGCAAGGGGGACCCTGTCTTCAAATAACAGACAATTATATCAAGATAAAAAAGTAGGACTTAACAGTGAGAAGGCTTTTAAGTAAGGCAAGTGTGATTAACAAAGGTGAGTTGTATGCACATAAAGAATCCATTAGCGATCTTAAATGTCTGTATGTGCGTGTGTGTGTATGTGCACATTCATGCATGTGTATGTGCATTGGAGATTGATAATAGATGACACATTTATATAATACAGATTTTATAGATAACTATAGATAAATGCAGTAGTAGGCCATATAGATATAAGGTAAGGGAAAAACTAATAGAAAAGCCAAATGATAATTATTCAGGCTGGAGAGATTGCTCAGTGGTTAAGGGCACTTGCTGTTCTTGCAGAGGATCGAGTTTCGGTTCCCAGTGTCCATGTGGTACTTTATATCCATCTATATGGGCATTTCATGGGCATTGATGCCTTCTTACTACTTCCACAGACACTAGGCATACATGTTGTGAATAATCAAGCAGGAAAACCACTCATACACACAAATAGTTTAAAAACTTTAAAGTAATTATTGTTGAAGCAAGAGTTAGCACTCTGAATATATTATTAGCTATAGACGCAGAAAATCTGTTATCTCTAGAAGTTGAGAAAGAAGCATACCAGGAGGAAAGTATGTACATTAAGGTGATAATTATGGAATTCTTGAAAATGCCCAAATAGTTACAGATTATACCCAAGTGGAATCAATTAGGTGGTCCACATGTGTTCACTACAGAGAATATCTTTGATGAAAATAGGAAGAAGAATTTTCCTTCTGGTAGGCTTGTGTTAAGTTAATTAAACTCAGTGATTTGCTTCACAATATAAAAAACATATTATTAAGATATATGCATACTGCATGGAAGTGTAAAAATAATCATCAAGTCTCTAAGAGGATTATGAGACACTTGAGTAGAGTTGGCACCAAGGCAAAGGCAAAACAAAACAACAAACAACAACAACAAAACCAACCATGCCATAGTAAAGAGCCAATAACAAATTAGGGCTTGGAGATGTCAATGTACAGTTAAAGCACATACTGTTTTTGCAGATGACCTGATTCAGTTCCCAGTGTCCACCTCAGCAAATTAATACCCTCCATAACTCTATATCCATGTACTCTCCAGGTATCTACACACACACACACACACACACACACACACACACACACACACACACGCACACACACGCATACACATACTTGTAAATTTTAAGGCAAAAAGCAGAGATATTGGTGGCAGGTGCAGGTTCATGGGGTTCGAAAGATGAGGTTCTCAATGCATTCTGAGAAGGAGGATTGTGTTCCAGAGCTACGCAGAAATGTTCATCTTCAAGAGTGGCCTGATTGGGAGGAAACACTTAGAGCAATGTATTAGAAATACCCAAGCAGAGATCATCCAAGATGGTATCGATCACACACTGTGTCTGGTCTGCAGAACAGCAGTGACTGCACAGCCACCAAAGGACCATATTGAGATCTACAAAACACAATGCTGGTGTTTCCCAGAAAGAAGAAAATCCTGTCATGTGGATTGTCCATGCCCTCCCACCACAGAACCATGGGACCACACTCCAGTGAGCTCACAAGGACCCTGGGTCACCACCACTGCTGCAGCCATTGCTTTTTGGGTTGCAGCCTGGCACAGTAAAAGCCAAAGAGATGGCATTAGAGGAGAGAGTGCTGTTCAAGTCGAGCCGAGCAAGGACTGCACTGCCCATACCACAGGCCTCAGGGACTTCCTCTCACGGGCCAGGGCTACACTCAATATCAAGAGCTGGATCATGGAGAAGTGGATAGTAGGGGCAGCACCGAGGAGGGTGGGCATGGCAGATGGAGCACATAATGGAACCAGAGACTCGAGAGGCACAAATCAACAGAACCACAAGTTCCCCAGGAAAAGAAGCTGAGCTGGGCCAACATCAATGGTTTCTGCGAGCTACTCAATGAAGACTCTGAGGAGCCTCCACTTGCCACCTGTTTGATGGCCCACAAGATCCAGTACCCACAGAAGTAGGAGGCCATCCAGGCCTTGATGGCCAGTAACAATCTGGCGAATTAAACAGGAGCAAAACAGGTCATGAGTATGTGGGAAGAGGTGAGCCAGCCCTGGAGACATGGGAGACTGAGCGATGGCCCTGCCTTGAGGACCCAGGAGCTGGAGAGCTGGTCCTGCCCTGAAGGCATAGGAGCCAAGAGCTGGCCCTGTATTGATGACATGGAAGAGGGTGAGCCAACCCTGCCCTGAGGATACAGGAGAAGGAGAGCCAGTCATGCCATGATGACATGGGAGAAGGAGAGCCAGCCCTGCTCTAAGGACACAGGAGAAGGAGATCTGGCCCTGCCCTGAGGGCATGGGAGCAGAAGAGCCAGCCTTGCCATAGTGATACGGGAGCTAGAGAGCAGGGCCCTGCCTTGAGGACAAGAGAGCGGGCCCTGATCCAGTGCTCTGTGTAGACCTCACCCCAACATCTACCCCATGTATTACCTGCTGGAACACATAAAAGGGCTGGACTTAGAGATTCAAAGGTTAAAAAATCTCCTCAACACAAAGCAACAACAGTATATCTGACAGCAGTCCCACTGAGAATCCAGTAACAATAGCGTATCCTTCAAACCAGACCCATGACTCGTAGCAATGAACATTTGAAAGTAAGTATATGTGGACAATAGGCTATACTGCGTGATACACTACAGCTTCTGTGACAAGAAAAATAAAAAGCAAAGATTTTGTTGGTGAAAGTTATAGAAATCATTAAATTTCCCTGAAGTTGTAGCTCAGTACTGGATAACTTACCCTGCATGCACAAGGACCTGATAGTAATCTAAACAGGATAGAGAAAAATGGATAAACACTGTCCACACATGACAAAGAAGAGAAAGTGAAAGGAACGGATGAGTCCAGCTCCTCCTCCCTTGACACTCTTTAGGAGACACTTCTGCAGGAAGAGAGAGCTTTAAACCTTTAATACCATAATACTGAGTATTAATTTTCAATATAAATTTTAGAGGACCACTCAGGCCAGGGAAGCCAGTAGGCTGTCGGTCTTCACTGCTCCCTCCACTTCTCCAGATCCAGTTGCCCGCTCTCATCCCCAGCTCTGTAACAGACCACTTTCTGTGGCTTCCCTTTTCTCTCTAGCCCCTTCCCTGGCTCCCCCAATGGAGGAAGACCTTCTCTTCCACCCTTCTTTCCCTACACTCATCACTGTATCTCATCACACAGCTCCAAGAGGCATTCCCTGGACACCCACAAGCCACTTTGGACAGGCAAGCAAGTAGGTTAACGTCATCTCTCTCTCTTCTCCTCCAAAGCCATTCCCTCAGTCTCATCCACAGCTTTGTAGCAGAACACTGTGGCAGCCTCCCCTTCCTTTTTGACCCCCATCTTTAAATGATCACACAGACCTAATGCTTCTACCTTGCTTCACCCACTCATCCCATTATCTCAATAACCAAAATCATCA
This sequence comes from Acomys russatus, assembly GCF_903995435.1. Taxonomy (NCBI): domain Eukaryota; kingdom Metazoa; phylum Chordata; class Mammalia; order Rodentia; family Muridae; genus Acomys; species Acomys russatus. The sequence continues at coordinate 64,906,394 of NC_067144.1, read as the reverse complement.
GGCATTCCTTGGGGAGCCATAGACCACTCTGGCCAGAGAAACTAGTAGTTTGCATGTATCTTCACCTCTCTCTCATCTCCTCTAAATCCAGTCCATCAGTTTCACCCCTATATTCTCAGTAGATCACCTCCTCCGCCTTTTTTTTTTTTTTTTTTTTTTTCTCTATCTACAGTGGAACACCAGACAAATCTTCTCTTCCAACTTTCCACCCACTCTTCCTGTTATTCCGGCCCCCAGCTCTAACAGGTATTCTTTTGAATCTCTGGTGGCTTGAATGAGAGTCCACCCCCACCCCCGCCCCAGAGGAGATGATATGGCAATTCATAGTCTCTAGTCAATAAAAATGTTTGGAAATAATTTAGAGGTGTGGCCTTGTTGAAGGAGGCTCTTCAATAGGGGAAGGGTTTGAGGTTTCTGAGTCAGTACCATTCCCAATGAGTTCTTTCTTTGGCTTTTGCCAATGGATCAAGATGTACCCTCCAATTAAAGGATGCATCTGCCTGTCGCCACACCCCTTGCCATGATGGTCATTGACTCTAACTGCCAGGAACCATGACTCCCAAATTAAATGCTTTGTCTTATAAAAATAAATTAAAAAATAAATTTTGGAGGAAACACAAACATAGAAATTGCAACAATAATCTAAAACTTAGTTAGAAAAACCAATAATATAAGTAATTCTCATTGCAGTATGAGAGATTTGTTAAAACAACTGTACATTAATTTTTACAAAGTTACTGAATTTTAGTGTTCTTATTTTATATTTTTAGATCAAACTTTATATACAAATAAATTTATGTAATCTTACATGAATTGCATAATTTTCCTAAACATGTGTACCTATGACTAAACTTATAAATTAAGTTTAGTAATATATTGATAACAATGCCAAGATAGAATAATTGTAACATCATACTGTAATAAAAATCACCAGAAGCACTGCTTTTATGCCTAAGCATCACTAATTAATAAGATAAGTATTATGTGAGCACAGATACTAGAATCTACTGAAGCCAATCAGGAATCTGTGATGGCTATGGTAAGTAACCTTTAAACTTCATAAATTACTGATTTGTGAAAATTTCCATTGACTACCTTCAGGCCAAAGTATATCAGCCCAATTTTCATTATTATTTGGCAATACTAAAGGCTATATATGTGTATAAGGAAAAGAGGCCACATACTGTCTTGGAAGCTGAAAGTCCAGGATTGGCCAGCCATATGTGTTTGACCTATAAAAAGGGTCCCATGGTAAATTCTCTCAGGGTAGGAGCAAGCACAAGAGGAAGTGATTCTTTCTGAAAAGACATGCCATTAAAGGGGAGTGTTGTCTCCCATTCTCTTCCAAGGACAAATCCCCAGTTGACCTAAAGGCCTTTATGTAGCTCCTGCTCCTCAAAGATTTAACACTACTTTTCATTACTTCTTTTCAAGCATGAGGCTTCTGACACATGAATCCTTAGTTAGACACAAAGAAACCTCTAAGACACAAGGCACAGCTGGGAGTGGGAATTTTACACACAGAAAACCAAATTTAAAACAAGGGGAGGTGGCAGTGGGCCTGAATCCCATGGAATATTCACCCATAATGAAAAATCTCACTGGGGTGATTAGGAGTCTAAAATACTCTGAGATGTGAGAGAGAGAGAGAGAGAGAGAGAGAGAGAGAGAGAGAGAGAGAGAGAGAGAGAGAGAGAGAGAGAGAGAGAGAACAAATGCATTTTGACGAAGCTAAAGAGTTAAAATATATAATAAATTTTAATGATGCCACAGCTTTACTGCAGAATTTGAAAACTTCCATTTGATTTTTATTCTATTTTCATTTTATTTAGTAAAGGCTCAAGGATGTGTTAAATTAGAAAACCTGGCCTCAGAGCACTAAGAGGCAGATAGTTGGGCTCAGTGGCACATGTCTGTAATCCCAGCACTCAGGAAGGAAGAGGCAGGCAGATCGCTATGAGTTCGAGGCCAGCCTGGTCTACAAAGAAAGTCCAAGACAGCCAAGGCAACACAGAGAAACCCTGTCTCTATAAAACTTAAGGAAAAAAAACTTTAGATGCACACAGTCCAGAAACATTTTTTAAAACTGAACACTAAAACTTTTAACTTTTCAGACTGTTTTTCTTGTGTAAGGATAGTTACCCAAGAACCGGATGTAAGGCCTAGACGAAGGAGCAATGATGTAATTGGGATGGGCAGGGACCAAAGAGCAAAGATGAAGAGAGAATTCGGGCCACGTGAACTCCACAACATGCTTCAAAGTGAATTTTAAAAGAAAGGTCTGTGTTGTGTTTATACTTTTACCAGTGACAAAGGTTGCAGTGCATAAATGAGAGATGTTACACTAACTAATGGATCACTCTTTTACCCAGAAACTGAGATTGGAGTACAAAAACCAGCTAAAAATGAAGCAAGCCAGAAAGGTAACATACTCTTCTCCCTTTTTCTTGTTAGTGTAGGATTTAGGAGATATGTTTACAGCATATTCATGGGCAGGGGGAACATACATATGTTGTTTTATAAATATACATGGACAGGTGAATGGATGGATGGATGCATAGACAGATAGATAGATAGATAGATAGATAGATAGATAGATAGATAGATAGATAGATAGACTGACAGACAGATAAAATATAGACAATTGAGAATAGATATACATACACCAGAAATAAATTAAGAAATTTCCTAAAGTCCATCTAACAGAAGAAATAAAACTTTTATGTAAAATAACTGTGCTCCCACAACCACTACCTGTAGGAGACAACTCTGTTTCATTTCTTTTCACAAACAGATACTCCTACTCCTGTGGGGTCGTGGCTTCTGAAGTCTGGTAATGCAGCAGATTCCACAGGAAAAGAGGCTCCATACTGAAATCCAGTGAAGAAAGCTGTTGCCCCATTCAGACTGGTTGAGGTATCTTGGGAGGAGACAGGGTGTGATCAAATACTTTTGGATATGGTTTGGCCTACACAGATGCTCAAAACTGAAACCCAGCCAATCATAGCAGTTCCTGCCCACACATGCAATCATTGACATCTTGGAGTTTAGTTTGATAGTTTCACTGTATGCTTACAATGAAAATACACAATTCTGTCTTCTCAGGATGAAGAATTTTAAGGGACCAGGTAGGTATTTTCAAGCTGTCAATGATCTCTAGGATCTACCACCAATTTTTAATTGTGATACTTTGCCAGGACTCACAGTTCCTGGCCAATAAATATTTCTACTTTGAGAGAGAAAAAACTTACAAGTTCAGTGAACATTCTTTCATCAAAAACTTAACATTTTGCTCAATCAAATTAAGTACAATCTTCCTTTTAAGAACCCAACTGTACTCACTATCTCAGAATTAGCTCTAATACAAAGCATCTTACAAGGATAACAAGGGTATCAGAGTCCATGGCATGCTCCTCCTGATGATTTCCAGAGGACCCCTGGTCTGCTCATGAATGGTTCGTATATCCTGTGCTCAGCACATACTCATGGCATTCCAGACGGCATGGACAGGTTACCCATGATTGTTTCCTAAGCCTCAAAACACTTGCAATATGCAAGAAAAAATATACTTGTAAATTTTAGTAGACAAAAACAGGTTGCCACGTGTGCATGCTTAAATGAAATAAAAAGCCACTAGACTTAAAAGATGTGTATTTTCCTATGGTTGCAAAGGTCGGAAATGTTTGTGTCTCCTTAAAATTCTTGTCTTAAACTTAATTCTCCAGGTCAGGGAATTAAGTGGTGAGGCCTTTGAGAGTTGACTGTGTCACGGGAAAGCAGTTCCCCTAGGGGGAAAATGCTTGATGTGGTTTGGCTAAGGTTTTAGTGTGTGCACTGAAAAGTCCGTGTGGCTGAAGATCAGACATCATTAAGGCAGTGTTGAGATGATGGAAACTTTTCACTAGATGGAGTCCAGTGAAAGGTAATGAGGAAACTGATGGACTATTCTGGAGAGTGATTAGTAAACAACCATCCTTTAAACAAAAGGGGTTTTAACTCCATCAGTCAGAGAAAGCACGTGTGTGTGTGTGTGTGTGTGTGTGTGTGTGTGTGTGTGTGTGTGTGTGTGTGCTTGTTTTGATTTAGGAGATTTTGAAAACAAAATCTCTGCATCTAAACGTATTTTTTAAAAGCTCATTTTGTCAAACTGCCTTCTTCATATTTATGTTTATACCCAGAGATGTGCCCTGTTCCTAACCTTGGTCACAGAAGTTTCTTCTTGCAGAAGGTGATTTGTTCAGAAACACATTACTGTTCAAAGTGTGGAGAAAGCAACAGAGTGCTCAGCTGGAGAAGGAACATGTTCAGCAACATGTCCAAAGACACAGGACCATTTCAGAATATGGAATATGAGATTCCAACCTTAGCCAAGGAAATAATGGCTGTTGATAACTGCTGGGAGAACAAGATGCACTTTTTTTTTTAGAAGTGTGGACATTAGCAGGTTTCCCATGCCACAGCGGATGGCCTGTTCCCATGTGCACATGGGTAGCACTATATGGACTCAAAGAGTAATACATAAATAATTCTATAAGGAAAATATAGAGTTAGGAGTGTGATACAGAGTTAGCAGTTGCAGAGCGTGATACATAGATATAATAAAGATGAGGTGTAGACACGTATGATATTTTCAAAGAATGAAATTTAAATATAAAGATGCTGGGTATATCATAAATGCACAAAATACATACAGATAATCTATTACTGCAAGAATGGGTACCTATGAAAAAGGTAAACTTAGCACCTGACAGCCTGGTCTCATGAGAATACTATATAATCTCTTTTGCACATCTTCTCAGCATAGTTTTCATCTACCATAATTCCTTCAGTGGAGATGGAGCACGTGTGAAACTAAATTAGTCTTTTTCTTTCCCTGTCATTGTTGTTGTTATTACAAATCCCGAAGCCTCTTGCATTTAATGGTATCAACAGAACTCATAGCAATGAGGTGTCTATGAAAGAGGCCTGCAGAATCTCATATCCTCACTTTACTCTGAGAACAGAGCTGTAAGTCCCCAAACATCAAGAGAGAACCAATTTCATTAACAAATCTCAGGACTCTAATCTTCAGCAAGCCAGGCTCCAGGACTGTGAGAAACGCACCTCTATTATGAGGGAATAACGCAGTCTGTTATTTTACGGCAGCTGCAAGAAGGCATTGTGAGGTTATCTGTCAAAGGAGCCATTCTTCTCCTGTTCTGAAGTCTTGAGTCTAAAACCTGAGCAGGCTTCCTGCTTCCCCCTTGTATGTACTATCTAGTCCTAGGCTCTATAAGGAATCATCTCTTACCAGAATCAATACACTCCTGTTTCATCCATCTTGATTTTCTCCTTGTGGCTGAGGAAGAAGAAGCAGAAGTGGGATAGAGAATGAGACAAGTAAGAAGCCATGAGAGTGAATTCTTCACAGTGTTTTAGACAGTAAGTGCTACTATGTTTGCTATCTTTGATCAGAATGAATAAATAGGCTTACTCCTGCTATCCTGAGGATCAAGAGTCATTAAGTAGTTAATAAATAATTAATTAATTTTACATCCTGACTGCAGTTTCTCCTCCCTCCTCTCCTCCCATCCTCACCACCCCCCCAACACCCACCTCTGTTTCTCTTCAGAAGAGGGAAGCCCTCCCATTGATATCAACCACCCCTGGCACCCCAAGTTACCATAAGACCAGGTGAATCTTATATTGAGGGTAGACAAGGCAGTCCAGTGGGGGGAAAGGGTCCGAAAGGTAAGTAACAGGGTCAGAGACAGGCCCCGCTTCCACTGTTAGGAGTCACACATGAAGACCAAGCTACATAACTGTGAAATGTGAAGATGGCCTAGGTCAGTCCTCTGTGTGCTCCCTGGTTGGCAGTTCAGTCTCTATGGACCACCAAAGGCTGAGGTTAGTTGATTCTGTAAGTTTTCTTGGTATAGTCTTAACCCTGCTGGCTGCCTCAGTCTTCCCTTCCCCTCTTCTGCAGGATTCTCCAAGCTCCATCCAATGTTTGGCTGTGGGTTTCCATATCTGTTTCCATAGATAACTGAGTAAAGCCTCTCTGATGATGATTATGTTAGCCTCCTGTCCGCAAGTATAGCAGAATATCGTTAGCAGTGTCAGGGTGGGCTCCCTCTCATGCTGTCAGTCTCAAGCTGGAACAGGCACTATTTAAATACTACCTCAATTTATGCTCCATCTTTACCTCTGCACATGTTGTAAGCAGGACAAATTGTAGGACTCTCTACCATACCAGAAGGACACTTGCTCAACTATGTTCATAGCAGTTTTATTAATAATAACTCAAAGCCTTGAGACAGACTAAGTGTCCCTCAGCTGAAGAAGTATAAAGAAAATGTGGCGTATTTACACAATGGAGTGTTGTACAGCTATTAAAAACAAAGACATCAAGAAATCTGTACTCAAGTGGATGGAGCTAAAACAGATCATCCTGACTAAGATAATCTAGATCCAGAAAGTACAAACATGCAAACATCGTATGTACTCACTTTTAAGTGATTATTAGCCATAAAGAAAAGGATAGCCATGCTACACTCCTCAGACCCCATGAAGTTAAGTAACAAGGAGGCACAAGGGGAGACATATGAATCTCACTGAGAATGGTAGAGTAGGCAGTGAATGCGCAGGAGGAGAGGATGGGGCCAGAGTGGAGATAGAGATGAGAACAGGAGGGTTCAGGAAGGGAGAGGATGGAGGAAGGGAATACTCAAAGAAACAACTGGAAGGGGGGACATCTCTGGAATGAACTAGAAAGGTAGAGCAATAGAAATCACAAGGAATCTATGAGAGAGACCCTAGCTATGTCTCCTATCAATGGGAGACATGGATCCCGAACTGGCAATCTCCTAAATCCAGGCAAACATCCATTGGAATGCTGAGGAGCGAAAATTTCATTCCCCAAACTCTCTTCATACAGGCCTTGAATTATATTCCTTCTGTACCAGAGTCAGAGTTCCATTGAACATGTCTCCAAAATCTAAATGGAGCATCACATTTTGCTCTCCCCTATTGTGAAATCTTGAGTATCATATTGCTTGCATTCTGATCTTCAGATGAAGGAAATCAGAGTCCCCTTAAGTTATGCAAATATCTTCCTGCTTTCACACTCAACGGTGTCAGCATCTATTTCCTTTTCCTTTAGAGCACAACACAACAGAATTGACCAATTTCACAGCATTTATAATGTACCACTTATATTTTTTCCTATTTATCTTCAGCCACATATATTTCATTTAAAATATTACCAAAGCTATGTTTTCCCTCTTCGTTTTTACTGTAACCATGATCGAGTAATGGGACTAGGCAGCTGAGAACCTGGAGAGATTTCTGCATTTTGTAAATAATTCTCACCACACTAGGAAAACAGTTTTATCCCTACAGTGGGTGAGGGGATGACTGCCAGATTTTAGTATGTCTCAGGGTTGTATCTATACATCGTGTTTGGACTATAAATCAAGCAACTTTGACTTTACTCAAATGACTTTGCAGATCTCATGGCACAGGGTAGAATTTTGGTAAATAAGGTCATTATGTTTAGTCTCTGAAGAAGCACAGATAAGTGCACAGCACAAACTTAGGAAGTGGAACAAAGCTATTTTAATAAGAAACAACAACAACAACAACAAAAAAAACCCAACCAACCAAAGAAAAACATGAGACCTTCTAAAAACAAGTTTCTTATAAACTACTGGACTTTACTAGAAAATAAGTATCAAACTGTGAGTTTCAGTATAATGAGGTGTCTATCAACAGCTCCATACCACCCAAACCACCAAAAGAACTCCACAGGCTGTGAGGTGAAGGAAGGAAGGAAGGAAGAAAGGACGGAAGGAAGGAAGGAAGGAAGGAAGGAAGGAAGGAACGGAGAAAAGGAGGGATAAAAAGATGCAGCAGAATGTTCACTAGGACACCTGTAAATGCCTCTGATCTCACTGGTGATTGCAAACAGCCAGGCATGGCAACTTGCATCTCTAATACCAGCACCTGAAGATTAGTGCAACACAGCTCAAATATATAGAAATATCTGATACCTATATTCTTCCCTTATCACAATATTTAAATTTTCTTTTTTCCTTTCCCATTTGATCAAACACCTAAGTTATTAAATCTCAGAATATATTTGTGAATTTACCTTCATAATTTGAAGGGATTCAAATGGTTTTTGTTCAACAGTATGTAAAAACGAAATGGTAAATGTCATTATTATAAGTACACATTGTGCTAATTAATTAGCTAAATGGCAGGCGGCATAAACAAAGGGAGAAACGTTGTCTTCAAACTTATGGTTCAGAGAAACACTTTCATCAGCGATTGCAGCACATATACTGTTCCTAAGGCATCACTAGCTTATAGTGGGAGAGAGACAGCACCCTCTGGGTAAGCAAGAACGAGGCACAAGCACGAAGGTGAATCTATAATGTATTATATGAAGCTGTGCAGTCTAGAGTTGAAGGATTAGTCAACGGCAAGACAGAGAAAGGCTGTGTATCAAGGGAAAGGACGTGTTTGAAATAAACCTTAGGAACACATTAAGCTTGGCAATAGAATCCCTTGTATCTAATTTGCATTTCAGATGGAACTGTGGGGACACTTTTAAGAGGACAATTTCAAGGACTGAGAGATCAGGCTACCTACAGCCTTTATTTTATTTTGGTTTTTGTTGTTGTTGTTACTGTTGTTGTTGTTAATTTACTTATTCACATTACACACCAGTCAAAGCCCTCTCTCTGCTCTCCTCTCAGCCCTCTATTTCCCCTTCTCTCCCTCCCTAATCCTCAGAAAAGGGGAGCCCCCCTACCTACCCATCCCAGCTCATCAAGTTGCATCAGGACTGAGTTCCTCATCCTCCCCTGTGGCCTGGCAAGACAGTCCTGCCAGAGCAAAGTTATTGAAGCAGGCAACAGAGTCCATGTCAGAGACAGCTCCACTCCCTTACTAGGGAACCCACGTGAAGCCTGAGCTGCCCATCAACTACATCTACATAGAGGACCTAGGGCCAGTCCATGCATGGTCTTTGGTTGGTGCTTGAGAATCCACAGGTCCCTCTAGGCCTTGGGTAGTTGGCTTTCTTGGTCTTGTGGAGCTCTTGTCACTTCTAGGTCATTTATCTCCCCCACCCCCCCACAGCATGGCCACTTTCCCACTAGACTCCCTATGCTTCAACCCATGTTGGGTTGTGAGTCTCGGCACCTGTTTGTGGAGCACACCTGTAAGATTGGCTGAAGGAGGCTGAGGCAGGATGAGTGGGAAGCAAGAGTTCAAGACCAGCTTGGGCTGTATTTACAACCTTTAAAGAAAGAAGAAACCCAAACCGAGAGAGAATTGGAGGGATTGAAATGGAAGGTGTACAGTTTAAAATGTCAGGGGCTGTCTTAGTTCATTTCATCAGTTTTCAAACAAGTTCAGTGTTAAGAAAGGGTGCAGCCCAGGGTAGAGCAGCTGCCACAATCACAGTCAGATGAGAGACTAACTTTCTGCTTCAAAGATAACAGTTTCTCCCTCAGTTCATGTATGCTGGAAGAAGCCAACAAGTTCCTTTTACAGGGATCTTTCTTTTCTTCACATCCCAGTCACCAGCTAAAGGTTCACTGTTCATGAGCACATAGGAGATTAGGTATGAGCATACAAAGGCTGAGGAACAACATGAATTCAAGTCACAGTAGGAATTCAAAATACATAGGTAGTTGTTTCATAGCCAGAGAGTAAAAATGTTCAGCTTAGGACAGTCTCTAGCTTTTTAATCCTCTGGTTAGGTGATGTGTCCAGGATGGGCCAATGGGATCAATTTGATCAACTCTGAGGAACAAGAAAAGCCATTCATCATTGAACTTGATGTGTTTGATGCACATGCGCATGCATGCACTTAAACAAGGGAGAGTGGATAGTTAGAGGTGAGGCTGGGAGTCTTCACTTTGGCAGAAGAATAGCATCCTCTCTTCAGAGATCTTCATGTTGAAGGCATAATGAATTCATTAATTTAAAAGATGACATTATCCTAGTTATTCAAATGTCAAAATATAAACAGAGGATGCTTACAAGAGAAGATAGAAAGAAGCATGATCCATGGTGATGAATAAGAAAGAGTGGGAAGTTCAAAGATTATGCACTAATGACCTTAAAACTAAGCAGCTATACACAGAATGCTCTAGAAGGTGGAGAGAAGAGGCACAGTATCACCTTTAGATATCCCCTGCCTTCAAAGACATCCTAGTTAATGAAATATGACCTTCATAAAATGTAAATGGTAAGGTAATAGCTCCACGCACTGAAAGCCACTTAATTGGTTACAATCTTGTGCAACAGTAATAAAAATCAAGTAGAAAGTCCATATAAGAGCCAAACCCACAGTACGGATTGAGGAAGGAAGAGGGATTTGGAAAGGTACTTTGGAGAAAACAGCTCCTAAAGAGCAAAGGACAGGAAGCAAAGCAAATATGCCATTAATAGCTTCATAAATTAATCTAAGTATTAACACACATTCAGATTCAACATAGATGGAAAATGTTCACAGAAGCCATTAAGTTACTCTCCAAGTGAGCTTCTTTCACAAAGATCTTGTGAAGAAGATATTGCTTTTTCTTGCCTACAAGAAATCACACTAAAATTAAATACTCATAATAATGATCACTTCCCTCAAAAGATTCTCAGTAATAAAAATTAACAACAGCAATACAGAAAGAAATCCAAAGGAAGAATATACAAAGCAAACCTGGGAACAATCAGATAGGCAGTTTCTGGTTATCACAGACTATGCTATGAGCACCCTCCCCTATTGGAAAAGCACTAGAAAAGCAAATTACCCCCAAAGACTGCCACAGGAGTTCTTCTTGGCTCACTGTGTCCTTGCCTAGATCTATATTTAAGTAAGCCCTCTCTGAAGTTAATGTCAGAAGTCTGTGGTTGTAGCTGTGACATTAAGGTTTGCTTTTCCCAATTTAGAATGTCATGTCTAAGAAAACTAAAGACACCAAACATCTGCTTGAAAAATGAAAATTAAAACATACAAAATACACTTTTAAAGAAATTGTGTATAGTTTCCTTTCTGGCTATCACATCACCTAAAATGTATTAAACTCACAAGAAAACAAAAACTTCTTGAAAACTGAAAATATAGAAAAATGCACCTTGAGGAAGAAAGGGTCTATTTTGTCTTCCAACTTACCAACCATCATGAAGGGATGTCAGCACAAGAACTCAAAGAAGCTACAGGCAGGGACTGAAACAGAGGCCATTGAGGAATGCTGCTTCCTGACTTATTCATTGTGACTTGTTCAACTTGCTTTCTTTTTTTTTTAATATTTTAATTTATGTGCACTGGTGTGTGGGTGTCAAATTTTGGAGTTACAGACAGTTGTGAGCTGCCATGTCAAGTTGCTTTCTTACATAACCCAGCACCACTTGCCCAGGAGTGGCCCTACACATAGTGTCCTGGAGCTTCTCACATCAATCATTCAAGAAAATTTGTTGCAGATTTGTCTATAGACAATCTCATGGAGATATGCTCTCAACAGAGGTTGTTCTTTTCAGATAACTGTGGTTTGTCTCAAGTTGAATCAAACAAACATAATCAAAACCAAAACAAAACAAACAAAACAGAACAGGTAGCAGAGCCTAGAAAGCTACAACGAACTCACAGATCTATGAAGAAGACATGAATGCTCTATAAAAATCTTTCACTAAAATCTCTACTAATGGAATGGCAAAATGTATCTGTGCTTGGTAGACCTGATGGCTTTAGTCCAATATCCAGGACCCACAGGTTAGAAGGAGAAAACCAACCATAGCAAATTGTCCTCTAATTTTGACATATATGTCATGGACCATACAGGTGTTTGTGCATGCACATGCACTCACACACACATACACACACATACAAATGCACACACACAAGCGTGCATGCATGCATGTGCACATATATGCAATAAGTAAATAAATAAGTGTAATAGTAATTACATAAAACCGTCTCTGTAACTAACAAGTTTACCAATCAATCCTTTAGGTCCCTAGAATTGAGTTTTGCACAGAGGTTGTGAATAAAAGTTATTTAATTGACTAATAAAAATTAATTGATTAATGAATTACTGAAAAAGTCAGCCAAAAGGGTTTGCATAAAGCTTTTGTCTTGTTGCAGAGTGCATGCTGGAGTCAAGGCGGACTTGTGTGTGTGTGTAAGCCCTTTCAGGTCAATGAAGGATAGTTTACCAAACTACTATTCTGGATGCTTAGCTGTATTCCAATAAATTGAAAGGGTACATGTGTTTATTAATAACATGTTTATTGAAACGGTAACCACATAAGACAAACCAAGTGTTTGGCAGCTTTCAGCACCATTGGTCACTGAAGTCAGGTGCTTGAAACATGAAGACTGTGTTTTAGGAAAATGACAATGTTGAAGATGTTGGCAGCCCACCCATTTCAGTGTTCCTCAAAATCGGGTTGGGGCTACTCTTTTGTAATGACATCTGGTATATAATGATATTTATTATGACTTGGCTTCACCTTCAGCAGGTTTCATATTGGAGAAATCAAATTTAAGTAAAATGATAGGTTTTTGGAAAGTGCTACCTGCACATCTTGATAGTGAACCAGAACTCAATCTGCACCATCCACTCATAAGGATTTGGAATTTCATCCTCCTGTTTTGCTTTCTACGCCTTCTCTCCCTTTCAAATGCCTTCCCTCCCTCTCCCTCCTCTGTTTTCCTTATTACTTGTTTCCTTTAAAGAACTTGTTAACATTTCTTAGTGAGTGCAGTGCAAAGCACCAAAACAAACAAGTTACAGAAGACAGGGCATGAAAGGAGAGGCCAACCACATTTCCTGCCAGGTCTCTGATGGATCTCAACAGCAGCTGGAGTAACCAGCCAGTTCTTACAAGCCACTCTAAGGGCACTAACACCACCCTGTTCATCTCTATACAAGTATAACCAGAAATTGCTGAGAAATGTCCAAATATTTTAAAAACCTACTAGTCTTAGAATTAGTTTCCACGTCATCAAAATGCATTTCTTTTCTTTGTAAAGACCATTTACCCCACATTTCCATGAGTATATTAAAATTTTCCTAAAGATGGCCCCTTATAAGCCCTAATTTAGAAACCTGCCTCGGCTTCAACATCAGGGCAAAGTGAAAGCATTGCCATTTCCAGGCGTTATTAAATTGTAAAGGAAATCATTCTGGGTGGTATTATTTTGTCTTCCTTGCCTCATTTGAAGAAAATGAACTTTTGATCTTTAATTCATGAGATAATAACATTATTGCTCTCTTCTCCATGGTACTCAACAAAGGAATCTTTAAATTATGCAGCTATCACAGATGTACATATAGAAATTTAATTGCTTTCTATAATAGATTTTGATTGGATTGATGCCTTAGCCATTGACTTGGGCAGGTGTTGGAAATATAGCAATGAACAAAACAGGGAATAATCTTGGCCTCAGGAAATATATCTGTTACTTAAGGAGATTAACAATGAATATGATATCTGTTGGGTAATGTTAAATGCTAGAAAGAAGATAATAAAGTAGGAAATTTAAAGTCTTTAGATGGTAAGAAAGTCATAATTTTAGGTATTACAGCAGAAAAGCCAAATAAGATATAGTTACAACATAAGCCTAAAATAGAAAATGTTTGGCGTTTTTGTTTGTTTTAGCTTTATTTGTAGGTATCCTGGGAGCTGTCTTGTTCTGATGAGTAACAACAACTGAAGCACTTGGTACTGGAACACAAAGGATGCAGGATGTCAGTACCCAACATGTTGAGAGGAATGAATCCTGTCAGGTCTGATCCAATGTCAGTGTCCAGTTCTTTTGTTCTGAAAACATATAATTTCTCACAAGCATTATACATCCATAACATTATAAATGTATAAGGTGTGTGTGATGCACAGAACAATTAAGGCTAATTCTCTGCGCTTTGTGTGAACATGAAAAAAAAGTTGTCATATGAAGAATGGCATCTAATAGTAATTCATAGGAGTTCTGTAGCCAACAAAAAGGATTTTCTATGCCTAGGCATTCATGTCTCTGCCAGTCTCAGAGCCACTCCCATGTAGTGGGATTAGCAATATAATTTACCTGCTTGTTCTGCAGTTAAATTCTTAACATCCCGATTGTATCCCCCTCCCTCCCTCCCTCATTCCCTCTCCCTCCCTTCCCCAGTCCTCAGGAAGGGAAGTCCTCCTCCCCTAACATCTGACCTCAGCCTGTCAAGTCTCATCTGTACTACCTGTAACCACTTCCTCTCTATCCTGGCAAAGCTGCTCTGCCAGGGGGAAGTGATCAAATTTCAGTGGCCAGAGTCCATGTCCAAAGTAGTCCCTACTCTGCATGTTGTGGGACCCACAAGGAGACTGTGTTACCTAGATGTCCCTCAACTGAAGAATGGATAAAGAAACTATTACAAACAAGGAAATCTTGAAAATTTCAGGCAAATGGATGGATCTAGAAAAGAACATCCTGAGTGAGGTAACCCAGACTCAGAAAGACATGCATAATATATACTCATTCATAAGCAGATATTAGCCACATATTACATGAAAAACACACTACAATACAGAGACTGATACATCAACCAAGGACCATGTATGCTGTGACCCTCTGCTGAGATGTAGGAAAAAAATTTAGTATGATTTTCTGATATTAAATACACATTCACTGAAAAGGTTGAGGCAGTGAGATATTACAAATAACATTGATAAGATGATAGGATTGGAGCTAATTTTTCAGAAAAATATATCTTTCTGAAATTATAGGTCATGGGTATGCCTGTATTCAGCTATAGTGTACAGTGTCAAATAGTCTCTAAATTGGTCTATCATCTCACCTTCCCACAGGCAGTATAAGAGATTTCTGGTAGTTCCATGCTGTTCCACACATGATATTGTCTGTTTTGTTCACATATTTATGGGTTATTTGTTTGTTTGTTGTTGTTGTTGTTGTTGTATTGCTTTGTGCTTTTGAGACAGGGTTTCTCTATGTAGCCTTGGCTGTCCTGGACTTACTTTGTAGACCAGGCTGGCCCCAAACTCACAGTGATCCTCCTGCCTCTACCTCTGAAGAGTGCTGGGATTACAGGCATGAACCCACCATGCCTGGTGGGAAATATTTTTTAATCACTATTTTTTTAAAGTGTTTCATAGATCTATTTAGTGTCTGAGTGATTGTGTGTGTGTGTGTGTGTGTGTGTGTGTGTGTGTGTGTGTGTTTGCATGTGCATGTATGTAGAGGCCAGAGATTCGGGCTGCATATCTTTCTCAATTGGTCTCCATCTTAGTTCTTGAGAAAAGTTTTCTCACTGAACTGAATTGCACACCTTGGCTGGACTTGGTGAGCAACAATCTCCAGGGATTTGCCTGTGTCTGCCTCCTACATCCTGCCCCCAGGTCAGAGGTCACATGCCCATGTCACACACTCAGTTTTTCCTTGGGTGCTTGGGGGACAGAACCCTGGTTCTTATACTTACACAGCAAATGCCTTACTGACTGAGGCATCTTCCATCCTACCAATTGTTTCTTTGAACTGACAAAAGGTAACTATTCTGAGTATTAATAAAGTTTTATGTGATGTTCGACACAAGTATACATGGTGTAATGTTTAATCAGGTGATACCTGACCTTGCAAACAACTACCATGTTTCCAAAGTGATAACAATTTTTGTTACACACATAAAGGTATGTATATAATTAGATCTACCCTTAACTGAAGGCTAAATATAATAAAATATTAGATATTTTCCTATTTATTATTAAAGTCTGATTCATTTATTTGTGTTCTTTTTGTTACTTTACCAATTGATAAAATATATTAAATAAAAAAGAGAAATATACTGTCACAGTAAACAATTTTTTAACTTATGCTTAAAAGCAATTTTTCTACCCATATCCAATTCTAAAACAGTACACTTCATTTTAATAAACATAAATGTTAAATTTCCTATATGAATTATTTTCTTACTAAATCTGCATACTACATAAAAATAATGCCTGAATTTTAGTCCATATCTTACAAACATCAAAGTCCACTCTATCATCCATGTCAAGCATGTATTCCACAGATATTAATGGACATTAATTTTTGTATTCTTCATTAATTTACTTATTGAATCACTGTACAGCCTGATGGCAGACCCTTCTCTCCTCTTCTCCCAGTCCTACCACCATTCCCTCTGCCACTCCCCTCATAGGAGGGTACCAACCCACCCTGGGACATCAAGTCATAGCAGGACTAAGCACTTTCTCTTCAATTGAGGCCAGAAAAGGCTCCCTAGCTATGGGAAAGAGATCCAAATGTAGGTAACAGAGTAAAAAACAGCCTCTCTGCTCCAATTGTTAGGGTACCCACATAAAAACCAAGCTGAATATTTGCTACACATGTGTAGAGCACCTAGGTCAAGACCATGCATGCTCTTTGGTTGATGGTTCAGACTTTATGAGACCCTATGAGCCTAGGTTAGTTTCCTCTATAGGTCTTTTTGTGAAGTCTTTGGCCCCTCCTGTTCCCTCAATACTTTTTCCCACTCTTCCATCAGACTTCAGAAGCTCTGCCTATTGTTTGGCTGCAGGCCTCTGCATTCTTTCCATCAGCTGCTTGATGAAGCCTTTCAAAAGACAGTTATGCTAGGCTCCTGTCTGTAAGCATAGAAGAGTATCGTTAATAGTGTTAGGGGTTTCTCTCTTTCATGGGGTGAGTCTCAAATTGGGCCAGTCACTGGTTGGCCATTCTCTCAAACTCTGCCCCAACTAGATCCCTATACTTCTTGTAGGTAGGTCAAATTTTACGGTCAAAGTATTGGCGAGCGGGTTAGTGTCCCCATAACTCCACTGGAGTTTTATTCTATGAAAAATGGGTGCACTTGTGAGCTCCTGATGTCTTACAAATTGAAATCTTACACGTGAATTTTTCAATGTCAAGTCCTATGAACAGGGAGGGAGAGGTTTTGAAATACATGCTGTGAACTTTGTATTTCCCTACTTATTTCACCAAAGGACTCTGTTCACACTGCATTTACAGACATCCTAACAAACAAACAAACAAAAACAGCTTCCTGCAGATAACACTTTAAGAAGCAGTATTCGAATCCTAAATCAAATTAGCTCTCCATTTCAGTACAGATGCTTATCACAGGCTATGATTAAACTCTATTTAAAACAGCACATAAAATCAGGCTATCAAAATTGAATTAGACTCATTATTCCTTTCTGTTAGTTTAGGTGAAGGACATAGTTAAAAGGATTACCTCAGAAATGTCAATGTTTAAGAAGCATATTTAGCTATTTTTATCCCAAGCATATTAACTTCCCTAATTTGATTCAGAAGTCTGTAGATCTTTTATATATAATTTATGAAGAGCTTAAAGAAAAACTCTCTTCTCAATGTTACATCTCTGTTTCCTCAAACATTAGAATCAGATGTTGTTGGCTTTCAGTCAATGCTAATGTGCATCTTTACAAATACATACAAGTTGGAAAGGAGATCACAGTAAATAAATACTGCAGTCTAATAGCAAGCTTGCAGGGAAACATGTAAGAAAACATGAACACACATGCCTTACTCATGGCCATGGTGCAAGATACACTCATCCAGAGTTCATTGCGTGTCATGGAGTCCTGGCCCTACATGGTTCCCAGTTAGAGATGCATTTTATATCTCTAACCATGCAGATGCTGACGGCCACTTTTGAGAGTACAAGATACTGGAATATAGAATTCTATGTAAGTGACCATAATTGAAAAATCAGGTAGAGACATGTACTTTTCATGACAGGTTTGTCTGTAATTTCTCACAGAAGATGTTTACATTGGAAATACCATAACCAAATACTCAAAAAGTGTGTAAAAATAGACACAGTTAAGGTTGAAATTACTCTACACAGGCCTGATATGCCCATATTTCAATGTGAGGGTGTATTCCCTAAGGACTCATATACACACAGAGCTTTGTTTAACCTCCCTTTCCTGCAGACACTGAGTTACCATTAACCTCATTCCACTACTTTGCAGGGTAAGGATGACAGTTTTTCCTTAACTGGCAAAGAGTTGTTGACATCTACTTAGGTGGCACAGTTGGTGCATTGGCCTACATGTGCATCTTGATGAGCATCAGTCAAGATACTCAACATGTCTGTCTCTCCACGCTTTTATGATGCTTCTGCCAACCGACGGCAGTTGGTATTTTGTTCCAGGTCAAGGCCTTTCTCAACACACCAAATGCTTTCCCTTTGTATTATCCCTGCATCATACTCCCTGCTTCATCCTTTAGAGCATGGTTCTCCACCTTCCTAATGATGTGACCCTTTAGTACAATTCCTCAGTGTGTAGTATTGCCCAACCATAGCATTATTTTTGTTGCTAGTGCATAACTGTAATTTGCTTTTATTATTGTAATGTAAATATCTATGTTTTCTGACAATCATAGGTGGTGCCTGTGAAAACCCAAAAGGGATAGCAACCCACAGGTAGAGAACTGTGGCTTTAAAGCAATTGGCACATCCTCTCTACCTTTGATAGTTTCACGTTTCTAGTCAGCAGGTTGTCAATAAGCAAGGGCAGGGTTTCAAAGTCAATATCCTGTCACTAATTTCCTGGAAACAAAGGATGTTTTATTTTAAATGTTGAGGAGTAAAGTTGCTTGATATTAGTTACAAGAAATATATTCAGAGATGAAATCCATTGACATTCTGACAAAACAGGCAAGCCACAGCAAATAGTCAGAAAATGGAAACTTAAAAATCATTAAGTCTCGTCACCAAATCTCTGCCATTTGGGCTTCAGTAGCAATTGTCAAAGTCTAAAGTGACCTATCGCTTCAGTAAAATAGAAGACATGTTTTTTTTTTGTTCTGTTTTTGTTTTAATTAGTCACAGCTTAGTGCTGTGCATGCTGTCAAAATTTGCAGACACCTTCAGTTGTGGCAGTCTGTACTTTGCTTCTCCACATTATAGCTTAAAGATAAAGCTTATTGTACATTGTCTTGTTTGGTTTTGGTTTGCATTTTAATTTGTATTTATTTCTTCTTCTGAGTCAGGATTTACGGAGCTGTTAATGAAGTGGGTACTCTACCTGTATTGCTTTCTTCTTCCTAGCAATCCTCCAAAGTGGACACTCATTATAGGAAAGAGAACAGCGCTGTGATGTTACAGCATCCATCCACATTCCCAGGGCAAGACATGGACAAGCTGCAATTCTGAATCTGTGTCTTCCCATCATCCTACGCTGATCTCAACAACTCATGTACTGTCTTAACATTGCTCATTCCTTTCCTTTCAGATGTTCCCTGGAAGCCCAAGCTGCTCTCACTCACACTAGCATCATTTCCGCTTGGCTAGTCAATCTTGTTGGTTCCAGGATTTAAGTTGACCCAGCCATTTGCCAACACCACAGCAGCCATAACTGCCTGAGCCTGCAATGTGGAAAGAATGTTTTCCCTCAGAGTCAGTCAAGGTCTGTACTTAAGACTGCCCACAGTCCCCACATGTCCCTTTTAGTGATGTGGGTACCTTCAATTTCACAATCACCACTGTTACATGGCGGGGAAAGGGAGGGGAAGTTTTAAAAAGCACATTCATCATGAACTACTCAAGGTAAACATCACAAATGTAACTGTTATTCAATCTTGACATGAGCCCCACTGTGTATTATGTTCTCGGAAACTCAGAAATTTATTGTTTATACTAGGAAACAAGGTCCTAGAAAGCTGACAGACATGTAGCATGGAAGTCTTCATTCAGAAAGCTGTCTGTTTTTTGTTTTGGATACATGGGTTTTGTTTGCTTTGGTTAGTTGGGTTTTTTTTTTTTTTTTTCTTCTTCTGTTACCTCCTTCAAACAAGCATCCCATCCTGGGACCCTAGTGATCTTTAGAAGTTGAAATAAATGTAGTTTTCCTCAAGACTGATCAACCTCACACTTTAGGAAACTTGTTGGGCTTCCAGTTCAAAAGACAATTTTTGTGTAATGCCGTGAACTTCTAGATATTGTAACATATCTATGATTTCTAAGAATCATAAGAGGGAATGTTACAGTTCTGTGGGGGGTCTGTCCTCATGTGACACTGCAGATAAAGCTATGTGAACCAAGCAAGTGCTTTCTTGAGTGTATGCTTACCAACAAGCTTTCTGATGCCTGACTTGACATCATAGAACAAGGTATGCAGGTCCGTGATGAGGAGAGGAGCTATGCTAGTCTATACTCATTAGTGTCCTCCTGCAGGTTCTGTGAAACAATCCATGATTTCACATCATTGGAAGATACTTTCTAATTTGTGTATCACTGTTTTGATTGAATTCTTAACATCCTACCTTAAATTCATTTATCTATCTTAAGACAAAAAGAAAGAAAGAAAATTCCAGGCAATTGTGTTATACTTTTCATGTGGCAATCATATTTTTCAAATATTAATATCTACATTTTAAAAATTGTTTATATATGCTGGGTGTATGTGTGCACATGTGTTTGGTGTGTGTATATATGCACTTACCCATGCATATGTGTATGGAAGCCAGAAGTCAACTCTAGGTATTATCCTCTACTGCTTTTCACCATATATATTTTTTGTAGATAAAGTCACTCAGTCTTGAAACTTGCCAATTTTGGATAGCTGAATGGCCAGTGAGCTCTAAGATCTGCCTTTCTCCTGGACACTTCAGCTCTGAGGTAACACAGACACACACTGACACAAGAGACTTTTACACAGGTACTCGGCATATAAAATGGAGTCCTCATGCTTGCACATCAAGCATTTATCCAATGTTAGCCCAGAAAATGTATCTACAAGTAACATTATACAGACTAAGCAGGTCGTATTTAGGAATATGTGTGTACATGTAGATGTGTGTGTGTGTGTGTGTGTGTGTGTGTGTGTGTAATAACAATAAACAAAAAAAGAGAGGCCATAAAATTGAAAGGGAGCATGTATTGTGTGTTGTATGGGAGG
Source organism: Acomys russatus (assembly GCF_903995435.1). Taxonomy (NCBI): domain Eukaryota; kingdom Metazoa; phylum Chordata; class Mammalia; order Rodentia; family Muridae; genus Acomys; species Acomys russatus. The sequence goes on along the minus strand of NC_067144.1, from coordinate 64,885,466 downwards.
GTTTGAAGGGAGAAAAGCAAAGGTGGAAATGATATAATTATATTATAATCTCAAAATTAACAAAATAATTTTAAATGTAAAACAAACAATATAAAAACATTTAAATGTCCATTAATACACCAACTGAAATCCTCTCCAGGAACAAGTAGTTGGCTTCAAAACAAATTCAAAGGCTACAAAAGTCACTCATCACTTATATAATATTCTACTGCCAGGAACTTATTTAAAAGCTTACAGAATCTGTATTTCTTAGACAAATTTAATTGATGTTTCTGAAAAGTTAAGATGAAGGCCAAGAAAAATTTTGAAATTAACCTTCTTGATTCAATACTTTTCCTTCTCAAATTCATTGACTTACTGTCTTACTAGGGCTTTGCACTATTTATTGTTATTATTATTATCATCATCATCATCAGACTTCATTTCTTAAATCCTTTCCTACATGATCAGTCTTTTATCTATTGTCTTGTGATGATTTAATTTTTTTCTATTAAATTAAATACCATGTTATGTCAAAAGTTCCCCGATACACTTAACATACTAGTCTTTACTGCCAAAAAAATCTTTCAAGATTTTATGTAGAATTGTACAGAGTATAATTACTCAAGGTATGTTCCAATAGTGCAAACCTAAGAGGATGTAAGATTAGAAATGTGTCTTTCATTATAAGGCTGAGAGAGATGATATGCACCAATTATGTTCTGTAACCTTTCTTTTTTCAGTTTGATGAATGAGTTTAAGACACATGAATATATATGTAAAAAGTAAAAAATGTTTAGTCAATTAAAAAAGAAATAATTGTATCTTGTGTAATTTTTTGTCTTTAATTTACTAGAGGTAATACTCATTTTACAAATCTAAAACAGAATAAATCATGTCACTTTTTTTTATTATTAATTTATTCTTGTTACATCTCAATGTTTATCCCATCCCTTGTATCCTCCCATTCCTCCCCCCCCCCATTTTCCCATTATTCCCCTCCCCTATGACTGTTCCTGAGGGGGATTACCTCCCCCTGTATATTCTCATAGGGTATCAAGTCTCTTCTTGGCTACCTGCTGTCCTTCGTCTGAGTGCCACCAGGTCTCCCCCTCCAGGGGACATGGTCAAATGTGAGGCACCAGAGTACGTGAGAAAGTCATATCACACTCTCCACTCAACTGAGGAGAATATTCTGACCATTGGCTAGATCTGAGAAGGGGTTTAAAGTTTACCTCCTGTATTGTCCTTGGCTGGTGCCTTAGTTTGAGCGGGACCCCTGGGCCCAAATCTGCCTATCATATAAATAAATAAAACAATAAAACACAGGAATAGCATCCAGTCTTACTAAGGATTTTATTTCTGTGAAGAGACACCATGACCAAGGCAACTCTTGTAAAGGAAAACCTTTCATTGGTGCTGGCTTACAGTTTCAGAGGTTTAGTCCATGGTAAACATGATAGAATTCAGGCAGACATGGTGCTAGAGAAGGAGCCAAGAGTTCTGCAATTTAAACAACAAGCAACAAGGAGGAGAATGTCTTCACACTGAGGAGAGCTTGAGCTTAGGAGACCTCAAAGCCCACCCCAGCAGTGGCACACTTCCTCCAATAAGGCCTCAGCTACTACCATACCTCATAACAGGGTGACTGCCTGTGGGCTAAACAGTCAAACATGTAAGTCTATGGGGGCCATAATCTATTCAAACCACCACACATAATTATAAATTTTTTACTTTATAATAATTGCAAAGGGACTGGAGAGATGACTCCATGCTTTAAAGAATTTTTTGCTCTTGTAGAGAATACGGTTTTTATTCCCAGAACACACATGGTGGTTCAGAACCACTTGTAACATCAATTGCATGTGATTTGACACCTTTTTTCCTGCTTCCATGGGCACTACACACATGTGCGGTACACTTACATAAACACAGACAATACTGTAACACATATAAGATAAAATACATAAATCCTTTAAAAAATTAAATATCTACAGTAAATTTCATCTTCTAGATGACAAGCTTGGTTTTTTAAATTAATTCACATATAATTCATTATAATTAACTGACAATAAATATTTTAAGTTCTTAGAAGCAAAAAATGATGAGAAAATAGATTATATTAAAAGATAGATATATAAATGATTGATAGATGACTTGTATATAAATAGATAAATGATAAAGATAGATGATACATGATAGATAATAGACAGATAGATAGATGATAGATAGATAGATAGATAGATAGATAGATAGATAGATAGATAGAAGATAATATTCATCTAGAAAGGTGGTTCACAAGCTGTGGGGTACAATTCCTTTGGGTGTTAAATGACACTTTTAGATGGGTCTTCTAAGGCCACCAGAAATATCAAATATTTACATTATGATTCATAACAAAAGCAACACTACAGTTATAAAGTAGGAATGAAAATAATTTTATAGTTGGAATTAATCATAGCATGAGGACCTGTGTTAAAGGGCAAGAGCATTAGGAAGGTTGAGAACCAGATCTACATAAACTTACGAATTAAAAGTTAGGGTACAGGAAAAATATCTTGGTGGCTAACAGCACCTGCTGCTCTTGCAGAGGACCAGGCTCAGCATTTATAACACCATGGCTAGTCACAACTGGGTATAATTCCAGTTCCTCATGACCTCGCACTCTTGGTCTCTACAGGTATTTCATGCACAAACTAGACATACATACACACACGTAGAACACTCATAAATGTAAATGACAATAAATAAATGTTTTTTTTTAAAGAATTAAAAGCTAAAATTAAGAACAAAATACATTTGTTGTGTTTGGCTACAGAAATTTAATTTAAAAACATAATTTAAAAACAAATACAGGGTATGCTTCTTCTAATAGTCCCCTAAACAAAGTGTTGTTAGCATGGTGCTAGGTGACAATTTTGGGTGACTAATTTTTTAGAATGCAACAAGTTAGGGCTATACAAATAGTTCAACAGTTAAGAGCACTTCCATCTCTCCCAGAAGACCCAAGATCTTTCCAGTAACCACATCAGGCTTCTCGCATCCATCCTTAACTCCAGATGCAGAATTCGATGCCTCTGGCATACAGGGGCATGTGCACCCACACTCACATATCCACATGCAGGCATACACACACCTATATACAATTTGAAATAATCAAAACAATGTTTTAAAAAACAAACGGAACAAGAAACATGAGAATACTCTGATCATCCTCCCTTAGGAAGGACTTTGAGTTCTTTCTGCTCAGTCACTGACACAGATTAACTGGAGAGAGTAAAACTACTGCTTATTGATGGAAAATAAATGTATAGTTACCTTACTGCTGTACAAACTCTGAAACTAGTTTCAGGAACTAGTATTAAATACATGAGGTAGGAATAAATTGAAGCCTAAAATATAAGACATCTGAATCAAATGGACAAATCAAACTTAGGGACTTCATGATTTTCAAACATGACTCATAGATGACAGAAAAAAAATATCCACTTATAAGTGAGAATTTATCATGTATGTCTTTCTATGCCTGGGTTTCCTCACTCAGGATGATCTTTTCTAGTTCTATTCATTTGCCTGAAATTTTCAATATTTCCTTGTTTTTGCTAGCCAAACAGTATTCCACTGTGTAAATGTACCCCAATTTCTTTATCCACTCTTCAGTTGAGGGACATCTAGGTTGTTTCCAGATTCTCAAATAAGGTTTGGGACACACCCTGGGACTTGTAGCCAGACCTTGGGAGGAGAGCTGAGAGTTGTATGGAAGAGTATGGGGGGTAGGAGCTGGAGGGGTCAGGAGCTCCATAGGGAGACCACCAGGGCAGTGGGTCTGGAACTAGAAGACCTCCACAAACAGATGCACCAACAAAGGACAAAGTATGCAGGGTACCTGGACCCCTGTTCAGATGTAGCTGTTGGACAACTTCGTGCTTCATGTTTGTGGGGAGGGGGAGAGAGGGGACTGCCTTTGACATGAACTCTGGTACCTGCTATGTGATTGTTGCCCCTTGCCTGGGCAGCCTTGGAAGGCACATGGAGGAAGGGGATACAGGTTACCCTGATGGGACCAGATGATAGGGGAGGGGGCCCTCCATTGTGGGGCTGGGGAGGTAATGGGGCAGAAGAGGGAAGGAGGGTGGGAACTGGAAGATAAGAGCAAGGGGAAAACAATCAGGATATAATGTAAATATAATAAAACAGTGTAAAAGCAATATTAAAAAAAAAACTCTTTACAGGACCAGGACCTTATAACTACTACTTCTTAGGATAAACAGTATGTCAGTCTGGTGTCTTGAATAGGTATGTCCCCCATATATTCATGTGAATGAATGCCTGGCCATAGGGCGTGGCACTATTAGGAGGTGTGGCTTTATTGGAGGAGGTGTGGTCTTGTTAGAGGAAGTGTGTCACTGTGCAGATGGGTCTTTGAGGTCTTTTTTTTTTTATTATTAATTTATTCTTGTTACATCTCAATGTTTATCCCATCCCTTGTATCCTCCCATTCTTCCCTCTCCCCCATTTTCCCCTTATTCCCCTCCCCTATGACTGTTCCTGAGGAGGATTACCTCCCCCTGTATATGCTCATAGGGTATCAAGAAGAGACTTGATACCCTATGGGTCTTTGAGGTCTTAAATGCTCAAGCTATGCCCACTGTGAAACATACAGTCTCCTCCTGACTGCCTTCGAATCAAGGAGTAGAACTCTCAGCTCCTCCAACACCATGTCTGTCTGCACGCTGCCATGTTTCCCACCATGATCATAATGAACTAAACCTCTGAACCTGTAAGCTAGCATCAATTAAAAGTTTTCCTTTATAAGACTTGCCTTGGTCATAGTGTCTCTTCCCCACAATAAAACCCTAAGACAGTCAGAATGTATAATATCTAATATGTGTCAATAAGACCGTTTTCTTTTCCCAGCTTGACTGAATCAGGTTATAAAACTCCCAGTTTGAAATCTCCAAGAAAGCCTAAAGCTATCAGGCTCTGCCTGGTTTAATATCTTTTCATGAGTATCAGGGCCTATACCACTTGTGTCCTGAAGGCCTGTTATGAGAACAGAAACCCATCTGCACCTATGAAAAGTTAGGGAACTTTAAAGTCTTCTGTCTTTATATAAACAGGCAGAGCTTCCCTCAAAGTGCTCCGCATTTCAGGCCCGAGACCCATGTTTACCACCACACTTTAACTTCTCGCTGCCTCAGGCCTAGCTCCTTCATGTTATCTTTGGATTTGGAACACTATCACCATACTCTGTAGCCTATTCTTTAGGTAGGTTGGCTTCATTCCCTGAGACACAATGCTTGTGATAGGAAACCAATGCCTGGACCTATAATTTGCATCTTCCTTTCCATATGCCACCCAGGGCCAAGCTTCTGCCCATGCAGACCTACATGTTGGCTGTCTCTTCTGCATAGACAGACCTCCCAGAATCTTGACCTCACACATACTGAATTACTGGAGGTAATGACCCACCCACAGAACTGGTTGACCTTCCCAGTTGTGACTTTTTCCTGGACTTAAATCTAAAACATCCTCCCCCTCTCTGAAAATGACCTGACACCACAAGGTTCTTCTCTCTGAAACAGCTCTTGGGCTAAATCAGTTTCTCTCAGGACTCACATCATTCAATTTGAAAATCTCTTTGTGCCAGTAATTTCAGAATTCTCTAGAGAGACAGACCAATAAAATGTATATACAGGGGGAGGAGGTCCCCCTCAGTCACAGTCATATGGGAGGGAAGTAAGGAGAAAATGGGAGGGAGGGGGAAGTGGAAGGATACCAGGGATGGGATAACAATTGAGATATAATATAAATAAATTAATAAAATATATTTTTAAAATGTATTTTTATAATATAATATGCATTAAAGGGGGGGTTATTGGCTTGGCGTGTATGATAGAACTCAAGAATTCTAACAGCAATTGTCTGCACTCTAAACACTCAAAAATCTAGGTAGCTGACCCATTCAAGCAGATGAACTCCTCAGCAGTCCCAAGCTGCTGTGACAGGCCTGAAAGCTCCCTGTAGAGTTGTTGGTATTGAAAGAGCTGAAGAAGCCAGGATTGCTGGTGTTAAAAGAAAATAGCCATAAACCCACATGAACTCACTCAAAGAAGGAGGAGGTTGAACATAGACACTTTACCTTCCTGAAGCTTCTTTTCATTTGGACTGGCAGCCCATTGTAAGGTGATACCCACGGGCAGGCTGGGTCTTTCCCTCCATTCACTATGCAGCATGCCAATCCTCCTGGAAATGCTTCCTCTCCATTTTTACTATGAAGAGGTGCATTTTACCAATCTGAGACATTTCTTAATCTATGTCAAGTTGAAAACCAAGATCAATCATAATAATCACCATGCAAAGAATTTAGTCTATGGTCAGTGCACACACACACACACACACACACACACACACACACACACACACACACACACCGTTATATGCCTAACAGTTGCTGTCCAGCTATAAGTCTTAGTCCATGTTATTTGTTTTAATAAACCCCTATTTATGAATTGTAATTATATAACTTGAATAAATGTATCATTTATAAGTATATAATTTATACTTATATACAGTAGTCACTCTGTATTATAGCGTCTTTGAACAAATGTCAAAACAAATGTGTTTGGTAAACAATTATATCTTTTCTAAACATGCATGCCATATATTTTTAAAATTTTTTACTAATTTTTTCTTGTTACATGTCAATGGTTATCCCATCCCTTGTATCCTCCCATTCTTCCCTTTCTCCCATTTTCCCCTTATTCCCCTCCCCTATGACTGTTCCTGAGGGGGATTCCCTCCCCCTGTATATGCTCATAGGGTATCATGTCTCTTCTTGGTAACCTGCTGTCCTTCCTCTGAGTGTCACCCGGTCTCCCCCTCCAGGGGACATGGTCAAATATGAGCATGCCATATTTTTTAAGGGCATACAGTTTGACTTGTTTATTGAGCCAAACTACAGTCGTTTTCCCCTGATTGAGGCCCTTGATGCCCTAGCCATGGGCATTAGGTAAGATTTACAGTATCAGACATGGTTTTCTCCCTTGAAGCAGACCTCAGATCTAATAATAATGTGATTGGTTATCGTCTTCATAGGTCAGTATTATAATAAGCAAAATCCACTGCTAAGTAATAATATTATTATTTTTGTAGTCTACATAGCACTATGAAAGCTATTCAGCAAGAAGGCCATATCTAGAAAATAGTTTACTACACTGATAAAGGATAATTATATATATATATATATATATGATCATATAAATGGCTAACATACTTAGAGTAAAAGTTATTAAAATTGGTACATTTAATAATAAAGCCTTCTAAATCGGACTTTTACTGATCAACATGCATACTTTCTAAGTTCTTCTTATTTTTCCCTACATTTCACTGAAAATGCAGATACAAGCACAACTTTAGAAGATAAGTACTCAATTTGTGTTTGTTTCTTTAAAAAACATTTAAATTAACTATGTGAACAAATTAGCAATTTAAATAGATAAAATTGAAAGAAAGAAATTTTCTAATTTTAATTTCAATGGTCTATTTGCCACTTTCATTTGCTTTTCTCCTTTTTGCTCAGAGATAATCACTTAATTAAACAGGACTCATCACAAGTGCATTTGTGATCATTACGAAATGAAACTCAACTCTCAGTATAGCTTAGAAATGCTCATTTACTATGAAATAGTTCTCCATGTTCATGCTTCATTCACCCAGCCTTCTGTCTTCTTTCAGAGCCCTGAGGCATCTCTGGAACAAAGTAAAACAAGACTTTACTTGTAAAGTGTTGAGATTGTGTGAGTATGTTCTGTAGATCCTAAAACATGTACTTATTAAGTATGAAATGAATAGGCATTATTAAAAGTTATGAATAAGAGGAAAGAATAGTGATGCCCTAAGCTCAAGAATCATACTAGAACTTAAAATATTGAATGCATATATGAGTGTTATTTTTTTCTGACTAGTATGGGAAAAGGCTAGAATGCCATATTCTCATGTTTTATTCTCCATGTGATTTTTCTAAAAAGTCACCAACTGAGTATCACCAAACATCTTCATCTGCAACTCAGTATATAAGACTCTGAGCATATGTAACTCATGCTGACCACATGTGCTCCCATAATTATATACATCGTCCACGATAGATCTCAGAAACATGTCAGAAACTCTGCTTCTAATATACTGCATGCTTCCCTCCTTAGGTGGGATACCCTTCCTCAAGACACAAATGACTGTCACTGCAAAGCTCTTTTTGGAGACTGGCACAGAAGACATGTAATATCTTTTAGTTTTCTTTTAAACCATAGAAACTTCAAATACCACAGTGCATACTGAATCATAAGGTACTATGGCTTGGCTTTGAAATGTCACCACAGGAATGCATTTTAAATATGTTCTACTGCTTGTGGTGGCATTTTGGGAATCTGTGGTACCTTTACCAGATGTAAGCCAGTTAGCAGACACAGAGCATTAGGAACAGACCTCTGAAGGTTACAGATGGGTCTGGTTCTAGAGTGCTTTCTTGTCCTTAGCAATACAAATAGATGTTGCCTCATGATCTTACTGCCATTAAAGGCTACACCTGTTTTCATGCCTTTTCTGCAATTAAGGAATGAGACCTTTGAAGCCATGAACCAAAATAAATTCCTCATTTGCTAATTGGTTTCTGTCTGGTGTTTTGTCATGGCAACTAGAGAAGTAACTAATCCTTAAGATCTAGTGGGCAGGACTGTTTTTTGTTTTTGTTTGTTTGTTTGTTTGTTTGTTTTGTGGCTGACAAACCATATATTTGGAAGGCTCTGATAAGAACTACTGATATTTCACAGTATTTAAATTTGTACAATTTAAATAATAAACAATAGCAGACATGTTTATAATAAATAGTCAATAAGTATGAAAGCTAAGTGGGTTAAAACAATGTGCCTAAATACTGGAAGATGTCTTTGACTTTGTGGTTTTGATTTAGTGGAAGAATATGCAAAGTTGAATAAATTTTCTTTACTGGAGACATTTCTTAAAAATGGCAACCATGCAACAGTCTCCAGAATGTTGAGTTCCCCTCCTGTGGAATGTGGGCTTCTCATCAAAGTAACCGGAGTGGCCATTCTTTGCTTATCACTGAGGTCAACAGTGTGTCACTATGGAGCTGTCAGGGTTCTGCAGAATACTCGTATTTTGCATGTTATAATGCCACAGAGGAGAACTGATGTATACGTAGGACAAGGCAATTGATAAATCCTCTAACTGTTAATTGTGGACAGATTCTGATCCTGATTCCTAATGACTTCCAAACATAAAGTGTCCATGGATCACTGCCCACAGTGAAGACATTTAATGCTTTAATAAAATGCTATAGAAGGAAACCATAGACCTAGGGGAGGAGAATAGGGTGAAAGCAGGAGGAAGGGAGGAACGGGAGGATACAAGTGATGGGATAACAATTGAGTTGTAATCTGAATAATTTAATAAATTTTTTTAAATTAAAACCTTAAGGACAACAATTAATAAATGGGACCTGATGAGGCTGAGAAGCTTCTGTAAGGCAGGAGACACTGTCAAAAGAACAAAGCGACAGCCTACAGACTGGGAATTAATCTTCACCAACCCTGCATCTGACAAAGGTCTAATATCCAACTTTATAAAGAACTCAAGAAATTAAACGCCACCAAACCAAATAACCCAATTGAGAAATGGGGCTCAGAATTAAACAGAGAATTCTCAACAGAGGAATGTCAAATGGCTGAGAAACACTTAAAGAAATGCTCAACATCTCTAGTCATCAGAGAAATGCAAATCAAAATAACTCTGAGATTCCATCTTACACCCATCAGAATGGCTAAAATCAAACATTCACGTGACAACACATGCTGGCGAGGATGTGGAGAGAGAGGAACACTCCTTCATTGCTGGTGGGAATGCACTCTAGTACAGGCACTTTGGAAATCTATCTGGTGCTACCTTAGAAAAATGGGAATAGGGCTTCCTCAAGACCCAGCTATTCCACTCCTTGGAATATACCCAGAAGATGCTCCAGCACACAACAAGAAAATTTGCTCAACCATGTTCATAGCAGCCTAAGTGTCCATCAGTAGAAGAATGGATAAAGAAACTGTGGTACATATACACTATGGAATACTACTCAGCTATTAAAAACAAGGAATTCCCGAAATTTGTGGACAAATGGATTGAACTAGAAATGATCATAATGAGTGAGCTAACCCAGAAGCAGAGAGACTCAAATGGTATATACTCACTTATAACTGGACACTAGCCCAAGGGGGAGGTCCCATGAAAATGTGTACCTACCAGGAAAGTGGGATAGAGGTGAGAACATCCTATTGAGACTCTAGGTGAGAAGAATATAGGGGATAGGGAAGTAGGTGGATCCAGAGGGTCCTAGAAACCTACAAGAGGAACATTATGATGGGTGGATCTGAGCCCAGGGGTTCTGCTTGATCAAAGGCACCAAACAAGGACAAAGCATGCAGCCATCATCAAACCCCTACCCAGATCTAACCAAGGGACAGAACATTCTCCACAGTTAAGTGGAGACCGGGGACTGACTTTCACAGGATCTCTGGTGCCCCATATTTGGCCATGTCCCTTTGATGGGGAGGCCCAGTGGCACTAGGAGGAAGGATAGCGGATTACCAAGAAGGGACTTGATACCCTAGCACCATATTCAGGGGGAGGAGGTCCCTCTTGGTCCCAGTCATAGGGAAGGGGGATTGGGGTGAAAGTGGGAGGGAGGGAGGAATGGGAGGATGTATGGGATGGGATAGAAAAGGAGATGTAATATGAATTATTTTATTTTTCAATAAAAATGTGTAAAAAAATAAATACTATTCAATAATAAAATAAAATAAAATGCTGTATCTGACACAGAAGCTGTGTTTACATTGTTGACTTATTAACCATGATGATCATTTCTAGTTGTATTGCCAGTGTGAGGAGCTGAGAATTTATAGTGTCCATGAAGAGGCCAGTGGTAGAAGTGTGTATATAACTCAAAGTTCACATGTTTCACTCTTGTACCAAAAATGATAATATCATAGGACGAAACCTTCAGAAGTTGATTAGGACATTAACTGAATCTTTCATGGATATATGTGTGCTCCTCCACAGGAGTCCGCAAGGACACTCTTACTCTTATCTCACAGGTGGGCTGAAGAAAACAATGTATGAGAAAAGAGGCATCACTAGACATTGAATCTTTCAGTGCCTTGAATAGGAACTTCCTCATCACAGCACTATGAAGGAAAAAGCCATGTTCTGTTTACAAGCCATTCATCTACACTAATTTTACCACAAAGTCAAAAGATCAGTAAAGCACCATTGTCTTATAAGATACCACTTGACATATTTGAGAGCTTTGCATGGTCTCTTAGAGAGAGGGGTAGAGTGGGACTATGTTTTCAACAAAGGCAGATGTGGAAAATTGCTCAGAGCAGGATAGGGAGACTTCAAGGTCATTAAGGGGCTTTCTATTCCAAGTCCAAGGATTCTGTCTTCCTTTATAAAATCCTGTACTTTGTCATTTAATGAATGGAAAATCCAATTTTGAGTGAGCCAGTGCCATTCTCATTATTAATTTATGAGCTAAATATTTAAATAGATAATAAGGCATGAGCACTTTTGAAACACTGTCAGAGAAGCCCTCTGACATTCACATGTCTTTCTAATATTGTACCCTAGACCACTGAGCCAATAATTTCCACCTTTTAGTAATGGTCACCAGTCACTGAATATCACAGCTTTTATATTCCTGTGTCTCTATGTTTCTCAGGGATCAGACACATTATATAAGGAAGTGTGTCTGTTCTATCCACTTTCCCCTCTCAGATCACCTTGACTGAAAGAGCTTAGTAATTTTGTTACAGCATTCTAAGGTACACAATACTCAGATTCTCTATCCACTTGCAGCAAGGCAATTCCCATTGTCCCAGCCACTGGGAAATTCATCCTAAGAGAGTGTCTCCTGGGGAAACTCCTTGAACCAGCTGCTTTTCGTCAGCTATTCTACAAATCAGAGCCTAAAACAGACCTCTGGGTTGCTATGGTGCATTAATGGGTTGATCCTAGGGAAGGAAAATCAACTGTGGCAGGAAGTGAATGAAGTGATGCCAAAGCCTTGAGTGAGGGGAAGAGCAAGTGAGAATGTGCCCCCCAAGAACTCTAACTTTGACTGAATTATTGATTCTAGAAGTGCACTCAGTAAAAACAAAACAAATAGTGTGCTCTGCCTTTGTGCCCTCATATTGAGAAATAATTTCTATGGGCTGACTCTGCCTGGTTTTGGTGCTATTGCAATGCAAGTTTCTTTGTCAGGCATGTTCCATGAAGAAAGAGAGACCTTTGTCCTATGAGTCCATACTTCTAACTGCTGGAGGAATGTATGTACCATCCATTAAAGGGAAACCAGATAGAGAATATCAGCCCACTTGTAACACCATCATCAAAAATGAACACACTCCTTTGTACACATTCTATTCACAGAGGTTTAAAACCATCATATATCTAATACTTTAATATTATGCATCCATGCCTGACATGATGTATCAACTCTGGCAGTTATATTTATTATTTAACTTAACAAATATTTATTAAAGATCTGCCTTACACTAGCATTGTTTGATGTTATGATACAGCCACATAACATTGTTTTTTTCTAAATGTAGTCAAGTAGTAAAAATAATATATGTCTTTGGGCCAGGAAGTTCTGTACATGATCAAAGGATTTTCCAACACGATGTAAGTTTGTAGCTATGGTAATATGGTAATATGCATTGAAATGGTTCATAAAATGATGATTACTGTAACTAAGTATTCCTCAAAATGGATGCATACAGTCAAATCATCAGCACAACACATTTTGTAAGACATATTCATAACTTCATATATTATATTCACTTAAACAAATATCAGTAAACTGGTGCAGTTTGCAAGCCAGCACTAACACTGAGCATTTGCAGGGCTTTCTGCAAATGATGCATAGGTATGTTGACAAGGCAGTCAGCACTTGTAGTTATTACACTATAATTTAAAAATCTGTATGTCATAAAAATAATAATATCCTGACAGTTGTTATAGATAATAGATTGTCTATTGTGAAAGTAAGTATATACCTGTATTTATTAATTGTAGCTTATGAATATAAGATATGGTAGAAATCTGACACAGCATTCTTTTTTATATAAAAAATGATTCTATCAGGATGATATCGTGGCACTACATTTTTCAAATATCTTGGAGACTTACTTCCTGCCACCACCCAAAAAAAAAAACAACTGACTTTCCTGTATGTAATCTGGGTAAAGGGTCTTTAGAGCAGCCATTCTCTCTGGGCCCTCAGATTGCTGAAGGGCAGGTCATCCCTTTTCTTGGTTTTGAACAAATGCTGTTTGGGGCTGAACTGGGACAAGAACTGCTCAGCAGCTGAGGGCCTCTGTCTTGCTCTCATGTTCTTGGTGAGGTGGATGATCTGGGGCTTCTTACTCCTTGAAGGCTATGTATGCCATGATGCCTACCACCCCCTTTCTCTAACCATATTCATTGCCTTACCAAGAGAAGAGTTTCTAAAAAGATGACATTGAGAGTAGTGCCAGAGTCTACATCAATGGTGGAAGAGTAGGTGTCACTATTAAACTCAAAAAGACACCCTGGTCCTCAGTGTAGCCCAGGATGCCCTCAAGCGGTCCCTTCTGAAGCTTGTTTCACCACATTCTTGATGGCATCATACTTGGCAATTTTATTTATGTGGCATGTCAGATGCACAATGGATATATTAGGAGTAAGAACATAGAAGGTCATGACAGTGAGCTTCTCTTTCAGGTCTAGGATGACCTTGCCTGCAGCTTTGGCAGCACCATAAGTGGGCGCTTCATCCTACCACAAGGACACTTACATACGTAGATTCATTGCTGCTCTATTTACAATATCCAGAAACTGGAAACAACCTAGATGTTCCTCAACAGTTGAACAGATGAAAAAAAAATGTGGTGAATTTACACAATGGAATATTACTTAGCTTAAACATGACTTTATGGCATTTTCAGGAAGATGAATAAAACTAGAAAAAAATCATGCTGAATAAAGTAACCCAGACCCAGAAAGATAAATAGAGTATTATGTGCTTATATGTGGATATTTCCATTAAGTAAAAGATAACCAAGCTAAAGTCCATAAACTCAAAATGTTGGGTATAGAGGAAGGGATTAGGGAGACACATGATCTCCCTGGGAGGAGGAAATAAAATGGATTTTATGAGTGGACTGGAGGTGAGTGGGGAGAACTGGAATAAGATGTTCAGATGGGGAAGGGTGAAACCAGGGGAGAGAATAATATTAAAACACCCAAAAAGAGTTAAATGCATAGCCTGTGCTTAAGAGTGTAAGTTCACAACACTAATCAGGATGAAGCAATGGTTGTGTACTGAATTTAGAGACTGCTTAGCAACCTCTACTATTCAAAGGGGAAGTGAGTGTCTAACCTGTCTCTCCTTTATGAATTAGCAAAGAATTATAGACATGAATGAATTAGAAGAGGATGCCTACAGATTAAAAGTACCTCTGAGTTACAAAGATTGCACTAGACACAAATTATGGAACATGTTGGGACAACACTTAAAAAAGCCAACTGGTAAAAAAAAAATAAAAATTATGTTATGAAATAATCAAAACAAATTAACACTGATTACAAAGCACATGATATCAAGGCACTGGCCATATTACTCAGGTTCATATAGATTTTGGTTATGGTTAAAGCATGTTAATATAAAAAGCAAGACACAAGTAAGTCATTGTCCTGAAACTAAAAGCTAAATTAAGATTCTAAATTTTTCCATTGATTCAATTCATTGAGTAAATTAGTTTTAAAAGATCTAATGAAAAAGAACTGATTTCCTAAATTAGCTTAATCTAGTCTTTAAGCATTAGTTCACATCCTATAAGTGGTTCTTATAAAGTTTTATTTTAAAAGAACCTTTTCAGGGTTACCTCACTTAGGATGATCTTTTCTAGTTCTATCCATTTGCCTGCAAGTTTCAAGATTTCCTTGTTTTTAATAGCTGAGTAGTATCCCATTGTGTAAATGTACCACCATTTTTTTAAAGCTATTCTTCAGTTGAGGGACATTTAGGCTATTTCCATGTTCTGGCTATTACGAATAATGCTGCTATGAACATAGTTGAGCAAATGTCCTTATTGTATGGTGGAGCATCTTTTGGGTATATGCCCAGAAGTAGTATAGCTGGATCTTGATGGAGAACAAGTCCCAGTTTTCTGCGAAAGCACCAGATTGATTTCCAAAGTGGTTGTACAAGTTTTCACCCCCACCAGCAATGGAAAAATGTTCCCCTTCCTACAATCCTCCCCAGCATGTGCTGTCACTTGAGTTTTTTATCTTAATGATTTTGATGGGTGTAAGATGGAATCTCAAAGTCACTTTGATTTGCATTTCCCTGATGACTAGGGATGTTGAGCATTTCTTTAAGTGTTTCTTGGCCATTTTATTGTATATACTCACTTACAAGCAGATTTTAACCAAATAATATAGGATAACCACACTACAATGCACAGGCCTAAAGAAACTTAATAACAAGGAGGACCCTGAAGAGAATGCTTAACTCTGATTCAGAGGGACATATAGAATTGAACCCCCCCTCCCCACCCCCATGCCTGAAGCAGATGAAGAGAAGAACAGGAAGGGAGCCTACTGTAAAGGTCCTTTGAAAGATTCCACCCAGCAGAAGATCCAAGCAGATGCTGAGCCACACAGCCAAACTCTGGGCTGGAGCACAGGGAATCTTATGGAAGAGATGGGAAACAGAGATGTGAAGGGGGTCAGGAGCTCCACAAGGAGGGTAATGGAGCCAACAAATCTGGACAGAGGTAGTGGATCCTGTAGAGACTGATGTACCAACCAAGGGTCATGCATGGTGTGGACCTAGACCCTTTACTCAGGTGTAGTATATAGGCAACACAGTCTCCTTATGGGTCCCATAATCCAGGGAGTAGGAACTACTTCTGATATGGATGCTGACCCCCACACTTTTATCACTTCCTCCTTTCACAGTGGCCTCGCCAGACCACAGAGACAAAGGATACAGGCAGTCCATATGAGACTTAATAGAGTGAGGTCAGATGTAAGGGGTGGAGGCCTCCCATCTCTGAAGACTAGGGGAGGGATAGGTTATGATGAAGGAAGGTTTGAATCAGGAGGTGACAAGGGATGTGGCTAAATCAGGATGTAAAGTGAGCAAACTAAAAATTAAAAAAAAATATTTGAAAAGGACTCTTTACATGAATATCAAGGAAGTCTAATCCTAGTTAAATAGATTAGAAGGCCAGGGATCTCCTACTAAAACACTAGGGCTGATTTGATCCAATGGAAATCTCTTTCCACAAAGTCATTACATTGTCGGTATTTTTCCTCTTCAGTGTTACTTAAATGTAGTAATAACTGGAGCCATGCTAGGCCTTGATCTAAGAATTCAAGAGAATGGCCTCTCTAAGGACCTCAATCTGTCCACATCTGTGTAGCATTGACCCAGAATAAGCTCATTTCTATATTTCGGAAACAGCATTATGACAGGAAATGGGCCAAGTTTGTATAAAAATGCTATGCAATGTCTTCCCATTCACTGGTGAAAATTTACCCGCAGGTAATTTAATGCACCCACACATGTATGTCCTCTACCCTAGTCTCTCTGATTTACACTAGAGATGCCACATATGGACAGTGATTTTTTTTTCCTGAACCTAAAAGTGAATAATAGAAGTAGAGCCAGTGTGGGTGCGGGTAGATCAGACAGAGGTGTCTAAGGCACAACAGAATGCCAACTGGCAAGGAGTAAAGCAAGGAGGAGTAGACAGCACATCTGCATACAGCTTGCTCTGACACATATGCAACAATGGACAGTGTCAAGATTCTCTGACCAAATTGGTCTCGAGAAAATTCTAGAATGTTAAATAGTGCTTAATAATCAACTCCGTAATTACAGAGAAGTCTGTCAATTGCCCATTGGATCCACCTCAGTGATTAGGGATTTATTGTGCTTTATTTTCTGCTATAATTTCTGACTCCCATGGTATCAAATGGATTAGTGAAATGTAGTATCAAGTGCATTAAGGGGAAAAAAAAGGAAAAAAAGAAAAAGAAAGAAAGTTGTATTATAGAAGCAAACCTGGTCAGAATCCTGAATTCCAGAGCTCGTTCCCCATTGCTAGCAGCTGTGCAGGT
This sequence comes from Acomys russatus, assembly GCF_903995435.1. Classification (NCBI taxonomy): domain Eukaryota; kingdom Metazoa; phylum Chordata; class Mammalia; order Rodentia; family Muridae; genus Acomys; species Acomys russatus. The sequence goes on along the minus strand of NC_067144.1, from coordinate 64,868,246 downwards.
GTGGGTTTCCATCTTAGTCCGACAGTCTCCTCTACACATAGCCTTCTAAGCTGCTGACACATAGGACATTTGTGGGACCATTATATGTAGTAGCACGGAAGGATGAGTGAGTGCACCCCTCCTTAAAAACAGAACAAAAGCTGGGTTTGTATTAGTGAGATTTTTAAATAATGTTTTTAGTTCTGGAATCTCTCCCTAAGTGATGTCCAGGGCTTCATGTAAATCCCCAATTCCAGAGATGTCTCCAAAGCCCTTCCATTTAAGGATTAGGTAGTAGAAACAGAAAGTAAATCTATTAGATATGCTGGATGTGCTCCTGTTCTCTCTGTCATCTGTGGAACAGTGCACACATTGCACTAATGCCCCACCCTGTCAACCAAGGGACAGTGTGGTAACCAAGTAGTCTCACCTTGGGTTGCTAAGCAAAGGCTTCATGGCTGGAACAAAGCAGGAAAAAGGCCACACTTGGCGAGTTTGTGTCAATTGCATCCCAAGTTTTTATAGTGCACTACCTGGACTGTATGTGGGGAGAAAAAAGTTTCCAAGTCCTGTCACCAGCGATAATTCCAAAATAGAGACTATTGAGTTTTACCTGAGTCAACTGATATCCAGGAAATCAATATGACTTAGTCCCTGAAAGGGCAAAAGGCAGAAAAATACACTGGGTCATCTGTTTGTTATTCTTCTTTGTTGGGGTATGGCTTTGGAGAAAAGGACATTTCTAGATGTATCATATACTGGTAATACATGCAATGGGGTAGCATAAGTTACTAAACGTAGCATTGCATTTTTTTTAATGTTTCTGATATCAAATAACTAAAGCAAGTTTTATAGGACTACAATGTAGTTCAAGATTAGAATCCTTTCTTAACATGCATGAAGTGCTACAAATATCCAGCATTGCAAATGAAATACCTAATCTAAATCTACTGCTGGCACCCACCTCATACAGAAAATTGTGTTTTAAAGGAAGAGGAGACAATGTTTTTATTTTTCAACTAGATAGTTGTTTTATATCCCTAAGGACCTCCTGATATGCTCCAGACACAAGTATTTGTTTGATGGCTGATTAAACAGTAATTTAAGCTACAGCAATATGAAAGAATTTACACAACATTAGGCAGGGGCAATAAATATAGAAGCTAGCCCAATTCTGTTTGCTCTTTAAGTGAACTTTTCATTAAGGAGTCAAGCACAAACAGAACTAGACAGACACACAGGGCACATTCTCACTCATAAGTGGATGTTAGCCACTTAATTCAGATTAATCACATTACAATACAAAGACTGATGAGCCAACCAAGGTCCATGTAGAAAGTGGACCTAGAACTCCTGCTCAGAGGTAGTAGACAGGCAGCACAGTCTCCATGTGGGTTCCACCGTATGTGGAGTAGGGACTACTTCTGTCATGGATTCAGGTCTCCTAATTTCTGTTTACTTCTACCCTAGCCACCCTAGGCCACAGAGGAAGAGCTTACAGGGAGTACAGAGGACTCTGGAGAAGCAGAGGTCAAATGTTAGGGGATGAAGGCTCCCATTGGTAAGAACTAGGGAAGGGAGGGAGAGGGGATGAGGGTAGAGTGGGACCAGAAGGTGATGAGGGAAGGAGTGGGATCAGGAGGTGATGAGTAAGGGGCCTTCAATGAGGATGTAAAGAATTCAAACTGCAGAACAAGCAGGTAACTAATATTGCTAATCCCACTACATGGAAATAGCTCTGAGGCTGGCTGAGATATCAATGTCTATACATAGACAAGGCTTCATGTTGGTCACAGATTCTCTGTGACTTATAATTAGAGGCCGTTCTCAGTATGGCATGAAGGAAGATTTGTAGATGCCCTACTTCTGCTCATACTATGAGCAGAGAACAAGCCTTAATTGCTCTGTGCATCCCACACACCTCACACCATCACACTGTTAGAACTGTACAATGCTTGTGAGACATTATGTTTTCAGAACAAAAGAACTGGACGCTGACACTGGATCATACCTGACAGGATTCATTTCTCTCAGCAAGCTGGATGCTGACATCCTGCACCCTCCATGATCCAGCTCCAGGCATCTCAGTTGCGGGTACCCAACAGGACAGCTTCTAGGAAAGCATTGTAGAAAGCTTCTGATTCTGATCCCAATTGGTCCAACAGTTCAGACTATCCCACACAGGACTCCTATTAAGCCTGCAATTTCACAACTTTTGAAAAATGGACCACAAATGCCATCCCTGGCTTATTTAATCATTTTCCTCAACTTTCCTCAACCTGAAGCTACTTTAAGAGAACGACATCCCATTTCCTCTAAGGGGGTTGGATAGGTTTCTGTTTACTCTTGGTCTACAGATGCTTATTTTCATTGAGAGTTGGTTATAAATATTATTGGTCTTTTACAGAGAGGAAACTAGATTTGACTAAGGGACATATTTCTTTTCCTTTATCTTTCTTTTATAGGTAAGGAGATAGGAGCTGAAAAGAAAGAAAAGAGAACATAAAAATATAGAAGGAGGATAGAACAAAAGGTAGGTTATTGAATCTACTCCTCATCTCAAGGCCCTAATTGTTACTAACATATAAGGTTATTTTTTTTAATTCAATGGTATTGAATTTTGATTATCGATGCTAAAATCATGCTCATGTCAAAAGTTAGTCTAATTTTATCACAAGAATACATATTCTAGATAGATATGATTCTATATATGTGTCAGGTAAAAATAGTTAAAGTCTCCAAAAGCCTCAGAGACCTTTAAAAAAACATTTAAAGATGTTTTTATTATTTTAAAGATTCTCTGACAAGATAAGTTAACTCCTGGCAATACCCAGCCTGCCTCAAAGAAGAAGATGAGTATCAAAGAACCTCCTTATGGAGTTGGCTTCAAATGTGGCAATCTAGCCACTGGGAAAAAATGTCCTTGTTTCTGTCGCAGACAGAATTCTGCCTAAAAATGGGTAAGTTTAGATGCAGGGAGAGTTGATGGTCAAACTCTGCCAAGACAGTGTGAGCAAGTCCTCAAGAGTTCCTGCCTTGTAAATATGTCTGTCAGAGATATTGGCCCAGAAGCTTGAAGATGATGCTCCAATGTTATAGAAAATTTTGGGTGACTGTTCAGACAGTAAACTGTCTCAGTTACTTTTTCATTTTGGAAGCTGCTAACCTGAACTCTGGGTTCACTCATGTATTTAAGTTTTATCTTTTCTCAAGTCTCTGATGGGGTTGAAGACCAAATAGTTTAGCCTGTCAATTAAGCTTAGTAGGTTAGGGGTTAAGATGTTTTTAGATCAAGATAGATGTTCTAAGTTAATAGAGATGAGATATGATAGATATTAATCTCCATTCAGAAATTTAGACACAACAAGATAGGAAAGATGTTTCCTTCAAGGTTGCCAAATGCAAATAGCCAAATCACTATGAATGTCACATTTATATAATTCCTAATTATCTCCTGGTTCTTCATGATGTACGTTGTTTATTTACCCATGTGTAATAATATAAATGTATATGTTAAAAAAGAAACATAATAAAAATCTTTTTAATCTGGAATGAAAATAAGTAAATAAATAAATCTTTTTTAAAAAGAACAAAAACGAAAACAAAAATATGTTCTGAATGTAGAATATTGTAAAAAGTAATTAAGCACATAGTTACTCTTCAGTAAAATTATATCACACGCTATAAAATTGATCACATAATTTAAAACTATGCTGTCTTTCATTTAATGTATAATGACTTTTAAGTTTTATATTAAATATTAGAAACATCAGATGTGTTTACATTCTATAAATTTACAGATTGAATAAAATGGGCAATGCTCATTTAAAAAATGGAGTCTAGCACAGACAAATAATGATAATAAATGTGAGGAAAATAGCAAATAAAAATGAAAATAACTATTAGAATCAAAAGCTACATCTAAGTGAATATTCCATTTCTGGATAGCATAAAGCTATGTATTGTCTATTCATTATTTTAATTCCATTTAAGAAACCTCTGATATAGAGATCATTACCTTTTTAATAATAGAGGTTAAACCAAACAAGAATGCAAGATGATTTGGGAGAGTGTAGTAGGAGATCATTTCAATTTGATCTACTTTATTAGTTATCTACTGTAATATATACAGCTTTATACTCATTGTTATATGAGACAAAGATAAATGAGACAGTGCCCCAGCTCCTGTGCCCTATTGTCTAGAGGGTTAAAATGCTATGCACTTAATGACACAACTGTGGGTTTAATTTAGTCCCATTTTCACAACCTCCCATTATAATGAAAAATAAATGGTCTGAATATAAAAACTAAATGAACTGTAGTTAAGCCTGATGATGGCTAGAGAAATAAGTAAAATTAATGAGCCCATTAAAAACAGGCTTTAGAAAAAAATTCCACTGTGTAGCTGTAATAAAAGCATGCTAATAATTTCCCTTTCCCTTCCACAAAAAAGAGAGAAAATATCTAAAGAATGTAAAAGGTCATTGTTCATTTTTTAAAATTTATCTTTCATCCTTTTACCCAAAGCAAAGTTGTTTAGCAAATGGAAATCAGACACATTAACTCCAGACAAACCAGATCAGTCACCATGAAGTGATGTCACACACCCTCTCAAAGGTGCGGCATTGGGAAGCAGAGCCCATGGCTGGCAATGCATGCTGAGCAATCTTCTTTGATTGGCTTGACACTCTAAAGTCTCCAAAAGGAGACTGAGTTGAGAATTTACTCCAGGCTGAACTCCCTGTTTCACTAGACACTTTAGAATGACAATGATTCTAGCAGAGCGTCACATATATCTCAGAGATGTCACTGAGACTAAAACCTTGGCATCATGGGTGCAGGGCAGTAACAATCTCTTGGCAACAGGATAAGAGTGTGCCCAACATGAATCCATTATGAACATCCCAAACACATTTGCTTCATCACCACATTGTTTTAGATATTTACAGTGGGTGACACAACTTTACAACAGTTTAAATTGGGTTATTCAAAGTTGGTTTACCAGTTTGGGAAAAAGAAAATTAGAGTAAAAGATTAGAGTTATTTTTGCTATTTTGGGGAAGGAAGACATTTTATTAAGAGGACAAATGCTACTGAATAACAGCATCGGGTACCCTTTAGCAGACAAAAACTTGTCTGTAGACTAATGAATACTATCACAGCTAACCTTCTATGTTGACCAGCACATATAGGTTATATTTACATAGTCTCATTCATAAAATACAAGTTGAGAGCAAAAACAAGAATGGCCTTCACTCTGTTAGATGTATAGTTTTCAAAGTTGAGTTTGTAGGCCAGTAACAGGAAAGCCTAGCACCATGGAAGTTTTTGAACTTTAACACATCCCACTGCAGGCCTCCCATGTCAGAACCACTGGTGACCGCCTGTGTGTGAATGATTTCACTAAATGATTCAAATATATGCTAAACTGTGGGAAACCCTGCTTCCAACAGTGGACTTCAGCATTTAGTGTTATAATTCTAAAGCTCTCAGAGACCAGACAGAGTAAATATATTATCTTGGAAAATACAATTATCTTGGCTCTTAGGAACTTCAGACCCAGGTAAAAGTGTTTGTAGTGGAGGTCGGCAAAGGCCCCTACCAGTTCTCAGCCGAATTTAACCCATTGACCTTAGCTAGCTCCCAAGTTTCATTGAAAAGCTAAGCTTTTTTTTTTTTAATGTATTTTATTCTTACTGACAGAAAAATGACACACATGTATATTAAACATCAGATATTTGCTAAGACAATGGAATAATTGCACTTCCCTTTATTCCTTTGTTAAGTATAATTAAAAAACTACACACATGGGCTGGGCCTATAGCTCAGTATGCTTGCTATCCAGGAATGAGGCTTGGGCATGATCCTTAGTGTGTGTGTGTTTGTGTATGTGTGTGTGTTTGTATGTGTGTATGTGTGTGTGTTTGTGTGTGTGTGTTTGTGTGTATGTGTGTGTGTGTGTGTGTGTGTGTGTGTGTGTGTGTGTGTGTGTGTGTGCTTTCAGTTCTAAGGATCATGCCCAAGCCACATTCCTGGATAGAAAAGCTAAGCTTTTAAAAGCACAATTGACAGTTTAAAGGCAGGTTGACTACAACTTATAAGAAAAAAGTATTTTTGTTTCTGGCTTGCATTATGAAACTCACCTTCAAAGCTTAATTTAATTTTCAGGTTTTCAAAGTTTCTATGAGTCAACTGGAAACATAAAATCTGGGGATGGGTTTGAAGGAGGAGCCACTAAAACAGTGCAATAAAAATTAATTTCAAAAGATTAAAAAATTCTCACTTAACACTGACACTCCCCATATCCAAATGATACTCTGTATCCTTTGATTAATATCTTTTAATAATTTACATTCTCAAGTATGTATGTAAATCAACACTCAGTCTTGATGACTAGACAATTCAAAATATGATGTTTTGACAAAGACCAGTAACCTTACTGTGACATCAGGATTTAATAGAGACTAGCAAACTCTAGAACATTGGGAGTTTGGGCTTGTAGCCATTTTCTAAAGGAGTACATTTTATCAGGGCTAAATCTCAAAAGCAAAAGGCATTTCTTCTCCCTCCTTAACACTCAACTATGACTTTGTTAAAAAAGCACATTTGAAAAGAACTTTTCCTTGTTTAGTCACAAGTTGGAAGGACTTATTTTTAGTTTTAACCTACATCAAATAGTGTTGAACCATAGCATTTTTTAAAAGGAAAAGGGTAAGGGAGCCATAATCTCCCCTATTTTAAGAAGCTTGAACTCCATTTGCCCTTCTAGAAACAACCCCCCAAAACCTGAACATGCAAACCTCAGAAATAAACTTGGCAGAGGAAGAATCTGATGAAGGAAAAAGGCAATGGAAGCCAAGTCCTATGAGAAAAAAGTCTCATACTTTAAAAGTCAACCAGACTTAAATAGCACATCTGAGATCAAAGGAAACACCATTTCTTGCACTTAAATCATGTTGTCCCACAGAAATCATATGTAAATTTGCATTTGCAAAGAAGTATCCAAACTTTCCTGAACACGATCTTATAACTGGATTTGTTTTGGAAATCAAGGATTGTTGTGTTTTACCTTTTTTTTCCAGTTTATTTGTAAATTAATTAGTATGTATCAAGCAGTAATTACAAAAGAAGCAAACAAGTGAAAATAGCTTAAATCACCATGAGGGTTCCCTCTAGGATGACTGAAAACAAAATGGAGGGTGGTAGTTGGCTGAAGTAAATTGGATATTTGTTTTAAAATATACTCCATGATAAAACCTTTCTGTCTATGTTTCTGCTTTTCTCTTTTTGTCTCTTTTGTCTCTCTTTATCGCTGTTGCTCTGTCTCTTTGTGTCCCCCTTCCCTCTCTGGGTTGTGGACTTTCTGGCCTATCAGCTTATGCTGAATTCATTATAATCATGAAATAATGAAAACACAGGCTTTAACATTAAATGTTAGATGGTAGTATTTTAATTCCTCACCTTATTTTTTAAATATAATTGGAAAAGTTCTAGAAGCTTCTATTTCTCCATTTAAATTTTTGAGTGGTTTAAATATCTAAATCCCATAACTAATAAAGATTAGAAAAGAAAGAAGGCTATGATTATTTTTCCTCAATTTCAGGACACTGCAGCAGAGAATCACACCAACAACAGCAGTTGACTGAGGGAAATTGCTAAGAGTAATATAATGTATTTTCTATTAAATATCATGTAAAGTATGTCATAAAAAAACTATCTTCTGGCTAAGTATGGTGACTTATGCTTATAATCTCAGCCCTCAGGAAACATAGGCTTCAAGGAGGAATTTGCGTTTGAGATCAGCCTGGGCTATATAATAAGACCCTGTTCCTAAAAAGAAACCCCAAAATCTGGAGACGACCCTGACTTTGATGTACTCTGATCTGCATACTGTGTCTCACTGTTGGAGTGTTCCTTACTTGACTTCTGAAGTATTCCATGTCAGTATGTCAACAAATAGTTTGGATAAATAGGTTAAATTATGCATAACCTCCACTATAAGATATAAAGAAAAAAAAGCACAGTCCTCCCTACCATTATTTTCAGTCCTCACAGGAAAAGATAAAAAAGAAACAAAAATTATAAAAAATTATTTTTTTAAATTTTTTATTAATTTATTCTTGTTACATCTCAATGGTTATCCCATCCCTTGTATCCTCCCATTCTTCCCTTTCTCCCATTTTCCCCTTATTCCCCTCCCCTATGACTGTTCCTGAGGGGAATTTCCTCCCCCTGTATATGCTCATTGGGTATCAAGTCTCTTCTTGGTAACCTGCTACCCTTCCTCTCAGAGTGGGGTATGACTTTCACATGAACTCTGGTGTCTCATATTTAAAAAATTATTTTTTCTCCATTTATTTATTTATTTATCTAATCACTTTATGTGACAATCCCACCCCACATCCCCCTCCTTCCATTCCATCTTTTCCTTCCTCCCAGAGAAGGGGAGTCTCACAATGGACAGCAATCCACCCTGGTTTCTTAAGTCACTGCAACACTAAGCACAACTAAGTATATCTTCTCCCTGCAAGGGCAGGGGATGGGGTGCGAAACCAGGCAGCCTATCTAGTGGAAAGTGATCTGGCAGTAGGTAGCACATTCAGGGACAGCCTCTACCCCAATTGTTAGGGGACCCACATGATGATTAAGCTGCACATTTGCTACATATGTATAAGGGGGCTAGGTTTTGTCTTTGGTTGGCTGTTTAATCTCTGTGAGGCCCCATAGGCCCAGGTTACATTACTCTGTAGGTCTTTTCGTGGTGTCATTGACACCCCTTCCCATCTTCCTCCCATTCTTCCATAACAAATGTCATAAAGTTGCACCTCCTGTAGCCAGGTGGCATGCCCAGTGGAGGAAGGTAGACTCCAGCTCACATATAAAACCTTTGACCCAAAATGTCTTGTCTAGAAGAAGTGTGAGGCAAAAATGAAACAGAGATCAAGAGACTGGCAAACCAGTGACTGTCTCAGCTTGAGAACCACACCAAGGGAGAGGGCCAATCACTGTCACTATTAATGATACTCTACTATGTTTGCAGACAGAAGTCTAGCATAACTGTCTTCTAAGAGTGTTTATTTGGCAGCTGATAGAGGCAAATGCAGAGATTCAAGGCCTGAATCAATTCTTTAAATTTTAAATTGTACTGTGGGAAAGCACTGCACAGTACAAATGACTCAATATTTTAATGTTATGCTATTTATTGAAAATATAATGGGTCCAGATCAGACCAGCATCAGTCTTAACACTGGCCGTGTTGGATCCAGCCAGCTTTGGGTGACCTTGTGTCTTCTGTTAACTGTCACATGATTCTTGTGGTCCTCCATCTCTACAAGTACATCAGCCTCTGGCTATGAAGAAGTTTGCCTCTTTTCAATTTTTCTCGGTGGCCAATTAAACTACCTTGTATATTCATAAAAAAAAAAAAAAAGAAAGAAAGAAAGAAAGAAAGAAAAGAAAAGAAAAGAAAAAAGAAAATATACTGGGTCACAATTACTACATTGAACAACATTTTTCACTTTGCCAACCTGGAAACCAGGAGTGTTTCAATCTTATGAGCTACTCCTTGTAATATGACTTTCATCTTACTCTCTACTGAAGGTCTCTCAGACAAAAATGCTCCACATCACTTCACCTCAATCTGTCTGGAAGGAGACAAGAACGTGGCCTTCTCATGGATTGTAAATGAGAGGAGAGCTGAAAATACAGATAAAAAAAGAGAAATTTGAAAGTGTTTCCCTGGTCCAACTTTTTAGATGAGGAAATGGTCCCTGATACAGACAGTTGTACAGGAAAAGTGGTAATTAGGGTCTCAACATAATGCTAGTTCATTGTTGATTCTTTCACTATATGAGAAAATCAGGATTTATTTTACTTTAGTTATCTCATATGGCTTTATCATTGTAGGCCAGTAGATTTCTGAGGAAGTATTATTTACTTGCAACTGGGGCACTAAAACATGATATGCATTTCCCAAGAAACTCAGGAAGTTTTTAAATAGAAGGAAGGTTGTGTGATTATAATATATATTAGAATTTTTACATTTTAAAAACAGCAATCAATTTATTTATTGTTTTGTATGTAAAACTAGACATGTTGTCAAAAATGGGACTTCTATTATTACATATATACATACATATATATATATATATGTATATATATATACAATAGAAAGGCAAGAAGAACCATGACACAATCAAGAATTTATAATTGTTGCATACATTCTTAGTATTTTGACTATTTGTATTTGACAGCCTTGAAGAATACATCTTTCCTATCTTCGTGCATCTAAATTTCTGAATGTAAATTAATCTCCATCACATATTGTCATTATCAATTTAATAAAATTATATGTACAAAAATAAAATAATTTAACAAATAGGAATTCTAAAGATTTATCACTGAATAAAAAATCTATCTAAATTTCAAGTTGCATGATTTTCTCAATTTTGATATGATTTGGAAAAAATAAATTAAAACTTAGCTTCATTTTATGCCATATACTATTTTAGTCCCCTTTCAAGTGATATCTACTGAAATAACAACCCTTTAAGATATATTGCATGGTAAAAATACATATTTGTGCATGTTCAACAACAAGAAGAAAGCTGCAATGCTCAATTCCGAACAGGTTGAATTCAGAGTTCTCTAGAACTCACAGAAACAATGACAGGCATTTGACCCTGTAAAGGTCAAAATGGTGCTTTGGTGGAATTTCAGTAAAGAGATATGAGGTGGGAGAACTATCAAGAATGAAGGGCAAACAGACTTTGACATTTGTCTCAAACTATCTACAGCTGCCTGGGGAGTCACTAGAGGAATGCATGAAATACAGTGATAGCTCTTTCTTCACAAGAATGTAATAGTACCCAAGACACCACTAAAGGGGCTCATAAAGCTTTTATTTTCTCAGACATCTCAATCCAACTAACTTCAATGATCAACGTGCTTCACTGCCAGTTCTTTAAAACCCTGTTTGCTTATAATTGCACTGAGCACTTACGTCCGTGGTAGCCTTCAGGATAACATGAGGCAAGTATAAGCATCCTTTCCGTGTTACCTGGTAAGCCATTCCGCTAACCATTACAAAACAAACATAATGAGTGCAATTATTCATATCTGCAGCCTTCAATTTTGCCAGTTAGTAACTGTTCCATTGTTCGAATAAATAAATTCTTGTTGCTACTGGTCACTTTATATGGTAGCAAAAGTAAAATGCAAAAGTGTCCCTAAAATTCTGCAAAGCATACTAACACTGGAAATTGATAAAATGATGGCTATAATATCCATTGGGTTGTTTTGTAAGGAATATATATATATATATATAAAATGTTGGGAGGTGACTATGCGAGTCTTTGCTTCTTTTGGAGCCTATTAGAAAGTAAAAGAGCATTTGACACTGTATTAAGGGCATGGTATAATTTATCCTTATTTTGTAGGTGTTGCTTTTAAACATGAATACACAGGGAAGCGTCTATGCTCTTGTCTTAGCACTAGCACAAAAGCCATTGTTTTATTTTGAGAGCTTAAGAAAGGATTGATGAAATGGTTATACATTATAGAAAATCATACTCCAGCTTTGTACTCCATGGTAAATTAATTAAAGAAAACTATATTTTAAAGCATACTTTGCTAGCAAGTTAGCATGATTAAATGACAAAAAAAAAAAAAAAAAAAAAAAAAAAAAAGCTTTTGTGCTTTTTAGATTGTTTTAATAATCCATTCCTTCTCTGGACTACTGAGATCCTCTCGGCTACCCTCTAAGCTCCTTCTGACCATTACACCAACTTCATTCAGTAAATGAGACTTGGCTAACCACATATGTAAAACATATCTGCATTGTTGTATCTGCTCTCCTCTATGAGCTTCCTGGATTTGTGCTTTTCTGTGACTCTTATCTTTCAATGGTAAAATGTCTATTTATTTCTTAATTTTCTGTCCATTTCTAAAGCCACGCCAGAAGGTAAATGTTGTGGTGTTACAGTCCCTTTTTTTACTTCACTGTCTTATTTGCTAATTATATTGCTGTAGATATTCCCTCTAGATAGTTACAATCAATCTGTAATTTAATATCTTATTAATGAAATATTTAAATAAAAATTATGCAATTTCTGTTTAAGGGAACATCTACTCAGCATTTTCCTAGAAATGCTTATTTTCTTTCTATTCTACTCCACCCTTCATACCCATTTGAATGGATACCATGAATTTTGTTCTTTGATTATTCCTTAGTGCCCTGATCATAAGTAATTACTCTAATGATCATTATCTGACACAAAACAAGTGACGTTCTACTCTACATTTATATACCAGGGCATTATTGAATTGCCAAGAGTATGTAGTCCTAAGCTATGGAATTTCGTAACCATGTCAAATACAGTGAGTCAGTCTTTCCTTGTGAGAGGAAAGTTTACTTAATCCTCTGGATGTGTTAGCTACTCTGTTTTCCTCAAAAAGCTAGTCAGCCGTGAGAAAGCATAATGAAGCCGATGATCTAGAAAACACGAGGAATTAGTGCAGCCTTGCCTAAAAATGGAATCCTAACCTCCTGAGCAGGACTATGAGAGAAAAAATTGAGTTTCAGCACATTCAAGACAGAAATAAATTAGCACCTCATCACTGAGCTTCACAACACTAGAACATCACTTCATTCTTCACACTTCCAGTATTGGTCTCTTTAGAGATAGGAGTAATGTATCTATTTTAACTCAGGGTATAATTTTCATGCAGCTTTCCCATTACTGATAGTTTTAGGCCTGAAGAATTAAGACTATTCACAGTGGGAATATCAAGGTCATGTATTTTATTGTTGTTGAGAAAAGACTCTGGAAGAGTCAAGTAGATGCCAAACCTACTGAGGTAAATTCATTCCATTGTGCTCAAGTTATTTGTGGAATGTTGTTTAATCATACCCTAACTTACAGGCTAAGAGAAATAGATTAAAGTTATCATCACTTTTCATTGGGAACAAGACAATGAATACAATTATAGGTAATTCTATCACCTAGTAACCAGGCCCTGGAGGGATGAACCTATACCTCATTTTTAATTAGAAGAGTTTATAAATCAAAATGGGTGGAGAATATTTCAAAAGTAATTTCTCAACATAACAGGGAAAGATGTTTCCCTGTTTCAGATTTTTGCCAAAGCTAATCCAAATAATGTTAAAGGCGATGTCAGTCTTGTCTTCTAGCCATGTAGGTCACTGCTATTTCCTTTCGGATGAGCTGAAGGTACAAAAATTGAAGATCTCCAGCCAACCTGGCCAGCACAGCAGAGCTGGCCCTGAAGTGGGGGTTGCAGGTGAGCCAGCCCCAGGGAGCAAGTATGGAGAGCCAGCCTTGACTCTTGTCTGCTGTGCAATGGCTCAGAGAGAGATGCCCTCCTCCTGTTACTCATCCCTTGCTACCTAAGGCAGGCAGGAGAACTGGCCCTGTCCCTCACAGGTTCCAGCACTAGCCAGAGCTGGTCCTGGACCATGCCTGTGCAGCACGTTAGAGCTGGCCCCAGTTGCTGGAATTGTGAGTTAGCCAGTCAGGAGGGCATGAGAGCAGGAGAGCTGGCTCTATAACTGACCAACTGCAACACTAGGGAAAGTTTGCCCTGCATGTCGCCTGGGCAGCACAGTAAAGCTAGTCCTGATGGCATGGGCTCGAGTAAGGCAGCCCCAAGAGTATGAGATCAGGAGAGCTGGCTCTGATGGTTCCTGGCTGTAGCATTGGATGGGCCAACTGGGGCAGGGGAGGAAAGCTTGCCCTGGTGGTGTGAGTGTGGGAGACCTGGCAGGTTATCTAGCTCAAATATTTGTGAAATTCACAAAGAACCAATAAAAGATTTTTTTAAAAAGACTCCAGCTAATACACAATTTTGCAATACTTGCTCTCTCTTCACAAGATCACACAATTAAAACCCTGAGGTAAGCTATATGTTAAAGAGCTCATTTGGCCAAAAAAAAAAAAAAAAAAAAAGTTACTGGTCATGTTATAAGGAAAAAAAAGTATGAACATAAACACATACTTGGAAAACATGTGAAAACTCAAGACAGACAAGTATCTGCAAGACCCAAGAAAAGGTACAGATCACATTTTCCTACAGCTCTCAAAGGAAAGCAATCCTGATGATAACTTGCCCTCAGACTTTCAGCCCTTAGAACTTCTTGTCCTATCTCTCTGCTGTTTAAAGCATCTACTCTGTATTATAGACTTGACATATGAACACACATCTATCTTATTTATAGTTCAAGTTACAGATCTCTCTTCTGAACTGTGTATGTATTTATGCATGCATGCATGTATATATCTCTCTATATATATGAGTTTATGTATACATGTACACATGTATGTATGTGTATATATGTATATATAAAACTCCACTACTGAAAATCATTTGAAGAATCTCTTGCTCTTAGGATTTAATGATGCACACTTGCCCATGTTATATCATGAGCAATGTCTTCTCTTTTGGTTAGTGCTTGTGTGTTTAGGATTGCCTGCACCATACTGCATTCTTCCTAATTACTATATGCTAAAAGTAACACATTCTTGTGTTTTGTATTTCATAAAAAGTCACTATCATGCAGCCAAGTTATTTTTAATCTGTAGGTTTTTTTGAGCTTTGTTCATAAACATGTATTTAAGTCAAACAGTGGTCAGTTGAGGAAAATACTGAATTAAATACAACTATCTCTGGGCATCATGGAGGACAGATTCCAGAAGCTGCATGGAATGCTCAGTCTGCCAGTGGTAAAATTCTTATAAGAAATGATAGAGGGTTAGCAAAAAAAAATCTACCCAAACTCTCCACTGATTTATCCTCTACCATGCATCACTCTAACATTTGTCCCAATCATGTGGCTTGTGTGGCAAAACTTTATTAATCTTTTGCCTATCTTATTTTCATTCTTTTTGAGAAGTTTTCTTGACTGACAACTAAAAGATTACCATAGCACTAAAAAATTCTACTAGTTCTGTTAAATCACCTGAATGTCTCCAAACAAACAAGCTCTTTTCAGTGAAAACTGTGTTGCCTTTACCATTGTATCCTACAAATGACACAAAGCTGGGCCAGAAGCAAGCTCTAAGACAAACCACACAGAGCTGTGTGAGGCAGTAGAAGACATTTCTAGATTCCACCCCCTCTAAATTCCTTATAACTTAAAATGTAACTTTTATGACATACACTATATGTTTTTGGAAACTAAAAATTAGGAATTTGGCGTGACTATGACAGTGTATGTCTTAATTCTAGCACTCCAAAGGCAGAGACAGCATATTGCTTTAAATTATGGCCTATATCAAGTTCCAAGATAACCAGAATAAAATAGAGAGACTCTAGCCTAAAAGACTAAACAAAAAGTAGGAAGTTTATAGTCAGTATTGAGATACTTTGTGCATTATCTCATTAGTGATATGACACTGTTGGCCAGAAAATTAGATGACATGTCATACTCCACTTATCATTTTTATGAGAAAATAGTATAGCAGCTTGTGGTATATTGTAAGTATCCATAATATTTACCATTAAAGAAAATTAATAATCCTATATAGGAAAATAAATTGTTCTTTTTTTCAAGATTTTTATTAATTTATTCATATTACATATCAATGGTTATCCCATCCCTTGTATCTTCCCATTTCTCCCTCCTTTCCATTTTCCCCTTATTCCCCTCCCCTATGATTGTGACTGAGGGGGACTTTCTCCTCCTGTATATGCTCATAGGTTATCAAGTCTCTTTTTGGTTGCCTGCTATCTACCAATAAATTGTTCTTTAGTGGGAGTAAAATTTTCCCTGCACTGGAGTCCGTTCTAAATTCATACCAGCAAAATTTAAAAACATGCATCAAAGTGCTCAAATGAGTCAGCCAATAACAGCCACCAAAACAGACCTCATACTATTTTTTAAATTTATTATAATTTATTAAGATTACATCCTGATTATTATCACCTTCTTGTATCTTCTCATTACAACCCTCCCTCCCTCTTCTGCCCTGTTCCCCTCCCATTGACTTCTGACAGAAAGGGACCTCCTCCCCTACCATATGACCACAGCCTATTAGGTTTCATGAGAGTAGCCTTCTTCTCCTTCCTCTGTGTGCCTGCAAGGCCTTTCATTACTTACAGAAACCACCATGAAGGCTATTTTTCATACATTCTCCTTGATTTCTCCACCACTGGATCAAGGTTGGTGTTCCCTATGAGTCAAGGCATGATCTGACCCCAGTCCTAGGATTTGGAAGCATAATAAACCGTCTTTTTATGAGCAATCATCTTTTGAACTATGGTGTTTGTACACTTAAATAATCAATGTAATTTTGAAACAGTGTCAGAGATGATATAATTAGCCATCAGATGTGTCAAGATAGCTTTATTTAGCCATAATTAAGAAGAGTAGTAACTTAATCAGAAGTAGCAAAGACTTTTAAAACTAAATTTAGTGCAATAGTAATCAAAGCCAAATAAAATAGCAATAATCCATAAAAAACAACATATAAAGAATTGAATAAATCTTTATGACTTCTACACAAATATTAAAGTCTAATAATGAAATAATGAAAGTCCTCAATGGGGCATTAGGAAAAAAAACATTCAAAGAAACATTGCTCCTTATTTTCTGAATTTGATAAAAAACAAAAGCAACTTCAACCCACACTTGCAAGACTCCTAGAAGCAACCGGTTACTATACATCAGCTTGTTTTCTCAAAGATGTCAAGTATATGAAACTGCTCATGCTTTCCAGCTCCTTATTACTCTAAGCAACAGAATGGTACCTTCCCTTCCCTCCAAGTTGACACCACCACTTGCAGTGCAAGAAATAATTAGCTGCTTTCTCTGGATATGAACTGTGCAGTTACACTAAGCTTCTCTCTTTCTCTTCGGAAAACATAATTGGAAAACACAGACTTTCTGTCTCTTTGCATTTATGGAGTTTTCACAAAGCAGGCAAATGGTCTGATTCTGCTCTTGAAATTCTGCATTATTCTCCAGCAGGTTAAAGGACAAAGAATATACTACTCATTTCTTATGTATGACTAGAAATCCAAGGTGAACTCTTATTTCATTTCTCCTTTTCATTCCATGTTTCTAGCCTTGACCCTGATGTTACATGCAATTCTTTTGAAAAGTGACTGGTAAAGTCAATACCTGTTGGCTAAATTGCCTGTAGCAAAATCTATTCAGAAAGAAAATGTAGACTTCATATATGGCCTTCTGTCAAATGCATTTTTCTGAACATTAAAGTGTGATCATTTTCATCATTGTGAAGATATTTAAGAAAAACAATTCTTAAAGAAGAAAATATTATTTTGGTTCGTGTTTTCAGCTGGTGTAGTTCACTTTAACTGGCTGAACTGTTTACCATGTGAAGGCAAAAGTATCATATCATGGCAAATGGGCTTCATGGTGTGAAAGCATGCTCAGAAGATAGAGGAAGCTATGCAGGAAGAAGCCAAGAAGAACAAACCCTACCCAGGCACACCTTCAGTGCTTCATTTCCTGCAGCCAAGAAACCCTTTCAACATTCCTGCCACTAAAATATCAAGACATGAGCATGCGCAGACCATTTCATATTCCAGCCACAGCACAGAAGAAAATGGGTGTCATTCTCAATAGCGTTATCAAAGCCATGGAAAGTCCTGTGAGGCAATACTTCACATATATGAATGAGAGATCTCATTTATCTGAAGGTCAGAAAACTAAGGGAAAAGTTCTCAGTGTCTGGACAGAGGCCCTGACAACTTATATT
Organism: Acomys russatus; assembly: GCF_903995435.1. Classification (NCBI taxonomy): domain Eukaryota; kingdom Metazoa; phylum Chordata; class Mammalia; order Rodentia; family Muridae; genus Acomys; species Acomys russatus. The sequence goes on along the minus strand of NC_067144.1, from coordinate 64,850,526 downwards.
CTCTAAATACAATTATTTCTATGTGTTTATTCATTTACATATTGATGAGGTTCCTCTACCAGCTTTATTGAGGAATAAATGCTCTTCAGTGTATTTTTCTCACACAGTGTGATGCTTTAATGACTGTTCATTATAAAATGAGCAGTAAAATCATATTAACCAGCACTCCCACTGTGGTATAAAGTTAAATTTCTTTGACAATTATATTTGCACTACACTGTTTGAGAAAGTATTACAATAATACTACAGTAATAATAATGCAATATCATTCATAGTTATCATGTAGTATATTAGTTCTCTAGAATTAAGTTACTTTTCCTAACTGAACTTACGCATTGTGTAACCAACAGTTCCCCATTTTCTTGGCTACAACTCCACTGCCGATTTCTTCAGTTTCTCTGAGTTCAACATTTTTAAGAGTCTACATACAAATAAGATTCTGCAATATTTATCTTGCTATATAAAACTTATTTCATTTAATAGCATGGCCACGTTTATTGTAGTTTAGTGGAACTCTCTGATACATTATCACATTGTGGCCTGGCCTGTCAACTCTCCATTGATAAAGTCAGTTTTAGCCAGATTGTAGGTCCTTTATGCACTAATACCTGCTGAATTCTGTTGTTATTTTTTCTCTGCCTCTGGAATATGGGAGTTTAACTGAAATATTTCTTGGCAAAGAGTTGATTTATTTTCTAATTAATTATTTGATAATTCCATACAATGTGTTTTATCATATTCCCTCTCTTGCTTTAGCTCATCTCATATTCAGCCTCCCCCTCTTCCCTACTCATATACCTTTGTGTCCTGGTGTTTAAAAGCCAGTAAGCCATTTGGACTGTCTGTATATCCCTGTGTGCTTGGCTCACTCTTTAGTTTGGTCAGCCTAACAGGAGTAACACTGGTAAAGAAAACTTGGATATGCAGACTGTCAGATGAGTCAGATTGAAACCTATTTTGGCAGGATGCAGCAATTTCACATGGCTTCCAAATAACTCTTACTATATAAACTATGAGTTCCACTAAACTACACTGCTCCATAGAGCTACACAAACTCAAAAGGACAAAAGGAAGCCAAATAAAGAAAGTGTATTAATCCACTTTGCTCACTTAGACTTTGGTACTCATTTCTTAGAACTCATTTCTATTTTCAAGTGGTTTACATAAATGTCTGTGGCTTAGGAGCCATAAGAGTCTCAGAGATAAAATGGAATAATCTTCTGAAACTATTTTTGCTTGGTAGATTGCAGTGATGGCCAAACTAAAGACAAATTGTTTTCTTTCATTGTTATCTAAGCTGCCGAAATGGCCCTCTTGGAAAAGATGCATGGTCTTACAGAGGCTCACACAGTTGTTAGGAAAAAGCAATGCCCACATGTTTACCTAACTTCTATGACTCTGTTTTGAGGAAGACAAAACTGAGAAGTTGTCACAAAGCCAAATATATTTATTAAGCCTTTTAAAGTAAATGTTTGCTGATTGTACAGAATCCAATATACCCAAGAACAAACTAATTATATTTTTCTATTTTTCCCCCTCAGGAGGAAAACAAAAGTACATTCCTAGCCTTGAGGAAATTGGTACAAGATTTGGATTCCAGGATGATGAGATTAAATTCCCAATGTACAATCGTGGCTATTTATAACAAGCCTGGGTGGATACTATTGACCAGTATCTATGGTATTTTAATGGAATGAGTAATAACATGGCTACTTGGTGCTCAGAGTCTATTTGTTCCTAAGAAGACTGTTATTTATTTATTTACTTATTTTGGTAAAAAGAAAAAAATTAGGACATTGACCTCTGAGGCAACTGTACCCCATATTCCAACAGTTTCCAATATCACCAAAACCATCTACTACAAAATACACAAAACTTAACAAAGAACATGCTGGTCAGACATACATCAGGGTTCACACTCTCCTGTGATCTGACAAGTGTGTCAATATTTTTATAAAAGCAGTCATATAAGCTGACACACTGGGAGCCAACCCTGGTAGCTCCTCTTTCAGCTCTCAACTCTTGAGAGGAAGAAACAAGAGGATCAGGACCTCAAAGTCATCTTGAGCTAAACAAGAGATTTGAAATCAGATTGGCATGTAAAATGCACTCCCCAAACTGGTAGAGGAGGATGCACAGCACAATATTTCAGATGCTAACTGAGACACGAGAGACACTGGTTCTCAGACAGTTTAGAGTTTAGAGCAGTGGTAAAGTATTTACCTAGCATGCACAATATTTTTTGTTTGATCCCTAATAGTAAAAGGAAATAAAAGCTAAAAAACACATTGCCTGAATTAGCATAAAGTAGACACCTGTCTTTACAAGTGGTTCTCAAATTTCTTAACGCTGTGACCCTTTACTACAACACTTCCTCATGTTGTGGTGACCCCAAACATAAAATTATTTTTTTTCTGCTTCATCACTGTAATTTTGCTACTCTTATAAATGCTAATGTAAATATTTGGTATGCAGGATATCTGAATCACAAGTTGAGAACCACTGATATATACTGTCCTGTACAAACCAAACTCCAGAATGCTTTGGGAACTGAACTCAGGGAAGTAGAGTCTAATGACACGGCAACCGGATATGATTTTGTTTGAGTTTCCTTGCCATTTTAATAATGTACTATTTATTTATCATTTGACAGACATAATTTTTGTAAATATGGATCTAATTATAGAAAATATTGTGTAAAGTATGAAAGTATTAAGTACTTATATTCCCAGCATTTCTTTCTTTGTTTGTTTTTCCTTTTTATTGATTCATTCATATTATATCTCAATTGTTGTCCCATCCCTTGTATCCTCCCATTCCTCCCTCTCTCCCATTTTCCCCTTACTCCCCTCTCCTATGACTGTGACTGAGGGGGACCTCCTCCCCCTGGATGTGCTCATAGGGTATCAAGTCTCTTCTTGATAGCCTGCTTTCCTTCCTTTGAATGCACCAGGTCTCCCCATCAAGGGGAACCCTGGTGCCCCATACTTGGCCAGCATTTAATTCTAGGCCTATCCTTTTATATCTTCTAATGATGGCAAAACAAATACTTCAAACACAGAACTGGAAAACACATACCTAAAGGCCATTCCAAGACTTAGTCTGTACAGAGTGTACCTTCAAAGATGTTATACATCCATTGAAATTAACAAATTTAAAAGGAATTTTAAATTTTCATGGGTAGAAATTGAGACTGCTCAGTTCATAACATTGTGTTGAATATTTTTATTATGTTTCTTTTTAACATGTACATTTATATTATTACACATGAATAAAATAAACTACATATAGAAGAACTACAGGACTATCAGTAATTACATAAATGTTACACTTATAGGGATTTGGCCACTTATATTTGGCGAACTTGAAGTAAACTTCATTCCTATCTTGTTGGGTCTAAATTTCTAAATGGAAAGTAATATCTACCATATCTCATCTCTATTAACTTAAAACATCTATCTTGATCTAAAAACATCTTAACCCCTAACCTACTTGAAACCTTAATTGAACCTTAATTGAAAGACTATACTATTTGGTCTTCAAACCCATCAGAGACTTGAGAAGTGATAAAACTTACATACCTGAGTGAACACGGCATGCAGGTAAGCAGCTTCCAAAATGAAAAAAAAAAAATAAATAAATAAATGATAAAACATAAGTTTCTGTACTGGCTTAATGGCTTTTAAGTAATTTATTCAGATTACATCTCAGTTGTTATCCCCTCACTTGTATCTTCCCATTCCCCCTTCCCTCCCTTTTTCATCCTGTTCCCCCTCCCTACATCTATGACAGAAGGGGAACTCCTCCCCCACCATATGATCACAGCCTATCAAGTCTCATCCTGGTAGCCTGCTTCCCCTTCCTTTGAGTGCCATCAGGCATCCCAGTGGGGGGGAGGTCTTCTCAAACTACTGTGCCAACCAAGGACAATGTATGCAGTAAACCTAGAACCCCTATTCAGATCTAGGCAATGGACAGCACATTCTCCACAGTTGTATGGCAAGCAGGGACTGATTGAAATGTATTACTTTGAAAATGACTACCTGCGGGGAGCAATTCACCATATCCCCTCTGACTGTGGGGAGCTCTGACTACTACCCCTCAGATTAAATTACATCCCAGGCAGTCCTCTGCATGAAAATCACATGATGGAATGATGAGTGTGTAAGTGACCTACACACTGTTCATATTCGATTGGCAAGAGCTGGTCACATGACTTCCCTAATACACCAAAGAAGCGAGACGAGAAGTAAAATCCCTCAGGCAGCAAGAGTTCTCTTTATTCCAAGGGCCAAAAAATTCCAGGCTTGGGTAGGACCTAACTTGTAGCTTATTTTTTGTTTGGTCGGAAAGTTAAAATGTGTTTTAGATTTTAAGTAGTTGTTATTGAACTCCTTAAATGATGTCCCCTATTTTGATTCTTGGTCTGTGAAGTGTCAAGTATTTATTTTTTTGGAACACTACAGGAAAAAAATGCTGACTTGCCCCACTATGAGAACAAAATTTACTTGAGAGCCAGACTGCTGTGGTAATTGGACTTCTCACTTCCCGATGCCTACGTGCCTGATCCTTTTTCCCAGAGAAAATCCTTACTTTGCTGAGGAAAGTCCTTTAAGCATCAGCAGCTATCAAATCAGATCAAAGCTCACATCTCTATCTTAAAACTCTTCATGGTCCAAAAAAGAAAACACTAAGGAACAAGTCACAACCCTATTTAAAGTCGTTTCTCTTCAGTCAGTATGAAATATGATGGACAAGAAAAGCATCAAAAAAAAAAAAAAATCATCACCCACAATGCAGAAAATCATGACACTACTAACAGCGAAATAATCTGAAATGAAAAATACCCAGTCGTTACAAACACTCCATGACTTTAGTTGGATGAACATCACTCTGTGGCTGAGAGGAACATTCTCCTTTGTAGCCCCTCCATCTGCCCGCTACAGGGTTGCTCCTTCAAGAGCTCACATGAACTAGGTGTTAGGAAGCAGTGTTCCACTGGTGTCCTCAGATTTCCAACTCTTTAGCAATTTTAGAGGCCCAGTTGTTATTCTAAAATTACTTAATTATAACTTTATTTTTAATGTGGACTCACTCCTTCTTCGTAAGACGGCACTCTTCAACACCCTCATGATTTTGCAATGCTAGATGGCATGCAGGATACCAAGTTCAATTAACTCACTATTAACAAAAATACAACCTTTCAAAATAACTAGTATATATTACAGAGGCACACTCCTGCTGAGCCACTATTTGCTGCTTATCTGAACCCTGGGTTAGCTGAGTACCTTCTATTTTTGCTTGCTAAACCTGGCAGCCTTATACCGATTTTTTAAACCCATGTCTCCATAATTATACTCCATAGTCATTCTAGATATTGCTGTCAACTCTGATTGATTCCTTGAGGTTTTAGTGCAAAAGCTCACCCTCTGGAGTCTGTGGGACATCTTTGCTACTCTAACCAGATAGACAGGAAGATGTACACTCAGCATGATCTCTGACACAGGACTGATTGTTAATGGGCCATGGAGACTAAAAGCTTCTTCAGCCTTATCCATCCTCATTTTGGCTATGGAAGCATCTCTGAGTGCAGAGGCCCCACATTCCTGCAGTTTTATTCTCCTTTCAGTGTGTTCTCAATCATACCAATTATTGCCTGAACTCATATCTTTTCTTTCAATAATTTGTTAAACTCAGCAAATGACAACCAATACAAACTATTAATATCTCCCTTTTCCCAGGCCCTTTCCCTCATGGGCTTTATAATCAAATTCCAACACGGCACAGGCAAATTTTACCATTTTGCCACTCGAGTGCTTAGTCCTTTTAAAAGCATGAGTTTTATCTTTAAGTCAGAGCCATATATTCGGGGGCTTTTATTTTAGCAGCACTATGGTTTGCAACATTTTTTGCGTGACTTTGGGTAATGCTAGCTTATCTAAAAATAAGCTTCATAATCCAAGTAGTTGAAACAGAAGGTGACCTTAAGTGACATTTATGTGAATTTGCCTCATCAAGAAGACTACATTTATTGAGAAAGTCCATCTGCTTTACTCCCCGACTTAAGGATTCAGAGCAATAAGGCTCCTTCATCTTCGGAATGGTGTTGGCTGGAGAATTGACAATCTGTACCTAAAAGAGAAGCCATTCATACTTCTGCCATCTTTGATCCATAGGATCCCCTATCAATATTTCTTGTTATGGTAAACTATGTGTCTCCCCAAATTCATGTGTTGGAGGCTTAACCTGAAACATGTAATTTGATGGTATTTAGTGGTAGAGTCATTTGGGAGTAGAGATGCACTTAGAATTAGATGAGAGCTTAAGGAAGGGGCACCATGGTGGTGTTAGTGGCTGTGATAGCTTACTTTTATTTTAACTTGACACAAACACACAGCATTTTGAAATAAGACTCTGGAACAGTGAAAATGTCACTATCAGATTGACCTATGAGGAAGGCTATGGTGCATATTCTTGACTAATGATTGAAGGAGGTGGGTTTAGGTCACTGTTGGTGGTACAACTATGGGTCAGGTGGTCCAGGTGCAATAAAAAAAAGCTGGCTAAGCTGACCATAGGAAGCAAGCAAAAAAAAAAATCTATGGCCTCTGAATTAGTTCATGCCTCCATACTCTTGTATTGAAATCCTGCTTTGACTTTCCTGGATAAAAGACTACAAGATGCATGCTAACATAAACTCTTTGCCTGCCTTGGCATGATGCAGTAAGAAGGCTCTAACCCAGTGATTCGCAACCTTCATAATGCTGTAACCCTTTAATATAATTTCTCATGTTGTGGTAATTGCCAACCATAAAATCATTTTTGTTGTTACTTCATAATTTTAATTTTTTATTGTTATGAATAATAATACAAATATCTATGATTTCTGACGGTATTAGGCTACCCCACATGAAAGTATCCTTTGACCCCTGAAGAGGACTTGTCCCACAGGTTGATAACCACTATTCTAACCAGATGTCCACAGCATCAAGAACTGTGATTTAAGTTTATTTTTGGGTAAATGGCCTGTTTTTATAGTTTTCTATGGCCAAAAAATAATAATAATAATCTAAGACCAAAAAAAAAATAATAATAATCTAAGACATGGTCTACTAAGGAGAAATAATCAAAAGCACCACCAAGACAGTATGGCATAGGACCAGTAGACTTGAAGAAGGCAGCTGAGGAGATGGCATACAAATGTTAAACTAATGTTTGGTGATCCAAACTTCAGGGGGTCAGTACATCATATTTCCTTGCCCTGAATAGTTATGAGCAACAATAGAATGTATTTACTGAATACTTGATATTTGTAATGTAATAAAATATTTACTAAAAGGTAATAAAAATAGTAAAAAAAAGTCCAGTCGTGGTCTGTGCCAAGTAATAAGTGCATTTCTGCATATGTTTCTTTGGGCTGCCCTGAAAACATTGCGCAGAATGGGAGGTGTAAACTTTGTCCCATGGTTATGAGCACTGGAAAGTCAAACAAGATTTCAGAAGATTGGCTTCTGAAAACTAAAAGAAAACGACTCTATGCCTCTCTCCCTGTCTTACATATGGCTGTCTTCTTACATCTCTTTACATGTATTCTTTCCTGTGTGCCTGCATTTAACTTCTTCTTAGAAGGCCTGTGGTGGCAATGCATTTAGGCGCAGACAACACCACTATGTCTATTTAGCTCCATCATGGTTAAAGCCTGTTTTCAAATACTGTGGGTCATAACTTCAACATAGAAGTTTGAGATGGACTTAATTCAATTCATAACACATGTCTTAGTGAATAGATTTTTTTTTAATATTCTTTCTCATCCACAGAACGATTTACTTGGGTTACTCTTCCAGTTTGACATCTGAAATTAGTTTGACTCATTTCCTGGGAAAGAAGAAATAGACTTCCCAAACCAGAACAATAGTAATCCACAGAAACAGAGTGGAATGTGATCAAACTTTATGTCTTCAAGCCTTTGGAGTGACAGTGTTAAAAAGTGTAAAGCATTGCTTAGGAAACAAAGACCAGCAAATAGACCAAAATGCAATTAAGTAAAGCATCAAAACCATTATGACAGGATTAAGTCCTTTTAGTCTGTAGTATATGAAAAAAAATTAAAATATCTAGGATTTTTATAAGGGATAATAAGGTCTTTAACCATGTAAAATTTGTCTCGCGCTAAAGACAGTGGTTGTTAAAAACAAAACAAAAACCAAAGAGACTCAGATGTTAGAACCTCTGTAGTCCTGAGTTACAGGATGTTGTCAAGGGCACTTATTCTAATAGCACCAAGAAGTTGCACTTAAATGGGATTACGAAGTTCACTCAACTAATGTGTAAAGTTTTTAAAAGCAGGGAAATGAAAATCAAACCTAATGTACCTAGTTGCAGTTGCTCTTTCTTCCACGAGGATGGTAATTCCTGGTAAATGAGAAGAGATGAATGGAAATACATGAAAGAAAACTACGTTAAACAAACTCAGAGCAGCTCCCACTGTGTCTCTTGCATTAACAGACTCTGATTGTTCCACAGAAATGTTTTACTTCCATTTGAAGTTATTTTGACATTTGTCTTGTGAGTATCTACTTTCCATCATATTTTCTTTTTATCTCCTTGCTTACACTTCTCCATCTTTCTGGCATGACTCTTACATACGGGTGATAGATCTGTGGCCATAACTTAATTTCTTGTGGCTGAAATGATCCTGCCTACATAAAGAGGAAACCTGCAATTTTGGTTCATTCAAAATAATCTCCAGTATGCAAAGATATTTGGCCCAGTCTCTGAAATCTGTAAGAATTAATGAGCAAAACAACAAAGCAAAGGGTAGAAAAGGCCATCTATGTGGCATAGCAATTACTGAAAATCTCTTAAGAAAACTCCATGCCAGGATGCCAGACAATGAATTGTTAAGCCAGTGAATGTAAGAGATTGAGATGTTTTCTCTCCCACTAATAGGAAGCTGACCCAGAAGTGAACTACAGCAAGAAACATGATTTGGCTCTTTGAGAAGCTTTTCTGACCACTCAGCCAAAATTAATCTTGTTTATTTCCAGCTTTTAAAATAAATATTTTATGAGTAACACAGGTGCTACTGGTGTACTACTAGGGCTGCCAAGTCAAATGAGCATCTTGTAGATCAGGCTGGTTCAATTTTTACCACAATGCACTTACTTATGAAAATATACCTTCTCAGTAACAGGAGAGTTACTTGCACAGTAGGAAATACAGTATCATATTGTATGGAACTTATGTCCTCTCCAATTTATCATTTGACTATATATACACCTGCCCAAATTAGATATACCAAGTCAGAGTTTCTAGACCTTGATATGGCGGTACATCTTAGACCAGGAGATTTCTTATCATAAGGAACTAACGGGCAGTGATATGACATTTTCATTGTCTCCAGGAGTCCGTACAGTAGAAGCCTGAAGCACAACCCAGTCACAACCACAAGCCAATTCTAGGTGTTGTTGATGACGATAGTGGTTCTGAATCAATCTGGTTGAAAATCATGTATCTAGTTAGTAATGCTACACAGGGTTTCCTAAAACCAAATGACTGGTCCTTCTTGAAAAATAAACTCATGGAATCCTTATTCAAATATTCAAAAATTTCAAAGAATTAGACATCAGCGTCTTCTAGGGGCAAAGCCTTAAATGGATGGTAATTCCTAAAGCTGTCTCTGAGGGTGCAGTATCCAAGCATGCCCACATCACAATGTTCATGACCCACGTGTGTATATCGTGCACCTGCCAGGGCTTAGTCAGCTGTCTATACCCATGGATTTGCTGTTTCTTGCAGTTCCTTTCATTACCATGTCAGTTCCAGACCATTCGTCTGTTTCTCTGTGTCTCATGTTCTATTTGATATACTCCCAGATCAGCCAATGTGCTCATTAGAAAAAAAAGTCAAAAGAGTTTCTCAATGAATAGGATTACTTCCACCAGGATTCTGACACAACTCTCTACTCATCACCAGATAACCTTGGTTTTTTTCTTGGGTAAATTCATAATCCTGTTCTGTGCCTCTTGTTCTATTATCGTAAATAAACCATAGGCTACCTGACTGTACCCTTGCCTTCAGAAACAATCCTATTCTACAGTTAATGCTAAAGTCACATGTTGATTTTGAGCAAAGCTTGCCACTTGCTAAACACTTCCTAAAGGGAAAGAGAGTAGTGCTTGAAACACCACATGAGCAAGTTGTAAAGAGATAAAAACTTGGGCTGGAGAAGTGGCTCAGCAGTTAAGAACACCGCATGTTCTTCCAGAGGTCCTGAGTTCAATTCCCAGAAACCACATGGTGGCTTACAACCATCTATAATGTGATCTAAAGGCCTCTTCCAGCCTGCAGGTGTACATGCAGGCAGGCAGAGCACTGTATACATAATAAATAAATAAATAAATAAATAAATCTTTAAAAAAAAAGAGAGATTAAAAACTTTGAAAGGTTCCCAGATGAGCCAGCAAAACATAGAACTTAAACGGTCTTTATTGTCTCCAAAGTCCTTGATCTTAAAGATTTTATTTCATGCCCCATCCCTAATACTTCTCTTGAGCAGGAATTTTGTTAGGATAATTTTATATCATACCCATGAGCTAGGAAGCTATATCTCAAAACTAAAGAGACACTGTTACAAATATCTTAGTGTGATATTATCTGTAGCAATTCAATAGGAAGACAATACTGTGTAAAACAGATGTGACATTAATCCTATGATCTTTTATTAGATTGTTAAATAGGGAAGAGAGAAAGAAAGAAAGAAAGAAAGAAAGAAAGAAAGAAAAGCTAGTAGCTCAGGGGTGGCTTTTGTGAGGCCCTTAGCTTTGTTAAACATAACTTTCTACTATTCCAAATCATAGCAGCATTAATACAAGGTATTTTGGTATGGATTATAATCATTTCAATATGAATCTGAAGCAATATTCATAGTGAAATATTAAAACTGAAGTTGTCACACTGGGATGTCACTTTCTACTTTTTTTTTTTTTTTTTTTTTTTTTTTTTTTTTTTTTTTGGTTAAATATTTTGTTCAATCTCAATGTTCACCCAAAATGTCCTGTAGCAGCAAAGGAGTATTTTATAATGTTGACATATAGCAAATCTTTAGTGCATTTCATGGCTCCTGCATCTATCAGTGAATAGCATGGCAGATGCCAGTTCTGCTGAAGGAGTCTCTCTATATTGAGCTCCTCTGCTAAGAAACATTTCTGTTGAACTCTGACCACTAAATTTAACCATTGTGAAACAATCCCACAAAAAGAGAAGGAAATGTAGAATGACAGATAATGAATATCTTTGTGGAGTTTTTTTCAATGTATTGAATTTCCCACAGTCATCAGTAGGTCATGGGCCCTACAAAGGAAACACGCCACATGGACAAGAATGTGTGAGAAAGTACAGCCATTCAGTGTCCAGTGCCAGAGAAGTCACTTGTTTCATGCATGTGGCCGTTCCAAAGAGTCCTGACCAGTTGGGAATAATCTCAGAGAAAAAGAAATTCTTTCATCTATTGAAATGGCTACATGTGGAAAGAATCTATATGCTTCTCGTGGAAAGACACTGGCTCACAGACTAGACTGTTATCACAAAAATGAACTACTGTGTGTACAGAAACTAAGCTTGAGAAATACCTCACATAGCCATGCAAGATGTTCTGCAGACAAGCCATAATAATGGAAATACAGTTGTGTAGATAATCATTCACACAGTTACGATTCACAAAAGAGATAAAAGCGAATCTACTAAAGTAGTTATGGCTAGTTATCAATATTTCAATTATTTAAACCAAGTTTAAATATTAAAAAAAAAGAAGGGTATCCCTGTCCTGGCATATTAGGTCTTTCACTTTCAATCTGAATTCTGTCTACTCCCATCCCAGAAATTACTAACATTTCTCTTTAAACTAGCTTCCTGTATTGCAAACATCTTAGCTGCACTTTATTTTCATAAGATTGTCACTAGAAAACATCTCAAAAAAGCTCTCACTTTCACTCTGCCTTCCTGCTTTCTCTCTGGCTCTTTGCCAGTCTTAAATATTTGAGTACACCATGGCTCTACCTTTCTGGCCTCACATTTCCTGAGAATGCCACAACCACCTCTAGAATGCCCTTAACTCTCAACAGATGCCCAGCATGGCTTTTGACTCCTCAGAGGTCACTCAGTAAAATAAATTCTTTTCAAGATCTTGTCCCTTTGCCCATGAGCAGACTACGCTTTATCCTTAGTCACTGTCACGACATGGTCCTGTCATCCCTGTAGAAGCATAAATCTAAGGTAGTGGTGGTGCACACCTTTAATCCTAGCAATTGGGAGGTAGAGGCAGGTGGACCTCCATGAGTTTGAGGCCAGCCTGGTCTACAGAAGGAGTTCCAGGACAGCCAGAGACAGAGAAACCCTGTCTCGAAAAAATTTTAAAAAAATCTAAGCTAGCAAAAGTGAAGTGTTCTCTCTCTCTCTCCCTCTCTCTCTCTCTCTCTCTCTCTCTCTCTCTCTCTCTCTCTCTCTCTCTCTCTCTCTCTCTCTCTCTCTCTCTCTCTCTCTCTCTCTCTTTCTCTCTCCTCCTCCCCCCCCACCCCCTCTTGAATATCTCAGGCCAGCCAGTGAGCCTGGACATGTGACTCTCCACTCAACCTCGCCTCCTCCTCCCAGTCCCACAAACTCAGTGCAGCCTGTCCCCTGGTTTTCCGAGGTGGCTGTGAATTTCTTCACTCTGACTCTGCCTAATTTCCCTCCAAGTTTTCCTCCCTAGTGCTGTCAGAATTATTTCCTAAAACCCAAATGAGATCACAGAATTTGTCTCCCAGCTAGATTCACATGATTTTTTATCCTGTAAGACGGTGTATAAAAGTCATTTTCAGGCCCTGACAAATTAATCTGCCCACCCCATTTTCCCTCAACTGCTCGGATCAAAGTTGATCTCACCAGGAACTCAATTCATCTTTATAGACTTAAACCCTTCTCCTATGTCCCCTCTCTCCCAGCTGACATCAAAGTGGCTCAGAGGCCTCAGAATCTTGAGTATAATACTAACCAACTACTTGAACATAAACTGTTTGATCTCTGTATGTTATATTTGCCCATTTGTGAAATTGCTGTAACTTCAGCGTCTTCCTCATACAGTTTCTCTATGGTGTAATTAGCATAACATGTGTGAAAGGGTTAGTAAAGTTCAGAGCCCTTATTGAGACCTAGAGAAGTGATATTAATGAAAATTATCATGACAATTCATGTGAGCATCTTCTCACTAGAGAATCTCTCATGGAAACTGCCCTTACACATGCCAGTAACACATGCAATGTTTATTGCTGGTCACATTCACGAGAAAGGATATAAGTAAATCAGCATTTGCCTCTGTATAATTTCTGAGTCACCAAGTAAAACATCAAATATTCTAATAAATTATTCTTCTACTTTATTATTTATTTATAATGTCTTTGAGGAGAGGGCTGGAGAGAGCTCTATATAGCCTTCATCCTTGGATTGATGAAGTATGGAATCATGCCTTGTTGAATAACTGTCTTCTTTGATTTACGTGTTTATTCAGAAGTAAGATCTCATAAAATGTGTGAGGTCTTACAAGTCTATAGTAGTCAGGATTTAAGAGAGTGGAGAGGGAGAGACACAGAGGGACAGAGAGTGGGGGAGGGAAGGAGGGAGAGTTAGTTTAAGGAGTTGAAACTGGTGACTACAGTGGGTGGCTCATTGAAATCGATATCAAAGGACTGTCTCCTTGAGACCAAGGGAAGCACTGTTGCTGCAGTTCAATTCCAAGGCTGAGCGGCTGCAGGCACTCAGAAGGACCTTGTCAGGAGGGCTTCTGTCTACAGTTATCATCTCAGACAAGGACTATTGTTCCTGGGACAACACTTGTCTATTTGCCTGAGGTGGGGAAAGTTGTAAGCGATCCAGCATCTTAAAAAAAACAAAAAAATGAAACAAGGACAAAGGAAAAAAAAACACTAACAACAACAAAAGCAATGATCCAATTAAATAAGTTCAAAAGAGTAGTCTTAGAAGCATAAAACAGGAGAGATCATAATCTACAGGTACTTTCTATGTCAATTGGCCAGATTCTGCAGAACAAAAGTATATATATATATTCCAACCAAGAGTCTGATTTAAAACCCAACAGCAGTTATTTCTTTGAAAAACTTTGGAAACTATCTACAAGCAAGGAGCCAAGATTCTGAGAAATATTCTCTGGGATACAGTTTCTCTCCTTTTAAGGGATGTTTACAACTGAGGGAAAAATAACAACACATTCCAGATATTTGAAGATAATTTTGGTTAAAAAAAAAAGCACATAGAATATTTTTATGCCTGTCAAAGCAGATTTCTGCACACCAGCAAGGTTTGTGATTGATGAGTGACAAGCCCCCAAAATACTTTGTGCTAAGGAGTGTAAAAGACAGCCTGTATGGCCATGACTTGCTCTCCAGAACACAGTACTGTATATGGATATGGGCCTCCAGGACATGGGTTCTCGAATGAAAGGTCGTGACCGCTGTGGTGTTGCATGTATGCCTGTGTGCATGTTCCACACATAGCATGGCACTAAGGATTTTGAGCGAGTACATATGGGGGAGTTACTACTTGGTAATCATCTTCTAATCAAATGTATTGACCACAAAGCATACAATCTATTACACATGCAGTAAAAGGAGTTTCCTAAGTGGATTCTCCAGCAGTTTACTAGGCTTACCCCTAATTAAAGTTCAGTTATTAAAAGAAAATCTAATCCCTTTTCAAATAATTAAACATTTAAGAATGGTGTGAAAGACATTCAGCTTCATATTATTGTCTGATAATCACATCTGTACCAATGGAATAACCATCACACTCCTAAAAATGATCACTATAGAAAAATTATTTGTTTACAAGAATTTTTATAGTATAGGTGTGAAAAACAAATTTTGGGACTGCAGAGATGGATCAGTTAGAAGGCCTCACAGCACTCACATAACAGCTGGGTATGCAGTGTGTATCTATAACACTAGCACTGGGGAGATAGAGATGGGAGAATCCCTGAATCTCACTGGACATCCAAGCTAACAAAGTCTGTGAGGTTCAGGTTCAGTTAGATGACCTGGGTCAAAAAAAAAAAAAAAAGGAGAACAATTAAGGAAAATACTCAATGTTTACCTCTGGCCTCCATAAATACGTGTGTATGTATGTGTGTGTGTGTGTGTGTGTGTGTGTGTGTGTGTGTGTGTGTGTGTGTGTGTGTGTGTGCACGCGTGCATGTGTCTGTGTGTGTGAATACATCTGTATATATGTACATGTATAGTGAAGATACACATGCAAGAAAAGCACTGTAAGACCTTTAAAAATTACATTATTTCTGGAGCTTGGACTTTATCGATATCTACACACACACACACAGGCGCATGTGCATATGCACATGCAAACAATAGAGAGAGGGCGTGGGGGGAGGGAGACCAATTTCAGTGTGAATTCAGAACGAAGAGCTTCTTTTATATCTTGTGAAAATGCCTCACACATGTAAAACATGCACATTGGCCTCTGTTACTTGATGATAGATATCTTGGGACAAATTTATGGGCTTATTTTGTTATTAGTCATATTTAAACTTTCAAAATAACAATCTGGTAAGGTTCTGTAAGTCACATTCAGTTTTGCTTTGTGTGGTGCTGGGTTGTGGCCCAGGGCTTCCCTTTGCTAGTTAGGCAGCTCTACCACAGAACTACATGACAAGGTTCTTGTTGTTGTTGTTTGTTTTGTTTTGTCTTGTTTTGTTTTTTATTTTCACTTAGTCCTTGTTAAGTTGCCCAGCCTGACGTGGACCTCATGAACCCACTGCAGCCCAGAAGTGCCTAGAATTTGTCATCTTCCTGTCTCCGCTTGATGAAAAATAACTGTGATTACAGATGTGTAGTGCTGATTCTGATTCATGTTTGGTCAATGCTGAAGTGTAAACAATTTTTTTTCTTTTATTATCCTACCAACCAGAGTTGGAAAGTAGAACTGAATTCTTTCTAAAGCCTGAGGATGAGACTCCTTTCACCAAAACTTCTCAGCCTAGTAAGCCTAGCATGTATGGATATGTTCTGTTGATTCTGTCCTGACTCACTATCATGTGCTCTGGTTGTAAATGATCTCTGCATACACATGCACACAATTTGCTAATTAATGTGATTGCTCATGCATGCTGTCATTTTGTTGACCCTAGGACTTCTACGGGATGGTTTGTGACAAAGAATAGGCACTATTTTCTTATCTCTGTTCTGTTTAGAGCATTGCATATTAAATTCCTTTAATAGACCATTTTAATATTTATACTCTGATGGTTAAGGGTTTGGTCAACTTGATTCGTGATGAGATCTTGAAGTTGCTGAGATTATAATGTACTTACGTATAATTGAACATTCTGCGTCAGTGGGCCTGTGAGTGCTTTTCTATGGAAGATTGGTAAAACATATTTCCCAATGTGGTTCGGTAACAAACAAATTTGTTGAGAGTCTGAAGAAACAAGAAGGTAGAGGAAGGCAAAATCTGCTACCTGCCCACAAGAGGTGATCATCCATCCATTTTCTACCCTCTGGGTGGAACTCACCACTGGCATCCATAGTGCTCAGGTCTGGGCAAGGTTGTAAGCACTACAACGGCTTTCTTGGATGCTTAGTTTGTAAATGGCTAATTGTGTGAATTCTTGGCCTTCAATGGCTCATTGGAACTAATAATCTCATAAGAAAATCTTTATACCCTCACACCTGCTTCAACATATTGAAGACTACAGTTCTAGGTGCATGGAGTGCTAGATTTACCAAGTAAAAGGACTTAGCATCAAACAAGCTTTTAGACACACAAGTCCAAAAACACTTTATGCTTTCTTCAATATTATCATTTATCAGAGGAAAATAAATGATATACATAAAATTGATGCTTGAAAGGTATTCTTCCAAAAATGATACTAATGGACATGATGGTCTCTGCTAGGCCTAGTGTTGGAGAAAGGACCAATGATAGATTCCATCAACATTGCCTTTTATTAAATATAGTGAAATTACATTTGAATCTATAAGCAACAAATATTTTAAGCATGAAAACATGATTTACTGCACATGAAAGCTAGATGTTGCTAGGATCATAAATCATATAGGAATTTTAGACAGTAGTATGGTCAAGTGTTAACATGAGAGAAAACAAAACACAAAAGGGCAATTGACTAAGGTTATAAAGTATATTCTAATATTCTAAGCTACTTAGTAGCTTTTGTGAACTCAGGGGAGGGAGGCTGGAGAACGTGAGTAGGGAGCAGGACAATGATTTCTGGTTTGGGAAAGGGGAAGAGATTTATCCATCAAGATATTAACTACAAGAATTAATATGCCAGGCGTGGCAACGCACACCTTTAATCCCAGCACTCAGGAGGCAGAGGCAGGCAGATCGCTGTGAGTTCGAGGCCAGCCTGGTCTACAAAGTGAGTCTAGGACAGCCAAGGCTACACAGGGAAACCCTGTCTCAAAAAACCAAAAAAAAAAAAAAAAAAGAATTAAATATTTATGGGTAGCAAAAACATTGTTCCTTCTGGATGTGTGTGAAATTCTCTGTTGGGAACAATAAGGAGACTGTGGCCATTAAGTAACTCTATTAGGTTTGCAGCTGTGGAGACAAAGGACAGGACGAGAGTAGTGAGGGAATGCATTCAAGAGTTTTCTGTTATCTGAAACGAGACCTTAGGCATGAGAAAGATGAATGGTTTATTAAAATGGCAAGTAGAACAATACTAACAGTCACTGCAGCAGAGTTGTTTTTTAATGCAAACACCAAGCACATATGTGCAACATAATAAAAATTAAACAGTTTTACCAATGGCTTGCATGCATATTTTACTTGGCAAGAAGTTAAATTTTCCATGCTGACAATATACTAGACAAGTTTCTTAAATAAACCCAGGAAGCAGCCAAAGTTTTATTATTATTATTATTTATTATTATTATTAAATTTCCCTCAAAAGATAATCCAAATGTTATCTGTACAGTTCACTAACATGCCTTCTAAGCAAACCAATACAATTAAGCTAGAGAAAGGTTATGTCTAAACTTGTTCTCCTAAGCCACTACTGTGCCCCATCAAGTTCTCCATGGTCTATAACTCAAACATTCTGTTACCCTCTGAAGCTCACCAGAGAAAATGATGATAGATTTTTAAAAAAATTAGGAATTTTCACAATCCCTCAAGGATGGGAGAAGGATGCGATATTGCTTCTGTTACTTTAGCTATGTGAACTTAAAGCAATGGTAGCAATAAAAAACATCAGTTGGCTACATAATGCGTCAAGCATACATGCAGTGTCATGTAAATGTCTCACATGGCTCAGGTGCTCAATCTCTCCAAGCATGCAACAGTGAAGGTATTGTCTTTAATACACACATCAAAGCATTTGTTGTTGGCTCACAGGTCTGCCCCTGTCTGCTACCCTGCTCTACTTGGCAGTAGGGTTGAATTCCCCAAGCACTTGCTTTACCTGGTGTCTGGCCAAGTTCAGCCGAGAGGAGGCACAGGTGTGAGATTAGAGCGTAGCAGAGAAATGGAAGTTAAGACATTTCTCTTTCTGTTAGTCTTGGATGGCAGCGATCTCTTTTAAATCATCAGGTCTCCATGGATACAGACTCAATGTTCCTAATGGAATATCGCCTCCCCCCTCACTCCTCCCTTTCCTGCCACGGGCTATACCAGGATCCCCCACATT
Source organism: Acomys russatus (assembly GCF_903995435.1). NCBI lineage: Eukaryota > Metazoa > Chordata > Mammalia > Rodentia > Muridae > Acomys > Acomys russatus. The sequence continues at coordinate 64,831,814 of NC_067144.1, read as the reverse complement.
GCCCTTCCTTTAAGGCTCTGTAGGCTTCCTGATTCTGTTGTTTTCTAAAATTTCTCAACACCTTTTCTTAGGTTTCTCAGTCCTCCCAATATTCATTTAATTAAAAATTAGTACAATACTTATATAGAATATTTTTACTTTCCTAAGCTGATATTGACATATGCATAATTGTATGTATATAACTTAACACATGTTGCATGTGTGAGATAATTTTATATATTTTATAAACAAAAGAAGAGACAAAAATATTTACTCTATCTGAAAGTGTTAAAATAACAACCCTTCAAAGTTAAAAAGTAATTGAGCCAGGATTTGATGCCAAGTAAACAGAGTCCAGATTCCAAACTTTCAGCAGTGCAGTAAAACGACGTATTCTAAAGCACACTGACTTAACTGCCCTGCCTCAAATAGTAGACTAAATTATACTGGCCTTCATTCCGAGTTGATCATCTCAGTTCACATTTTTGGTCACTTCTTACATGTCAGACATGGCTTCAGATGTCCCATAATCCTCATGCAACTTTTTAATTGGGATTCTGATTATCCCCTTGAGTCAGTTTTATCTTTTACAGAAAATAGTAGCTGCCATCTTTCAATAGTACTTTCAAGTTCAAGAAATTACTCTCAAGTCACCTTTCTCAGTGTCTCTGTGTCTGTGTCTGTGTCTGTCTCTCTCCCTGTCTCTGTCTCTCTCCCTGTCTCTGTCTCTCTTTCTCCCTATCTCTCTCAAACACACACACACACACACACACACACACACACACACACACACACACACACACACACACAAACACACTTCGCTATCAGTAAGCATCACTTTAATTTTATAAGTATCTTATTAATTATTTGAAAATTTTATGCAGAATATTTTGGCCATGTTCACTCTCAACTGCTCCCCTTAAATCCCAGATTCACCCTTAGTTTTCCACCCTCCTAACTTCTTGCTCATTTTTAGAGCCATTACCCTATGGCTCCAAGATGTGTCATCCATGAATTGGTTTTCTTTATCTATGGCAGTCCTATGAAGCTTATTTGACTTACCAGGAAAAACACTCTTAAGAAAAATGCACTCTCCCTCCTTGGAACCTCCTCAGAAGCTATCTATATTTTCTCTATTAGGGGTTGGGCTTTTATGGGTCTCTTATGCTGCCAGCAGGTAGGGCTGGAACAGGAGAGGATTCGGGCCTGCCCTTCCCTCTCCCTAGGGGCTGAGAGGGACCATGAGTGTTGACCCAGCCTCCTCCCAGGACACCTGGAGGAAAAATACACTGAGTAGGGAGTCTCAACTTTATTATGGCGGGTTACTCTTATATAGAGTATAGGGAGTGGGTGGAGCATAAGGTGTGGGGCCAATCAGTTCGTGTTACATGGCTGTTGGTAGGCAGGGCTAGCACTAAGATGTGCCCTGATGGACCATGTTGAGTCATTCCTATGTGGAAGATTTTACCAGAGACTTGCTGAAACTCGAGCCAGGCTCCATTCTGTCCTCAAGGCCTCAGAGGGCTGACAGATTCAGCTATAGGGTCCAACAATGAATCCCTTCAAATCCATGCTAGAATATTGACTGTATATATCTTTTTAAAAAATTCATTCTACCTTATGTGTGAGTGTTTTGACTGTATGCATTTTTTGTGTGTCACATGTGTGGTTTGTATCAATAAATGTCAAAAATAGTATCTGATCCCCTGAAAATAGATGTAGAAATGGTCATGGACCACCATGTGGGTGCTAGCATTGAAACCTGTGTCCTCTGCAAGAGCAAAAAGTCCTGAAAACCACTGATCTATTTCTCCAGCCCCAGGATGGCTCTTGTATAGGTTTCATACGGTCAATCACAGCTTGTCAAACTTATATGTAGCACAAGCAGGCCTCAAATTTGCAATTCTCCTGCCTCACCTTCATGTTAAACACTAGGATTGCGTTCATGCACCATGGAACTTGAACCCTTTTCTTTCCATTCTCCATATACCTGCAACGATGTTGCCCTCCAAAAGCAACCCATGAAAATATCTCTAGCTTATTTTTTTTATTTTATTAATGTATTCATATTACATCTCAATTGGTATCCCATCCCTTATATCCTCCCATTCCCCTCCCTCCCATTTTCCCATTATTCCCCTCCCCTATGACTGTTCCTTAGGGGGATTTCCTTCCCCTGTATATGCTCATAGGGTATCAAGTCTCTTCTTGGTAGCCTGCTATCCTTCCTCTGAGTGCCACCAGGTCTCCCCCTCCAGGGGACATGGTCAAATATGAGGCACCAGAGTACATGTGAAAGTCATATCACACTCTCCACTCAACTGTGGAGAATGTCCTGACCGTTGGCTACATCTGCCAATATCTCTATTTTAAACTGAGCTAATTAGCAACCTTCATTTACAACTTCAGCTTCAATTTCTGTGGCCATATAATTTACACAGTTACCGATGCCACTGATCATCACATGTATGTATTTCATGAATGCATTTCACTGCTTATAACAGGAAACTAACTTCTGTATATGTTGATTTTTCTCTTCTAAGTTGCACACTGCTTATGGACATATCTTATATCTCACTGATTCTCTAAAATAGAAAATTGCTGATTGAAAAGTGACTATTACATTTGTTGATGTTGATCCACCAAGACGTACTCTCAACACAGCAAAGGTCAACTAAGAAACGTACAGAAAATTTGGGATATGATGTACCTCTTTCAAGTGTTCTTTGAAGATGGGTGATAAAATTATGTAGCCTATTAAACACTTAGTTTTTTAAGCTACTGGCAATATATGAGCATGGACAATGAGAGAAAAGTATTACAAAGCCTACTATGTGGAGTGGAGCTGCAGGTGATAAGGACACTTGACAACAGCATCTGTGTGCCCTGAGATATTTTCAGCCAAAGGCTTAATGCCCAGCCTTCAAGCCTTCTGACCTGAGATCACAAGATTTTCTTGCTTGTAATTTAAAGAGAATCTATTGAACTTGGATATTCAAGAATGAGCTAGATTCTTGCTGATTTCCAGCATGTGGTTTTAGGAAACACTCAATTGGGAGTGCAATAGAGTAAGTGTGGAGTTAAAGGATCTGTACTCGCATTGCTGGTGTAGACTTATTTCACAGAAGGAAGGTAGAAACAGGATATGACATCACTAAGAACACTCTAGTGAAGAAAGAGGAATGACATAAAAAAAAGTGTTTAAGACGCTGGTACTTAGGCTGACTAACCTAGGAAAGCCAATAATCTCCTAAGAAATCCTCAAAACTGTCTTGAAAATGTTGTAAACATGAAAGTTACCTAGAAATTGCAACATAGGAAATAAGTGGGTGAAAGCAGTGGAACCAGTCATCGCCTTATTTTCCCAAAAGGCTAGAATTTGAACCAGACTGAAAAGGAGGGGTCAGTGTGCTGGGCTTTCAAGATCCATAGTGGATGATAAACCACATGAGAGCATCAGCGTACATACCAAGTTGAGGTCAAACCTACTGTACTTGTAAGACTCTGAAAACAACTGGTCCAAATCCATACATGACAGCTGAGAAAGTCTGGGGAGCTTATTGCCAAAATTTTGCCTAGACAGTTCATGAAAGAGGTAAGTACTTCATAACATTTAGGATTTCTGAAAGTATAAGTCTCCCTAATTTCTATTCTGGAATAGATTTCAAATATGTATAGAGGTACCAGTACCTCAAATGGCTCTTTTATAAACTGGATTCTGGAAATAACACTCCAGAGGTCCACATACCTTTCTTGTGAAAGGTAAACACTATCTGCTTTGTAAATGTTGTTCTTATTTTATTCTTCACCTAATGGGATGAGATGAGAGCTATATCCAAGCTTTAAAAACACAAGGCTTGGGCTGAGCCCAGAACATTTCTATCTAACTATCTCTAGGCCTAGGACTAGGCCTGGAAGCTTCTAGCTTCCTATCTAATATCTGCAAGGCCAGACCTTGCAAGCTTCAGCTTCCAGCCTCTATCTGTTAACCTAGGCCTAGAATATTTTCATCCTCCAAGGCTTATTGCTGAATGAGCTTACTCTTTCTCATTCTTTCTGAACTCTGTCTGGCTAGGTCAACTCACCTGTTCCAGTTCAAAACTCCTCTCCATGCTGACTGATTCAAACTGGTTTCTCTCTGAATCTCACTGAATTATTTTACTTGGGAAAACTGCCTCTGAACTCCGTAAGCTGAACTGCACTAACTTAACTACACTCGACTGAACTGCACCAAACTGCACTGAACTGTACTGTACTCCCAAATCCTACTGTAGTGTCTCCACAATCTCTCTAGCTCTCTCTCTCTCTCTCTCTCTCTCTCTCTCTCTCTCTCTCTCTCTCTCTCTCTCTCTCTCTCTCTCTCTCTCTCTGCATTGCTCTTATGTAGGTTCTTTTTCCTGTTTATCCTCAAGAAAGTTGTGGCTACCATATCTCTCACTCATTCTGTAAATTCCACTCTTATTCATCACTTTGTCTGTTTCTCAATTAAACATCATTGTTTGGATTAAAAATGTGTAGTAAAAGTATGTCTACATTTCAGCCAGAGGAATTAAAGGTGAGTACTAAGGGTGTGTCTACAATTCCAACCAGATCACACAGACCTAAGGCTTTGGAAGTGATCCCTTGCCAGAGTAGCCATGTTGTTGGATTAAAGTTCCTCTATACTAATTAACAGCATACTTACTTATCTGGTGATTACCCCCTTTTCACTGTGGTATTGACTGATCTGGTATTATTGTACAGGTTAATCCATTTTCTATAATTCTAAAATAAAAGGAGAAAAAAACGATATTTTTTATGTTTGTCTTAAACAAATACAAGCAGAGAGAAGGAAAAATATTTTAAAAATAAAAGATAATATGTTTTTTTCTTGGGAGAATTGTGTTATGTAACTTTTGCAACCACATCTGTGGCACGCTTTTCAACTCTATGCTTCTGGGACCTTGGTGGCTGCTAAGCTTCCCTAAGAATAAAATTTCCTTCATTTCTGTCCAACTGTACTTGGCTCTCATTCCTGGCACAGATTCCTGGAACACAATGAAGTTGGGCCCTCTTTCAATTCTATCATCTGAAGTGTGTGATAGAATTTGACACCTTGAGGCTAGCATTTATAGAAACCCATAGATCCCAAGGGACAAATGACACCTCCTTACTGATGCTGAAGAAGATTTGACAAGTGGCCACTGGGAAAGGAGATGAACATGAAGTTGTTCCTATTTTTCACAATGTATCAGATCTGAGCATTGCTTGGGACATATAGTGAGTTGGGTTTCATTAGGTCTGGGGCTACCCATGATCCAGAAAAATGGTTCCATTTCTACTATAAGTAGAAATCCCAAGTGTAACTTTATAACTTTTATTCTTTAAAGATGTATTTGTCATTTTATTTTAAGTCACATTATTGCTGCAAATATAGAAATAATCACATTACTGTATATAGTCTGCACTCCATAGAAAACCATACCTCCTGTGGGTGATGAAGTGAGATGCTCCAAGGAATGACTCCTCCTTGACAGGATTGAATTTGTAAAACAATTCTTGGTCCCATGATATCTTAATAAAGAAACAATAGTTCTTATGGTGTGGTCATTTCTTGTTGTGAGAGCTGATCTTAATTATCAACATGACTACATGAAGAAGTGAAGGGTTAGGGAAATGGGTGTATAACTTTTACCAATACATCTTTAGCATTTTCTTCTATTCTAGGTCTTCTGAATCTAAAAGATATTGGAGTAGTAACTCCATATAGGTGACATCCTAGGGATCTGGCTAAGAATGAACATTGAGAGACAAGGAATACAGAAAGCACATGTGAGGTACACACTTTCTCAATAACTATGGTTATTGGTGCTGATGTTGCCTGGAAACATATATTTCAACTTCTTTAGTCTTTTGACACAAAATCATACCAGCCACTCTCTAGGGGGCTTCCAGTCCTTCATAATGAGAACAGGGCTTTGCAGGCTGCCAGCTTCTTGAACTGAGCAGCTACTGTGTTTTCTGTCTCTCTATCATAAAGTTCACCATTGCTAGACTACACAGCCTCATATCTTGAAGCCAAACCAATATATTCCCATTGGTATATATATTATTTACATAAGGTAGACAGATGGATAGATGATAGACAGATAGATCAAGAAATAAACAAGTAGACAGAGAAGATAGATTATTTTCCTTAAGAATACCTGTATATTATCTACATAAGGTAGACAGATGGATAGATGATAGACAGATCAATAAATAAACAAATAGACAGAGAAGATAGATTATTTTCCTTTAGAATACCCAGAATAGCACACAATTTAGATTGCAATTTAAAATTAAATATTTATAATTCACACTGTATATACCTAACAAGTAAATTTTACATAATTCTTGGTTTTCATGCTTAAAAGATAATTATGTTCTATGAAGAAATTGACTTTGATTTACTTTAATCCTGAACAAAATAAAACAGTATTTCTTATAACTGGTACAGTTGCCATGATAATTATGAGATATATCTAAGATACATTGTTTTAGAGAAAATTATATTCTATTTTACAACTAGATGAAAACTAACAATACCAATTCCTCTTCAAATACTCCAAAATCATAAAATCAACAAAGTCTGTTTTCTCCATGGGGATAAAGTATATTTTTGTCTAAATATTAGAATGCATACTATCTTTGTGTCTTGGTTACCTTTTAAGGTTGTGACAAAGCACAATAACTAAAACATCTTATAAAATCAGGCATTTAATGTGGGTGTTCATGGTTCCAGAAAGCTACAGTCCGTGACTATTGTGGTGGGGAGTATGGCAGCACACAGGCAGGCATGGTGCTAGAGAGGTAGCTGAGAGCCTACATCTGATCCATGACGTAGAGAGAATGTTAGCTAACTAGGAGTAGCATGGGCTTTGGAATCTCAGATTCTACACTTTGTGACACACCTCTTCACCTCCTAATCTTTTCCAAACAGTTCTACAATCTGGGGACCAAGTATTCAAGTACGGGAGTCTATGGAGTTTACTTTCATTCAAACCATCACACCTACTATATACCATATACTATACAGTATACAGTATACACTATGCACTATACACTATGTACTATTTACCATGTACCATGTACCATATACCATATACTATATACCATATACTATACAGTATACAGTATACACTATGCACTATACACTATGTACTATTTACCATGTACCATGTACCATGTACCATATACTATATACTATATACTATACAGTATACAGTATACACTATGCACTATACACTATGTACTATTTACCATGTACCATGTACCATATACCATACTATATATACCATATACAGTACAGTAACAGTATACACTATGCACTATACACTATGTACTATTTACCATGTACCATGTACCATGTACCATATACTATACCATATACTATACAGTATACAGTATACACTATGCACTATACACTATGTACTATTTACCATGTACCATGTACCATGTACCATATACTATATACTATATACTATACAGTATACAGTATACACTATGCACTATACACTATGTACTATTTACCATGTACCATGTACCATATACTATATACTATATACTACATAGAGTTCATCTGCTCTAACAAAATGCCTGAGACTGTGAAGTTGATAGAGAATAGAAATTTATTTTCTATGCTACTGGGTGGTGGAAAGTCCAAAGTCAGAGGGCTTGATTCTGGTTAAGACAGGGAGAAGTCTGAAAACACACAGCAAGAAGAGAGGAGATGGGAAGACCCCAGTTCATCCATTTATCACAAAACCATTCTGATTATTCACTCTCATGACAACCTTAGTCCATCCCTCAAGGCAGAGCCCTTATGATCTATTTGCTCCTAATATGCTTTGGTTTCAACGTTACTGTATTGAGGAATTAGAAATTCTAGCATATGAACTTTAGATCACACATTCAAATTCTAGCTCCCATGACATTGATCACTATCGTTTTGATATTCTTCCAATTGTGAGACACCCTTCTCACCAATGCTACTAAAGAGTTCCATCAGCCTTTCCATGTGAATTTATACCCCAAAAGATGGGGGGCAGGCATGATTCCATGTTTTCTTTAGCATTTAACTTTGGCAGCCCCCTATCCTAAATTCCAAAAGTTTCAGATTAAAGGGAGGTCAAACGGGAGGCAGAACATCATTCCTTATCTGGTATGACTGTTGGCCACCTTCATGTTCTGCAGGCTGGGTAGACTAATGCACCCCTTTTTTCCCTTAAATTTTCTCACCCTTCCTTTTATATGTTTTCTATGTAGCTCAAGCTTGTCTTAGACCCATTCTATATCCCAGGAAAGCCTCAATCACAAGGCAAACTCAGAGCCACAAACAGTGGGGTTACAGGAATATATCACCATGTCTGATACATCAAGGACACATTTTTATTGTAAATGTGAATTGATGGGAATTCTCCTTTGGTCATCTATCCAATAATACATTTTCTTACTTAGGTAGTATTGATAATCAATTACACAAGAGTCTTAGTCCACACAGAATTCTTTGCTTAAAGACATATTCTTGAGCAAGAGAAAAAGCTTTGTAGGGTGTGTGCTTTGAATGAGAACAGACCCCATAGGCTCATATACTTAAATAATTAGCCCCCAGTTGGCAGAACTGTTTGCAAAGACTTAGGAAGTGTGACCTTGGAAGAGGTGGGTCATGAGAGCCAGGCTTGGAGGCTTTGAAAAACTTGTGCCATTCCCATTGTTTCTTTTGCCTTCAAATTGTGAGTCAAGATGTAAGCCCTCAGCAGATTACTGGTGCCATCATAGACTCTAACCTCTGACATTGTACAATTCAAAATAATACTGTCTTTTAAGAGTTGCCTTGGTCATGGTGTCTTATCACAACAACAGTAAAATAGCTAAGACATAAAGCAAGCTTTCTATTTTATGCAAACTATATTTAGTGACTGGGAAACACTGCTTCTTAGCCTTGTTCCCAAGGCAATAAGACTTAATTCCTTTGATTGTGATTAATTCACTCCTTAGCTTTCTCTGGAAAATATCAGGCACTCTAAACAATACTTTAAAACCCTTCACTAAGTTTAGATATTAGGAGTTCATACTTTCATTTTTTTTAAGTTAGCTAGGCTTTTACTCATGCTGACAACTTGATTAACAAGTCATCATCAGAAAAAGTATCCATCAATTCCAAAAATCTGACCTTGGTTGGTAGGCAGATTGTAAAAGTTAAATCTTGAAAATATGACAACAACAGTTTGTAATACTTGAAGACTTTATGGAAAGAAAGACAACATATAGGAAGGAATGGGGGAGATAACAGTTTTACTTGAATGTGGGATCTAGAATTCTCACAGAAAGAAACACATTCCATTGCTTTTCAATCTTCAATTTTCTTAATAATCCACACAGACCCACTTTTCAATACATCTGTTTTCTTAATAAAGAAAATTGAACTATTGATTGTTGAGGACAAATAAAGAATATATTTACTTGACAAAGTTCTGAGCTTTGTTAATTATACAAAAGAGGTGGAATAAAGGAACCAATTCACTTTGTCTATAAATTCTTAGGTCACAACCCTCTCAAAGGGAAAAGAAGTGAGAAACCACAAGTACATTCTACCCTACAACACAGAAGGCTTCTTATTGGATGGAGAGCTAAACAAAAGTGTGATCAACTGGAGTGACTGTTAAAGCACAGTCCCATCGTCTATTATTTTAAAAATCCAGAGACCTTAAAATTGATATACAGAATATTGATATACAGAATTCCATAGAATTCTGTTTTCCTTGTTTTTAAATGTTTATGGTGTATGTGTATCTTTAAGAGTCTGTATATATTTATGTTCCCTGTATGCTGCTACTAGCTACAAAAGTCAGAAACGGGCATCAGGTCCTCTGAAAATGGAATTACAATTGACAGATGCCTTGCACGTGCTTAGAACAGAGCCTGAATCCTCTGGAAGAGAAACAAATGCTCTTGATCACTGATCATCTTTTGATCACTGAGAAACATCTCTTGTATCATCAGTTCCAATTGGGACCATGTACCACTTCAATCCCACCTCCTAGAAGCTCACAGGGCTTGGACCTAAAAACCAGACAGGGGTGTCGAGGGAATACAGAAACAATAGACTAAAGTAATGACAACCACAGGGACACAGAAAAGTCTTAGATCAGTGGGCTGTGTGAGCTCTGATGAAGCCATAGCAAGTACAAAGTAGCCTGGAATGTCAGCTTGTTGATTGTGTACAGTACGGGGGTGGGGGGAAGTTGTTTTTTTTAGTAAAGCTTTAAACATCTAGGTCTCAAGCAATACACATCTATGAGGATAAAGCTGCAATTTCTAGTCTCTGCATACACTGCTAACAATTGCCTTGAGACCATACGAAGGCTTTGCCAGTTCCAAGCCTGACCCACATGGAGAAGGCTTTGCAATTTGCCATGGTCTGTGGCTTTTGTCCTTGACATGGCCATGCCCACGTTCACACTATACATGCACTCAGGATTTTGTCTGTTCTTTACACGTTCACTCCAGGCTTCCCCCCACTCACCACATACTCCAAACTACAATGTGTTGTAGGGTGACTTTCCAGCTTGTGGTATTACTAGAAGTAGGGAGGCATAAGAGACTGGACGTCATGGAATTCCAACTGTCTCCTAAGGGCATGTATTCAGGATCCTCTTCACTCTGTCTTTTTGTCCCTGATGAACATGTAATCAGAAACCTTCCTCCGCCATGGTCTCTCCACTATGGTATGCTGCCTTACTGAGTTACACTAAACCTTCTTTTGGTGTAAGTTGACTGCCTAAGGCATAACTTGTACACATGGAATGTTAACTAATGCAGCCATCTGAGGCTTTACCAAAAATATAAGGTAGAGATCAATGGAGAAGTAAGTAAGACCCATGCTCAGGAGAACTTGGTCAGTGCAAAGTGAATTCTGTGGTTTTTAGTGGCTTTATGCTTTTGCTGTTGCTTGTCTTTTAAGAGAAAGAAAGTACATGGAGTTGAGTCAGGGTGTGTGGGTAGGGGGATCTGGAAGGAGCAGGAGGAAGAAAAGCAATATAATAAAAATATACTGCTTAGAATTTTCCAACTTTTAAAGAGAAAGAAAGAGAGCTCTCAGTAAAATCTTATATTTAATTTAACATCTTCTTAGATTCACATCCTGGAAAAGCAATCATTTGTAAATTTTCCAAATGAAAATTATGCAAAGTGAGTAGCCATACTGTGAGCTGCTCAACTAGTTGTTCGTTTATTATACTTTTATTTAGAACATTCAGAGTGACTTCGTGGTTAGGGTCGCCTTCTGTCTCCAGCAGTGCCAACAAGAGAGTTGGGCAGATACAGTTGTTCAAAAGGTAGTTCACTGAGTGAGCTCCATAGAGAAATTATGTAGTTAATATGATTATAACCACATGGGTGCTGTTATTATGATTAATGCATAATATGAGTACAGTTACATGGTTAATAAACTGTACTATTTGCGGATGACTACATGGAAACTTTCCTGAAACCCGTACCCCACTAATCAGTCCTTTGTCTTTGTACAGAATACTGCTTCCTGTGGAATAACTCTATTCCCAACTATTTGGTAGACTAGGCTTAAAAAGTATTAAGACCCGGGACTTTGGGGCTGCTTGCACAACAGTGAAATCTGTACGAATGGAGAGGGCTGTTATTTTAGCACTATTCTTACCTAAAATGCAAAGCAATGTTTTAATCTACAGATGTCAAACTCAGACATTAACTAACAAAGGTCCTCCATGCTACCTCGGAACACATGCTCTTCCCAAACAACAATAGCTTCGTTCCTGACATTTCTCCCTAGCACAGGGTAAGGTAAGAACCTGAGGGTTAGCTAAGAACAGTAAGCAAAGGACTAATTATGTAGCTTTACCTGAAAGGAAAGCTTAGTTTTGCCTTCATGGCAGTGTTAGATTGGAACTCTAACACTGTAGTGTTTCTTTCCAACATAAATCAAAAGTGACTAAGCATTTTATTATGACCACCCCCCCCCCACCCCGAAAAGAAAATCTAAGTTTTTCTTGGACTGGAGACAAAACAGGAATGAGTTACAACTGGAGGACATTTTCCATTGTAATCCCAACATATGTAAACCAAAAAAAGCTCGGCTGAAAATCGATATGGCCTCTTCTCCAAGCTTAGGGAGCTGCCTCATTGAAACTGTCAGCAACTACCTGGGGAGTAAGCAAAATGGATTGGCCTGAGAGAACAGAAGAAATGACATTATAAAGTCAAGACACAAGTAACAAGATCCCAAAGGAAGCAAACTCCATAAATGGACCATTCAAATTCCCTTTGTTCTAAGTTTATCAGCATGGGGAGCTTCGGTTCATGAAGCTTTAGAAAGCAAGTAAGCTGTGGCACACACTCCACTAAGTGCAGATCCCTTAATCCCTCTAAATTGCCCCGACTTATTTAGAAAGATCTGCTTACAGCCATCATTGTGCAAGTGTAAACACAGATGCTCTCAGAGGGCCCTTTGTGCTTCAGATCTGCCAGACATCTCATGTCTCATTTTACAGGCTAGCCCTCAGCACCACCATAAGCTTCTTTTAAAAACCAAACCATAATGTGTGGCGCATGTACAAATCACTGCATGTCTGGCTTTCCCTATATGGTCATTGGGTTTTATTCTCATCACAATTCCTGTTTATAAATCACCGAATTTATGACCACTCTCTTAACCATCTGCAGTCATCACTCTCTGCCCCCCTCCCTTTTCGGAGGAAAAATACAGCTCACTCGACAGCATATGAAGCAGATTATTTTCTCCTATTTAACTTTAGGTGGAATTTTGTTCTCTGTGTTTTTACTACTGAAGTAGCACACATACAAGATTCAATATTGCCAAGAAAAATGGAATGAGGGGCTTCGATCCTAAAACGTTAATATTTCTGGAGAATTCTATAAGTCGCAAGTCAGGAAAACAGAATTCTACGTCAATAGCTTTACTAAGTTAGTGTTGACTGGCTGCCCATCTCTCCATTCTGTTTTGCTTTTATAGAAACACGGACTGCTGTAACTAGAAGAAACACTGGGGTTTTACTGAATAGGACATTCTGATTTTAAGGAAAGGGTCCTATATCTCAAACCTCTATTTGAACCTTCCCTGGGAGTAGAGTTGGACTGTCTCATCTTCAAGTTTTCCAGCATGCCCACTGCCTTCCCCACTGCACTCTGACTCATTTCCTCAGCCAAGCTCTAATAACAGGTTTCATGTCACAGGCATATTGCAGGGATCACACAAAATATTTGACCTGGAAGTACACTGGAACGTCGGTAAATGTAACCCAAGTGTAGGATGCTGTGTCTCTTAAATTTAACAAGGGCTGTAAACTGCAAGTATGAAGGCTTTTATAATGGCACAGTATCAAGAAAGAGATTCCTGTCTGCTAAGAGAACTCGGTAAAGGCGCATGCAGCAAGCATAAATCCAATCCCAGGAACTCACATAGAGTAGACAGAGGAAATCAGTCAACACTTGACAGCTGTTTACTGACCTTTATATCTCATGCCTCGGCACATGCATGCCCACATACATACACACATAGAATAAATAAAACGAGGAAATATTAAATGGGATTAGGTTTTATATCCATTATTGTTAAGACTCTCCTCTGGTGTATGTGTGTGTGTGTGTGTGTGTGTGTGTGTGCACATGCGCATGTGCACAGACTTATGTGCATGCTTTGAAAAGAGTAGCCTAAGACTGTTCACCACATCTTCAATTTGATATGATTATGACCATAACACTGTAAATTGCTTGACATGGACTGGCTAGCTAGCTTCCTGGTTGAGTTCAGATCTTGAAGCCCTAATCTTATAGCTAACTCTATTTGAAGGTATGGTTTTCATGGGACAATTAATAAACCTTAAATGACATGGTAAGCATAAGGTCCAGCACGATGGTGGCACCTGCACAGAAAGGTTATGTGAATCTACAGCACAGGAATGGCCTTTCCAACTTGGAAAAGGAAAGCTTGCCAAAAGCACAAACGGTAGAATCTTGACCATGGAGGTCCAGTCTGCAGAACTATAAAGGAATCAGTCTCTTCTGTTGATAACCTCCAGCGGGACCAGAGTAAAGTCTGCAGAGAGCTACTAATTTAAGAAATGTGAGTGCGTGCGCATGACGTTTATGTTAATAGAAGTCAGGCTACATTTTAAAAGCCAGCCGTGCTTGTTTGGGTAGCTACTTTCCACATCGCTCCCTGACACATCTGGCTTTTAATGATTGCCAACATGACATGCAGTGACAAACACACACACACACAAACAACAATGCAATCAGATCTTTAACATCCTGATTACATCCAACAAAAACATGTGGCATGTCCTACATGAGAGCAATAAAAAATGTTGTGTTGTTGTTCTTATTTCTAAATATATAACAGGTCAAGAAAAAATATCTCATCCTTTCATCAAGAAAACCAAAAATATCTCTTAAGAGAAGACTCTTTGCGACTTGCTTCCTCCCCTTGTTGAACTCTGGGCTGATCTGTGCTTGAGGCTGGTGACAGGATACCAGCACACTCGGGTTCTATTCAGCTAGAAGAGCATTGTCCCAGCTGACACTGCTTGAGTAGTAATTATTTAAAGTTCTTTCCCCTTCCTCTCCAATTCTTAGTTGCAAGTATTTTTTCCCCAAAACTGATTCTCTTTTGTGCTGCCAGAAAAATCCAGGCTCTTTTTCAATGATTAGATTACCAGCCAGCGACTTTCCTTTGTTGAAAGGATAAGCTTTCGAACAAAGGAGGTGCTTTTCAGGGTAAAAGGAGATGTATTCAAGCACTACATAACCTACATGACATCCGTGTCCACACCGCAAAGCAACTGTAAGGAATGCTGGCCGGATCATGTGCCTCCGTGCCCCTCTTTCTTTTTCTTTCTTCTGGATCTCTGCTTTCTGTAATTCAGAGAACTTAACTTAGCACCTTCTTAGCCAAGGACTCCAGTGTACTAGAAAAAACTGCTCAGACATAAGTTTAAACCAACAGAAAGTCTTTCTCAGGAAGCTGATAACTATACTAGGTGTTCAGGATCCCAATATAGTTCTGAGCCCTTCTTGAAGTGAACTTTTAAGCACAAAAACTATTTCTTGGGTAGACAAACTTGAATTGACAAGAACATTTAGCAAGAATCAAACTGACAGAAGCCAAAAAGCAAGGTTAGTAGAGTTAGAGACTTTACCAGAACTATGTTCTTTGATGGACTCAGATTTTGTTTTTGGTTTGGCAGGTGGTGCTGCCTACAGGCTTCATGGTTGAAATGGTACTTCCTTTATGGAGCCTGCTGTGCTATGTCTGGGGCCTCAAGCCTGGGACCTATTACACTACCACTGAGTTATATCCTAACCTTCATCTTTCTATGAAAATTGAAACACAGAAAAAGATCCTTTAATCAGTCCCCCCAAATAACATTGAATACTACTAATAACAAAGGTTTTAGTTTAAAAGTAAAAAGAAAGGCTGAAGAGATAGCTCAGAAGCTAAGAGCACTGGCTGCTCTTCCAGAAGACCTGCGTTCAATTTCCAGCTCCCACATCAGCACTCACAACCATCAGTAACTCCCATTCCAATGTGTCAAGCACCCCCTTCTGGTCTCCACAGGCAACACACACACACACACACACACACACACACACACACACACACACACACACACACACAAACAGAGAGAGAGAGAGAGAGAGAGAGAGAGAGAGAGAGAGAGAGAGAGAGAGAGAGAAACAGAGACAGACAGAGACAAACAGAGAGAGAGAGATACAAAGACAGACAGAGACAGAGACAGAGAGAGACAGAGACAGAGACAGAGAGAGACAGAGAGGCAGAGGCAGAGACAGACAGAGACAGAGACAGAGAGAGACAGACAGAGACAGAGAGAAAGGAGGGATGCTAGGTAGACACACATCCAAGCAAAACATAAAATGAAATAAAAATAAAGGAAGAAAAAAGTGAAAAGAGAGCTTTATATATTGAAGAAAAGCCCTTGAATATCTTTCTATTGTGAGGAAATAGATAATTGTCATGATTTCACATTACTGTTTAAACTGCACCTTCTTTTCCTTACTTTGAACTATCCTCAAATTGAACAGTTCTGGATTTCTTCAATACTTTTCCTATAAAAATATTACAGGAAGTTTCTCTAAGCCTCAGGAGCACATGTTAATTGACACTTGACAAAGCACTAGAAGAAAATAAGAGAGGAAATGTGATAGTCCTGCCAACTCACTTCACCCCCATTCTAAGAAGCCTGTCACTTCAGAGCTTGTTTTTTTTTTTTTTTTAACAATTTATTTAGATTCCATCCTGATTGTTATTCCCTCACTTGTATCTTCCCATTCCCCCCTCCCTCCCTCTTTCACCCTATACCTCTCCCCTTGGCCTGTGACAGAAGGGGACCTCCTCCCCCACCATGTGATCACTGCCTATCAGGTCTCATCTGGATAGCCTGCTTACCCTACCTCTGTGTTCATTAGGGCTCCCCACCAAGGGGAAGTGATCAAATCGCATGGGAGGGGCACAAGAGTTCATGTCAGAGGCAGGCACAGCTCTCCCCACAACTGTGGAGAAAGCACTGTCCTTTGGCTAGGTCTGAATAGGGAGGTCTGGGTTTACTGCATGAATTGTCCTTGGTTGGTGTGGTACTTGGAGCAGAACCCCCTGGGTCCAAATCCACCAGCTTTGAGGGTCTTCTTGTAGGGTTCCAGGACCCTCTGGGTCCTTGCATTTCTCCATTCTCATATGCCTCTCTCACTTGGAGTCCTAGTAGGAAATCCCAGCATCTGTCCCAATCCATGGATAAATAAAGACTCTCAGAGGACATTTCTGTTGGCCTAGTGTCCAATTATAAGTGAGTATATATCATTTTCCCCTTACTTCCCTCCTCTATGACTGTGACTGAGGGGGACTTCCTCTCCCTGTATATGCTCATAGGGTATCAAGTCTCTTCTCGGTAGCCTGCTATCCTTCCTCTGAGTGCCACCAGGCCTCCCAATCCAGGAGGCATGGTCAAATATGAGGCACCAGAGTTCATGTGAAAGTCAGTCCCCACTCTCCACTCAACTGTGGAGAGTATCCTGTCCATTGGTCTGTTCTCGTCACTCACTTCATATCTATTATTTTTCTCTCTTCCCTAAAAACCATTTCAGACCTGGAGGACCTGCATTTTTCAGACAGAAACCAGGGGCCATAATAAGAGGATTGTTCTGGGAAATGATGCTAAAGGAAAGAAAATAGAGAAAACAGAGTCTTGTCCATGGACAATGGTGTATGTGAGAAAGTTCAGTAACATGTCATGTGCCACACTGGAAACATGGCCTCTGATTACAAGATGATCACTGTTTTTTCATTCTGGTACCATGCTTCAGACTTTATGCAATTGTGGTTGTAGTCTGCCTTTATGTTTTATTTGTATCTTTGTTTCAATGGGATTTATTATAAATATTTCTCTTCCCACTCCTCTGAAATTGTCCATCTCTTATCAGTGATTCTTCCTCAGAATCAATCTCTCATTCAGGCCTATTAAATCAACTTCAGTTCCAAAAGTCAATCCCTTGCATTCTCCTCACTTACAGGATTTCTAGCTCACAAATTGACCATCTCTAATTTCTTGTAGAATGGTGGCAATCTATGTCTTTCCTTTATTCATTACATGCTAGGTTTTTCTTTTTTACCTCCTTGGTATTAGAGTCATGTGTTTCTGTCATTTTTTTTTTTTTTTTTTTTTTGTATAAAATGGTTCTATTCACTAAATTTAAAAACAATGTGACAATGGTATTTCTTCAATTTATACTGTCTTTTATCTTTTAAGCATTATTTTTTTTCTCAAAATAAATTCTGGAAACACTAAGCCATATCATATAAAGGAAAACATAGATAACAAGTCAGTAATTATAGAATGCAAATTAAATTTTATAAAGTCTGAGACACAGTGGAATGATAAAAACAATATTGAACTTGAAGTCACAGCTCATTGGTCCCTTAAGGAATGTTGCCTCCTATGGCTGCTGTTTGAAGTTAGGACCTGCTATTTAACCTTCCTGAGCATATTTCGTCTTCTATAGACTTCTAATTAACTTCACTAACTCAATGTCTTATGTGAACCCTCTGAAAAAATCCTGAACTTTACCAGCATTTCATCCTCAAGTTGGTTCCAGTTTTCTATCTATAAGCATGGACTCATAATACAGTGTGTGAAAGTTAGGCAAAGTGAGATATGAGTGATGGAAAAAAGAAACTCAGGAAAAACTCTATTGTTTCATCTTAGTTTTCTGTCAGCATTGTATCATAATATTGATCATGAGATCAATTTGTAAGATTTCATGTTTGGGTCACAAGATCATGGACAATCCTGGCTCAAGGCAATTGACACACATACACTGTTGGGGAGGTGCTATACCAGTCAGATGGAAGGTAGATGGATGATGTAACTACACGATGCATAAATAGATTCTTTCAAAGGTAACCTGAGGCCCTATAGGCTAAACTTCTGAGGAAGTCTCACTGCCATATTACTCTAATAAACTTTATATTATTCTGGCAAACATTTCTTACTGAAGCTTTCTGTACATTTTTTTCAGATCTTCTCAGCAAGAGCACCAGAAACCAAGGAAATCTATAATATGAAGACAGTGGTTAGTAAGTACTAAATGGCTGCTATATACCAGGGGAGTGTCAGTTTAATGTATGACAGTCTGAGGTAGATCTAGTTAGTAAATCCCACCAGATTTAAGAAATGAAAAAATTAGTTGTTAGTATCTGATTTACCCCTACTAATTGGGGCAGGAGAAAGGTCATTTGCTAGTCTCTTGAAGTAGGATAGGTTGTAGAACTAGTTAGAGTTATGAAAAATAAGGCATAGGAAAACATACTATAAGCACTTCCTTTATTTCTACAAGAGCAGTTACATTCTAAGCAGTCAACTCAGATCCCATGTAAAGAGTTGAGAATGGCCAAAAGGTGTCTACCTCTCAGAGGTAGAGGCATGCAGCAAAGGCAGGAGAACGCTTGTGACTAGCTCTGGATTTGGTGAGAGTCATTATGTCAATGGAAATAAGATGGAGAATGATAGAGCAAGATGTCTGGAGTCCTCCTCTGTCCTTCACAGTGCAAGTACCTGTAATGCACACATATATCAACACAACACAACACACATATACAACAGAAGATGGATAGAGGGACAGAGACAGAGGGGAGCGAGAGAGAGAGAAAGAGAGAGAGAGAGAGAGAGATAGCCCAACAACAATGTTTGGGCAATACCCTGACTTCTGGAATGTGGTTTATATTCATAAAACCATTGACAGTAGCAACAAAAACACCATATGCCTGTAGAGGTGAACAAACATTTTCATATAATTACGGTATAGAAATTATTGAGCAAAGTATTAAAAACACAAATGGGTAGACAGTAGGCCATCTTTATCATCTGAGAATCTCATCATTTTTATGACATTTGTATCTTCAAAATTATGACTGAACATCTCATTGTGAAACTCATATATGCTTCACTGATAGAAGTAAATATAAAATATCAAATATAAAGTGAATGGCAATTACTTACAGAAAAGAAATGCATTGTGGCAGTACATTTATTTCTGTTTTACATTTTAGATGAGGGTGTATATGACTATCTAGCTGTGGTGCTAATAGATTCCACTGCTCATGTCAAACTTCTCACCTTCTCAAATTGCATGAGCACAGACGTTTTGGACCTTTACAGCCATGTCATTCTGGAAAACAGTCTTACCATTCCTCAGTAATATTTTACAAGTGAACTTGGTGCAGAAAGGATCACTGGGCTGAGATGTATTTGTTGGAAAGTGAACTGTTAGCAGTCTTCTTAAGGACTGTAACTTACAGTGATATGAACCCACTGCAAATGCCATTTACAATATTTGTCCCTAACATATGGTACATGGCATAAAAGAAGAGTAGAATGAAAGTCCTGTGTTATTCTGTCATTTCATTTGTAACTAAGATCTGTGAGTAAGTGTAGTATCTGGCAGGTCCAAGTGCAAGTAATTTATGAATGCCCAAGTTATATAATAACATATGTGTGTAGATCTAGCGAACAAGAGATCTTGAGCAGAGACAGATCAACCTGCTCTCTAATGAAGCAAGCTACCACCATGAATTGCCTTAAGGAGAGGTCAATTTGGCAAAGAACTGAAGATGGCCTCTAGCCAATATTCAATAAGGAACTGAAGTTTCCCATTCAACAGGCCATAAGGAATCTTATCTTGCCAACAACCACAAAGTCAACTTGAAAATGGATATCAAGTCAAGTCATTAGATACCCATGTCTTTAGATATTATCTCTATTTCTGTCTTAATAAATAGCCTGAGCCATAGGTCTTAGGGAAACTAGAGCTAGATTTTTACTTTGAGGCAAAAAAATATGGTTGCGAAAAGCCTCTAATTCAGAATCATTTGTTACAAAGAAGTAGAAATTAATATATTCTCCTTTGCTTCAAACCCTTCATTCATTCCCATGTGAAAATCTCTCTGAATAACAGGCAGTCAACACCTACTCATCCATTTTCTTTTGTGTCTCTTTGTCTTCAGTGTTCTAGCCACACTCAGTTTCTCCTTTTAGGTTTTATAGTAAGTGAAGCTCTTCTTTGAATGAGACTTTTTCACACTGCTGTTTCTATTGGTAGACTTTCATCTTCTTTCTTCCCACTGTTGACCTTTTAACCATGCTTGGTCTTCCTGGATCCTCTATGCAATGGAATCTCTCCCTTCCCTAGTATCTATAAGATGTTTTCAACAATTTGTTACATTCAGAAAACTTTACCAACATGACACAAATGTAATTGTTGTATATTTTCATTCTTTTGATTAGCATTCTTACAAAGTACTGCCAAAGCCAAGATCATGCAATACCTAGAACCCCCAAAACATGTTCCCTGTGCTGTGTTGTCAACATCATTGGACTGTTCTGGCATGCAATATTTTGTATGTAGACATGCTTGTTATCAAACTTTCTTTGTATCTATAGATGATGCAATATATATATTGAAGTTGAAGCAATATATAAAATATGGACCATTAAAGTTACAAGAGAAGATTTGTGAAAATTGGGGCCCTGTAATTCCCAGGAACAGAAATTTCTATTTATATATTCTATTTGCATATTCTAAGTGTTCTAGATGTTAGTATGGTTTCCCTCCCCTGTTCCCCAAAGGGAGATTACATTATAAACAGTATAGACATTTTAATTCTTTTCTTGTGGAAAATCTACACTGCAATCAAATTGTAAGACACTTTCAAATAGTGTATTGAATTGTCAAGTAAAAATAGGAATTACATTCATCTAGAAGCCTGCCTGAAACTATTCAAAATGCATTATTATGAAGTTCTCAAAAGTCACCTATACTTATACACTAAGGAGATAGATAGCCATGTGGGATGAATGAACATGGACACAACAGATATTGGAGATAGCCATGTGGGATGAATGAACATGGACACAACAGATATTGGAGATAGCCATGTGGGATGAATGAACATGGACACAACAGATATTGGAGATAGCCATGTGGGATGAATGAACATGGACACAACAGATATTGGAGATAGCCGTGTGGGATGAATGAACATGGGCACAACAGATATTGGAAATAGCCGTGTGGGATGAATGAACATGGACACAACAGATATTTAAGAGTACTGAAAAGCCTCAGAAAACAAAGGTCACAATGACGACATTAAAGCCTTGAGTGTGACTGCTGTGTTTGACTATAACAATTTACAGGCTTTCTTAAAAACAAAACAATACCTCCTCCTCGACTTTAGTGATGATGAGTAACAGCTAAAGTAAAGTCCCATCACTTACTGTTTTTAGCCATAATAGGTATCCTGGAGCCCAGTGCCACTTTCAATGTGACTCAAAACCATGATTCAAAACTAAAAATATAACTAATTCCCATTGGGTCAATTTAATTCACCCAATTAAAAGCATGCCAACTTGCACAAAAAGACAGTCAATGTTTTACTTGAAAATGGGCATGCTTTCCTTCATCCTCTGATGCTTGCCCCAAGGCCACTTCATGTTTAAAAGCTTTGGATTGATTTTTGTGCCCATTGGTGCTTCCATTTGCCATCTGTTGTTTGAAGTGTTTGTATATTTAGAATCACTGGACAATGAGAACATTTGAATGGATAGGACACAGAGACTAAGGCATTCACTAAACGAACAGTTGCTGATTCACAATATTTGGAAAACCAAAGATTCAGATGTGAGCTGCTAAGACCACTGAATAAAGAAATAATAATGATGATGATGATGATAATAGTAATAATGGAGCAAAGGGAAGAAGCAAGGTTATAAGAGTTGGTTAAGAATATCAGTGTCTTAGCTATGGTTTCTATTGCTGTGACAAAACACCATAATTAAAAAGCAAGATAGGGAGAGAGGATTGATTTGACTTACATTCCCAGATCATAGTCTATTACTGGAGGAAGTCAGGACAATAACTCATGCAAGGCTGGAACCTGGAGACAGGAGCTGCTGCAGAGGCAGGAACTGCTGCATCACATGCCTTGCTCAGCCTGCTTTCTTATAAAACCCAGGACCACAGGGATGGTACCACTTACACTGGCCTGGGCCCTCCCCCATTGATCACTAATTAAGAAAATGCCTTGCAGCTGGATCTCACTGAGGCATTTCCTCAACTGAGTGTTTCTTTCTGCTCTCTCTCTAGCTTGTAGCAAATTAGCATACAAAACTAGTCAGTACGATTAGCATATGCTAATCTTTGAAAGCGGAAAATTAGAAAAAAAGCAACTTTATGTAATTATCTTCAACAACTGTTACCTTGTAGGAGAGGTTGTTACTGGCAAGGAAACTGTTAAACGAGTTTGTGATTCTCTTTAGCATTCTGATCAGTTTCTTGCTATCTGGAGAGAAAGGGGAAGTCTTTAATGGGATAAAATTTTCCTATATATGAAGGGAAGGCAACAAAATAAATGTGGTAAAATATGGCTAAATTATGATGATGAATTATGCAAATTATGAAGAAAAAGTTAAGTAAACATCTCAGAATAGTACATAAATATGTTTCTATAGCCATAAAGCTGCTAAGAAACGAACATAAAGTTGTCATTCCATAAATTACTGAAATGTAAACACACACACACACACACACACACACACACACACACACACACACACACACACATGAAAAAGAGGCTAACCAAAAATATTACTCATGTATTTATGTGCCTGGACTTTGTGGCATTAGCTTTCCTGTGCCTCCTCCTCTTACTATTTCACATGGTTTTCCTTATTATTTTACATTTCCCTTATGGTTATCCTGTGGCTCTATGTACCTCCTTATGGTATAGCTTGGCCAAACCCAACCATTATTCCCACGATGTTTACTACATCAATGAAGTCATGCTACAATCAGACTGTGCTTCCAAGATTTCGCTTCCCACGGTGCTAAGTATTCCCACAACGAATTCATTTGCTTAATATGTCAACATCTGGAAAAATCTGTGGCAGTCATAGCTTATGATCCACAGTTACATCAAAGAGTGCACGAGAGAAGGAAGGACCTCAGGGCAGAAGGACCCAGCCCATCCCTGCACCTTCTAAAGGAAACCAACATATGATTTGTAGTTTTGTAAGGTGATATTTTCACAGGGGGCAAGTCACAGTTATGAGAATCTATAGCCACTGAGGACCTGGGAGAACATAAAGTTTATGTGCCTATTATTCTGAGTTCAAATGAAGATCCCAGGGAGTAAAGGAAACAAAAACAAAAACACAACTCAAATTACTTCCACAAACTGTAACTTTAGTACTGACACAACAAAATAAATTAGTTTAAATGTTTTACTGCATTTGTGAAATGGAAATTTTGTATGTATATTTTCATATACATATATGCAGTTATGCATATGAATATTTTACTAGCTTTGATTTGAAATATCTTACAAATTATTTTGATAGTAGGATCAAGATAGTTTATAGTCTTAATGGGCCTCCCTGGATGTCACAATTAACATATTTTCTATAGTTGACATTAATTTACGTTATATGGACATTTAGACTTTAGAACATATCACATGTACTATATCATATATAATTATACATATTATATAAAGTGATTCCTCACTAATAATACAAACTATCTTCAGGATATCATATGGATACCAGTGTGAGATGGTGTTCAAATTTAGTATATTAAGTAGAGTAGATTCAGGGATAGAGTGATGGCTCCAAAATTAAGAGCACTGGTGATCTTGTCGAGAACATGGATTTGATTCACATCACCCACGTGGTAGCCCCATTCAGGAAAGCTAATGTATTCTTCTGACCTCTGCACATACCATGTGCTCTTGACACATATACATACATGTAAGTAAAACACTCATACACATCAAATAAAAATTTTTTAAATCTTAAAAATTAAAAATACATAGGCTTGATTTGGGGGGCTGCATGAACGGCTTGGCAGTGAAGAACACTTGTTTCTCTTTCAGAGGACCTGGGTTCTGATCTAACATACCCACATGATGGCTCTCAACTATCTGTAACTCCTGGTCCAGGAGAATTAACCTCCTTGGGTACCAGACACTCATGTGCTACACATACATACGTGTGGGAAAGACACTCACACATGTAAAATAAAAAATTCTAAAGGAATCTCTCAATTTGCACACAACATCAATAAATCTGAGGTCTGCTTGATCTTTGTCTCTGATACAGCTCTTTCAGCAACGCAGCTCTTCCAGTGACACAGCTCTCTTGATTGGGGGAATAAGGGCTGTATAAACCTTGAGGACGTAGGGAGGGCTTTTCACATTAGCGAACAGTATAGGCTGGAACATCTCATTGGCTGGAACACCTCATTTGCACGGAGATGAATTCCAGGTGCTAGGCTACCTTGAGTATTGTGAGGATGGGGCTTGCTAGACTATTTGCACCAGGGCATTCAAATACTGAACAGGAAGGAAGCAAGTCTAAGATTTTCGGGGTTTGGACACATCTTGTCCTCCCACTAGCTCCATGCCAGTTCCCTCAATCACACAATCCATGATCCCCACAGAGAAGACATCAGAAACTCTCTTAAATTATGCCCAACTTTGATTTGAATTTTAGATTTTCTAATATGACTTATAATTGACATTATGGCTATAAAATAACTGTAAGGAGATACTTTTTTTAATATACGAGATAAGGTGCTCAATACGCTATTGTTTACTCAAATTCCAAAATGTTTACTGCATCATTTAAGACACTGTCCTGTCCTCAACTCAGTTCTGAGTCTCCACCCTTACCCCACACTCTTCTGAGTCTATCTACCATAGTTTTTCAGTGTTCCATGTCTCACCCAGTTCACATTCCCTTAAAACCACCCACTTTTAGTCCAATTCAAGATGGACACATCATCAGAAGCCAAATTGTTGTTTAATATTTATAATTAGAAAATTTTTAAGTTTTGTGAAAAAATTCTCATTTGAAACATAATTTTCACTCTCCAGACTTAGTTCCTTTGTGTCTAGATTCATCTTCTAATTCCTTTATATTTCTGTCTAACATTTTCATTTATGTTGCCATTGTCTGGGTTTCCACTGAAATGATAGTGTGAACTCCTAATACAGAAAGAAAAGTTAAAACAAAACAAAAGAAAACAAACCAAGCCACATATGCTCTCCTTTTGAGGGATCTCTCTAGGCCAGGGTTAGATCTTTTTATTTTATCACGTGGGGGTTTTAGTTCTTAAATTTTCCATTTTTTTATTAATTCAAATTTAAATAATTTTCCTCAATGCATGATGCTAAATAGCATAGTAGCATCATCCCAAAACATTTTTAAGATTTATTTTTCATTTGTGTGTGTGTGTGTGTGTGTGAGAGAGAGATAGAGAGAGAGAGAGAGAGAGAGAGAAAGAGAGAGAGAGAGAGAGAGAGAATGCTACATGCCTGTGGTGCCAACAAAGGCCAGAAGTGGGCTTCAGATTTCACAGAGGTGAAGTTACAGGGTGTTTGTGAGGTGCTAAGTAGGGGTGCGAGGACTAGAATCTTCTAGAAGAGTCAGCTCTCTTAAGCCCTGAGCTACTTTTGCACCCCTTTACCCCTTTATGACAAGGTGTTACCATTATATTTAGTTCAAATTTTTCTAATTTCCAAGTCTTTTTTTGCATATGGGTTGTTTAAAATGTTTATTTTGAACATTTATCTTTTATCTTGAAAGTTCAAAGACTTTGTGAGTGTTCCAGTTTGCTTCTGTTTCAATTTCCATCTTAATTTCAGTTTTGTCAGGATATAGTTATTATCATTCAAATTTCAAATACATATTTGTAGGACTAGGGATTGAATTACAGCTCTAGACTCCTGCCTTTTTTACATGTATTTTTATTTTTTCATTTTTCTTCTTGAGATCTGTTAGTAATACATGCCATTATTATTTTTGCCTTGAATGTTAAAGGTCTTCCTAAAAAATAGCAATAAACTTTTAATCCCAGAACTTGAAAGGCAGAAGCAGATGAACATTTGTGTGTTTAAGCACAATCTGGTCTACATAGTGAATTCCAGATCATATAGCACTACATAATCAGATGGTGTCTCAAACTATAATAATAATAATAATAATAATAATAATAATAATAATAATAATAATAATAATAATAATAATAATACCCCAAAATTTTAAATTTTTTGAATATCTATTTCAATGATAATAATTATATTCACATCATTTTTGTATGTAAAAATTAAAATATTTGCATTCGTTTAATGGTATTTTTAATATCAGATATATCTTAAGCACACAAGAATTATTATTTCTTATCACTTAAACAATAAAATTTGGAAATATTTGTGCCCATCTGCAAGACAAATCCTTTAAGTTTAATTTTGAATTCTCAAAATTGGTATATTAACCAAAGTTAAATAAATAAATAAATAAATAAAGGCATGAGATGACAGTAGTATATAGTTCCAGGGGTTGTATTGCCTGTTTTGTTCCTAGTGTTGTTTGTTTGTTTGTTTGTTTGTTTGTTTTTAAAGCAAGGAATATCTGAGGAATTGCAAGGATTGAAGTTGTCAAATGTCCTCATATAACTGCCAGCATCAAAATACAAAATTACTTTTTAAACTTTCATATATATAATATTATTTTTATTGAATTTAAAGGAATTTACACTCATTGTGATGAAGGTATACTATTTTTGTAGAAAACTTTATCTCATTACATGTTGTTAAAAATATTTTTCAAGGGATAAATATTCCATGAAAAAATTCATAATAAAAGTTTCACATTCAAAAATGATAGTTCCTAAGTGGAACATGTCTATAGGAATTCCAAAGGTCCTATTAGAATGCCTGGCATGTCAGTGAAACCTTTCTAGATATTTTTGTTCTAACATAACATTGCTTCAAGGAATTCCACAAGCCGTTCCTCCCCACATCTGCTAGTGAAGTCACTCTCAAATGTAAGCCATGAAATGTGGTGCTAAGACCTCCAGTACTTTCAGTCAAAACTGATGATGTCAATCTGACTGTCCACACGAAAGCATGAGGGAGTATTATTCTATCTCCTTGGCTTTTAGATGAAGAAATACACTTGGAAAAGAGATTATGTTTGTCTAGCTTCTTAATAGATGAACTGATTTCAAATCAAAGCTACTCAAAGGCCTTCAATGGTTTTCCTACCGATATGTTCATTATATTGTATTATATTATATTATATTATATTATATTATATTATATTATATTATATTATATTTATTGATGAAAAGTCTCATGTCACTCAGGGTGACCTCAGACTCACTGTGCAGCTGAGGAGGACCTGGAATTGCTGACTTTCCTGCCTATGTCTCCCAAGTGCTGTAATAATAGGTGAGTGCCACTGTGCTCATTTCATGGCATACTGGATACCAAACTTGGGGCTTTTTGCATGGTAGAAACCTCTTACTAACAGTAGCACTATAATTCAAGACACACACCTTAAAAGAAAGAAGAAATTTACACACTTACAGACTACAAATATAATTATCTATGATCTCTAAGATACAGAAACTTTCATAGAAACATCTAACACTGTGAATTTTTCATCATAACTAAAATATACATATGTCTCTTTTAAGGTTAAAAAAAGCATGGAATGTTTCATATAACATACCACAATTAAAGGAGGTATTCAGGTAGAATTTTTTAAAGCTGAATAGGTATATCAGGAGCAGCCCAAATACTTTCTATTCTTGTCAACTAATGTTCCTTCCTCAGACTCTAAGGAATATGCCATCGGATTTTAATTGGATCAATTGGGGGAGAGAGGTAGGAGGGAAGAAGACTGTGTGTGTGTGTGTGTGTGTGTGTGTGTGTGTGTGTGTGTGTGTGTGTGTGTGTGTGTGGCTGACTGTGTTTGGGGTTAGGGTAATCTTAAGAAAATTATGTAAAGGATCATGATGTTACATTTCAAAATAAACACAAATTTAAATAAGTCTAATCTAATAAAGCAAATCTAAGTAAGTCTAAAGATGCTGGACATTTTACTGAACTATACACCAGGAAAGGTGTTTCACTTAATAAGCTGAGTCCTTGACATATTTTCCTCAATGCATAAAAATACCAAGGTAGAGAGAGAGAGACAGAAAACTTTAGTTATTGTTAGCTCACAGTGTTTGGTACCTACTCTTCCCTCTAGCCGCTTCTAATTTTGCCAATACAGAGTCTAAAACCTAACATTTTTCCTTTGGTTGCCTAATTTACAAAGCCTAAAACTTTGAGAAGGAACTGAAGTTATTCTTTGTTAGAAAAAAAAAAATATATATACACACATATACAGTTGTTGTTGTTATTTAGAAATAAGCACTGCTGGGTTAGCATGGTATCTCAGTGGGTAAAGGGTATGGCTAAATAAGCTTGGAGGCATGAGTTTGATTTCTGTGTCTGACATAAAGATGGAAGGAGAGAATGGACACTAGAAATGTATTCCCAAACCTCAAAACTCATATTATATATAACATGGCCTGTCATCACACACAAGTAATAAAATTAAAATAAAGTTTTGAACTTGAGTATTTCTTTTCTTTCTGCAATTGTTGGGTAGGTCTTAGGAAGAAAGTAATCTGGTTACATAAGTCCATAAATTCAAATAACTAATGCATGACTAATACTCGTCTTAAATAGTCCCAAGATTATGTTTAGTTTCGAAGGAAGCTAATCGTTAGCCTGAACGCTTTTGTAATCAGGACAGTATCCTGGAATTTAAGCACAGTATAAGTTGAATATCCCTAATCCAAAAATATAAAGCATAAAATGTACCAAGATCCTAACCACGTGTGTGCTGTTGTAATGTCACAGAGAGGAAACCCTGCCACTGACCGAATACAAAGGGCTAACAGTCACAACTCAAGAGCACTAAGTGCATTTGGGAGGTGTGTCTATGGAGACCATGAAACATCAAAAAAAAAAAAAAAAAAAAAAAAAAAAAAACAAAAACAAAAACAAAAACAAAAAAACAAAAAACAAAAAAAACACTTCATGTTTAGACCCGAGGCTCATTTCTAAGACACTTTATTGAATGAGTGCAAATATCCTAAAACCTGAAATAAGCTAAAGTCCTAAAATGTTCTTTCATAATTTTGGATGGGGTATACACAACACGCATCAACAAGAGGGAATGGGAGGGACCATATTCTTGCAGACAATATTCAGTTGGCTGCTGTGACTATCTCTAAGCCTCTCATGCTCATATAATATAAGGGAAAGGGACAGCCAAGAACCAAAAGTGTCTATGGGTTAGAAAATCCCATGCTGTGGTCTTGCTTTCCTGTGTGTTTTTGCTCCTTCACTGGCTCAGTGTTTGTAAGTCATGGGTAACTACTGTCCATCATGTAAACATTTCCCGTGAGATTAGATTTTCAGTTGCTGTCATCCCAGTGCTGCTGGTGGTCCATGGAATGTAGAAGCCCATTTCAGAAAACAAATTCCCTGCAGACCGCCCTGATGTCATAGGCTTGGTTTGCCTCCAACTGCTTTGACTTGGATTACACTGTTTGCTTGAGTTTGTTCTTGGAACTTTTCAACTGTTTATAAGGAATTATAGCAATTAATTCTGTCTATAAGATGGAGGTAGCTGATAAGAGTCCCTTGATGTTATGAATGTTTTCTCAAAGTTGAAGTTATTAACAATTGCTGACTCGAGTCTGCATGTGTTTCTTGAGAAGTTAACATTTTAATGTGCTAACTGGCCATTGTGGAAATGGAAAATTAAAATCAGGCATTTCACAAAGTATTAGCAACCAGCAATCTGGAGACTAAGCGTGTTGACCTATCTCCACAATGTCCCCACCCTTTTGGGTGTCTCGAAGTTAAGAAGAAATATTGGCTGGTGCTGATCCATGCTATAAAGAAAAAGGAACAATTTTCTGCCAAAAAAAAAAATCTGTTGTTTTAAGCAATGCAAAAAGAAAGTTATATTAAATTGGTGTGTTCTCCCCCTACTTCAGTATTTCTGGTTCAAATTATTTTGTGCAGCAATCAGTTCTGGCAGAAGGGTGGGTTCACATGCACTGGTATCAATACGATGGGAGTACAAGGCTGTTTCCAATTGCAAACTATATTAAAGAGTAATTATGCTCCATGGAAGAGATCCTTTCCAAGATAAGACCAATGACATACTCTTTAGAAACATTTTTCATCATCAAGAATGTTTTCTTTTAAGTGTGGTCCACCAATAGTCTGTGATGTGAGGGTATGTTTCACTACCCAGACCCTCACACTGGAAATTTTGAAGCTATCATTTTTAGTAGTAGATATCTAATGTACAGAATAGCAAAAACAAAAGGTTTCATTGTTAAATTTCCATACCTGTATATAATGTGCTTTGATCATATTGATCTCCTGCGTTATTCTGCTTTTTCTCAGGCCATTCCTCCCTATCCATTTTCTTGTTTAAAAAAATTATTTTATTCTCTCTCCTCACCCTCCCTCCCTCCCTTCTTCCCTCCCTCCCTCTCTCTCTCTCTCTCTCTCTCTCTCTCTCTCTCTCTCTCTCTCTCTCTCTCTTCTTTCCCCATACTCCTTTTCTCTTCCTTAAATTTTTCTTTCTTTCTTGTCACTAGTTTTAAGACATAGTTTCATTATGTTAACTTGCCTGGTTTTGAACTCATGCTGATGACCAGGCCGACCTTCATCTTGTTGATAATCCTCCAGCATCTCCGTCCACAACAGCTTAAATTATAGGCCTATGGTACCATGCTTAGCTTCTTTCTTTACCTTCATGTCTCCATGCTATGCAGCAAGATTTCAATTTGAAGGGGAAAGGTGATACTGGTGGCTGTGGGAATGACTTGTTTCATTCACCATGATGATGTGCAGCTCCATCTAATTTTCTATTCTATTATGTGTCAACGTGACTATTTTTTTTTTGCCTATTTACCAATTGAAATTTAAAATAAATATTTATTTGCAAGTGTAAAATTATAACATTTTATATGTGTTTCAATGCACCAATTGACAGAAATATTATACAATGGCCAAATACATTTTTTGATTCTATATTTATACACTGATGAATATTTTACACTGAAATTCATCTTTCTTTCAAAGAGAAAGTTCATGACCTATTGACATCCTTGCACAATTGTCTTATTACACGTGTTCAGAGCTCACATAGTTAGCAATTATTCTAGATACAAATAATTTTTAATGTTCATATTTTAGTACTTTTTTCTGAAAAATGAAAGAATTTATGTAACAAGTATACCCCAGATTTTTGTTATTCTCTTGGAATCTGAGCCACAAAAATCTTAAGGTGGTCAGACAACTGCTTCTTTCTGGCTGAGAATTTGCATGTTGGCTTTCTCTTCATAATGGCATGTCCCATGAAAGCCTTCACTTACCAGGAAACTTGGGAAAAGGGGAGGACATCCTATTAGGACTCTAGATGAGAGAAGCATGGGAGAATAGCAAAGTAGAAGGATCCAGAGGGCCCTAGAAACCTACAAGTAGAACATTATGATAGGCAGATTTGGGCCCAGGGGTCCTGCTCAAACTAAGGCACCAGCCAAGGACAATACAGGCTGTAAACTATAAACCCCTACTCAGATCTAGCCAACGGTCAGAACATTCTCCACAGTTGAGTGGAGAGTGGGGTATGACTTTCCCATGTACTCTGGTGCCTCACATTTGACCACATTCCCCTGGAGGGGGAGACCTGGTGGCACTCAGAGGAAGGACAGCAGGTAGCCAAGAAGAGACTTGATACCCTATGAGAATATACAGGGGGAGGAAATCCCCCTAAGGAACAGTCATAGGGGAGGGGAATAATGGGAAAATGGGAGGGAGGGAAGAATGGGAGGATACAAGGGATGGGATAACCATTGAGATGTAACAAGAAGAAATTAATAAAAATTTTTTTAAAAAAGAAAAAGAAAAAAACAAATACAGATGAAGCGAACAAGCATAATTTTGAGTAGTCTCGCTCTCACATGACATGCTAATTAAGTATAGTTAGAATATTGTATTGTTAATTGGTATTGTTAAAATAGTATTATTACTTGGTCTTCTGGATAATTTTTTTCTCCTGATATCAAAACCAACTGAAGTTTATACACTTCAAAAAAGGCACAATATAAGTGAAATACTTGCTCGATCATATTCATAGCAGCTTTATTCAAAATAGACAGAATCTGGAAACAGCCCAGATGTCTCACAACCGAAGAATGGATAAAGAAAATGTGGTACATTTACACAATGGAATACTACCCAGCTATGAAAAGCAAAGACATCATAAGTGATGTACTCACTTATAAGTGGATATTGGCCATAAACTACAGGATAACCTTGTTACAGTCCACAGACCCAAAGAAACTAAGTAACAAGGAGGGCCCAAGAGGGGATGCTTGAATCTCACTTAGAAGAGGAAATAAAATAAACTTTAGAAGTAGATGGAGGGAAGGAACTGGATGGGAGACAGGGGTTGAGAGGATGAGGATTAGATGTGGGGAGAACACTGGGAAATGGAATGAGAGAATGAAAATCTATGGGAGGACATCTCTCAGATAGTGGAGGCTCCCTAGTGACTATTGGGGTGAGGGCTGACCTTATCTGAGACTTCTAGAAGCAGAGTATATGGAACCTGAAGTCACTACCACCTATAGCCAGGTGAGACTTCCAGTGGAAGAAGGGAGACACCAACCCGCTCATAAAACCTTCAACCTAAAATTTGTTTTCTATACAAGAACTATAGAGGTAAAAATGAAGCAGAGATTGCGGAAATGGCCAACCAATGACTGGCCCAGCTTGAGAACCACCATGTAAGAGAGAGCCAACCCCTGACACTATTAACAATACTCTTCTATACTTGCAGACAGGAGCCTAACATAACTGTCTTCTGAGTGGTTTCACCTAGCAGCTGATGAAAACAGATACAGAGACCCACAGCCAAATAATAGGTAATCAAGGAGTCTTGTGGAATATTAAGCAGAAGGATTGAGGGAGCCGGAGGGATCAAGGACACTCCAATAAGACCTATAGAGTAAACTAACCT
Source organism: Acomys russatus (assembly GCF_903995435.1). NCBI lineage: Eukaryota > Metazoa > Chordata > Mammalia > Rodentia > Muridae > Acomys > Acomys russatus. Next base: position 64,798,302 of record NC_067144.1, on the reverse strand, counting down.
GGGCCCACGAGGGCTCATAGAGATTGAACCACCAACCAAAGAGCATGCATCGATTGGAACTAGGCCCCCTACACATATGTAGCGAATGTGCATCATGTTTTTCATGTGAATCTCCTAAGTATTGGAGCAGGAGCTGTCTCTGACTCTGTTGCCTGCCTTTGGGTCCCTTTCCCATAGCTGGGCTGCTTTGTTGGGCCTCAATGGGAGACTATGGGCTTAGTCCTGCTGACAGTTGATGTGCCAGGGTAGGTTGATACCCATGGAGGACCTCCCTTTCTCTGAGGAAAGGAGTAGGGAGGAATGAGGGAAGGGAAATGAGGGTCAGACTGAGAAGAGAGGAAGAAAGAAGTTGTGACCAGGATGTAGATTGATTAAATAAATAAATTAATAAAAAGAGAAAAAGAAAAAGATCTGACAGATACATGGAAAACTTGTGTTAAAAATCTTAGCAATTTTAGATTCATCCATTAATTTAAAAAAATAAATTAGTGACATGTAGTGGTTTGAATGGGTGTGGCTCTCAGAGATTCATGTGTTTGAATGCTTGGCCATAGGGAGTGCTACTATTAGGAGATTGGGCCCTACTGGAGGATGTGTGCCCTTGTTAGAGGAAGTTTGTCTCTGAAGAGGTATGGGAAGTCTTAAATGCTCAGGCTACGCCCAGTGTGAAACAAATATAGCCTCTTCCTGGCTTTTGTCAGATCAAGATGTAGAACTCTGGTTCAAGCACCAAGTCTTCTTGCACCATGCTGCCATGATTCCCACCATGATGCTAATGGACTAAACCTATAAAAATGCAAGCCACCCCCAATTTGTTTGTCTTTATAAGATTTTCTGTTGTCATGGTATCTCTTCCCAGCAAGAAAGCCCTAAATGAGACATGACCACACAGCATTTATGTGATGACAGCTAGCAATATCTGTGAAACACTGGATATGGAGGTGATATAAAGGAGAGAAGAACCAAGTGTTTGCAGCGGGCGGGATCCAGTGTGTGAGGGAAGGACTTGAGTCCTGTGTTGACTTTTTTCAGGGAAATGAAAGAGGAGTTCACTAACAGTGCCTATGTTGGTAAAAATGTGGTCAGAAGTTTGTGGTGGAACAAATTCCTTTGAAATGACATCTAGAAAAGTAATATAGAATGATCTCTCAACAGCAAAGTCGGGATCATGAATTAGACAGGAGGCATAACAATGGAGGTTTGGATTTTATCCCAACCATGTTGAGGTTCAAGTGTAACTGTGAAACACTTGAGGAAAAGATGCAACAAAAATGTATGAGGTGAGAAACTCTTGATCTGGTAGGTGCTCAGATCCAGAAACATTTTTCTCATAACCTAGCCTGGACTATTTATTACTAGACAGGTGATTTTTTTTAAAAAAGGATTTTTTTAATTGAAGACTTTATAATTGCTAATCGTTGTTTTCTCTTTTCCTTCAGAGTACTTTTGGGTACAACTACCTGTTGTGAGGAAAACAATAAGTTTCTCTAGGGGCTATAAATTCAAAGATTATTACCTTCCTAAGATCTATAGCAGTTCCCTTTTTATCCCATGACAAAACACAGGGCCGAAGCTACTTAAGGGAGAAGAGACTTGCTTTGGGAGTGGCTTGTTTACATCTGAGGCTGTCTGGAAGCAGGGTGTAGGCAGACGCAGGGCTGAGCTCTGCCAAGGCCCTGCTAGTGCCTACATCCACCAGACAGGCCCCACCTGCTGCAGGCTCTGAGGCCTCCGAAATCAATGCCAACATCTGGGAAATGTGTTCACACGCATAAGAATGTGGGCGACATTTCACATTCAAACCATAACATGTTTATTTGAATTGTCCTTCTAAGAATAGTATAACAAAATTAAGGGAAACTTGGAGCATTAACTGAAATCTCATCCTCTGAAACACAATAATTATAAATTAAAATGCAGATGCCCTATATTTGAACAACTTTTACTTTGTGTGCATCACTACAGAATGTGTTGTGTAGAACTCAACCCCCCTAACACTATTTAGTAGTTCTATTTTAGCATATTGAAAGCTGTTCATACTTAGATCCTAACTCAGTGAGTAGACTAATATTTAGAGGACTAATAACAGCAAATGAAAGATTCAATGTGTTTGCCTGGGCCTTTGAAATTTCGTGTAGACAAACAAAGTGCTAATAAACAAAATTCTGCCTGTGAGAACGGATGTGAACCTAAGCACGTGTAATTGCTCTATGGAATAACTGAATTGTTAGCTGTTTACTTGACGGGGGAAACAAAGAATACCAAGTCATGTAAAGTAAAAGGCAAAATAAAATGTGTAGATTTTTGGGTGGAAAATGAGTATATCCGCACATTAGGCTGGTCACAGTCTGCAGTGTGCAACCCATGAGTGCCCATCTTCACATTCGCCCTCTCTTGCTTGTGCTTCTTCATGCAATTTATTTGTTCTAACTGTTGTCTTCATCCATCTCGCCATTAATCTAACAACTGTTCTAGCAACTCAAATGACAAAATTAGAGTGCTTGTGTAGCATCTGTCTCAATTAGCATGAATACGAAGAGAAGATGGTCAAAAATATGTGTGTCTTCCTATTGTATTTTGAAGCACAAGTTCCCTGCACTGAATGGGTGCTCTCTTTTTACAAAGCATGTGTTCTGTTACTCTCTGAAGAGAAGAAGGGTGGGCTTAGATGCTGCCACAGCATGGACGCCAAGAGCGATCGCCTGTGGCTGAACACACTTTACCATACAAGCCTCAAATACTAGGGTGGCTGTCTCCATAGTAGGTCAATATGTGTCTAAAAATGTTCCCTTGCTTTCAACACACAACACGAAATTTAAAAAGAATCAGTGTGGGATTCTTGTGGGAAAGCAATGGTGAAAAAAAGGAAGGAGTCCTGTGAGTGGCCTCTTCGCCATCTAATTTCAAATGCTCAACAAATTTGCATTGTTTGCTTCTTTTGCAACTTTTGATGGTGAAGAAGAAAACAAACTATCAAAGTAGTTTCTCCATTAAATTATGATAAATTTTCCTCTTCAACTACTTCTAAATTCTTATTGTTTGATTAGCTCTCTTTATCTCTCTGTCTCTGTCTGTCTGTCTGTCTGTCTGTCTGTCTCTCTCTCTCTCTCTCTCTGTCTCTCTCTCTCTCTCTGTCTCTCTCTCTCTCTCTCTCTCTCTCTGTGTGTGTGTGTGTGTGTGTGTGTGTGTGTGTGTGTGTGTGACAGAATGATTACCTGACTTTAAACATAAATTTTGATTCAATTGGAGATAGATTCTGGGCCAGGGATGGGGCATATGTCCACTTCTCCTTTCAACTCTAGGACCCTGATTCCATCTGGTGCAGACCAGTGTAGCCCACGTGCTTGCTACCTTAGTGAGTTCAGATGTGTATCTATCCTGTATTGTTCCTTAGAAGCCTGTTTGTGTTGTAATGAAAGACAGAAAGGGAGTAAATATGGATGGGAAAAGAGCTTGGGGGGAAATGGGAGGAGTAGAGAAAGGAAAGACTGTAACGTGAGGTGGGGGATCTATTTTCAATAAAAGAAAAAAGAAAGAAAGGAAGGAAGGAGAGAGGGAAGGAAGGAAAGAAGGAATGGGTTGGAGGTAAGAAGGAAGCAGTGAGCTCTGCTTCTAGGACAATCACCCTCTGCCTTTCACATGGGTGTTGGGATAATCTCTGTGCTGATTTGACTCTCTTAGCAAGTCTTCCAGGTGACTTCTTCATCCTGTCTTGTAATTGGCTCCCTACAGAAAAGAAGAAAAGAGAGAGCAATTGAATTCACAATGGTTTCCAAACTCTTCTTTCTTAGTCAAGCTTCAGCCACTGTCACTCAGGGTTTTCTTATTTTTAAGCACTACAGAACCATATCATCACTAACATTTATAAATTAATATTTCTATGTCCCTGGTACTTACTAAGATTTTTAACTTAAAATATTGGAAATAGACACAAGAGACTGGGAAGTATAGCTGGTTATGCACCACCGAATCAGAGCTTTAAGTAAGTCCTCTTAGATTCCATGACATGGTAGGCTCTGAAACAGAGGCATTTCATGCACTTGCCCTGCTTTCTCAGGAACATATCCTTCCATCACATTTTTGTGCATTCACGGCCCTGCCATCTCGGGACCACTTCAGCCACTGTTCAGGTAGGTGTCAGAAGACTTGCCTCATGGGAGATATCAGAAGACTCATCTCTGAGTTCAAGAGATGAGGTTCATGGGAAACGTTCTAAGCTATTCAGAATTCCCTTTTGGGGGAAGAAGAAACTTATTCCTGGTAATACTGGCTTATGAAGAACTGCACTAGTGGCTCAAATTACAAGAAAGTTATTGGCTCACAGTTCTGCAGATAAGTAGTCTTGAGTCAGTGTGGTGGTAGAGTGGGTTCATTCTAGGAACCATGAAAGAAAATCAGCCACAAACACCTCCTCTGGCTGGTGGTTTATTAATTTTTGGTCTTCCCAAACAATGGTATCATATCTCCTGTATTTATGTGGTATTCTCCCTGGATGCCTGTTTACATCTGCAGTTCTCCATTGTAATGAGGGTAGCTGTTATGTTAGAGTTTTGACCAACCACAGTCTGCTGTGTCCTCCTCCTAACATCTGAAGTGACCATGTTTCTGAATCAGGTCACATTATGAAACACAATAGGTTTTCAATGTGTGAAGTTTAAAAGAAACAAAAAAAAAAGTGCCAAGGCATGATCAATTATTGTTTGCTGCCAATTACTCCTCGGTTCATAACTTCATCTTGCCTGCTTCTAGCCTCACAAAATTATTTCTTCACTTTTGTTATTAACTCATGTTTTCAATACACAAAGGCCTCATGTATTTTCACCTTGTCTACAAAGTCAGTGCTGTCATTTATTTATTCGTTAGGTAAGCAAATTATTACTAAGAATGACTAGATGCTTGGGAGAAAGTGCAGAACAATAAATGTCTCTAATTCTGATAAATTATCCTCAAATTGGAAACAGTCAATGGAGACAAGTTAGAGTCAACAAACTTCAGCTATTAAAGGAACTGAACATTCCGCAAGGTACAGAACATTAAGCAAGAGAATAGCCCACTTACTTGTATTTCCATGACTCCACCAAAGGTTAATTTTTCATTATGAGTATATGTCCTAGTGACAATCTGACATTCCAAAAAGATTAATTCCCAGCAAGAGGAAACAGACTTCACAAGGGCACATTTCAACAGCTCAACAAGCATCACGGGCCTCAGCCACAGGCAGATTTTCTGGCTTGGATCGGAGCCTTAAGAATTTGAGAAAATATTGCTCAGAAATATGAATGGAGAAGATTCACTCTAGATGTTTCCCTCATGCCTTGTTTTTTGCAATTTAAGAAAACTGTTCAAGGGGCACAACAGGATGGCATTCAAATGGGCTAGAAGAGTAAGAATTTTACAAATAATGAGGAGAGGGTAACAATCCAGGCAACAAGGAAATCCAGTTCTTAAAGACACAGGAGGTAGCCAGCACCTCTTCTGAACCACTAAGAACTGTCTAGCGGAAATGCATGCTTTTAGTTTGGAATGTTTGTTGCTATTTAGAATAAATAACATCTGGCATCATTAAAAATGTAAAGAATAGGAGAAAATGTTTTATTCTTTAAGTAGCCCAAATATCTTCCTTCAGCAGTTTTGACAATTCTAACACTGGGTTCTATTTCTAACTGCTAATACAGTCAAGGGTTTAATAGAACACAACGCTGAAAAGTCTGATAGCAAGCTAGGGCAAGAGCAAACGGAGAGGGCTGGCCTCAGCTTAACAGTAGGAAATGTTACAAAGTGTCTAACAACAGGGGAAGAACAGGGCTCCTCTCTACTCACATGCTTGACTAATTAGGGGCAGCTTAATCTTCAACACGGCACAGAGGCCTCTACTTTCAACCACAAATGTGCAAGGATTCCTACTACTCTATGAAACAAAAGATGTGTAGCTATTCCATGCAGAAATAAGACAGCATTATGTATCTGTGGGATTCCCCATCCTTGAATCCTCAATCCTGTCCCTACCCACTGTCTCTGTCCAGGCAGTGAACAATGGACGTGTTGTAACAATTTGGACTTCTGAGTTTAGGAAAAATGAGGATGCTTTTAACTCTAAATGTAGCAATAAATAAGCCTTGTGGGATCTAAACAGTCTTTGTGTTGTTGATATTAACAGTATACAGTAACCCAGTCCAGACTGACTCCCCTATCATACCAAGGTGCAACACTAGCCAAATTCATAGACTTTCCAGTGTTAAAACACATATATGTTGGTTCTGCTTTTAGTTTTTATTTCTTCATTAAGAAATATTCTGTGTGTCTTATATATAAGTAACATTTTTTAGTTTTCCTTTCCTGTTCATATGCATTGCCCATGTTCTATTTTTTTTCTGATTCAATGCCTTTACTGTGTATTTGTTAATCTGTTTTACATGTCCAATATTGAAAATGTTTTATTCTATTCCGGCACTTGGCATCTGAGCTCTTCTTAACGACAAGGATATGGTTAATTGTTATTTCATCAAAATGTGATTAATTTTGCCCACAATGCTTTATTTTTAAAAATTGTTTCCTAACTCTAAGTTACAATGGTAATATTTTGCTTCTTCTAACAGAGTTATAGATGGAAGCTATGCATAGTTACTCTCTGGAATCTGCATTTTTCTATAAAGTACTCTTCTCTTCATACCATCTATTAACAAATTTCTCTTTCCCAGTGAGCTATAAAACAACTTTTATATAAGCTAACTGCATGGTACATTTGCATTGTAATCATTGTCTTAATTTGTTAAACATTTTCCTCTGGTATCTCATAGTTGTATATATATATATATATTGCATTTTTGGAATCCTGATACTCATCAAGAATGGAGAAGAATACAGGTGAATACAAGCTCCTCTGTCATGGCATAGCCATGATCAATGCTTGACACTCCTCCATAGCCAAGTTAGACGGAGAAGGCACTCAACAGATTTACATGAATCCTGCATACCGGGTTGGGGAATGTATGCCAGGATATTTAGATTTGAGTTCCAAATATATGCTGAGAAGTATATACTAAGACAAGAATTTGCATATAGTCATTTATTTAGAGGGAACAAGTCATGATGGGATAATTAAGAAGAGACACAAGACAAGAGGACTAACAAAAAAGTAGCTACCATTAGTGGTACTAACATTTATTTCCTTAGGAAAAACCCTGGGATTCAATGCACAGCACAGACTTTACAATTCTCAGATGTGATGGGGTGTTGTTTAAAAATGATGTAACTGCTTAAATGCTACATTGAATAAATGTTTTAAAACTCAAGAGCAGGCTTCCAGGCAGAGGGAAGCAGGCACTAGACATGGGTGATATGAATACTGTGTTGACGGTGATGGGAAGTCAATGCAGCAGTGATTACTCTCTGAAGCCAACAAACATCACTACCGCATAACCCTATTCAGCAGAAAATTAAATTCAGCAGCTCTGGAAAGGCCTTCTCAAGCTTAACCAATAAATAGGTCAGTATGAAATCCTCATAAAACCCCTACAGAGCAAATATTATCCGTGTTCCTCTTTTACATATAAAAATGCTAAAGCATAGAGTGGTTAGAAAACCCCAAGGGTGTAGACCCCGGTTTTATTTTCACTTTTTTTTTTCAGGAAGTTAAGGTTATTGAAATATTAAGACAGTTGATATAAATATTTCATTATTTCTTGACTTCCTGTGGTATTTTCAAATCTATCAGAAAAAATCTTTTTTTGAAAAAACATAACTGCTAATAACAAAAATGTTTTGTTTTTTAAAGCAAGGGAAACAGTAAGTACAATATGAATTCCAAGTGTTGAATTATTTTATGGTTGAAATGTAGTAACACAAACAGGAAACATTATCCAAGCAGGGAGTGAACCTCATATTTAATGTTCTGTCGTCTTATTTTCTCTTATTACCCACAGTGAAAACAGTATTGCAAAGCCCTGACCTGACAGGATATTTACCACACTGACCTGAAAATCTCTCATCTTAAACCTTCAGCTGTCATTTAAATTTTAAGTAATATGAGAACACAACAGTGTTTGGGAGTTCTGTTTCTGCATCTTTAATGTGTACGCATGCTCATTCCTTGTGTACTATGTGGTGTGGCTTTAACACTCCACCTTGGATCCTGTGCCAGCCTGTTCACAAAGCAAGCCATGGTGAGAAGTTCTAGCTGATCTCTACCTGTGCTTGTTCTATTGGATTAACTGTGCTCTGAAATTCCCTATTAGGATCAATTATTTCCAAGTAATAAAAAAAGATACCCACTGCTCCTCTCCACTGAAATCTTTTAAAATACAACAGTCTAAAATTTTAGGTCTATTTTTGAAAATTTTCTTTGGAGAAAGCAATATTTCTTTTAACACTTCATAAAACATTATCTAGGTTCACATAGCCTGATGTCCCGTCAATGCATTTTAAACTTGCCTTGGTTCATTACTTTATTTGCTTTGTAACACTATGTTTCATGAACTGCCTTCACATAGGAACACAGAATTTGGGGATACCTATATCAAGGTCCATGGTCACTCAAATTTTGCACTCAAATAAACTACTATCTCTTATTCTCTCTAAGATGAGAGCTGTGAGTTGTTTGCTCTTGTTGGTTTTTTCACTGGGAACAGGAACCTCTGAGTGTCAGGTTATACCACTATGTGTCTGTTCATATATAATTGTTGGCACAGGGTAACATGACAATCAAAGAAGAGTTTTGTAGAAACACACCATGTTAACAAATGTAACTCAGGATTACCTTTTAAATATATTGTGACTATATAGAGTTTATTCCAAAAAAAATAGCAGATATCTTATTCCTAAAAGTAATAAATTGAAATTACCATAGTAAAATATTAAAAAATAAATTATATATATCTAATTCTATTGTTGCTAAAATTACTTATTCCTTTAATAAAAATATTTAAGTATATGTCTATTCAAAATTTTTTTTCTCTCTTTTTTTTTATTAATTTATTCTTGTTACATCTCAATGGTTATCCCATCCCTTGTATCCTCCCATTCCTCCCAACCCCATTTTCCCATTATTCCCCTCCCCTATGACTGTTCCTGAGGGGGATTACCTCCCCCTATATATTCTCATAGGGTATCAAGTCTCTTCTTGGCTACCTGCTGTCCTTCCTCTGAGTGCCACCAGGTCTCCCCCTCCAGGGGACATGGTCAAATGTGAGGCACCATAGTACGTGAGAAAGTCGTATCACACTCTCCACTCAACTGTGGAGAATATTCTGACCATTGGTTAGATCTGGAAAGGGGTTTAAAGTTTACCTCCTGTATTGTCCTTGGCTGGTGCCTTAGTTTGAGCGGGATCCCTGGGCCCAAATCTGCTTATCATATTGTTCTACTTGTAGATTTCTAGGACCCTCTGTATCCTTTTATTTTGCTATTCTAAAACTCAAACTAGAATAACTAACAAATAAAATTGGTAAGTAGATTGATCTAATTCATAGATTCAACATTTTAATATAGTTTTAAGTATGAAAAAAGATATAAACACAATGTAAAAGTTTATGTAATAGACAATTCCAGAAGATTAATTACAATTTAGAAACCAATTAGCGGGCAAGAAGATTGTAAAAGCCAGTAAAACTGAAAGTTTACTATAAGATTCTGTCTCCGAGAATGTCAGGGAGGTTACATTCAATAAGTATCAGAAACATGGCTGGTTAAACAGGACCTGAACAATGATGACACCAATGGACATGCTGACATGGGCTAGGTAAAGCTCATGGTGCCTCAAGCCTAGACAAAGAACTCAAAGGACTAAAGAATGCTAAAAATGGGAGAAATGCTCTCCCCAGGGAAGAGCCACCAAATTTGTTATCCACATAACAAGAGGTCAGCCCTGAGATCATATACAAGCATGTACACACATACATACATATTATGTTATATTACATATATATATATACATACACATCATACAGACTAAAATATTGTATTTATTTAGTTAGGAAACACACATACAGATAACTACAACTACAACATATGCATAACTACATGAATTTTAGAAAGAGCAAGAGGTGGAAAGAAAGAAAGGGAAGTAGGAAAATTGTGTAAATATATAATAATTTAAAAATATTTTTAAAACAATAGCAAGTTATTATAATTTTAAAAAGAAAGAAGAAACTACTAGGGCTTGTGAGACTATTTAGAAAGATTTGGCCTCAAAGTGACAACATAAGAACAATACTTGGAGACTCTCAACCTCTTCTCATCTCATCTGTTTATTCCTCCCAATTCCCAACTTTGTTCCTTGGTCAGGTAACATGAATTATATTGACATAGGATGAGTGAACTGCCATTAAACCTACAAATGTAGAAAAAGTAACTTCATCAGCAAACTAATGGAATTAACAATCAAATACCTTCTTAGTTGCCCAGTCCCTGATAAGATAAAAGTCCTGTGAAGCAGTTGAATTGAATCTGGAGACAATGAATGAGAGACAGTAGCATGTCTAGGAGCTATTCCTGACCCACTGTCATTGCTGGGTAATGTATGAGAACTGTTTAAAGTGTATGGACTTTTTCAAAGGTTTTTTTCAGCATTTAATGAGGTGATCATGTGACTTTTCTTCTTTTAGTTTGTTTATATGGTGGATTACATTAATGGATTTTTGTATGTTGAACCTTGCATCCTGGGAAGAAGCCTACTTGGTCACAGTGGATGATGTTTTTGATGTGTTCTTGAGTTTCATTTGCAAGTATTTTATTGTTTTTTTTTGCATCAATGTTCATGAGGGAAATTGATCTAAAATTCTGTTTCTTGTTTGAATCTTTCTGTGGTTTAGGTACCAAAGAGACTGTAACTTCATAAAATGAGTTTGTCAATGGTCCTTGGTTTCTATTTTGTGGAATTGTTTGGGCAGTATTGGTATTAGCTCTTCTTTGAAAGTCTGGTAGGATTCTGGGATGAAATCATCTGGCTCTAGGCTTTTATTTTTATGTATGTTTGTATGTATGTATGTATGTATTCATTTTTGGTTGGGAGACTTTTAATTATTGCTTTTATTTCCTTAGGTGTTATAGTAGTATTTGGATTGTTAATCTCATTTTGATTTAACTTTGGTAAATGGAATCTATCAAGAAAATTGTCTGCTTCAGTTAGGTTTTCCAGTTTCATGGAGTCTAGGTTTTTGGTCAAGAAGCACTTAGAGAAATGTTCATTAGTCTTCAGAGAAATACAAATCAAAATGACTCTGAGATTCCATCTTACACCAGTTAGAATGGCTAAGACTAAAAATTCAGGTGTGGAGGATGTGGAGAAAGGAGAAGACTCCTCCATTGCTGGTGGAAGTGCAAACTTGTACAACCACTTTGAAAATCAATCTGGTGCTTTCTCAGAAAATTGGAAATTGCTCTACCTTGAGACCAGATATACCACTCCTAAGAATATACCCAAAAGATGTTCCAACATACAAACAGGACATTTGATCAACTATGTTCATTGTAGCTTTATTAGTAATAGCCGGAAATTGGAAACAATGCAGATGTCCCTCAGCCAAAGAATGGAGATAGAACTAGAAAAGATCATCCTTGGTGAGGTAACCAAGACCCAGAAAGACACACATGGTATGTACTCATTTATGAGTGGATAGTAGTTATATAGTACAGGATAAGCATACTACAATTCACAGACCCAAAGAAGCTAAGTAACAAGATGAGCCCAAGGGAGCATGTTTGAATCTCACTCAGAAGGGAAAACAGAATAGACAGTGGAAGTGGTTGAAGAGGGGGAACAAGATAGAAGAGGGAGAGTTGAGGAAATGAAAGTAGGAATCAGAAATGGGGAGAGCAGAGGTGAGAGGACAGAAGGCTTTCAGAGAGATGATGAACTGTGGGTGTGGGTATCTCTGTGACAAGCTAGAGGCTTACAACAGGGTAGGTTGTTCTGAGAATATAGGAGTGACTATACCTGGGACACCTAGTCAAAGAGACTGAAGAGGGGCTACCTTCTAACCAGACAGGATTCCTAGTAGAGGTGGGAGAACACAATCCACCCACAAAAACTTTGGCTCAAAATTTACTCTTCCTACAAGATGTACAGGAATAAAGATAGAGCAGAGATTAAGAGAATATCTAACCAATGCATGGTTCAACCTGAGACACATCCATGAGAGAGAGAGCCAACCCTTGTCACTGTTAATGACACTCTGCTATATTTGCAGACAGGAGCCTAGCATAACTCTTCTCTGAGAGGCTCCACCCAGCAGTGAATCAAAACAGATGCTGAGACTCACAGCTAAACAGTGGTCAAAGGGCAGAGAGACTTGTGGAAGAGTGAGAGGAAGAATAGAAGGACATGAAGGAGACAAGAGCCCCACAAGAAGAATAAAGCCAACAAACTTGGGTCCAAGGGGCAGGAAAGTCTTACAGAGACTCATGCATCAACCAAGGACCATGCATGAACTTGACCTATGCCCCTTACACATTCATAGCTGATGGGTAGTTTGGCCATCATGTGGGTCCACTAAAAAGAGGAGGGAGCACTGAATCTGACATGGATTCTGTTGCCTGCTTTGGGATCATTTGTCCCAGGTGAGGATGTCTCACCAAGCCACAGGAGAAGAAGATAAGATGTGCTTAGTCCTGACAGTACTTGCTGTGTGGGTGTGGATTGTGGGGTGGGGGATCCCCTTATAAGATAAGGAGTAGGGGAGAGAGTGTGGAGGAAGACAGAAAGTGAGTTGGATCAGATGGATAGGAAGGATGTCTTATGATCAGAATGTAAAGGGAATAAATAAAAAAATTTTAAAAATAAGTTGTATGGATACTTGTTACATGCATGGATAACTATTCCATTTCCCCTATTACTTCCTTCAGTATTTGTGTCTTCCATGGAAAAAGGAAATATGGAAGACTGCAAGGCTCAATAAAAACAATAACATTGTAGAATCCAGTTGACATCCATACTCAAGAGTTTTCTTGTGACTATCTGTCTTAGGGAGAAATGGCAGATGCCATTGCTTCAGCAAACCCTATATACAACTAAGAATAAGATTCTTTCTTTGTTTAGAAACCCACTATTTCACATAGGTAATATATATGTACTAAACACCGCCCCCCACACACACACGTATTCTTCAGTTTCAAAGGGAAAATTTAAACAAACTGAAAAGCATATCTTTTCTCACAGTAAAATGCCAGCCAACACAGGCTGCTTCGTATGCATGAAGATCTGACATTGAATTCTCAGGAGCCAGGAAAAAAGACTGGCATGGTTGCCATGCCTATAACCGCAGCAGCTAGAGGAGGGAGCTGGAAGATTCTGAGATTTTGGGTCTCTGGTCTAACTGATATGACTAGCTTCTGCTTCTGTAATACACTCTCTTTTGAGCCTATAAGGTAAAATGCCATAGAAGTCAGCTGAAGTCACATTCCAGCCTCTACATGTGTGAATACTCACTCACACACACTTTCATATCACACACACACACCAACACGCACACATACACACACACACACATAAATCCTCACTATATAATAATTAGAAATAATTCACACAAGAACTGTCAACCGATCCTAAAATTATAAATAGAAACTTGATGAGAAATGTAATATTTGCATAAATATAAAGTATCTCCTTATCAAAATCTTTATTTATTTCAAGGAGAAAAACAGGAACTTTATACTTAAAGAGGTAAAACCCAGTGATCAAAGTTAGCATCAGCAGTAATGGGAGCAACTGTGGCAAAGTTACTTCTGATAAAAAAAACAAAAACAAACAAACAAAAAAATTCATTGGTAAGAGTGTGCTTGAGATAGCCCTGCTAGAATTGCAAATTTTGAGCCCAAATCTGAACAAAAAGCAAGAAAACTTAAGTTTGTGACATGGAAGGAGATAATCGCAAAGATAAATAATAAAAAATTCATTCTTTAATCTTCAAATGTGTCAAGATCAAGATTGAGATGTGTAGTGGTAATAAAATGTTTTGTTTTGATGGCAAAAGTGGGATGTAAAACCACCTGTGTGAGTGTGTGTGATGCTTGTCCACTAGAAAGGGACACAGTCTTTGCCAGTTAAAAAACACCCTGGTATGGAGTCTGAGAGGAGATAAATGGCCCTAAAAACAGAGGCTTTGCTTTTGCATACTTCACATTGCTTTGTTTTGCTTTGATGCTCATCACTCCCACTTCAAGACACTCCTAGAGAGAAATACTCCAGAGAACCCCTCCAGGTTCCGGCTGCTGAGATTGCAGTCATTTTTGCTGAATTGCTGGCTTGCTGTCTAATGGGTTGGCTGAAATCCTGATGACAAAGAGTAGAATCTCCACCAATGAGCTGGGTCTAAAAAGGTCTACTTTACCCTTCTTAATTTCCTATGTAGGGTAGATGAGTTAGAAGGGAGGTAGAAGCATTAAAAAAGCTCTAATAAAGTAGGTTTTAAAAAGATAAAAGCCTACAGAGATGTCTTCCAATATTACAGGAAATTAAAGGCACGTGACAAGTTGAATGTGTCCTTCACAAATGGGAGATTTGGCTGCAAAGGGTCATTTGGAGCCAGGAATATGAAACCCTGGAAGGAGACTCTAATGACATGTTCTTGTTCTCTTCTTGACTTTGTGAGTATGTTTTGGTTATATAGTTTCTGTATTTGAATAATGCACTAAAAAATTCAGAAGTTTGAGGCCATAAATACAATTCATTAGAAAACTAACAAGAGGTAAAGAATTCTAAACTAAAAATCTTAAATTTTGCTGTGATTTAAAAAAAAAATCCTAAACAACTATGGCTTGTAAGGTACGATATATTAGTTGGGATTCTTTCAATCACTGGAAAATCACCATTACTGAATAAATTTGGTTACAAAAGCAGAATTCTTCTTAATGTATTCTGTTTCTAGTGAAGATTTATTTCACTTCCATAATGGAAGTACACAACTTACTTGAATACAATCAAGTCAATGTCACATGGGGTAAATGTTTGCATATCACACAATTTAGGACAAATACAAGAGGCTTTTTCCCCTTAAAAACAATGGGACTTTTGTGGTAAAAATATCACTTTAACTGGAATCATTCAAATAGAAAAATCTATGTTTTCATTTCCTCTTATTTTCAGTGTATCGGTAAGTTTGTAAATTATGTCATTTTTTTTTCATGCTCCAAACACACCACAGCTAAACACATAGAAGTACACACATTTTCATGAATCCATGACCTCAATGATTGAACAAGATATTCTTTTGGAAACAGTAGCAGCCTTTGTTGGGACCCACTAGACCACTAACATACTTCCATAGTTCAAACTTGAGATAGAGCAGATTCCCAGGCCCATATGGTTTTACAAACCAATGCCATCTGTTTACCATTGACCATTTCCTATGACCTACTTCCTACCACTTTTAAGAGACCCATCAAAGAACATCCATCTGGGCTTCTAAGATGCAAATATTGCAAATTGTTCCTTTTTGGCAAAATAGTTTGTTCTTCTAGTTCCATGTCTTAAAACCTGCACATCAAGGGCAGTAACACCATCCAAAGAAGCATTATCTCCAAGAAACACAGGGTGCAGGTTTTCATTACTGCTCTTGCTAACTGGCTCCATGCATTGACCTCTCCTGCTTTGCAAAGCTCTGGGTTGTAATCACTGCTGTGATGTTATTTAAGGATGCTCATTTTAACCCCAAACAATATAAGCCTTTGAGTAAAAACCCCTACATGAATTAAAAGCCCTTAAAATTTACAGAAATAAATTCACCTTGGAGGAGTGCCAAGTGTCATTATTATCATTGGTGAAAGGATATTTGGAGCAGAAGTCTCCCCAGAAACCACATTCTGGAAAAATACCCTTGCTTGAGTCCATCTCACTGAACTGAAGAGGTGTGTTTTTCAGAGTCCAGTGGGCAGGCTGGCATTCATGTCCTGCAGGCTGGTGCAGGAGCTGCTTGCTTCTGGAGGAAAACCTATAGACTTTGAGGTCAAAGGTCCTGTTTCTCTCAGAAACGGCTAGAGTGCTTTAGGGCAAGACCTGTGTGCTAGGTGAGGCTTCCAGTATCACTGGGGCAGGTAGAAATGATTTTCCACTGGGTGTTACAATTTAGCTCTTTTAGAATGAAATTGCTGGTATCAGACAGCAGTGGAAGCTCGGGAGCTCCACAAGTTTGTGATGATACCAAAAGTGTTACAGCCCTTTGTCAAGCTGCTGTGCTAAGCACGGCAGAGAAAGAGTATGGATGTCTGAAACCAGTCAGAAGGCAGGAACAGTGAGACACAGGCCTGTAAGCACCAAGCTAGCTGGGATGGAGCAGGCTGTGAAGGCCCCTAAGGCAGCTCTGCCATCACTGTCTTGACAGCCTTGGCCAACAATCAAGTCCTGGGTGTCCAGCAGCAATTCTTCCCCAGAATAAATGGAGTCTCAGATGGTCATGGTGGAGGAATGGTGTGAGCAGGAGGGAGCAAGCCAGACAAAATGTATTTATAAATCTTGGGCAGTGGGGAGGGTGAATGTGTCTGACTCCCTGGGGCTAGGGACTTTGCCTACAAGCAGTGGTATAGTACCCCATTTACAAGCAGTAGCAAGGGGTCCTATTACAAGAAAGGTAACATATTACTTAATTATCTTATGGGTGGGGAAAGAACTTCTAGGTATGACTAAAGGTCATTTGCTTAAGACTAGGATCTCCTTCTCGTAGGGTGGGGGTATTCCAGGAATTTCCAGGTGCTTGCTGAACAGGTTCTATCAGGAAAGGGTTAGGCCTGTAATCTTCCCTAAGGGCTAAGTGATGCTCCTTACAGGATCTGGAGTTCCCCAGATCAGGCAGAGAGAGAACCCTGCTGAGAAAAGGAGCCCACTGTGATAGACCAAGGTCAGAGACTATCCAGAAACTTCAGACTTCAACCTTTCCAACAGAACTTCAAAGGGGTGTCCAGCAAAAAGAAAAGGGCTGATTCTAGAACCTGAAGGAACTGACTCTAACAGTTCTGTTATTTGTTCTCAGTATAACCAGACAGATGATGATGTGACCTTTCAGTTCATTGTCTCAGTAAGACGTACAACAGTAATAAGAGGGTATGTTTCTCTAGGGACACTGTTATAACTGAAAATCTGACAAATAGCAGGCCTAACAAATAGCAATTCCCATTTGGTTTGTCATTTGTCCTCCTTTTCACAACTTTGGTTCTTTAAGTAATGGTGGCTGCAGTTTAATAGTCTCCTTTCCAGAATAGAAGGTTTATGCATTTAAAATGGATTTAGCTAGAAAGTATTGCAGTCAATTTTGGTGACACAAAATCATATTAGCAGCTGGGTTGTGGGGGTCACTTTAGCTCAGTTGGTAATTTTCTTGATCCATAAGTACTTTTGGATCCCCAGAGCCTTTGGGGAAGGGAGGAGCTAGGTGTGCTGGTGTGCAGGCAATCCCAAAGCTGAGGCAGACAGTTGAATCCCCGTGCTCCACTCAACAGCTAATCAGGCCTATGTGGTGACTTGCAAGCTAATGAAAGATCAAGGTGGATGGCTCCTGAGGAATAACAGCAGACACATAATCTGTAAGGTATAACCATAAGCATCAAAATAGATGCTAAACTTAGGTGTTTATTGTTATGTTCTTCTAAACCATGAAAAACACTATGTATTTTGCTCGATCAAAATTGTTTGGCTTTCCTAACAAGTCATATCCTAAGCATTCTGGCCCTTCTATGAAGAGAGTTTTCATTACAATCAGTGACAAAAAATCATTTAACTGCGTTTTCTCTGCCAGCCTTGTTCTGTGAACCTCATTTAATGACAGAAGAACTTGTCTTCGTCTGTTAAAAAAGAGTAAAGCACTGGTTAACATGTCAGAGGAGAAACCCATTGGCAAGACCTTGCTTGCATCTGTGTTATTCCTTTATTGTGTGCTGTTTGTAAGTATGGCTTTTCTGCTGTTTTCTAGGGAATTGAGTAAGTGACATTTTCACTTACTTGAGAGAAACTCTTGGCAGAACTGTTATCACAGGTGCTGAGTAGATAATTTGGGAAGGGCTGACAGACAAGATCCACTCCAGATCCTGTCCTTGACAAAGGAAGGGCAGAATGAAAGCCACAGAAGTCAGGTGGGTTTTTCTCCCTGACCTTACACTTGTGATTCCACAACTGTAGAAAGCTTGGCTTACTGAACCATGAAAGGAAACCATTGTCACTAAGTAGGTTAGGATTCTGGGGTCTTGAATCTCTTCATTGCAAGACTAAGTAGGTTTTGGCATGGCTTTGGCAAGGATAAATTGGTCAAAGGCCTTAGGAAGTCTGCCAAACCTTAACCTGAGCTTGGTTTCAGGGTGAGGCAGTTCACAGTCCATGATGAGGCCAAGTGCATTAGTTTAGTCTAATAGTCTGGTGGCAGGGGTGAGTAAAAGATGTCTCTCTTGGTTATTTACAATACTAGAAATGTGTGGGTTAATGATAGTTAAAACGTACTTATTCTTGTGTGTTTGTTGACAATCCATAGACTCTAGTGCTATTGTTTAGGAATGACAAGGTTGATGTTGAAAGCTGTGTCTTAGTGTCAGTGGCACCTTGGTCCAAGTGTTTCTTGGCCCACAATGATGTATCCTGGACAATTTGGTTAATCCCTTTCATGTGTTCAGCGGCTGGGAGTGTTTGAGTAGTGTTTAAGAAGCTAATAATATTTTCTCTTGAATTAGTCTTAGCTTGGTTCCAGTGAATGAATCCAGGCATAACTGAAGTTTGTAAGAGAATCTAAAGGAAAGTTATTCCAAATAAAAGAGCTTTTGGAGTCCTGATATGAGCAACACACAGGTTTTTTGTTGTTGTTGTTTTTTTTGTTTTTTGTTTTTTGTTTTTTAGATAACTCTATTCTATACTGCTGGTAGCAGTGTTGGCAGCCGGGCTTTTTAACAAATGCTTGATTTAAGAGTCATTATTACCCATTTTTAATGTCTACAGGACTCTTGAACCCAGTGGTCAAATTCTCGTGACACTTTTGCTCTACAGCTGATCCTTTATAGAGTTTCAGTTGGCCATTCAAACATGGCAGACCGAGGATTGATGACGGTAGATTGATAAAACGCACACATTCATAAGACAGCTATCACTTTGTAAAGAAGTCTACGTCTAGAAATATATACATAATTGGACTTTAATTTTGAAAATGTAAAAAAACAACAATGTCTGAACATTTTTCAAGGTTCATACATATTCATAACTTGCAATCTCTGCCATTGACTGAGCATGAAGAGGCAGTAAAGAGGAAATCGTTGACTGGCAGTGTTCCTTAGGGAACCTTATTGTTGAGATATCCTGGGTTTAGCCTCCATGCCATGTCTAGAAAACACTGCCTAGCAACAGGTATCTTGGTAATCTGTCTCTTCAGTCTTTCTGATTTCTCTTCCCTGGCCCTTGGCTGTAGGGCTTGTACTGTGTATGTACCAGTTAGCCCTGGGCACTCTATGATCACTGATATTTTGCAATTTAAACAGTTGTACATCTCTGTACTAACATCCATCTGCAAAAGTTACACTTAATTGTGGTTACAAAAATACAGTTAGAAATTATACCAATTTAGGAAATGGTTGTGGTAGCTTTTCCTATAGGATCTATGATCTGTCCAACCATTAATGGTTGGCTAGTTTTATAGTATCGGGCATGGATTATATCCAATAAAGTGGGACTTAAGTTTAATTAGACAGCTTTTGGTTACCCTTAAGGTAAGTTAAAAGTGCCACTATTGCACCATTGGGGATATCTTTTTGGACTGGTAATTATTGTAGTTTGCAGCCTTTAAAGCTGGGTAAGATGACTGATTGCTTTTCTTCCTTGGCAATTTGTATAGTTCCTTTCAATATTTTGAAAACTAGTTCTTAGGTAAGAGGACTCCTAGGTCAATTCCAGCTTGATTCTTCCAAGTCCAATGTCCTAAATGTGAAATTTCATTTGCTATAGGATCTTATCCTCCAGTTCCAGGAAGCAGCCAAGGACAATGACAAAAGTGTATATATTTGTGATTTTTTTTTTAGATTCCCCCAACAAATTCACCAAAGGAAGTTCCCCATGCCTAGCAATGGAGCTCTATTAGTCAGTCTATGACTGTGAAATTAGCATTATCCACCCATGTCTAATAACATTTTTTTAAACCCAATGGTAGCCATGTGTGTGTGGGGGGGGCATACATATGTGCCCTTTAGAGTAAGATCATAAGACAGTATACTTCTCTATGACTTTTTCAAACATTCTTTGTGTTTTTTCTTTCTCCTTCCCCCTTCTCTCTCTATATCATCCTCTCCTCCACCCCAGTTGAGTGCTACCTGTATTTTTACTTCCCCCCTTTCTCACAGAGAAAGCTGACCTATTTGGATTATATTTGTGGATATAGTAATGAGCATATCATTGATGTGGATAAAACTCTTCTATAAAGCATATAAAGGAAAAAAATCTTGCACAAGTTTCAATCCATGGCTGCTCGGCCCTATGGCTTTGGGACATGACCTAGTGAAGAAAATATGGCAATGGTTCCTATTTTACATAGGAAACACACAGATGAGGAAGATGTGGGGTCTCAGTGTCTCCTTCATAAGGCATGCTCCATGGTTGATGTTCCTTCTACCAGGTCCAACCTCCTGAAGGTCCCATCCACTTCCTCTCAACAGAGTCACGGGGTAGTTACAAAGCCTCTGACACATGGTCTGTGACAGCAAGTGAAGATCCAAGTCATAATGATGGTTGTGTTTGTCATCTGGTGTCTGCAGGATTTGCTCAGTAGAAGTTGAGAGATAAGAGTTTAATGTATTTGCCCCAAAGATGTCTTTTAAATGGAGTTGGATCCAGCTGATGTTCTTTATCCCGGTTTTTCACGACTGTTGCCAGAGTTACCATCTTGTTACTCTATGCTGTCTATTGACTCTCTCTCCTATGCTGCCTTCATGATTTTCAAATATTCCCTTTCTTACAGCCTCTTGGAACGATTTTCAGCTCATCGTATTACCCGCTTTCAGTTGGTTATCTGATTGTTTCTCAATTTTTATGAAATTTTAAAACATGGCTGTGATTTACCCTGATCTCATCTTTTCAGGTTGTATTCATAAGTTAGCACAGTTAAAAAGATAAGACTTGTTCATTAGAAATTTCATTGTAGGGACTCAAGGGATGGCTCAGTGACGGAGAGTACCATTTGCTCTTTCAGACAACTGAGTCTTGATCCCCACCACCGACATAGTGGCCCACATCAATCTGTAATCCCAGTCCCAGGGAGCTGACTGCATCTTCTGTCCTCAGTGGACTCCAGGCATTTAAGTGGTACACAGACAGACCTGTGAACAAAACACTCATAGACATAAAATAGACATTTTCAAATTTTTTCAAAAAATAAGTTAAAATTTGAAAATTAAATGTGAGCACTAATCATTAAGTGACAGTTATTTTTCTAACTGTGTGGGGAATTTAAATTTGTCATTAAGATTGAGAAACACCAGCCAGGTGTGTGGTGGTGCATGTCTGTAGTCCCAGCACTCAGGGAGGCAAAGGCAGGTGAATCTCTGTGAGTTCGAGGCTAGCCTGGTCTACAAGGCAAATCGAGGACAGGACAGCCAGAGCTACATAAAGAATACCTGTCTTGAAAAACAAAACCAGAGTGGAAAGAGAGAGAGAGAGAGAGAGAGAGAGAGAGAGAGAGAGAGAGAGAGAGAGAGAGAGAGAGAGAGAAAGAGAGAGAGAGAGATTGAGAAATATCTAGTCTGGGACCCAGTACCCTAATGTCTCAGTCTGTGTTGGAAGCAGAGATTGCTGGAGACCAAAAGTCATGTGAGAGGAGACCTGTTGATGATGACAGTGACAGTAGCATAATGACATGGTGAGTGGCTTCAGGGAAAATACACTTAGAATATGAATTAAGTTAAATGATAATGAGACATGTTTAAAATGTAAAAAAAAAAAAAAAAAAAAAAAAAAAAAAAAAAAAAAAAAAAAAAAAAAGTTCAAACCTAGTAAGAGTGTAATGCCTTTAGAAATGGAGATTAAAGTTGAAGAAGAGAATTTTAGTGTATGTTTAAAAAATGAAAAGAATCTTGAAGAGTCTTTCTTGAGGACTTGTGTTATGTTAACTTCTGGAAAAAGTTTCTTACTAAGAGTGGAAAAAGAGGATAATTCCTTTTGGGTCTGTGATTACGAACACAACGTAAAAAGCTCATTCCACATTGATTTCTAACAGTTTGCATGTGTTACTTATTAGTTGTTTTAACTAGCCTAACTTTTTTGATGAATTAGTCAAAATAGGACATTTATTTCAGATAAAAGTAATGCAAAAAATGAAAATTACATTCCATCAGTTTCTCAAGGTATTGCTCTATCAGAATCAGAATTGCTTCAATACTTTTCATCTAAATACGAGAGCTGAAATATTCCCAAAGATGACAACTGATAAATGGGGACCAGCATTCAGATAGTGTGGGTATACATAACGATTAAAAACTATTTTCATGAGTTATGTATAAGTACATAAGGAACATATGGACTATATTTCCCTGGCAATATACACCCCAGTCTGAAAATTAAAAAGAAAAAAAAAATAACCACCTTGGCAAAAATCTAACAATAGTTTGCCAAACCTCAACAGTTGGAAAAATAGCTTAAAACATTTGAGGAACCCAAACATGGATGAGTTTGTCCTAGTTAGAAGGCCTTTTACGGTCAGACGAATGTGGGTAATAGTGGAGGAGGCAGGGTGGAGAACCAAGTCATGAATAACACATGGCTTGGCATCGTTCCAGGCAATTTAACAGAAACTCAAATTAAAATATTCCACAGTATGTACCTGACTCAAGTTTTCACACCAAACAAACTCAACAATTCCCTGGGTAGTTGACCCAATTCGAAAAATTTTAACAAGTCAGCCTCTACATATTGTCTGGCACCCTACCATGCTAAACTTAAATTGTAGACTTAAAAGACTTTCAATATGCTCAAGCAAGGAGGTGGGCAGGTATGGGAAAGATCACGTGACTAAAAGCTCTTCATGGGAAGAGAGATTAAAAGAATTCTGGGTACATCAGAAGTGAAATTCTATGTCTAAAATTAAGTATTGTACCCACAGAGAAGAAAATGTTAATAGGCTTTATGTGCCTAGTAGATCTGGATAAAAACTGTTGGTGCATGTATATTTGTAAAGATGAGAAACCAAAGAGTGAAGCTGCCATGACTAGAACTAGTAACAAAGAAAATATTGAACAAACAGCACAAAACTGAGACTCGTAAGAAATCCTAAAGACAATTAGAATTAGTAAGGAACTTTTTGCTGCAATCCCCTTAAGAGATGAATTTAAAATTAAGCACAGATTGACAGACAGATATATAAATGGATATAGATAGATAAATAGATAGGTGATAGATAGATAATTGATATATGATGAGATGATGATCATGGATAAATATATGATTGATAAATATTATTTTCAATTTTTTTATTAAAGTGATAATTTTAAATGCAAATAAATACTTTTTGGTAAAATTAAAGCCTTAATTTGGTTGAAAATAACAAAGGACATTGTATGATTATGCACTTAAGCATGTAGGTCTACTAAATTGTATTATAGAAACTTAAACAAAACAAAAATAGCTAAGCAATGCCTCTGAGTATTTTATGTGAAAAGTAAAAGATAATAAAGTGTTACTTTCATTTTCAAAGCAGTTAAGAGTATGCAATGGTGGCTTCAATCTTGGGGACCAAACACGAGCAAAACTAAATAATTCTTTACAATTTATATGATTTTAAAATATGGTCACCGCTCAGGAAATTTGATAATATAATGTTTGAATTACTGGAGTGTTCCTAAAAGAGACTATGTACAGGAGCTGGCTACCCCCGGATAATCTCTCATGTTTGTAATTCTGAGAGGAATTTGAAAGGCAGTAGGGGATATGGAATAGTAACTAGTAAGATATTTCAATTGCTTTCAACGAAACAATAATGAGATAATTTAAAAGCTATAAGAGCAGAAGGATGAGTTTATTTGAAGAAATATATGTTACGTATTTAACATTGGACAGATATTGTCTCTTTCTCTTCTAAATTATCCCCTTCTAGTCTAATCCTTGTGGCAGCATGACCATTAGCCAAGGTCAAGAGTAACTGAAGTGCAGAATGAATGTGAAGAAACAGCATAGCCACAGGGATGAGAAGGCTCCGGATGCACTATTTAACAAACCAGCCATGTCATCACATATATGTTTGCCGACAGCTTGTGCTGCTGATATTGGGTTTACTACAGAGGTGTCCCAATTGCATGAAGCAGTTCTTTGTAGTAAATCAATGTTCATCAGTAGATTGATCCTGTTCATTCTGTATTTCTAATAAAAAGCTTAGCTAGATTTTTCCGTCTGGGTCTTAAATTCTTTATATTTTTATGAGAGCTCTTACAAGATAAACACTACATGAAGAGAGTCAGATGGCTCTGCTAAAAGATGACAAATGCTAGAATTCATGAGTCATTAAAGAGATCAGAAACAATCTTTCCCAGCCACCTGAAGAAGTATGGCTCACTGAATCTGAAATTTTAATAGATGACCTTACCAACCACTCAAGAGCAAATTTTTATTGCCTTGTACCACTAGGCTTGTGGTGACTTGTTAAAGGAGACCTATGCAGGTGTGAGGAAAGCTGTCTAGGCTTTCTTTTTCTTCTTTCTCAGAGATCATCACAGTCCCATTAGGTCCACAAGCATGTCAAAAGTAAATTCCATGCAGTTTGTGGGACTGCAGAAGTGATGGCTTTCTTGAGGTAGTAGATACTTGAAAAGATTATTTTTGTCTGTTCTTAGATATTAAATACATCTTCACAAGATGCCATTTATTCAGATAAATATAAGAAAAAATATTATTAAGATATAAAAGTAACCAGAAAGTGAAAACGTAAAGAACTAAAGAGGGAGCAAGAGGTGCTTA
Source organism: Acomys russatus (assembly GCF_903995435.1). Classification (NCBI taxonomy): domain Eukaryota; kingdom Metazoa; phylum Chordata; class Mammalia; order Rodentia; family Muridae; genus Acomys; species Acomys russatus. Next base: position 64,773,413 of record NC_067144.1, on the reverse strand, counting down.
TAAACTTGGACATAATCCTACATAATTAGGTAAATGGGGATGGTAGGCTGATGCTGGAACGTACGATGGAATCTGGGGTTCTGGATGTTGGCTTTTTGCATGATACTAAAGATTTTGAACTTAATACTATGAAAATTAGGAACACTACAGAATTTTAAAGTAGTTAAAATATCACAAAATATTATTTTATTGGTAGTTTAAGAAGTTATATAGAGTAGAGCTGACTGTTTTCAGAGGTTGCAGGTGAGCCAACCAAAGGGTATGAGGACAGGAAAGATAGTGCCTCCACTTGTCTGCCATGCATGGTGTGGGTGAGGAAGCGATTCCCCTTCTTGTCCTAGCCACCTACAGCAGGCTGGAGAACTAGCTCTGGGGTCATGAGAGCTGGAGAGCTGTCTTGTCCCTCACTTGCTGCAGCATTTGGGAGAGTGGCCCCTGCATCAATACTGTGCAGTTCAATAGAACTGGTCCTGGTTGCAAAGGCCATGCATTAGCCATCCCTGATAGCATAAAATCAAGAGAGCTGGCCAGGCCTCTTACCTACTACTGTAGCAATCAGGAGAGCAAGCCCTATACCTTGCCTGGGCAGCACAATAGAGCTGGTCCTGCTAGGATAAGAGCAGGAGAGGTGGTTCTGCTCCTTGCCAGATACAGCACAGGGTGAGCTAGCCTGGGCAGTACTGCAGAGCCCACCCTGGTAGTGTGGGTGTAGGAGAACGGGAGGGATGACCAGCTCAGATACCACACAAGCCCAGATCCAGAACTTTCAGTTAGCCCACCACATCTACCCCATCTATGAACTGCCGGAACACATGAAGGCGTCAGCTCTACATGACACACAGAAACAACAGGATACCTGAGAGGAGTCCCAGTGATGTTCCAGTACTGATTATGTGGCAAGAGACCGAAGCCTTGTACCAGACCGATGAGTCATTACAATGAATATTTTCAAGCAAATAAGTGTGCACTAAAAGGTGTACTCTGAGACACATTGTGACACATTACAGCTTTCTCAACAAGATTTTTCTGTTTCTTTTGTTGGGAGAGGCTTCACGGGCAGATGGCAGGTACAAAGGGATGGGGAGATGAGTGAGATTGGGGTGCATGATGTGAAATTCACAAAAATTCAATAAAACGTTAAATTAGAAAAAGAAACTATGTAGCTAAGAAACTCGGATGGGATCAGACAGCAATCAGGAGATAACCTAACATACACTAGCAATACTTTCTGGGTGTCTACAGCAGAAGTGACAAAGAAATGAACACAGAGTTATTTTTAAGATCAAACTGCCAGGTCTTACTGACCAAATAAATATTAGGAATGAGAACTATTTCAAGGTTTTTTTTTTTCCTACAACTGTAACACAAATTAGTGAACAATGCCATTAACTGAAAAGGGGGTGATAGAAGGGACTTATGAAATGTTTATACAATCCATTGACTTCATAAATATTTACTATCCACCTACTTTGTCTGGGCTCTGGGCTGCTGGTGTTCAATACTATCCCAGGCCCTTGAGGAGGTCAAGTGGCACAAGCAGGGTGAAGAGAGAAACAAGTCACCAAGGAGCTGTTTAATTTTCTATTTGGCTTTGTTTTGACTTTTGAGTAGGTGTGTAGCGTGGAAAGGTGAGACAGAGGGTAAAGAGGCCATTACTTGGACAAGAGAGAGAGGCCAATGTGAAATAAGAAACTCCAGTGTTAACACAAGATTAAACTGGCTCACAACATTAACTCTGACCTAAACACAACTGAAACTTGCCAAATATTTATGGTTGACCAACTTGTCAGTGCTATATCATCCACATGCAGATACACACATCAGCATTTTCTCTAAGAACATTCTGTCCTTTTCCTTTGTAAGGTCTTTCAGTGGGATGATCTGTGACACTAAAGACCTACACACAAAAGTGGTACTGTACTCAATGACTTCTACCTAGCATGACTGCTGCCAGCCACTATTATTGTAACCAGTAAGAAAACTAGCATTTTGCCAATTTCATGGACAGAACCTGGTATTTTGGAGATTTTCATAGCAGAGTTGAGGTTTAAAGCAAGCCTGAGACTCCCAACCCTCAAAGTCCTGCTGGCCTAGGCATATAAATTGCCTCATAAACACGCAACTTAAAATCCCAAGACAATTAGCACATACATATCTTTTGGTAGATTTGACCAGATTCAGTTCTTTAGGGAAAAATAAAAATTTTCTACTACTATCACATTTTGCCATATTCATAGAGATTGCCTTTTGTTAGATTAAAGGTGATCAGGGTCTTCAACTAGCAATGTCGCACCTTTGGAAATTTATGCGTATGTGATTATTTTATTAACCAAAACATGCAATTGGACATACAATTAAGCTGGACAAAAAGTCACAGTAAGGGTTGGAGAGGTGGCTCAGCAGTTAAGAGCATTTCTGTTCTTGTAGAGGACCCAAGTTCAGTCCCCAGCACCCATATCATGTCTCACACCAAACCTAACTGCAGTTTCCACAGTCTGACATCCTCTTCTGACCTCGATAGGCCCCAGGCATGAATGTGCTGTACACATGCAATTCATCATATGAATAAAATTAACAAGTGTGTATTATTTTTTAAATTCATACCATACACAGTATATTGACATCTCTGTGTGTGCATGCGTGCACGCATGAATGTGAGTGTGTGTATGTGTGTAAATTTGTATACATAAACCACTAACTCCATTTAGTGCTCCCTATATGTGCATGGGGTATGGGGCTATCCATTGGAACTTGGCAAATCTACCAGTGACTTCAACTCAAAAGAAGAGTGATTATTCCTCCTCCAGGAACTATCAGTGGTCAATACTTCCTCGGCTTGGGTGTGGGCTTATTAGTTCCTCTCCATATGCACTGGAAGTTTAAACAGTATCTTTAATTTTCTTCAGCCTTCTGTAATCCCAGCACTCAGGGAGGCAGAGCCAGGCAAATCTCTGTAAGTTTGCAGCCAGCCTGGTCTACAAAGCAAGCCAAGGCTACACAGAGAAACCACGTCTCAAAAAAAAAAAAAATTTTTTTTTTTGTTTCTTTTGAACAAGCAAGGTCCATCTCCTGCATTTATCACCTGTCTCTTAGCTTTGCATGCACACCCTGAAAAGTTTAACGAATTCGTTCACCTATTTTTCTTGATCATTCTTATATTCCCCTCTGTTCCTACAAAATCTCACTTCTAGACAATAAATTTGCTTCATAAATACTAAGTAAAAATCCCCCTTGCTGGGTGTGGTGGCACTCACCTTTAATCCCAACACTCTGTGGGAGGCAGAGGCAGGTGGATCTCTGTGAGTTCAGGGCTAGCCTGATCTACAGAAAGAGTGCCAGGACAGCCAGGGATGTTGTACAGAAAAACCCTGTATAGTCTGAAGCTCCTACTTCATGCTATTAAGTATTAATAATTAATACTTAAGTCCACAAAGAATATGTAGTTCATTGACAGTGCTCCTGATTTGTGTATAAAAATGAATACCAATGGACTTCTTTAGGAATGATAACAAGATATTTAGAAAAGCAACAGAATTTGGAGTCAGTGGATTTGAAAAGTTGTCCCTACTCTGCTATATAGGAGGTCTTAGGCATTACTGTAGTCACACATTATTTTCGAGCCTAAATGCACCTGTAACCAAAACACTATTAGTTATAAACCCCACCATCAGTATCTTGAAGGAAATATAGCCCTCTGTACAAACCTACAGTCACTGTTACCTAGTAAGTATCCAAAACATATTTAGCTATTAATGCTAATGTGACATGAAAAAGAGGCGCACAGGGCTATTTTGCAGAGTTTTGGGCAATAGTCTCAATATTGTCTTTTAGGGGCAGGGAATATTCAAAACCAAATAACCAAAAGAATCCCATCTAAGGAAGATATGTGGGCTGTCAGGCAGTCAACTGAAGTCAAGGACCCAGGCCAGAGTGTCTTAAGTGGCAGCAGACGTCAGGAAGCAGTGACAACAGTGCAGCTGTGCATGGTCTTCTGGCAGGGCTCTGAAAAGCTGGCAGAACAGAGAGCTTGTGGATCATTGGTAGCCAAATTGCTGCAAGTGAGAGCCCCCTGTGGTTAGGATGAGTGTCTCATTGAATTTGACAGCAGGGATTTCTTTGATGAAGAGTACACAGCACCCAATGCTGGCTGGCAGTGCTTTCGAGGAATTTCTTCCTGCCGCACATGTATCTCATCAAACTGTCTCTTCTATATTTCATTGTGAAGGAAAATGGGAACAGGAAACTAGATCCCTGGATTGTAAGTGTCCTCTTCTTGGTGCTTTTATTTTATTTTATTTTATTTTTAAATATCTATTTGTGTGGATATTCTTGTGAGTGTAGATGCCTGAAGAGGCCAGAGGTGAGTGTCCGATCCCTTGGAGCTGGAATCACAGGATGTTGTGAACCACCAGATATCGGTGCTGTGAACCAAACTTGGGTCCTCTGCAAGAGCAGCAAGTGCTCCTACCTGCGAAGCCATCTCTCTAGTCCTGATGCCAACTTTTTTTTTTCTACCAAATTAAAGATAAACTTTAATGTCCTATATAAACTCTAGACAACAAAATTCTGTCTCCGGTGTAGCTATGCAATCTCTCTTTTATTAAGTTTGTTTATTTTTTAATTTATACACTTTACATACTGATTGTAGCCTCCTCCCTCATCTCCTCCCGGTACCGTCCTCCCTTCCCCTTCCTCCCTCCACCCTTCCTCCCTCCACCCTTCCTCCCTCCACCCTTCCTCAGAGAGTGGGAGCCTTTCTCCCCTACCAATTGATCATAGCCTACCAAGTCTCATCAGGACAGCCTGCATACTCTTCCTCTGTAGGCTGTCAAGACTGACCGCCAGGGAGAATTGATCAATGAGTGGTCAACAGGGTCCATGTTAGCCCCTACTCCCTATATTACGGGGCTCACCTGGAGACTGCGTTGCCTATCAGCTACATCTGTGCAGGAGGTCTAGGTCCTCTCCATGCATGGTCCTTGGTTGGTGCATCAGTCTCAGTAGGTCCCCCTGGCCCTAGATTTGTTGGCTTTGCTGTTCTCCTTGTGCAGCTCCTGTCCCCTTCGGGTACTTATATGCCCCAACTTTTCCCTAAGTCATCCTGTGCTCCACCCTAAAGTTGGCTGTGAGTCTCAGCATCTGCTTCTATCCCTTGATGGGTGGAGTCTTCAGAGGATCTCTGTGGTAGGCTCCTGTCCTGTTCCTTCTCCTCAGCCACTTCTGGTGTCTATTCTAGTTGCCCTTATGAATGAGCATGAAGCATCCTCCCCAGGGTCCTCCTGATTATTTACCTCCTTTGGGTCTTTTGATTGTACTGTGGTCATGCTGTATTATATAGCTAATGACCACTTATACCATGCGCAGACAGGCAAACTTAAATTGAATTTTCTAAACTGTCACTTTACCTCCATTCCCAGTCTGTGTTCTCCCTCTTCCTTGTGTCCAAAGTATGTTTCTTAATATCAAAGTTAAATCTGGGCCATCAAGGTGACTTAATGGGTAGAGGTGCTTATCACTTGAGCTTGGAGGCCTGAGTTTGATCCAGAGACCCAAGTGAAGATGGAAGGATAGAATAAATTTCATAAATTCTTTTCTGAGCTGAACATGTATACATCATCACATGCATGATATACATCATGCATATATCATACACATGCACACACATAAACTGTGATGATAAAAACATTGCAATATTTATTAAAAATCTTAGATATTGACACTTAATTTTTGTCCTTTTTCCTTCCTACTAAAGCTTGTGAGTTATCTATTCTCTTCCAACTAGTTCTAAATAGTCTTCATTTTATTTTTATGTACTCACACTTCTATTTCAATGAAAGCCTGTAACCCCTTCTGTCTTTTCTTTTTCATTTTATAAAGTTTTACTAGTAGAAAACAGGAACATTTATACAATCTGTCTAGGAATATAGATAAGTTCAACCATTATGGATATCCATATGGCAGGTTCTCTAAAAGTGGAAACAAATATGATACACTTATACCATCCTGAGTATATATCCACAGGAATAATTTAATATTCACTAGGGATATTTGTGTATTCATGTATATCAGAACACAATTCACAATAGCTAATTTGTAAACTCACACATCTATCAGTAGGTGAATGTATAAAGAAAACTATGGGTGTGTGTGTGTGTGTGTGTGTGTGTGTGTGTGTGTGTGTACTCACAGAATCACATAACAGTTTTGTTTGGACATAGAGATAAAATTGCATAATATTCAAGAGAATGGGAGCAACTAGATCATCATGATAAGTAAATTAGTAAGAGTCAGAGATGCAAATAGCTCGTTTTCTCTCACATATATTATATATAGCTTCTTTTGTATTATATGGAAACATAAAAGTTTTCATAAAAGCATAAAAACATCAAAGTAGGTAGGTGACTAGTTCTGTAAAGAAGTGGAAGAAGGGAAGAAGGAGACAACAAGAGCAACATTTATGTGAATATTAGCAAAGTACTGTGTGTGTGTGTGTGTGTGTGTGTGTGTGTGTGTGTGTGTGTGAAAATGATGCCCATAATTCTGTAAAATAAAATGGTGGGTAAGTAAATAGCAATGTAATTGATAGTGAAAAGTGAAAGCATAACACTCTAAGTGAAGTTCCTTTGCTTCATAATGGCCCTTCTAATTGTACAGAAGGTCACAGAGATGTATCATGTCTGAAACTGGGCAAGTGCTTGAGCAGCTACCTTAAGCTACCTAAGTGGTGTCTTCTTAGCCAATTAGAACAAAGTGATTAAAATTCTCAATATAATCCACATGTAAAGAGATAAGATTGAGTTGGGGTCTTACATTGCAGGCTGCCATGCATAGTTGGTTGGCCCCATTGCTTTCAAGCCTCTGATAAGCTGCACATCATAGAGGAGGCACATGCAGAGCAAAGATGCTCTCTTCATGGCTAGAGGATAAGAAACGGAGCAGATGGAAGCCCAACCCCTCAACATGTGGTCATTTGAGGGACACCTACTCAAACCATAATGATTATTGTGACCGTGTTAAACATCCCCATCTGGAAAATGCCAAACAGTGCTTGTCTTTTGCTTTCCTTGGTATATTCCTTCTCATGAGCAAAATCTGTTGGAGATGAAAACAAAGAAACCAGTGTCTTTCTATTTACTAATGTTGATGTGCAGAATTAGGAGAGCCTGTGAAAATGTGGCTCCTCTAGCAGGGCCTGGACTGTAGCCTGAGCTTGCAATTTTCTGGAGAGGAGTTTTATGCAAATATCAGGAGGTATGCAAGATTCTCTCTCTCTCTCTCTCTCTCTCTCTCCTCCTCTCTCTCTCTCTCTCTCTCTCTCTCTCTCTCTCTCTCTCTCTCTCTCTCTCTCTGTGTGTGTGTGTGTGTGTGTGTACCCATGAGTATACAAAGACCACAATCAGGTGTCAGTTTGCTTTTCTTTTTTTCCTTTTTTAAATTTTTAGTTAATTCTTTGTGAATTTCACATCCTACACCACAATCCCACTCATTTCCTCATATTTACTCTCCACCATTTCAAACCCCCCAAAAGAAAAAAAACAAAACAAAAAACAAACAAAACCCATCTCCCTGTGGAAGCTATAGTATGTCACAGTGTGCCACCCAGTATACCCTTTTGTCCACACATCTTTAGTTGCAAATGTTCATTGTGATAAGTCATTGATCTACTTCAGGACCTCTGGGTTTCTGCTATACTATCAATACTGGATCCTCACCAGGACTTTTCTCAGATATCCTATTGTTGCCCTATGTCATGGAAATCCTGAAGCTTTGGATCCTGCAGCTTTGGATCTGCAAGACCAGACCTTTCATGAGCTCTAGCAGTTCACAGATGGGGTATATGTTGGGGTGGGCCACCTCAAAGCCCTGGATATGGGCCTGTGTAATAGATGAGCTGGTCAGCCTGCTACCTCTCCTGAACCCACACCACCATGTGAACTCTCCACCAAGGCCCCAGCTAGCTCACCCAATGCAGCAGCTGCCAAGGGGCTGGGCCAGCTCTCCTGCCTGCTGCAAATGGCAAGGGGCAAGGGAGGAGAGGCCATCTCTCCCTTACCCACCCACACCACCTTAAGATAGATTAATGGCAGGGCCAGCTCTCCTGCATTCGCCACCTTTGGCCAGGCTCACCCACATCCATGCCACAATGGCCAGCTCAACTGTTCTGCCTTAGTGAGGTGTGGGGCCCTGCCATCCCAAATGCTGCAGCCAGTGAGTGGTGAAGCCTGCTCTCCTGGAAGCCAGCTCTCACCAGATGCCCAGGCAAGCTGTAAGGCCAGCTTCTTTGAGTGCTGGAGCTGGTGATGGGCAGGGCCAGTCCTGTACAGCAGTCAGACATCAACATGGCTCCAGGTGGCAGCCCAGACCAGGGGTCCCACTGCTGCAGGGCTATGGACCGAGCCATGGCCCATGTCAGCAACACAGGCCAGGACCTCACCATGATTTCAAATGGTGTCACCAGCTACTCACATCAGACTGTTCCTTTCTACTCTAAAGTCTCTAGTTTCACCTCTCTTTGTTGTTCAAACCCTTGTTCTGCTTCTCTTTGTTTCTTTTCTCTCCATCATTTACTTGCTCTGCTGGCCTTAGTGGTGCCCTGGGCCTCTGGGTGTCTGGGGTCATCTTAAGAGTCCTACCTGTGCCATGTGGCAGTGGATGGTGTAGTCTTGGGATATCTCTGCTCTATGGTGTTTTACCTTATTCCATCGAGACAACGACTTTCACTGACTCTGGCACGACCTCATGACTGGCAAGCCCCAACAATCTTCCTGTCTCTGTTGCCTCCCAACTCAACCCCACAGTACTGGAGTTACAGATGCCAACAGCCATGCCTAGTTTTTTACATGGATTCTGGGAAGTTGAACACAGTTTTCATGTTTGAGCAGCAAGTGACCTTTCCTGAGCCATCTCTACAGAATAAAAATATGAGTGCAGTAGAGCATTCCAGAGAATACATGTCAGGTTGTTAATAGAACTAAATGCCAAAGATAATATGAGAGTTCATCTACCTTCTATAAAGAGACTTGAAATACAGGACAAATTTCTTTTTTTTTTTTTCTGCTTTAGAAAATACAGTTATTTTCATGATTATTGACTGTATCAGTATGTAATAAATTTATTATTGTTATTTATTTTGCATTATATTGTATTGTATTTATTATATTTGTAAAACAACAAATAATTATGTTTCCAGTTCTAGGGTGTTTTAAAATATGGTAAACATAAGTAGATATAACTCACAAAACCAATACTGGAGACTCACCAGTAACTGTTAATGCAGGAGCATCTAGAACTACTAGTGATTTGCTGCTTTCTGCTTTATTTTTCCATTATTTAGCATAAGCGTGAAGAAAGAGAAAGTATACTCCCCTATTTAATAACCATGTTTTTACAAAGCACCAGTACCCATATGTTTTATAGAATTAGGTTGGCACAAAACACTTGTGAACATTTTTTAAGAAGAAGAAAAACAAAAAAGAAGTTGGCTGTGTCTGTTGCTTCTTGATGAAAGGTCAATAAACATCCAGGGAGTTCTTGTTCAAGTCCCTAATGTTGGGAAATGACAGAACAGGAAACCTAGTGAGTCCTAATCCCAAAATATGTTATTCTGCCCCCAAAGCAGATGAGTCAGTTCATCCTTGGCTTCCGTGGAGCTTCATGTTTTCTTGTTCATCTCATGCAGAGTATTTGGGAAGGAAGTTTCACCCAGTGCAGGTCACTACTTTCATCCCTGAGCATGCCACTCACATCAGTCTGTTCCTCCCTACCCAAGGCTGCAGTTCCACCTCTCTTCATTCCTACTTCCATGAACTCAGAGCCCCAAGGTGTCTGGGGCTATGTTGTCCTACCCCTTAATGCCATGTGGCAGTGGGTGTGGCAGTGGGTGGGGTTAGTCTTGGGGCTGCTCTGCTCTATGATGTTTCTACCTTATTCCATAAGGCTCAATACTATGCCTGCCTTACTTGCCATGGCTCAAGCCTAATGAAACTTACTGCAAAAACAAATATCCTTCTCTATTCAGGGCAGTTCCTGTCAGGTGTTGGGTCAGTGCAAGACAAAATAGCCAGTACAGAGAGTCCTTTGGTAACTTCAAATAAAGGAAGAATGAATGTTTCTGGAACTTCAAACCAACATTTATTCTAGAAGTGATTAGTATAGTTGCTTCATCTTGGCTAGAGCTAAGACCTTTGACTCTCGATAAGTTTATTTTAGTGAAAGTTAGAAGGCATGACATACATACATACATACAAACATACATACATACATACATACATACATACATACATACATACATATCCATTTCACCACTTTGCCAGTTTTCCTAATATTGCTGATGTATGAACTATGCACTAGATAAACTGCTTGGAGATTTATTTCCCTTTTTGTGCCATAGACAACATAAGTGAAATTCCTCACAACAAGATTGAGTCATTGCTTCGTCTCACTTGTAAATGGACCCACTCACTGCCTGTCTGGACACACAATTGCCTTGTTTCCCTCAAGTTCTCTTCTCTCTGTCTTCAACATATGCCTCCTTAGGAGGAAAAACATTTTTTTTAATAGAAGTGAGGTACTGTGCTTTTAGTTTTAGTTTTAATCTCTTTAGCTGACTGTTTTGTAATAAGTATTACTGGTTTTTCAATACCTAATTGCCAGGCCTGAGAACACACATCCAAGTAAATTATAAAGACTTAGTAGGTTGTACTGACTTATTTAGAGGAAGGAATGTATTGCATGTAACAACAATTAAGTATGAGAGAGTATTTGGCCAGAAAAGAAAATGGGGGAATGGCATCATTATATTATTACCTCAGAAATAAAATATAAAAATTTAAATCCCCAGACTTATTACCTCAGAAATAAAAGATTAAAAATTTAAAACCCCAGACAACTGCAATACTTAAGTTCTTCATGGGTTCTTTCTCAAAATCTGATATGCGTGAACATCTTATCCGAGGGCCCCAAGGAGCACACTGATCATCCTAGCTATGTAGTAGAAAGACCAGTTCCCAACACTTTGCTCAAGTAGAAATAGGCCAAACTGATTCTCATCTAGAGCTGGACTCTATGATAGAAGGAGTGTTATTAAACTGAGATACTGGTCTTTCTCTTAAGCTATATATTTTGCTTTTTCTTCAATTTTGTGCATGACAAAACATAAATGATGATGATGATGATGATGATGATGATGATGATGATGTGATGTTTAATTCACTTCTCAGAAAAGATTATTATGTTACATGATGTTGGTACATTAATTAAGCACACTTGCTGAAAGTCTGTAAGGTGGGTCAGTGGTATAAATGGCCATCCTTGTGCCCTGCAGAAAGTTGATCTAGCATATTCAGGAATTTAAAGTTCTTAAAACTATTTCACAATCATTTTTATACCATTGAGAACTCTGGGCATAAGAAAACATGAATAAAATTGACACATTTTAAAGTTTTCTTCTCTATATTTCTCATACAGGTCAGAGATAACAGCCACCAAAGGTGCAAATCTTCAAAACCTTTGAAAATGCTTCCCCTTGGCATCCATTTTTTTAAACCTTAGTACCTAGAACAGAACATCTTAGTCTTAAACATCTTTATTCTTCACAGTGTTTGTGATTCTCTTTTTAAAATCTCCTTTGAGGACCAAGTTAGAGATAAACTGTGACCTAAAATGTAAACACACATGAGAGCATTAAGACAGAATCACTTACCCACTGCAATGGGCTGTCTTTTAACTCTTCATCTGCTTAAACAAGACTCAACTGATTTTGTTGAATTATACAATAGGGCAGTATAAACATTGATGTCTGTCAATTATAATGATGCGTTTGTTGGTCACTTGAACCACTTCACAGGCCTCCCGATGCTTCACCCTCATAAAACCCCAGCAGCACAAATGTTATAATTGCCTCTCATTTAGAAGGAGGAAGGGTGGAAATGGCTTCCATGGCATCACAGTGCCTAGGCAGGGATACATCTCATCTTTTAACTTCTTGGAAGATGTGATCAGCCATATTAGAAGTCAGCACACAGGACATTTTCTCAAGGTTTGAGAAAAATAGCGTGGGTGGGGGTGGGGAAGGGGGAGGGTAATTACACTAGCCTCTATCAACCTTAAAGGATCCCAGATTCTGGTCATTTCTCATTTGTCATTCTCTCCTCCTGTCTTCCTGTCTTTCTCCCTACCGCTCTCCCTTTCTCTTTTCTTCCACCTTCCCTTTTTTCCTTCCTTCTTTTCTACTTTTCTTTTTTGATTGTTTGTCTCTTTCCTTCTTTCTTTCCTTTCTTGCTTTTTAAATTTACCTATTCCTATCTCATATATACATTCCTCCGTTTTCTCGTTTCCCTTCCCCTCACTCTTTCCAGGACCCCCTCCACTTCCTGTCTCCCCAAATTCCACTCCTAGTCATTCTCTCTTCAGAAAAGAGCTGGTGAAAAAGTTACAATAAGAGTAGGCACATAACCTCATATCAAGGCTGCACAAGGCAACCCAGTAGGAAGAAAAGGGTCCCAGAAGCAGACAAAAGAGTCAAAGACATCCCCACTCCCACTATCAGGAGTTCAACAAGAACACCAAACTGTACAACTGTAACATATATGCAGAAGACTGAGGTCAGCATCCCTGGTTGTTGCTTAAGTCTCTATGAGCCCTTGTGAACCCTGCTTAGTTGGTTCTGTGAGCCATGACCTTGCTGTGTCCTCTGTCTCCTAAAATTTATCCTCTCTCAATTCTGTGGGTTCCTTGAACTCCACCTAATGTTTGGCTGTGGGTCTCTGCATCTGCTCCCAACAATTGCTGGCTGAAGCCTATCTGATGATGATTGATCTAGGCTTTGGTTTATTGGTATAGCAGTATATTATTAGGAATCATTTCATTGACTTTTTGCCAGTAGTATTTGTTTCTGTCCTAGGTCTCTGGGATATCCGGCCTCTCCGTTCTTTCTTTCTTTTACACTTCTTCAGGGAATTAGCCAAAGTCACTTTCATTTTGTACTTTGTGGCACTTGGAAAATAAGATGATGTTGAACAGAATCTAAGTATATGCTTCTTCCATTCTCTCTCTCTCTCTCTCTCTCTCTCTCTCTCTCTCTCTCTCTCTCTCTCTCTCCTTCCCCCCTCCCTCCTTCCCCTTTTCCTTGGATAAAATCTGTCTTGAATTCCTTAGCTTCCTTCAAACACCCTTAGGGGATGGTCCTATTTTTTTTCTGCCATGTAACCTTCCTCCCCCAAGCCCCGCCAAAAGGTTAGAAAAATGTATTTCCTAGGAAAAGACATAAATAAGAGAGAAAGGGACCTTTCTATTTCTTTTTATCTTCTATTATTATGTCAGACTTGGGAACAAGAAGTTAGGAATTGGACAGGACCACAGTGTGGAATAAGATGATTCTTTAATGGCTGCTTATGGTAGGAACATGTCAGCTACTGACACACACTGGACTGTAACATGAGCTAAGAGTATTATGGAACCACTGAGCCACTGGGGACTTAAGAGTGATTGTTAAGCAGTTAGGCTGTCTCTTTTATTTCTTCTACTTTTTGTGCAATTTTTTATGTTTGGGGTGGCTAAATGTGCATATCTGAATATGTGTGTGGTGAGACACGCCTTTTACTGAACCAGGAGCTCCCCAGTTTGGTGCAGCTGGCTAAGTAGTAAGTTCAGTGGTTAGGCTGACAGGATTGATCTGTTTCTGCCTTCCCACCACTGGAACACTTACACACAGCACTGTGCCTTGGTTTTCAGCCAGGTGTTAGGCATTCAGATTTAGGCTCTCCTGCTTATGTGGCAAGACACTGTTCCCTAGACACTCCTTCTTACTATTCGTTCTCTGGACCTCCTAAATACAGACAATGTGCATCCTGCGGCAGTTAAAATGAATGTTTCAGAGGAGCCTCACTGTGCCATGTTCTTCTTAGAACCAGCTGCTCCTGACATGTGTAAGGGAATCTGAGTCGGCAATTTTGATACCCAGGGTCCATATCTATGAGAAAATAATGAGATTTATTGGAGCATATTGATTAGATTTCCTTGGAAAGGGTCTATGAGCTAGGTAGTGGCAGCACTTGAGAGACAGAAGCTGGCAGATCTCTGTGAATTTGAGGCCAGCATAATCTACAAAGTGAGTTCCAGGACAGCCAGGGCTACAAGACAACAACAACAATGACAACGACAGCAACAATGACAACAACAACAAAAGTGTGTTAAAGAAAAGGAATAAGAAATATCAATACCTAAACACAATCCTGTTCAAAACAGTTAAGGCAGGCTTTTCATTAGTCCTGCCTTGTCTTTCCCATTTATTTTACTATTAACTGGAGATGCACTTGGGAGAAAGAACAGAATGGCCCATCTCTACGGAATACATTCCAGTAAGATGGGGGAGAAAGAGAGACAGAAAGAGAGCTATTGAGAAAAACTAGAGTGAGAAAGAGAGGCCTAGAGACTAGGAGAGTGTACTAAAGGGAAAGTGAAGAAGGGTAGAAGGCAAACAGAGGAGGAAGGGAAGGAGGAAAAGAATTACAAAGAAAACAGAGGGAAGCCAAACTAAAGCCAACTCTGGGATGTCAAGTTAATTTTTTAACCTACAGGAACCTCATTTTGTGTAAGATTGACCCAGCCATTAAATCTCTATCAAGAGTCAAAAGTAACAGAATTTAGGAGGAAAGATACCTTAATAGTCTCAAGACATGGTAAAATGATTCTCTGGAAGCTAGCAAACACTCTACTGAGCTCACTTGTCCTTTAATCCTCTGGCACTTTTAAAAGTTATTCATGTAGTCTCTGAAATTTTTTTGACAAGTTCAGCTGTGGCTACACATAAAAGGCTTTCTGTACCTCACATGAGCCAGTTCCCTTCTCTTAACACTTCTGCATTCCTCTGGATCAATTTGCACCATTTCTATAAAATGATGAAAGACAGGTACTAAGGTAGTAGAAATCTGTAGCAGTTATATATGTGTGTGCAACTATACTTGTCAAGTATACTTGGCAAGTATACTTGCCAAGCTGAGGATTTTAAAAAAGTTAGAGATTATATTGCTAAGTATAAATAGGTATAAAGTAACTCACAACCCATTATTAGGAATTAGCTCTACAGGTCTAAGTCAGAACTCTTTCAGGTATGATTTAACAGGTACCTGGACATTTGTATTCAAACAAGCAGGTTCATTGAGGATCTAGAAAGCTTTGTGCACAGATTGATGGATGACTTTACAGGATGCTTTTGAACTTGGTCAATCATATCATCAGGGACAGATCAACTACCTTTTTCTTTTTGATTCATCTTCATTCCACTGAGAATTAGATGTCCTACCCACCTGAAGGGGTAGGGAGCATGATTTCATTCCTAACATAGGCTTGCAAGGGTGTACATAGATGCAAAGAAGGTTCTGAAGTGAAAAAAAGAGAATTATTAAAGCAAGGGGTTGGCTTTGTTGATGAACCACATGGAGGGAAAAGAGCAAAGATTAATCCCCTAGCAGCATCTCAGGCAGGGACTGCTTTGTCTGACCACACTTTCAAAGATCAGAGGTGGCAGTCTTGTTGGGATCCTGTGACCCTGCAGCTAGTAAAAGAACTAGGGAGTTTCCAACAGAGCCAAATATGTCCAGCTAGAAGGTAGGAGGGGTGGGTTTGAGAAGGAACCTTTGTCTTTTCTGGAACTTAGGTCACATGCTTTGTTTGGTAAGTAGGTGTGCACTATCACCTCCTCCCTCCACTGTAATTGGAAGTTGGGGAGTCAAGATGTGAAAAGAATGGCAACCATTAGGTACAACACAACACAACACAACACACCCTCATGGAGCAGGCTAGCCTGTTATTGCCTCTCGGAAATGTGTACCGGGGAGCTATGTGGTTGTCCATTCACCATCCTAAGTAAGAGAGGCTGTACAGATGATCGACCAGTGTGGGGTCAGCACATTGACCAGGCTGCCCCCTTTGCCCTTTGTTTACCATCTCTGTGTGAATAACCAGTGGATGATCATTTGCTTTCTTTGGGCTGTCTCTGGCTTCTTATTTAGCAGAAAAAGCTATTCCTACTTCAATCTCATTGAAATCTACAACTACTACTCACTGGTCTTTGGAAGTACTTTGTTGGAATTGGACTTCTGAAGAGGAAAGAAAAAAAAAAAAAAAAAGGAAAGAAACCTCAAATGTTTCAAATTACTCTGGGTGGGAAATTCCTGGTTTTCCATGTGTTTCCAGTAAGACCTGATGTTTGAGATAATTTCTAGAAAATAAAGGGAAAAAAGAATTTGGGTAACTCATAAAAGCAAGTAACATGTGCATTACTGTGTGAGAAACGCTAAAACAACATTTTACAGCTGGTCAGCATAAAAAATGACTCGCCAGCTTTCTTTACTGATGACACCTGTACGTCTTGAGTAATATGTATGTGCCTTTTCAAAATCTTTTAAGAAGTATAAAATTCCTATGTATAAGGAAATAAAAATCTAACTTTTCTAAGAATGTATTTTTTTATAATAATAAGTAAAACTGACTTGAAAACACATGTGGTCAATCACAACAGAAAGATTGGTCTGTCATATATGACCTATTCAGATAGCAGAGAAAATGAATTTGACTTCTTTCAGGCATAAAGCAATTCTTTGCTCAAAAAAAAAAATCTCTGCAGAGAGAGCAAATGATGCAAGCTTTTCTATTTATGTGAACTCTAGGCAGGACCTTGTATCACCCATCAGTGTGGCCAAGGGCGGAGTATGAACTGGGGTGAGTGTGTCAGCATGCACATGCCTGATAACCTGTATAAAATACGCTTGTTGTATGTGAAGCCAGGAACTGCACTAGTCATCAGATGTATGTCTGCACTGTGGAATAAAAGAGGTGGCAAGATTGGAAAATGAGGAACGGCAGATTCCTCAGCAGCAAATTGTCTAAAAACCCTCTACAGACTTAGGGCTTGTGTCCAGTGCAGAAGAGCATACATCCCCCTTGTCCTATGTTCTTAGTATAACTTAGGCTTTGAACTGGGAGTTCTCTTAGAATGTTGCAAATCAACATGACACAGGAAGGAAAGACTGAACTTCACATTATATTAAAAAAAAAAAAAAAAAGAAAAAAAAAAACAGGCTATGCGGTAAGATATTTCCATTGCAAGCACCGACGTTCCGTGTACTGGCGATAGAGAGTTCCAAATGCAGCAAGGCCTGGGGTATGAGTCTTAATGTGAGAGAGCAAGTGGAGCTGAGAGGCTGTGATTCTTCCACGTGGGAGGTAAGAAGCAGGTGTTTGGCTGGAGGGGAATGTTTTACTGTCAGGTATTTCCTCACTTTTACCATTTAAACCATAGTTTGGGGTGGAGGTGAGGATTTGACACTTTAGCAAATGGAAATTTGAGAAAATACTCCTTACCAGGGCTCCAAAGTCCTGTAGCCATGCAGGAAACAAGAGTGCAAGCACCTGTAGGTGGTATTCTTTCTTTCCTTCCCTATTTGTGTTTTCCAGATTCGAGTCCAACTATTTATTTATCTTCTTGGCTCCATCTTTGAACTGATCATTCCTTGCAAACATTAATCATGGCTTGTTCGCTGTCACAAGTCTCCAGAGAGTCTCACAAAGCCCTTTTACACCTTGACATGTATTTTCTTAAGCAGTGTAGGTTTTAAGAGGTGTTATAGATTGGACATAATTAAGACTTAGGAGACTTCAGTTTGGGGAGAGTTGGTCACTTTTTATCCACTGGCAAGTCACCTTGTTCTGGAGGCCTCAGCTGGTTACTAATCAGTACATGGTACATGCCTTACATAATCCCATCGTAATTTTGAACATGTACTATTCTGAAGCCCCAAATCTATTCCCTGAGAAAATGTAATATTTCTATACCTGTGACTTAGGATGATGTATTCAGTAAATGCATTAAAATAAATTGCATTACCTATGCACAGAAATAGCTGTTAGAACAATAAAGTAACTAACAGCTCTGTGTAAACATGGTGGACAGTATACTTTGTCTTCTTTTTGCAAAACTGTAAACTGTTACTTTCACCACATTCTGATAATTACTGCTCTGAGTTAATAGTGCTTTATTTCTGTTATGGGACATCTTAGCTTGTACTGGTTCACTGGTGCAGTATCTTTGTTTCAAATAGTAACAGATTAACTTTTTACAGTATGCAAGTAGCTTCCATGGAAAGTAAATATATAACCAAAGGAAAAAAAACTCCCTGGAAACGAATTTACTCATTATATCTCTGGCTCTATCTGCCCTTTACCCTGTGACAAGCGCTTCCAACAAATATTAACTATTTTATGCTAAAATTTTGAAATAGATCTGCTTTTAACATATTTCCAAACATTTGGTCAATTTGTCTGAATTCTAATGTCATTCATTTATCAGAGTTGAAGGTATAAAATTCAGATTGAGTCCTGTTAGGGGAGCAGTGATTTTCCAGATGATAAAAAGTTTCAGTGAGCTCAATATCATTGGGAAATTCCTTAAACTGTATAAGGAACCTGACCAGCACACAAGAAAACAATTGAGTTAATAGCTTTAGCCCTGTGTCACCTAAAATACCTGTTTTGTAAATGATCCTTTAAGACACAAATGACAAGCAGATTAAATGTTTCAAATAAAAGTTGTTTTGGAGACTGTGTTTGATGCCAAATACTGGACTTTTAATTTTTTTTGAAAGTGATATAAAATAAATGAAGTTCTTGTCTTAGATGCTTACCAATTGTTGTGACAAAACAACATGATCAGCACAAAATAAAAAAATAAATAAAATTTTAAAACAGTTTAATTGGGCTTAAGTCTCTGATGGTAGGAAGAGCCGGGAGATCACATCTTGATTCCAAACTTGGAAGCAGAGGGAACTTCTCCTAAGTGATGCACCTCCTCTAATAAAGTCACACCTCCTAATCCTTCCCAGATAGTTCCGCCAACTGGAGCCCACACACATGAGCTTATGAAGGCTATTTTCATCCTGACCACTACTGAATGCATAAGGACAAGGGAATCTTCCTGGAGTGACTATGGTCATGATAAAGCTGAAGGCTACTGGAAATTCCACCACTCTTTGCCTTTAATGCCTGTCCATTGCCTGGCAGTGTTTACTACAGAAAGCATACGCATCTTGGGAATCAGAAAGCACGTGCTTTCAGCAATAGCCTCCTCCTTGGTCCTGATATATTTTAGAATCCATCCAGGCTGCTGGGTGCTCCCGGCCATAGGCCTCTAGTTTCAGAGACGGTTGCCATTGACAGTCTCTGGAGACAATCCTCTAAGCATGTTCCTGCTAGATTCAATTGATGTCCAAAGACCTACCCTAAATGTGGACAGAGCTATTCCATGGGGTGGAGTCCTGGACTGAAAACAAAGGGCGAAATGAGATGAGTGCCAATCTTCCTCTGCCTCCTGACAGCTGACACAGAGACTGAGAGAAGTAAATGTCACGGCTGGGTTTCCTTGTGTTATGGAGGACTCCACACTGTTGTATCACATAAGGGGTGATGGGCATCACAGCTTGGTGGTTCTTTTGTTTTAATTTTCATAATCTTAAAAATTAAAATATAATTACATCATTTTACATCATTCCCCCTTCCCGTCTCTCTCCAACTTCTCCCATGTACAACACACACACACACACACACACACCTTATTCATTCTCAGTTTCATGCCCTCTTTTACTTTAACTGTTTTGCTTTCCTCAGTCTTGGGCCTTATGATACCTTCCCTGAGAATGGACCCTTTGAGGGGGCTGTGCAAATACACCTGCTCTTCTCTGAAGCCATGAAATTAACAATGGTACAAATTCGCGTGGTGGCGCACGCCTTTAATCCCAGCACTCGGGAGGCAGAGGCAGGCGGATCGCTGTGAGTTCGAGGCCAGCCTGGTCTACAAAGTGAGTCCAGGATGGCCAAGGCTACACAGAGAAACCCTGTCTCGAAAAAAAAAAACAAAAAAACAAACAAAAAAAAAAACAAATATGCAAATTATATGGGTTGTGTGCTGGGACTAGCAGTGGACTTGCTACACATCAGCTTGCTGTGAGAAAGTCACTGGGTTTTCTTTTACTTTCTTTGAATTGATAATTAGAGGAGACAAAGGATGGAGAAACTGAGTAGCAGGGACCATGCCACCTGCCTACTAATAACCACCAATATACTTCCCCTAATGTATTCCTCCATCCTAATAGGAGTTTTTGAAAATGGGCACTGGGAGGGGGCGATGACTAGCAATGAGTGGCTGACTTAGGAAAGTCATAATAAGTAAACAAAGGAGTGTTTGCCACTTAATTACCTTTTAAGAAGGAAAGGAAGGAAGTGTGAGCACAAAATTTAAAAGTCTGAGAAGGGGGTAGGAGTCCCTTCAAGAGTTAACTCTTTCCTACCCTGAAATTCTACAGCCAAAAAAAAAGTTTCAGTGGCTGGAATAAGTGACAGATTGTGGGCACTGACCAGCTATGCGCTGGAGAAAGCTGGGAGCGCCGCCATTTATACACAAAGCCAAGGACTTCCCAGGCCGCAGCCGGCTCTGTCGGGGTCACCACAGCGCTGCCTACCCAGAGACTGGACAGGAAGCACCCGTAGCTGCCGGGCTGCTCAGCTGGTGGCCCGGGAGAAGTTAGTCACTCCTAGCCCAAAGTCAGCAAGTGTTGGAGCTTGGACAAGCTAAGAGATGAGAAGGCTGGAAATCAGCTACTGGGGCTGCCGGATAGAGGGAGCCAGGGAAAAGAGAGCCCGACTTCTGGAGGCACTGGCAGCTGCCCTGGCCAGTGGATGGAGTTACCGGGTCTACAAGGCCAGAGAGCGCACTGGCCCGCAAAATGAGGCAAGAACTGCGTATCCCGCGCAAGCATAGCAAGGGGAAGAAGGCAGGGAGAGACTTTAAAAACACACACAAACACCCCTTCAGGAGATGAGGTAAGCCGAGGTTAGCCAACCCCGATTGGTTGTGAAATATCACACAGACCCGGAGTTGCTGTGGCTTTAAAATGAGGCCAAGGAAATTTTCTTGTTTTCCTACCTAAATACTTTTTCTCTCTTAATCTCTCTCACCGCTTTCCCTTCCTTTGTCCCTCCTTTTACCTGGCTAGTTCCTGGTCCCTTCCTCCTTCCTAGTCTCCCTTTCCTCGAGCACCCCCCTCCTCTCCCTGCGCCCTCCCCCATCGGATTAGGCGCGGACCGGGAAGGGTGGGAGTGGTGGGGAAGCTCTCCCTTTAAGAGGCAGCGTGCAGTGACGAATTGTTGAAATTGCCATTGCAGGATGGCACGCCGCTATAAATTCATTGTCCCACCTCCTCGCATCTTCACAGCGCCTGAGCCTCTCTCCGCGCCGCCAGCAGCAGACTGGGGATGACCGCGGGCGGGGAGGACAGGGCAGCGGAAGGGACCTGGACGCGCAGCCTCGCTAGCTCGCCGCAGGACGTCTCCTGCCTTTTGATTTAAAACATTTTAGGGCATTTCCCCCAAGCTCTTTTCTCCCTGCCTTCGGGTTCCAGAAGAGCCGAAGGAACCCACAAAATAAGAAAGGAAGTGGGTAGGAGCTTGGGAGCTCCGCAGCCCGCGAGCCCCGGGCTTCGAGGGGGCGGGAGCCGACGCGCACCAGTTGCGGGCGGAGAGCGTGATCGCCCTCCTTGCTCTCTTTGCTCGTTTGTTTTGATCTGTTTGTGCAAAGATCTTGTCTGCATTGGGCTTCTCTCCTTTTTTGTATTTGGTAGCTCTCCACCTCCTGGCTCCCCCCCCCCCCTTTATTTTTAATTCTTTCTCCGTCTCTTGGAGCACAATTCCAAACATTTTCCAAACCAACAAAGAAAAGTTCGCACGCTGGAACGGCGGCCAGGACAGGCTGGCGCTCTGCTGCCGCTTCCCCCTACCCTTCCCTGGACACTTGATTCAACCTTGCACGCAAGTGTGTAGAGTGTGGGTGGGTGGGCGGGTGGGTGGGAGGGTGAGACCCCCACCCCCGCCCCTGAAACTTACATAGCAAATAGCAAACATCCAGCTAGACTCAATCGCGCAGCCCCTCCCGGTGGGCAGCGCACTATGCGGCTCGAGTGGGCGTCCCTGCTGCTGCTGCTGCTGCTGTTGTTGTGCGCGTCCTGCCTGTCCCTGGCCGCTGACAGCCCCGCCGCGGCACCTGCCCAGGATAAAACTAGGCAGCCTTGGACTGCTGCAGCGGCCGCCCAGCCTGGCCAGCGGCAGTGGCAGGAGGCGCAGAAGCCGGGCCATCCACAACCACAGACCAGGCAGCGCAGGAGCAGCGGGTTGGTGCAAAATATAGACCAACTCTACTCTGGCGGTGGCAAGGTGGGCTACCTTGTCTACGCCGGCGGCCGGAGGTTCCTGCTGGACCTGGAGAGGGATGACACAGTAGGTGCTGCTGGTGGTATTGTTACTGCAGGAGAAAGGCTGAGCGCATCCTCTAGCCACCGGGGTCACTGCTTCTACAGGGGCACTGTGGATGGCAGCCCTCGATCCCTAGCAGTCTTTAACCTTTGCGGGGGTCTCGACGGCTTCTTCGCAGTCAAGCACGCACGCTATACTCTGAAGCCACTCCTGCGTGGGTCCTGGGCAGAGGCAGAGGCTGGACGAGTTTACGGGGATGGGTCTTCGCGCATCCTGCACATCTACTCCCGGGAGGGCTTCAGCTTCGAGACCATGCCACCACGCGCCAGTTGCGAGACTCCCACGTCCCCGTCTGGGCCCCAAGAGCGCCCCTCAGTGTACAGAAGTTCTAGGAGACGCTCAGCACTAGCCCCGCAGCTCCTGGACCAGTCAGCTTTCTTACTATCTGGGGACGCAGGAACTCAAACTTGGTGGAGGCGGAGGCGCAGGTCCATCTCCAGGGCCCGCCAGGTGGAGCTCCTTTTAGTGGCTGACTCATCAATGGCTAGGATGTATGGCCGGGGCCTGCAACATTACCTGCTGACCTTGGCCTCCATAGCCAACCGGCTGTACAGTCACGCTAGCATCGAGAACCATATTCGCCTGGCTGTGGTGAAGGTGGTGGTGCTGGCCGACAAGGACAAGAGTCTGGAGGTGAGCAAGAATGCGGCCACGACCCTCAAAAACTTTTGCAAATGGCAGCACCAACACAACCAACTAGGTGATGACCATGAGGAACACTACGACGCAGCCATCCTGTTCACCCGAGAGGTAGGTGCAGTGGGTGGGTATCCAGCTGTGGGATTACCACCGAGGCAGGTGGACCTTGGACAGGTAGGGCTTGCTGGTGTCTCTGCTTCTCCCACCAAACTGCTGGCCCTTCGCTATAGATATGTTTAGCTGCACCTTGCAGGACACTCAGCCTCCAGCTCCGCTCAGGTGTTCCAATTTAGGCCCTGCAGTAATTTCTTCTCTGATTGAGGGTACCTGCTCAGGAGAGCAGCATTCAATAATGTAAGATGCCCGTTCAGTCAGACAGGACAGTATGGTGTATAAGTAGGCATGTTCGTGCTTGGGGGAAGTTGTACAGTTAAATGGCAAAGGGGGAAAGTTAGATTGCCTTTGAAATCCTGCATTCTCTACTAATCAGTGAAGAAAAAAAAAAATACTACTTTGTCCAACTTAATGGGGATGACTTGAAAGTTGGCTGCCGCTTTTATCTGATTGATGATGTCTCTTGTAAATGTCCTTATACGAACCCTTCTGTGACACTAATCCTTTCCAAAGCTCTCCTTTTCTAATGTGGCTTCTAAATGGGCTTCTGACGCGTCCACCTTGGAATCTGAGTTCCTGAGAAGGAAGGAATGTGGGAGGGCCAGGAGGATACAGAAGCCCAATCAGTGGTGAGGATGACGCCTCCCTCCACCCACAACACCCAATCAGTGGTGAGGATGAAGTCACTCTCCCCGCCCCAACACCACCCCAGCTCCTTTAACAAGGCCCTCTACCAGCACATCCCAAGCTGCCAAACAAGGGTCAAATCCAGTTGGAAGGTTTGGGTTTTGGATGAATATGTTTCTGAAGGTCTGGGCAGAACTTCAGGATGTGGGGAAGAATGTTTTCCAAGGACTTCCCGAGTTAAGGAGGATGGTTACAGAGAAGGAAAGAAGAGGTGGGTCATTATAACCCCAGAGATTCTGGGAGGAACAAATCCATTTACACAGTTACCAGACCACCATGTTAGTGTGACGTTTCAAACAAAAGGCTGTGCTGATAGTTGGGAGCCTATGGCATATCTAAAATTCAGCATTCTAAGTAAACCTCACATGCCTGGCTGTCACAGTCCTGTCCCAACTCCTTCCTCAAGTTCCCTTGCATCTTGGAGTGAGTGGTTTATATCCTCCATTCAGATTGGGCACTCAGCTGTCCTTCTTGCTCTTAGCATTTCTGATATATTATAAGTTTCTGATTTAAGCTTGGCCCATTGCCAATATAGAGTTCTCTGTCCAACTTGTGCCTCTCACATGTCTGGCAAGGACTGATGGTTAAAGATCATTCTAGGTGTGTGAGAAGCATCCAGTTTAAATTAAGTAACTACAAACTTGTTTTTACTGTGTAAAATTACAAACTGTATCCAGAGTAAGGATAGACAATTCAACCACATACTATGAAGGTTTAGGGATATGACAGCCTTACAACCTATTTTTTTCTATTTTTACTAAGGTACCCATGATATGAAGGGAACAGTATTGATAAATTCAGAGGCAAGAAACTCTTGTGGCTCATGGGGTGGACGTAAATGTCACCCACATACAAACAAAGACACCAAAAGCAGCACTGAGGGAAAAGTAGGCATCACGGCCTTATAAACAATGAGAATGCTTTCGTCACATTAAGAGATGTTCCAGAAACTATCCTTTAATTTCTCTGCCCAGCCTTAGTCTTTGAAATGATACAACATTCATTTTGTAGACTTCTCTGTGAAGTTCTTCTGTAAAACTATCCCTTTCTCACTTGGTTTCCAAGTCCTTTTCTTTTTTTTTTTTTCCCCCTTCATAACCAACTTTCCACGTCTGGATTTCCTTGTGTTGCTATGTCATGAGGTCCTGCCAAGAAAGAGGCTTGGGATAGTTTGTAGAAGGAGGTTCCCTAAAGAAAGAGGAAAAAATACTTTTGTAGGCAGACCACACCAAAAGGCAGTATACTGCCAATCAAAATAATTTTCTTTCAGTTTTAATACAAAAGTGTGGCCCATAATTCTAAAATTAACTTGAAGACCACTTACTCTTTTTTCCCTTCCACATACTTTGCCCAACTATTCCCAGGATGAAAGGAAAACAGTCAGCGATTCTAAGTGATGCCTATTGCTTTTTCTGGGAAGATTTTGTACTTGGGTAATTGACATTCGTTGCTTTCCAGTCTGGGAAACGCATCACTATATTTTGACTAGACAAAAGGAGATAGAAGTAAATTTATTCTCTAACTTCTTCTTAAGTAAAAGATTTTTAATTACGTTGTATTAATGGGGAAGGGGATGTGCCAGAGTTTGTTAGCAGGGGCCAAAAGGGACAACCTGTGGGAACTGGTTGTCTTCCTCTACTCGGTGGGTGCCAGGGACTGAACAGACTCAGGCCCTCAGGCTCTGTGGCAAGTGCCCTCACCCTTTGAGCCAGCCATCTTGCCAGCCCTAACACAACTTTACTAAGAACTGCAACAAAAAAAAAATTCCAAGCTGGTTTGCACATGGGGAATATTTTACTTTAGTCCTTCCTGGTCACCTTGCCATGTAGAAGCACACTAAGTAACACAAATACCATTTGGCTTGTGTTTGGTCCCTGATGTACTCATCTAACTTGACCAATATTGGATCTTTCAAAGGTACTTATAATATGAATAAAGTATTCTAATTTTAAAAAAGGACTACTAGGTGGCTTGTGAAATTATTTCAATACCGGGCCATCCGCAATTGAAAGTACACAGCATGTACAGTTAATCTCTACCTAAAGCCTCAAAAAGTGGAAACCAAGAAGTGTAGAAGAGGAAAGATTGGGGCTCCTCTCTATTACCAAAGTCAGGTATTTTCAGGCTAGCCATATGAAAGAAATAACTTTCATAGTTACTTCCCTTCAATGAGGAATACCCTGAGTTGGCAGCAAGACTTCATTTTTACAACTCTGTTTTGAACGTAAGATGTGTGTTGCTTAGCAGCCAGACGCTCAGCCATCAAATGCATGTTTTGATGGGCTCTGAGCTCTGTTCAAATTCTGTGTCCAGATGTCTTCTGCTAAATTGCTTGTTTTTCAGCTGTGAAGCAAATGTGCAAGGAAGCACTTTCCTCCTGTTTACTAGCCAGTAACACCTTGAATGTTGTGTCTAGGAGTCAGCAGAAGTGTGTTAATAGTTCAGCTATCAAGCCAGCATGCCTCACTGTCAGGCCTATGCACGGCCCTCAGGAATGTTCTAATTATAGAGACAGCACCCATCATTTTTTTAATGTCACAAAGGCACTTCTATTGTGAATGGCATTCCTGCTGAAGTGCGCACTACTTCTACCACCAAATATTAGAAATCTAGTCCCCAGGGGTTTACTTTTTGCTTCCCAGGGTTACTTCCTCATTTTGATGATCTTATTTATTGTACAATAAATGTCTAAAGGTAGTCCTAGGCTTATTTTCCAAACTATTTACTTCTCTTTAGAAAAAAGGATCTTCCTGATGGATGTCAAAATCAGAAATTCTTTCACATCCCTCTCCCTACATATGAGCAACAACAACTCCTTATTACTGCATAGACTGAAAACACTGGGTTGAATATGAGCCAGCTAAGAGACTACAATAAAAGACCCAGTGATTTTGGTTAGTTACTGAAGTGTGTTTTAATAAGCTATTCTGCTCCACCTAGACTCTCTCTTCTCCCATGCCTGTCTTAGGATGGCTGATCGAGGAGCCAGGTATTTTTCTCTCTACTATTTGGTTCCGAGTAATGACCATTAGGAGACAAAAGCCTTTGGAGAGGGAGAAGGTGGCAGTTTTTTTGTCATTGGTTTGAGGACTGAACCAACTAATTCAATCACATATTTGAATTCAAATCCACTTCAAACTTACAGTGACAATTGTCAAGGAATGAACACTGCAGACCAACCTTACAAGAGGCTAAGTAATGGGTAAATTGTGGAGAGTGGTTACAGATTAGACAACTGTAGATGATAATGTATGGGAAAACTTGAGCCACAAAACAACAATGTACAAGGCAAAGGATGGATTGTCCCATTGTAGGCATTGTGCATGTGCCCACCTACTGTGCAGAGAGGAGATGAGGCCAAAGGATGGAAGGCAACAGGATGAGAAATACTTTTTTTTTTTTTTTACATAAGAAGGCTTATTGCCAGCACAGAGGAACTGATACATGAATAAATCATGCCTACACCAGGAAAACTGGTAAAGACTCTCACCAAGGATAAACTAAATCTGTAACAGGGAAGAGAAGAAACCCACAGATTCTTCCTACGTGCCTTTACTAGGTCTCATTGCAAATGTATACTTCCAGTGTTTCTCAAAGATTTATTGAATTGCATTCAACTACCTGTTGCATTGTTTTATCCTTAATAACTGAACAATCAGCAACTACCATGTTATTTTGTTTTGCAGGCAGAAACATATATTTGAAGACAATCATAGATAACCTGAGAATATAGTCCTGTCAGTTGTTCTCCAAATACATGCTGTGATTACTTTATTCACATACTCAGCAACTATCTTTATAGCCAGAGATTTTAAAAGTCACCACTTTCCTCAGTAATCTATTCCAGAAAACACACAGCGTTGATATGGAATGATATAGCATTATGACTTTTGGCAGATATGGTTGTCTTGTGCAAAGCTGAGGTTGTAGACTCAAGTTTTAGAGAGGGTCGTGCTATCTGAAACCACGTGGAGGAGTTACTACAGCAGTCACACCAAGATTCCATGTGCCATAGCCAGAGGCAGTATGGAAATTCTCTGTACTGTAGGGAGGTGCTAAGAGGGAGAGGGAACAGGATGGTTGAATGATTATGAATTAAGTAAAGAAATGAGCAACAACCAGATTACATGGGGGAAAATCATAGGTTGTATGCATTTGTTTGCTTGTGTTCCAGTAATAATTATCATAGGAGGGAGATATCTAACAACAAAGAAATTCTCATTCAGTTCTGGAGACTGGAAAGGTTCAGATCAAAGATCGACCCGATGCACCTTCTGACAAGACATCTCTTCCTGGTTTGTAGGAGTCCATATTCTTGCTGTGTGTTTATATGGTCTTTCCTCTCTGTATGTTTGTCAAAGAGAGGGTGTTGGACAGAAGAAGAAGAGAGAAAGGACAGGAATAGAAAGAAATAAAAAGGAGGAAAGAGGTCCTGAAGTGCCTTATCTTATCGGAGTTGAGTTCCACCCTTTTGAAGGTGTATCTTCCTTATAGACCATTTCTCCAAATACAGTTATGCTGGACTCCATGGGATTGGGTTGAGGAATTGAGGGAGGATACAGTTCAGGACACAGTGTCATGCTACACCATTTTGTAGTGTGAACTAATTGCAGTGGAAACCAGTGAAAAGTGAGGAATACAAATGTGAGGGGTGATCTAAAATGAGCCTTGTGAGTGTCCTAAGTGGCTGACTGGCTCCTGTAGGCACAATGGCATTAGAAATTGAAAGGTGTGGGTCAAGAAACACTTAAGAAAAGCAGGCAAATATAGCTGAGTTAATTTTCTTTAGTAGATAGGCTATTTCAGCTTATTGTTTGAGGACCAAAATACAAACGTTCTATGTGGAAACTTATTGCCAGGATGCGGTGGAAGGGCTCACTGGGATGTGAAGAAGGTTGGGCTACATTGTACAGAGTTTTGAATGCCAGGCTGTGACCAATATGGAGGGATAAAGGTATGTTATATGAAACTGATCACAGCAAATAGATGTGGACATTTCAGATGGCAAAAAGGTCAGTTTAAAATCTTACATGATAGTCCAGGTAGGAAGGGATAATAGAAAGCATGAGAAATAGGGGGTAGTTACCATGACTTAAATGGTTAAATGGTGTGTGATGGGTGTGTGTGTGGTGTGTGTGTGTGAGTGTGTGTGTGTGTGTGTGTGTGTGTGTGTGTGTGTGTGTGTGTAGGAGAAGAAGCTAACTATACCAGAAGATTTCTTATTTCTCACATCTGTTTTCTCATTTTCTAGAACATCTTCCATGGTGCATTTTGTCCATTTTCTGTGCATCTAATTGTTTAGCTTCATCAACATATCACACATGAAGACCACAATGGCTGCCTTTTTAAATCATTTAATTATTAAGCACAGATTGGGAATGCAAAATATAATATTTATGTCAAGAATAGGACAATGACTTAACAATGGCCTGCTGTGGAGTGTAGGGAGTGCAGTGTTTATTTAGGATTAAAATTTAGCTTCCCTGTGCAGAAGCTTGAAATTCGGGCACTCACCGCTCCTGAGCATTAATTTCCTCATCTATCTATCAGAAGATTTTATGTCAATACCAGTACAGGTGCAGCTGGACAGAGTCCTTACATGCGTGAGGAAGAGCTTTTGTCTCAAATTTTGTAAGTTGATTGCAAAATGTGTCTTACAAATAGAGTTGGTATGTCAGAGGCAACCCTTCTTACATTCCCCCATCTTTAACAGCGAAGCTCTCATCGTCAGGAAGAACCAATCCAAGTACGTGTTCCCCTCAGTCCACAATTTGCTCTGTCTCTTATTCTTTTGTGACCCCTCTTTTTACCGAAAATGTATCAGAGTCACGTTCTGTCCTTATAATTCTGGGTCCAAATTGTCCTTCAAGACTCCCCCATTAATTCACTCTCAACTCTGGGAGCTCTAGCCATAGAAGATGCTATGTGTCTCATTCTCAAGTCAGAACTCACTTCTCTCAGCCCTGCCTTGTCAGATCTTACCCAGTTCAGATGTTTCCAATCCCGTGATAACTTGTATGGGGGTCCCCAAAGGAGGGTCCATCCATCCTTTTCTCTACTCACAACAACCTGCTCATCACAGCAAGTCAATTTCTTTTCTCTCCACATTTCTGTATTAGATCCTCTGTCACTGATGTGGCAGAAATTTGAATAAGAGCTGGCTGCTTGTAGGCACACAGGTATTGTTTTAGAAATGAATATATTTGGGTTCTTTAGCCCCTCATCCCACTGGACTCAGTTATGTTCAGAATCACCTTGTTGTACAGATGCCTGCTTAAAGACTGCATAATAGAGGTCACTGTAGTGATTGGCTTCACATTCCAAATTAATATAATCTCTGTTTGAATACAAAATGGTACTGTTATTGGAGATTGTTGAGCAGGTAGCTAGAAAGGATTATGATGCCTCAAGAGTTGGAGTCATGTTGCAGAGTGATGTAAGGAAAATTTGATTTAATATATGCCTTCTGTATGCATGTGTGAACAGAACTCATTAATATGCACCATTAGCACATGTCAATCAGGGCCTTAAAACTTCACACTACAAATCTGTATGTATAAATGTAGCTATGCATGTATGTGGGTGATAGTTGTGATTGAAATATATGCCCTAGTGTTAATTCTCCCATCACTAGTGTCTTTTCAGAAGAGTTGTGTGGAAAGAGCAGTGGGTATCCCACACATTGTGATATCTCACACTTGCCTTGAATACTACTGCTGTCCTTACCAGAGGCTAATTCTATTTAAAGTGCTTTTCTTCAACTTGGGTGGCTGCTACTGCTGCCCTTGGTATAGTATCTGCCCTTACCAGAATTTCTATTTCCTCTAATTCCTTATCTCAGCACATTTTTGCTGCATGGGAGAACAGTCTCTCAGTCAAGACCGGAAATTCTCCCAACTTCTCTGACTTGGTGCTTGACTCCTTTTCCCATCTTGTACTGACCACTGGTACTTTCCAAGCTACTGTCTGAGCACTGATGTTCTAGGTAACCTTGCTGGCTCCCATTCCCCTTATCTGTCCCCACAAGTAGGTCTGAGGTACTACTAGCACCTCTGAATGGCTTGGTAAGTCACAAAGTTCCCACAGAAACTAACTCTGTGACAGGTAACAGGGCTAGGAATCACCCCATAAAAAAAAACTATTTGGTCTTGAAGGCTACTTCACATGTATCTTAGAGTTAAATCCACCATCTCTGCCCTGTAGTGTGGCCAACATCATACTGTGGAATCACAGTTAGATCCCATCACACTTTCTGAACACTTATATTTTACTCAGTCTTCCACTGTATCACAACACTCAATGGTAAAAAGGTGTTTATTCTATACAGCTAATCATCGCCAGAAAACACAGATACGTAATATGCCTTCTGATGGACACTGGATAAGCAGAAAACCATTTGTCATCACCTTTAATTCATTTATATCTTTAATAGATGTTGAGCTGCCTTCTATAGTGTCTCCTACCTCCAATACTAGAATATATGTGTGTGTGTGTATGTTCTATTCATATACATATATGTATGTATGTATTGATAATGCATATACAGTAATATGTGAGCACTTTAGTACTATCCCTACCCGTCCTCTGAATTTTAAAAGCCCTATAACCTTGAAGGCTGGCTAATATCTGTAAGGACTGTTGTGAAGGGACACCAGAAAAGATATAAATGCAATGTGCCATATATTAATAATTTGATATACTGTCTTAATGTCTTAAGCAGATCGCTGGCTTACAATGTTCACATGTTTATTGTATATCTTGAGGGTGAAATCATAGCTGTTCTAGAATGGTTTGAAATTGCATGAGAGAAATGGAAAGTTTGCCAGTTTATAATTGCAGCTGTGGAAGTATAATGGGGTGGCTATGTAGTCAAGGGCTTAATCAGTGTAGTTAGAAAATAACAAGTGCTTCTGTTCATAATTTAGTCATTTGCACAATTTCCACGGCGAAAGGCCAAATGCATTTAATGCAATTCAAAGAAAACAAGGAGGGTTGATGGCCTCTAATGAGCAATTGATTAGCAGTAAACAAAGATAATAAGATTCCAGTTTCAGCTCCTTTGGGCACAGGAAAGCCATTTCCCTTTTCAGTGGCTCCAAGCTGATCAGTGAAACAAGGAGTGGGAGTTAGTTCTTGGATTTTACTATTTGAAGATAATCAACTCTAAATTATGATGATAAACCTTGGTTTACAACCATATGTGTATCTAGAAATAACCTACTGTGCATGAGGATTCAACTATGACCTGGGATCTGGTCCTAAAATTGCTAAAAGTGATGAAAGAGGTGGATTAGAGTATATTGTACTCTATTATTATCCCAAATAGTAATTATTATGCAAAAGTCTACTTGAATTTCAATTTTGAAAACTGCTAATTTGTTCTGAGCAGCTGTAATTTGGGATCACATGGGAGGACATAAAAGAATACCCAAGGAAGCTCGCACGGTTTATTGTTGGCCTGAGGTCTTCATTCACCAAGGCTTCTTGGCTAACACTTTCATTATATGAAGCTATAATAACATGGCGGCCACTGTGTAGCTCAACACAGCTGGAAACCACAATATAAACAACACAAGAAGGACCTGAAACCATAATAAGCAGAAGAGATTTGGGTGTAGCAGTTAAGTCTTGCTCACCTTTGTTGGACTTTCATACAGCAAAGCAGAGAGGAATGAGGAGTGCCTGTTGGTACTGCCTCTGTACACTGGATATGTGCAGGAATACACCTTATGCCTGTGTACCTGAAGGCTGCTAAGGTCCTACCAGCAGGCAGCAAAATAAGAATGTATGAGGGGCATCCCATTGAGTCTGACTGTATCTCACCATTCAGCTTAATTAAGTAAATGTCAGTTGAGTCCCTGCAGTAAGATACACATTGTGAGCAGTTGACAGGCCTAATAGAAACAGTACTTGTTTCCCAAGCTAATATTTTAAATTCCTTTCGAAAGTTGGTTATGAACTTACGGCTTACTTGGGGATTTATATTGCTCTTTTGGTTGTAAATATGCATGTTGATTTTTAAAGGAAATTCATAAGAAAGCACACAAAATCTTTATGTCTATTCAATACCTACATTAACATTTGAAGAGGATGTTATCATTACAAGTTGGACGTGTCAAGATTGCAGCTTCTGTTATCTTCTTTTAAGCTTCATTTATTTAATGTTTTTGTGGATGCTCTTTAAGTTATTTTAACAGTTTAACCGTAGCATGGCATGATGATTTTCCTTCTGAGACTCTCTTAAAAGCTCTGTAACTTCTCTAGAATAAAATGAATACACTCATATCTACCCATGCAATGTACTTGTATCACGCATGCTTGAGAAACACTACATTAAAAGCTATCAGCAAGATGGATCAGTGGGTAACTGGTGCTGCCACCAACCCTAACAAACTGAGTTTGATCACCAGGACTCATCTGGTGGAAGTGGAGATCTGACTCCCATTAACTGTCCTCTGACTACCATACATGTATTGGGGCACACATATGTTCACACACCCAATTAATGAGAGTAAAATGATTTTAAAAATCTATGTGTGAACCTATATAAGTATTTGAAGACTCAGAATATGAAATTATAATTCAATTGCAAAATTCAAAACTGTTTTTAAATAATAATAGACATATGACAGTTTGATTTTCTATCTAATTATACATATGGATTCAAGGTTATTTTGGTTTTTGTATAAATGACTGGATATATGTATATACATGAATATATGTATAAACGCAAATGTCTCCGTAATATATCTTTTATCACAAGGTAAGGGTGTAGTTTGACTCTAACATAAAACAAATTATTTGGCCTCTCTTCCAAGAAGCTCAGCCTGCATTTAGGTCAGAATATTAGGCTTTCCTATGTCGAATGCAGGAAACCCTTGACATCTGTGTAGGCATTGCAGCTTTGTGAAGGCTGTCTGGCTTGGATTGCAATGGACAAGCTGTAATCATAGCATCCTTCAAAACGTCGTTGAATTTCTTTATTCTTCTGTGCTTCTGGGTTGCAAAGTAGCTGAGAAGAGTTCCTGCTTTGAATTTGCCTTTGGAAGGCTTCCAACACTGAGCAGGTGACACCATAAACATATCTCAGTCTTGCCATTTGGGGTGAGCAAGTGGCTGTCCATGGTGGCTCCTTCTGGATGGGAATTGATTTTAATGATTTCTTTCTTTCTCCCGGACAGGATTTATGTGGGCATCATTCATGTGACACCCTGGGAATGGCAGACGTTGGGACCATATGTTCTCCGGAGCGCAGCTGTGCTGTGATTGAAGATGACGGCCTCCATGCCGCTTTCACTGTGGCTCATGAAATTGGTATGCAGGGCCTTTTCTCTTCCCTAGCCAAATCAAACACTTGTAACAGCTGCAACAGGACCCAAAATACTTGGCAATTAATTCCAGATTTCTTCTGGTTCAGATGTACCATTGGGGATTACATTTGTTTATATTTGAACTTTCAGGGTTAACTAATGAGGGAAAAGGAAGGCAGAGTCAGCAACACAGTAGACGTTTCCTTTGACGGTGTCAAGTAAAAGTAAAGGAGAAATTTGCTACTGTCTCTCTCTCTCTCTCTCTCTCTCTCTCTCTCTCTCTCTCTCTCTCTCTCTCTCTCTCTCTCTCTCTCTCTCTCTCTCTCTCTCAAGCATCCCTAAATGACTCCTAGACAGAATTTGTCACAGTCGCCTTTGGGATGCAGAGAAGTTATCCCAGGGAGAATCAGTTTGCACAAGAATTTAACATGCTTTTCCCCATCATGAGTGATAATAGTAGGCTCCTGTCACAGGGAATCAGTAGCTAGTGGTAAATAGCCCAGCTTCCTTCCCAGTAGTGAGGCAAATGGAACCAAGCTGACACTCATCTGAGTTTACATTATAATGACACATATTCAACTCACTTAGTACAGGGAGCACTTCTAAATCCTACAACTATAAACTGGAGACAGAGGTAAAGACTTAAACTATATCCCTGGCATAAGGCAAACAGGCTCCCAACCTCTGATCAAGGATGCCGGTGTATGAGAAACTGACTTAGCTTATTGGACAAAGTGTTATAATCAGACACGTTACTGACATAGTTCAGCCCTGTGTCAAATCATTCTATTATTAAGTTTGAGGCCTAGTCTTCATTTCTGAAATATAGGGACAGCACTACCTTTTACAGGGAACTGTTTTAGGAGCCAAAATGAGTGGAGCACAGATAGCAGATATCATTTATAGTCACATGCCCATACTTCAGTTTTCTTAGGTAAACATTTCATTTCCTTTCTTAGCTTATGCATAACCTATTTGTATCTTCATTGTGGCAAAAGACATCATTCTAGTATCATTATATTTAGATTTTTTTGTATTTAAAAAATATATTTAGCTTGTTAAGGTTAGAGTATTAACTATTAGAAGTGAAAATTAAATTTTCTACCTCACCTTCCCAGTAATCTATATTTTCATAAGGTGCCAATTTCTAATTATATTTCTTTGGGGAACAGAATAATTTTAGTTAAAGGGAAATTTTGTAACTTTTTGTAACCCCAGATATGAGAGCAACGAACAGAACTAAGTAGCTGCATTTCACCCACTATGTTGCAAGTACTAATCCTGACATTGATGTACTGACTCTCTTCTTGAAATCAGACTTAAAACCCTGATGTCAATAACCATCCAACAGCACCGCTGATGTTAATTCCAACTGAAACATTCTGGAGCATCTTTCATGTAAGCCAGGGTGCTGAAATGAAGCAGAGTCCCTGTCGGTTCCCTATGGAGTTTTACTCAGGACATTTAGACACTTTGATAATCTGTGTTGTCCCTATATGGTGGACCAATAATAAGCTACTGTAAAATCACATATTCTGGCTACTGCAGCTTTCTGACCACCTCTCCCATGGTGACCTTTACAGATAGTGACAGCATTGGCAGGTTTCCACTCAAGAGCAATGCTGAGCTTTCTACACAGCCTCTTTATTGCTTGACTATCATGCCACACCACCTGGCCTGGAGTGTCTAAGTCTAGCAAGGTGACATTCCCAGGCCTCTTAAATTTTTCGACAAGGACTCTGTGTTACACAGGCCGATGGAGCAGTAAGAGGTATGGAGCCAGACACTGCTGTGCAGGAAGAGACAACTAGACATCATTATACAGAAGAACAGCATGGTAGGAAAGCGAGCTCCCAGATGCAGAGTCAAGCCTGTGTCTTTGCATATGATTACATCCTGGTGTCTTCTCAGATTTCCTGGTTAAGCTATCTCCCTTCTCTTCATTAGAACCCTCTGCAGTTTATTTTCCAGCCAAGTATTGTGTGCTTAAGTTTTCTTCTTCTATTGCAAGTGGCCTAGGCCTGAAGTCGAAAGGTAAAAGAATATATATTTGATTTCTTTTTTATAACAAAAAAAATTTTATTAACTTTCTTTTTAATTGCCTTCTTATTCTATTTTAACTTGCCTAAATATGATGAATGTATGCTATAAAATGTGAGTCTTAAGGGTTTAGAAAGATAATCTTACTTACAATTTTACTTTATAAGAAGTAACAGGGTATATTTGATTAGGAATGGCTTCTATAGAGACTTGATATCCTATTAGCATATATAGGGCGAGGAGGTCCCTCTCAGTCACAGTCATAGGGGAGGGGAGTAGGGGGAAAGGGGAGGGAGGGAGGAATGGGAGAATACAAGGGATGGGATAACAATTGAGATGTAATATGAATAAATTAATAAAATATCAAAAATAATTTTAAAAGGAATGGCTTCTATTAACTGAATAGGGTTTTATGGAGGGTCAAAAGCTTCCTTCTGTGATACATAGTGATTTCCAATACAGAGTCAAATTTACATTATGTAAAGAAAACAAAGTATACTTTTTCTCCCTATTCTCCATTTAAAAAAAAACTCATATAATTGAAAATTAACACATGAGATAAACTAAAGTGAAGATGGCGATGCTGGTGCACTGAAAATGTCAGGACTGGGAAGGCCAATGCAGAGGGATCATGAGTTCTAAGCTAGCCTGTGCTACATGGTGAGACTACGTCTCAAAAAGAAAAAGAAAAAGGACAAATGATACACACGCTGTGATAGTAGATTGCAGATTGAGGGGTGGTATGGATTATATTACAGCTTTGAGAAGTTCTTCTTGCAGGCCCCACATACTTGCTGGGACTCTTCTGTCATCCTGATAACCAGTTCAAACTCAAAGTCAAATGAGCAACGAAGTACGAGACACTGACAGTACATAGTTACCTGATGCCAATTCAGGCTTCTGCAAGAGCAAGGTTCATTCATATGGACTAGACCTGTAGGCAGTTATAAACTGTCTTCTGCTTTCTAGGCTATACACAGTAAACACTGACTCACTTGCTAGAACATTTCAGAAAGTTGCTTCAGACCATCCATGTGCTTTGGGTGGAGGCTGGATTTGTTTACAGCCATTTTACAACCCAAAGGAGAACGCCAGAAAGTTTTCAAGTTGATGTAAGTTTACATTCTGAGTTTATTTTTTTTTAAACTTGTCAAACTTTTATTATAGAGTATAATAATAAAGATTTCACCTGCTGCACATATGTTCATTAAAAACAACCGTTTTATTGATGTTGAGCCAGTTTCTAATATTCTAAGGGGAACAATAGAATTTTATTCAGATTAATGAAATCCATAATTTCCAAGCACACGAAAGGTTTGTGTTATAGTAGTTGATTATAAAATGTGTTAAGTGAATTTCTCCACCGAGAAAGCCTGCAATGTGCTTCCTAAGTTAAAGTTGGGAGACTTTAAAGAGCAGGACCAAACCCTCAGCCAGACTGAGGAAGTGGTTGAGACGCAGCAGGGGACTGCCTGTGCTTTGCTGTGGTTAGAGGCCTCCTGGGTGTGCTGATCAGTGTGTGACTCTGTCTCATAGATGATTAGAGTAAGCAAGTCTATGTTTTTAAAAAATGCAGCGCTCTCCCTCACCTCAAAAAACAAACAAACAAACAAAAATCAAAAAAAAAAAAAAATCAAAAATTTGGTAGACCAAAGACCAGTCCACAGATTCAGATGTTCATACTGGCAAGACAAGTGAGATGGAAAGAGAAGGCAGCTGTGATTCAATTTGCTGTTTGTCTTCAGACTTGTCACTTTAGTCAACACAAACTAGACGTAGTTCCTGTCAAGCTTGAACCATGTCTTTTTTTGCTCTGAGGATAAAAGATAGAAATAGGTATGGGTTACACATTTCACCACACTGCAAGATTTGGTGTTTACTGTGACATTTAAAATAAATTTAATCCCAGTCCATGTTTTTCTAGGGAATGCCTATTGATTTTTCTGCCACACAAGTTGACACATGGCATTGAAAAAGATGGAGTCTTAACGTGTGCTCTGTTTCCCTTTTCAAATTAGGAAATTGTTCTCTCCCTCCCAATTCAAGGTACTCAGTGATATCAAATTTTACTACAAATTATTATACTCCTTGGTAAAGTGCTCATTTGCAAACGCCAAGACATGAGTTCAGTCCCCAGAATCCACTAAAACAAAATACAAAGCCAGACATAGTTGTGCACACTTGTAATCCTAGTGCTAGTGAGACAGAGGCAGCTGTTTCCCTGGCACTTATTAGCCAGTTACCATAGCCCACTTACAGCATCCAGGCCAGTGACAGACCAGACAGTAAACAAATAATAAATAAATAAATAATGTAGATCGTGCCTGAGGGAGAGCAGCCAAGGATCTTTTCTAATCCTTCACAGGCACATGCTTACAGGCACACATACACCTGCATCCACATGTGCACGAACAACACACAAACACGCACACAGGCACACCTTAAAGTAAATACTATCATGAGGCACCAAAAACAACATACAATGACATTTCTATATTTGTCTAAGATCCAAAACAGAAATGCTCTAAGGGTCAGAATCAATGCAACTCATCTGGTTGCAGAGCTCAAGACTTTGATAGTATAATGGGGTTTGAGGAATATTTGGTAGAAAATCGATTTAAAAGGCTAGCTCATCATAAGGTGATAGAATTCATTTTTCCTCATCCTTGATTGCATACTCAGCACCACATTAACAATTTTACTTAATGCGTTGTAAAGGAATATTTTCGAGTGTTATCACCTCTACATAAAAGTTTGTGTTAAGAAAAATATGCCCCACTCAGTTATTGGAGGTTTTGAGTCCTCTCTTTGCTGGTTCTAGATTATGATCTCCTGTGAGCTGTTGACTCACTTTTCAACCCCTGGCCAGACCTTCTTGCATCTCCATAATCCCCACTGGAAAATTAGGTAGATGAAAACCATGACCTCATGCCTTTTCTGGACTGTGCTTTCCCAAGTAAACACATTACAGTGCTTTTGGGGACGTTTTGGTAGGATGTGGAGCCCTGTCCTGTTGGCCATTGGTTAGTTTGGGATCAGAAGACAAGAATTCAAAATTCTGTTTACATTGTAGACAGACCAAAGTTTAGCAAAACACTCAATTTCCTTCCCGAGGCTAATGCTGCCTAGTAATACCTGAGTTGAGTGAGGCGCTGACTCTGAGGTTCCCTTACATGGAATGTGTCTTGGCTGGAGGTGTGGCTGAGTTGGTATAACTTCTCTTGCATGTGCGATGTCTGAGTTCCATCTGCAGTGCTGGCTAAACCAAAGGAGGGAGACATACACTTATGAGCCAGCATTCAAGTGGCAGGAGAAGCAGAAGCTCAACTTCATCCTTAGCTGTGGGCCCAGTTCAATGCCAGCCCAAGATAATTACAACCCACCTTTAAAAGAAAAAGTTGGTCTTTCCCTGGATACATATTTTTCTAACTCCAGATTTACAAGACAAGAAGGTGAGAGCACATTTTAAAAATGTGTATTTAGACATCACAGGCGAAAATCATTTAATAAGTTGTCACCCATTTGCAGGTTCATAAAGAAGGTAATTGATCAAGCTGCTTAGGCAGTTTCATTTGGTATTTTGTGTGTCTATTGACTGCAAGGGGCTGTAAATGCAAATGCTACTGTTTCCCTTATGTAAGATTTGGGTCTTTAATGTGACCTTTAGGAGCGAATGGCCACCTCTAAGTCTGTCTCCACCTCTTGTTCGTGAGCTTGTGTACTCTATAAATCCCCAGTATGAAACTCTGAAGCACATTCCACTGTGTTGGCTGTTAAAGACTCTATCCGGCAAAGTCCAGGGACTACACGGCGGTTTCTCAAGAGCTGGGTAGATTAGGAAATTTTCAGTAACCTTAATGAAGACGTTGCCTGTGGATTGTGATACTCCTTTAAAAAAGAAATATCTGCATACCATTCAAACTTTAGAAAGGTGTTGCCAATCTTGCTTCCTGTGTTATTTGGGGCACATGACACAAACCACAATGATAAAACTCACGCTACCGATCAACCTCATCATGAGATGTAATGGAGAGGCTTTTTGAAGAAATGTTGCTTGCCCAGTAAATTCTGTAAATGCTGTTGAAGTCAATAACCAAATAAAGAGCACAAATATGTGGAGAATTGGAAGGTCACTGAACTGTAGTCACTTCATTTCGAGCACAAGAGCAGTCAGCTGCACAGTAAATAATGTGTTATGAGGTGTCAGTGATTTAACAAGTTGGCCCAAAGTAGTTGGAATGTGGTGTGAAAGATTTCATCTCTGCTGGGCTGCACCGGCTGGACTCTTGATGCGATGGCCAGCATTGCTGCATTTGCCGTATAAGATGCTTAGGGAAAAGTGACCAGTCTGCTATATTAACTTAGTCACAATCTTGAGGGTTTTATGATTCTAAAAGCTTTGGTGAAATAACTAGCTACTTGAATTTTTTAAACCCTTTGTAGATTTGTAGAAGGCCTTAGGCTATGGAAACTTGATAATGAGTGGCAAGAAGCAATTTACTCACATTACAAGAATCTGAAGATATGGACACTCTGAGAATTAATACCTGAGTAGATGAAAAATCAATGGTTTAGCAGCAAGTATGGAGGGCTAAGTGCACATACATCCTGGCCATGTACTTTAAAACTATTACTCATCTTCCTGGCATCTGGTTCCTCATCCATCTCTAGCACTTCATAACAACTATGTTGAATTTTTAAAATTCATAATACAGTAGAGATGAGCATATTTTCGAAATAGGTTCTTTGTAAGACTAGTACTTATCCACCATTCACTAAATAACTATAAAAAACAGAAGCCTGAAAAGGGCTGACATTCAGAAAGCATCTCCTGTTTGCAGCTTGTGAAGTGTTACAGCACATACAAAGGGTTTTATGGTAGGGTTTGTAATTGATCAGAGAAGGCAGAATACTAACAGTAAATGTAATAAGTGGTGAGGCTATGACACAATCCTAACAGAAGCCTCCCAAATTCATGATACTACATAAGGTTTTACATGTCAGTAAATACGTGTGGTCCAGATGGTCTTTGTGATCATCTACTTCTTTATTTACTTTTCCAGTTTTCATCCAAATGTTCACCCAAAGCAACTACTTTACTGCAGCATGCAGCTTTCATACGCCTGGGGATCCATCTAGATATGTAAACTGTTAAATTCACCTTTGATTGGGTGGGGGGGGGGAAGTGCTAAAGCACTTGCTAGGCAGAAAAATTCAGGGTAGTCTGTAATTGCTAATTCCCTTCTTCCTTCTGTCATTTTCACTCTCTCTTGTCTCCTCTAGGGCATCTACTTGGCCTTTCGCATGACGATTCCAAATTCTGTGAAGAGAACTTTGGTTCCACGGAAGACAAGCGTTTAATGTCTTCGATCCTCACCAGCATCGATGCATCCAAGCCCTGGTCCAAGTGCACTTCAGCCACCATCACAGAATTCCTGGATGATGGTCATGGTATGTAGTATTCTGGACAACATAGGCTCAGGAAAACAAATTCATTTTCTTGGTAGCATTGCACCATGATGGTCTAATGATGCTCAGCTTACCCTGTGAGACAATCATTGTTTGGACAGTGTCAGAAAAGAAGCAAGAAAATTGATTATTGTCTCTTGGCATGCAATGCCAGCAGCCTTGGTGGCATTACAGCAATTTTTTTTTTTTTTTTTTTTTTTTGCTGCAAACTTAAAAAGTTCAAAAAGGAAACAGTGTGGGAGACCACACAGAATGCCCAGCAGTGGGTACCCTGAGAGTCTGGCTTTTATTTCCTCTTTCACCACTAAGTTCCTGTGAGAACGTTGGCAGACATCTTGCTTTGCATGATAATAATATGACTCTCAGAATTATTTGCTGCATGTCTATTATATGGCTTTGGTTAAGGTGTAGGACATAATTCTGCTGGATTCTCTTTATAGCAACATAAAACCAGGAAAGGAAGCTCTCTAGATATTCACCAACTAGAAGAATTTGATTTCATCCTGACAGCAGATCCTCCTGGATGTGGAATAAAAACTGCAGAACAAAAATAGCAAAGCCATGGTGGGAAAAGACTTCAAGAACTTCAAAGGAAAATTGCTAGCTTTATCCTTTCCAGACAGTTCATGAGCATAACATGCTTTATTAAATTCTGTAAGGCGCAGATTAGTGCTGTAAGTCATATGAAAGTACAGAGGAAGTCACAATTTCTAGAAATAATAAATTCTACTCCCTAAGCAGTCTTCTAAACAAGCTATTGCAAATTTTCTCTCCTCTCTTACTGTTTCGACATTGTAGAAATATGGCAGGCTGGACATGCGCAGTTGGAAGGAATCCTTGAGAGCATATACTTCAACTTTCTCATCTTTCAGAAGAGAGTGTTCCTACCTCTTTCAGAAGCAGGTGGCTAAGTTTTGGATCTTGGAGATAATAGTTTCCATAAAATGATCTTATGAGTCACTGTCCAAAGCAGGATCAAGGGAATTAGTGGTAATCATCTTTATCCTGGGTTTCACAAAGTTTTGATTTATAAACACTTAATTTCTTAGTGTGTTAGGCATTTTGAGCTTTGACTAAACAGTGCCAGAATAATCAGTAAGTGAAGTCCACTTCAAACACAGGGATGTTTGCTGCAAAGTGTTTTTTTTTTAATACGGTGTAGCCAAAATGCATGCATTACTTCATGATTCCACATATTACTATGGAGCTGGAAAAACTCTTGTTGACACTAGAATTTGCATTTCATAATCTTAGCAGTAATCTAGTGCCATCCTTCTATGGAAGTTCTAGCGACAGCAGCAGCATGGTAGTGCAAAGCTGCAACCCCCGGCACTCTGCAGGCAGAAGCGCAATGATTGTGACATCCATGACACCCATAAATGCAGAACAAAGCCATGCCTCAGAACAAATATTTTCATCAATAAAAAATAAGCAATGTCAATAGCAGGAAAAAAAGATCCCGTCTCTTAAAGACTTAGAAACAATAAATACTAAGACCTGTAGGTGTTTCCTTTAGACTAAAATAAAACGGCAATCCTCTTTAGTTTGGTATAGTACTGGCCGGATCCTGAAGTGTATGGGTCCCTGTATCTTCCTTTCAACAGTGAATAAGTCACTACCAGAGAAAGTCTCTCTCTGGTAGCATCTTAACTCTCTACTCCTGATACTACCCTTACTGTTTTATTTTTTAAGAATGCCATGAATATTTTATTTTAAAATTATATATTATACATTCCAAGAGGCTGAGCTCAACCCTGAATCTCTCAGTAAGTGGATCAAGTTGCTAAGGCAGCAAATTCTTATGGCAAAACTAGGCCAGCTTTTCACCCTGCGTACATATTAGCTCATTTGCCGTGCTGTATGGAATTGTATTCCTTTGGCTGTAATTTGAGAATGATTCCTGTATTTCATATTTGTAGAGTGCAAGGTCTTACTTTCAGTACAATAAATATGCTTCCAGCATTGCTTCAACTTTTAACAATATTTCTATGTTTTAAAATATTTTATACTCTGATTGGTTTTCATTTTCACCAAACTCCCATACTTTGGCATCAGTTTCTGTTCAAAAGGACGTCTGTCAGAGAGCAGCTAAGAGCATAGTCTTAGTAGAAATAGATCACACTCATTTACACTTATAAAGATTGTCTGAGTCTCCCAGGTGTGAAATAAATAAACAAAGGAATCGCCAGAATGATTTGAACAGCATAAAAAT
The DNA here is from genome assembly GCF_903995435.1 of Acomys russatus. NCBI lineage: Eukaryota > Metazoa > Chordata > Mammalia > Rodentia > Muridae > Acomys > Acomys russatus. Next base: position 64,729,586 of record NC_067144.1, on the reverse strand, counting down.
ATTTACTTAATTAATCAAATCTACTTACTTTCACTTCTGAATGTGTTGTTTTCTTCTAGGTGGTCTTTAATTTGACCTAAAAAAGAAAAATGGCTTGTTTTCAATCACTTATAAAGATGAAGGTAATTTCAGAATAAGGAAAAATAAGGAAAGGCGGTGTGCAGCAGGAGCCAAGCCATGGCTCCTGTCAAATGATCACATGAGGATATAGTGTCCAAGCAGGCACTCTAGCTCTGTTACTTAACTGAGAGTTCAAAGAACTTAATAGCCTGGTAATTTTGATTTTAACACACCTACTAGTTAGTTTAAGTGAAAGTATGGTAGTCGGGACTGGCAACCCCATTTTTTAGATGATCGGGGTGGTGACATTTAAACTACAAACTCAAAAAATCAAGGAAAACCCCAATCACAAGATGATATAAAAAGAAGCACATGGACATACATTAGATCAAAGACTAACAGATTTCACCACACCTGAGCATAACACTTTGGGTTTTGTACTTTCTTCATAGGGAACAAATGAAGTGACCACTAACAAAACTGGAAGTCAGGCTCTAGCAAGCTCATTTGACAATAAGGAAGTAACAAAATTAGTAACCTGCCAGCCTAAACCCAATAAGAATAATGATGGTGATAACGATAGGAATAATGTGTAGTGGCCTGAGCCCATTTTCCTAAACATCAACATTGTGACATCTGTCACATTAGTATTCCCAGAGAGACCTGTAGACATTGGCCAGATGCAGTGATTCATACAGAGAAAAAAGGGACTTCGGCTACTTAGGAGAGTTAAATTGAGACACTCAGAAGAAGGTAGCAAAACATCCCATGCTTAAGTAGCTACTGTCACAAAAGGCGTCCAGTATTTTGATGGTGCCTAAAGAGCACGTGATCTGGAAACACCCGTTTGGTGAGCCATCACTTCCTTCCTACTTGCACATCCAGCAGTGTTAAAGCAAAAGGAAATTAGAGTCAAATTAAACTCAAAGCATTTGATTTATTTTTTTAATTATTAGCCATAAGTAGCTGGACATTTGTAGCACTCTACCACTGCCAGGTTTAAATTCGTTAATGCTCAGTGTTTCCTGATTTAGGTCAAAGGAGAAATGTGCGGTGGTTCAGTTATGGCTGGGAAGCCAAAGTGCACACTCATAAGTAACTGTATCTGGAGACTTGTGATTTGGAACAGGAGTAGCCTTGCCTCGTGAGACAAGGGCTTTGCAGAAATGTTGCTGTTTATACAAGTTAGCTGGCTCGGAGCACGAGCCTCTGAAATAAGGCTAAGCACGGGCACAGAAATTATGCAAGGAAGGCAGGTGATTAAATTTCCTTTACCAAAGGCTTCCTAACCTTCAATGAGACCTGGGGATTTGCTGCATCCAGAAGTCCTCTGGCCAGATGATCAGACCAAGTGTGTAAAACTCGCGAACATTAGCTACCTTAGCTGGTAAGAGAAATGTATAGACGGTTTTATAAATTACCTTTTCACTTACTTAAAGAGCTAAGGCTATGGCCATTCAACAAGCACAGAACTTTGGACAGAAAATAGAACTGGAAGGACATATGTCTGCATTTCTTATTAATTTCCAACTCTAGGAGGGGCAATCAGAACACAAAGCTAGCTTTCAAGGTGATGTTAAGAATGTGTGAGGGCTTTTGTGGTTGTATCTTGATTTTTCACATTAAATTTGCTTTTTTGAAAATATGAGCAAATAACACATACTCAAAGGCCACGATGAGCTGTAATTTAAAGCTTACTCTCACTCCCTTACTGTTAAATATGATGATGAGCACACAATGTCCCCAACAACTGCAGACTCGTAGAGTCACTTTTGGTCAGCATCCTCTGTTCTTTGATGTTTTTTCCCCTTTATTACTAGAAAGCTTCCCAAAGAGGAAGGAAGTACACATATCACTGTTAGTGTTAGAAATTCATCCAAAGGCCCCAAAGAAACCATGCCAAACCAGGAATATGAAGCTAGAAACAAAATAAGAGCAGAGAAAAAGTTATGATGCCTCAGACACTTCTTTAGGATCATTCATTGAGTTTGTGCAAGCTACGCATATTTGGGTCAATGCTCAGTCTTATACCTGAGTGCTGGAAGAGAAGACAAGATGGAAATAACTGTGGTGCTAAAAATACAGAAGGATTAAATTCTTTAAAAATAAATCCTTAGTCTTACAATTTCTACTTATCATAAACACAGAGGACAGCCTGAGATATACAAGCCTTTTAGGTTCTGTTTTCTGGAGGCAAGCTGTGGTGGGCTCTGAGCAATGATGCTTTCCTTTGCCCGTTTCAATAACTCCTTTTTGGTTTTTAGTTGTTGACCTTACTTCAGATTTTTTTTTGACCTTGTGTGTATGGAGAAATACACATGCCATGTTCATATGTGCCTGCTGACTTGCCCTTCTAAGTATCTATTTCATATACAGCAAATATGAGAATGGAAGAAAGAAAGGAAGGAAAGGAAGAGGGGAGGGAAGGGAGGAATGCACAATTTGGCACTCCGTAACAGAACAAAGACCAAGTAGAATTTCAGACTAATATAAGCCTTTTAAATATGAGGTCACTGTGAAGGAGTGGCTAAGAGTAAGAATAGATGAGGCAACAAAAAAGTCAGCAGGCAGTTGGACTGCAACAACTGCACATAATTTAAATGCTGAAAGAATAGTTATATCCTAGTTTCAGTCTACCTCCAAACCATATGCACTTTTAAAAGCGGAAGGCACAGATTGAATAATCCGTTATTACATCATTTTTTTAAATACTGTATACTGTGAGCTTCATAGTCAGGCACCATAATGATTTTTGTCATTTCCTGGCATAAAGTTTCCATGTGGTAGAGATGTCTGAATTACTTGGTTACAAAAGAAAATCATTAAATTTAAAAATGGTTACTAAAGTGAAGGCTACAGAGGAAGCAGAAATGAGTGCAGGGACAAATTTTTCTTTAAAAAAAAATGGTGGTAAGTTAATATCAGCCATCAGATGGAGGGAATCATTTTATTTTAAACAAGAAACTATCACTTCCATGTAACTTCTAAAGAAAATACGCTATTTTAATTGCACTTAGTTAAGCTTCGTAAAGACAGATTTCATGTCAAAGAGCCCTTATCAAAGACTGATTCCAAATTACTTGCATTCTACATTCCTCCTAGCTCATAATCTCCTGTAAAGTGGGGTGGGTGCCAGTGACTGTGTATCCATCTTGAGAGGTTCACTTACTCTGGTTCACTATAAATGAGGCAGATCCATGCCCTGTTTGTCTACACATGGTTGAGTCTTTCCAGCTAAATACCTTGTTATGCAGCCTCTAGTCTGTACTTTTTTTTATGTGGGAAAAACATTGAAACAGCCGTTTTGAAGACCTGGAAAGCATTCTTGCTGATTCTGAGATTTGTTGACAGTGTCCTAACATCAGCAATCTGCTAAGGCCTCTCTGGTTTACACAGCAGCCGGTTCATGTAGCAGTGAAGATAACATTTATTCCCAGAGTTCCAAAGTGCCTGCTCTTCCTCTGTCCCGTAAAGAACGCTTAGTGAGGTTTTACTATCATTCTTTCCTATTGACTGGAAGTTAATGTTTTTCTTTTAACTTGATGTTTTTCTCCCTAAGTTCTCTTTGGCGAGATTCTCATTTTTAATGCTTTTTCTGGCTGGCCTTAAGAAGCTTTACCTCTTCAAACGCTCTGGCCTAGTTAAATGGGAACTTTGCTACTTATTCATTTTCATTTAATGCCTCTATCACAGATGGACAAATAGGTGTATGGTGTTCTCTTTGTAGAAACTTGAGTGCAGTTGTAAAAATGTTTGCAGTTCATTTGAAACACGCTGAATAGGTATTATTTTTTTTTTCAGTGCAAGGATTCGAATGTGGACAAGTGTTCGTTAAATAAATGGTATTGGCTGCCATATATAAGCAGTTGTTCAGTTGGCTTGAACATAGAACCAACTATTATTGCTTCATCAATTTCTGTTGTTTTCTTTAAATTTTCAAATCTAATTCTATCCTTACAGTACATTGTGACAAAAATAAGTATCTCACAGGTCTCATAAATAAATTAGGGAGAGGTTAGCTCAGTTTGGCTCAGAGCACATAAGCATTTGGTATTTTATCAGGATTAGATGTTAAACCAGCTGTTTCTAGCCTGAGGCACAATATCTATCACTTAAAGAATCTGTCTTTTAGTTAGATCATAGCTTCCATTTTTATCTTCATGTCTTGTACTGTTTTAAGGGATATGTACCATGAAAATCTTTACCTACCAAGAAAGTGGGTCAGAGGAGAGGATATCCGATTGAGACTTTAGGCAAGAATAGCATGGAAGAAAGAGGAAACAATAGGACCCACAGGGTCCTGGAAACCTACAAGAAGAACTTTATAACAGGCAGATCTGGGTCCTGGGGTCCTCCTCAAACTAAGGCACCAGCCAAGGAGAATATAGGCAGTAAGCTTCGAACCCCTACCAAGACCTAGCCGACGAACAGGATATTCTCCACCATTGAGTGGAAAGTGAGATCTGACTCTCACACGAACTCTGGTGCCCCTTTTCTGACCATGTCCCCCGGATGGGGAGACCTGGTGGCACTCAGAGGAAGGATAGCTAGTTACCAAGAAGAGACTTGATATTCTGAGAGCATATATAGGGGGAGGAGGTCTCCCTCAGTCACAGACATAGGGGAGGGGAGAAGGGGAGAAATGGGAAGGAGGAAAGAATGGGAGGAAACAGGGGAAGGGCTAACAGTCGAGATGTAATATGAATAAATTAATAAAAAAAAGAAAAAAGAGAATCTGTACATATGCCAGCCCCTCAGAAAGCAAGACATCTTTCTATATGCCTGACAGAGAAAACCTAGTATGGCAGGAGAATGGTAGGCCTTGAGCACCAAGCCCTAATAACTCCATAATGTTGGGTGAGAAATTGATAGTTTGCTTCTCAAGTTGTCTTTAAGATAAATAAAACGAGTAAGTTGATGTCCTGTGAATTAAATAAGTTTATATATGTAAAGATTCCTGAGTGCGTGATGTTAGTTGTGATTGCTGTTATGAGTGTGTATTTTGTAATCAAGTGAAAAATAATTAAAAACACAGAAGCCAATAGGGTCCTGTGCCTGAGTATAGGGTGAAGAAAATGATTTCAGCTCACTGGGATTGGGTTCTTACGGAAGCATTTTTAGTGAAAAGGAGACGTTCCAGTCTTTGTGAATTCTCCACAGCATCCCTGTTTGCCTGACCCCACCACATCCATTTTTGCCATGCAGCAAGACGCCATCTGCTTTTCGTTGTCACCCTAAATAGTCAACAAGACCATGATAAACAGACTTAACAGAAGTGCAGAGGTAAAGATTAGACTTATTCTGGTCCAAATTAGCAAAGACTCGTGTGTGTGTGTGTGTGTGTGTGTGTGTGTGTGTGTGTGTGTTTTAATCATCACTTTATTCTACGGATCTTGAAAGTCCTTTATTACAAATTTTGCAGTTCTTGGGGAAATACTCATTTAATCTTTTTTTCACTTTATTGAGGAGCAGAACAGGGTGTGCCTCATTTTTTAAAAAATTCTTGACACTTTATTTGTGTCTAGAACATCCTGCACATTTAGTAAGTGGTTATTCAATGAGCACAAGAATCAATAACGGCCTGAGATGTCATCATTTGTTACTGGCTGGAAGATAGGCTATGGGTAAGAAGTGAGTTAGGACTTGAGAGTGTGGAATGTCACCAGTGAGATTTGCTTGAAGCTGTAAATGGCACGGTCACTATGAAGCTCACCATTAGAGTCCCTCTAAGCCCCTTCTCATTCCCTCAGTGGCTGTTTTTTAGAACTCATTATTACAAAATAGTCACAGAGAACAATAGCAATATCAGGCTTAGTTCCATCATAATAACCACTCAAAGAGCACATCGCTCTAAGAGAATTTTCGAATCCAAACAGATGGTCAGCCCTGCCCACTGCATCCCCTGGGACCATTCTACTAACTTGCGGGTTCATCATGTTTTGACACCTCCTGAAACATTGAATTTCTAGGTCACTGATTATAGCAATTTGAAACCTAAACCCTGGTTGATTCTAAATCTCTATTACTCTCTTAGGTAACTGTTTGCTAGACCTTCCACGGAAGCAAATTCTGGGTCCCGAGGAACTCCCAGGACAGACCTATGATGCCACCCAGCAGTGCAACTTGACCTTTGGGCCTGAGTACTCTGTGTGCCCTGGCATGGATGTCTGTGCCCGGCTGTGGTGTGCTGTGTTACGACAAGGCCAAATGGTGTGTCTGACCAAAAAGCTGCCTGCAGTGGAGGGCACGCCCTGCGGGAAGGGCAGAATCTGCCTGCAGGGCAAATGCGTGGACAAAACTAAGAAAAAATATTACTCAGTAAGTGGTCTTCTTGTCAACTAAAGCCTAGAGACTGACACAGGAGATGCTTTTCCAGACATTCATGGTGATTGTCATTGGAGGGCTTTATTTCCTAGTTAAAAGATTTTTGTCCTTCAACAATCTATCAAATATCAGCTCCCACCTATACCATCCATGATTATAACCAAAGGAAAACATGCAACTAACAGGGATGTCTTGGAAAACTCTAAGATTTCACAAATAAACCCAGGACAAATTTCAGTAGGAAAAAAAAAAAAAAAAAAAAAAAAAAGACACAGTGCTTTAGGAAGCACACTTTTTTTCATTTTTTAAAATTTTATTTTATTAATTTATTCATATTACATCTCAATGGTTATCCCATCCCTTGTATCCTCCCATTCCTCCCTTCCATTTTCCCCATACTCCCCTCCCCTATGACTGTGACTGAGGGAGACTTCCTCCCCCTGTATATGCTCATAGGGAATCAAGTCTCTTCTTGGTAGCCTGCTATCCTTCCTCTGAGTGCCACCAGTTCTCCCCACCCAGGGGACGTGGTCAAATATGAGGCACCAGAGTACGCAAATTTGGGCCCAGGGGTCCCGCTCAAACTATGGCACTAGCCAAGGAAGCACACTTTTTAAATCTTCTTAGCAATTTTATCAGAACGTGTCTACTTAAAGTCAATGAGGAAACAGTAGCACAGCAGAGACTCTAGTCCTGGCTCATATCTTGTACAACTACGGATGTTCACTTTTTCCCAACAGAAAATTCATGTAGTATTAGGAGCTATGGTGCCCTCGAGGCTATCCTTAAGAGTATGTTCACAATGCAACAGACAGTTCTCAATGCCTGTGTCTTGTCAGATATTCTGACACAGGCGACCAGGAGCTCATATTTCCAACTCAAAATAGCTTATGCTGTTACTCCTACTATATATAGTCTCTCAGTTTCACTGTGCAGTGTCCCCACAGGAAGAAACGCACAGTGTGGTGCCTAGGGTCTCTTTCCATTGGAGTATATGGATGTACAGCCGGAAAGTGCCTTTCCTTGTCCGCCACACCTAATGAGGAAGTTAGCCAAGCCCAGCTCAAATGCATTCATGTATGAGGCAGAGTCTATCATAGGCAGAATGTGTGATGTCAACGAAGGGACCTCAGAATTTGAGGACTAGATAGAAGGTCATACAAAGATCAGCATGATGCATTTTCCACTATTTGTCCAAGATGAAAGTACAAAGGATGTTAGTAGGTATCTGTGGTTATGAATAAGGCTTCTGCAGCAGCATCCGAAGGCCGGATGTACAATGACTGGAGGAGACAGGATGTAATCCGTGACATGTGCTCATTACTTAGGGTGACACTTTAGATCCTTTGCTGTTAAACACAAGGTCCTAAAAAAAATGACTTGCTTAGCACCGGGAAATACCTTAACTGGGATGATATATCCAAGTGGCTGCAATATACACGTGGGATATTTTTCCAAAAGGAACTCAATTATCTTCTGCTTCCTATTTCAGACATCAAGCCATGGAAACTGGGGGTCCTGGGGCCCCTGGGGCCAGTGTTCTCGTTCATGTGGGGGAGGAGTGCAGTTTGCCTACCGCCATTGCAATAACCCTGCACCTCGAAACAGTGGCCGCTACTGCACAGGGAAGAGGGCCATATACCGCTCCTGCAGTGTCACACCCTGCCCACCTAATGGTAAGCTGCCTCCAGATGCCAGTAACCACAGGTGTCATGTGCAGTCCCTATTTTAGTAGAAATAAGCAAGGGAGAACTAACATCAATCCTACATAGAGCCACTTATATGTATACTTATAACAAATATGAGGGTGGTTTTTGAATTATTGTCACAGACCACAGAGTCTACAAGGGATAAGCGACTACACCTGTGTTTTCAATATATGAAGGTACTTTAAACAGTGGTGCATAAAGTGTTCTTCAGTATAGAAATCATTAATATATTCTGTTAAGATTAATGAGGTATGGATGTCACATATTTTGTCTCACAGGTAAATCTTTTCGTCATGAGCAATGTGAGGCCAAAAATGGCTATCAGTCTGATGCAAAAGGAATCAAAACATTTGTGGAATGGGTTCCTAAGTATGCAGGTGTCCTGCCAGCAGATGTGTGCAAACTTACCTGCAGAGCCAAGGGCACTGGCTACTATGTGGTCTTTTCTCCAAAGGTAACTACCTCTCTCTGTCCAAAATCATAAGCATCCTGGGAAGAAATTACATCATAGAATAAAGTCTGTAGCCAAATGTACACAGTCATTACTTCCAGAACAGTTAGATTTGAAAGGGCTTTATTTCCATCTCTATAATTTCTGAATTTGCAAACTTTATACAATGAACTAAAACATTTTAACAGAACAAGTACATGTTTTAAAAATCAATTTTTTTGAGGGGTGTAGTTCACTGTCTGGGAAGATAAATTAGGATACTATCTTCAAATTAGCCTCGGAAAAAACATACATTTTCCAGGCAAATTTTGTGATGGGCTACTGGGAAGAAAGATTTCCATCTTCTAGCAATTTACTTAAGAGTTTGAAGGCCATTGTCTCTGACTCTAGTAGAATAAATCTAAAAATTTCACCAGGAACCAAAGTCCTTCTAGTCATTTACATTACAAGATATGTAAGTGATCATTTCATATTTTCACAGATAAACATTTTCTAAATATACTAAAGGGATTTTTTTATTATTTTCTTTATCATGAAGCAATTTACAAACACCATTTATTTAATTTTCAAACATATGACTCATTTTAGAACACTTCTGAAATCAGTCTTCAGCTGTATCTATATCCCTATATCATATACCACTGAAAAATCATTCCATCTCTAATTCATGTATATTTTAATATATCTATTTAGTCATGAAGTAATATGCTTTTCTTAAAACATTAAACAGAAATAAAAAGCTAGAATTATAACTAGGAAGAAAATTGTTAACACTTTGAGGGTTATTCTACTTCAGCTTGCAAATAAACACACAAACTCACATACACACATGTCTGAAAGAATCATGCATCCAAGTTTAAAATGTATATTTAAATATATGCGAACATGTATGCACACAAGCACAGGACTGTTTCTGTGCATGCTATGTTTTTTTTCATTTTTTATTAATTTATTCCTGTTACATCTCAATGGTTATCCCATCCCTTGAATCCTCCCATTCTTCCTTCCCTCCCATTTTCCCCTTATTCCCCTACCCTATGACTGTTCCTGAGGGGGATTTCCTCCCCCTGTATATGCTCATAGGGGAGGACATCCTATTGGGACTCTAGATGAGAGAAGCATGGGAGAATAGCAAAGTAGAAGGATCCAGAGGGTCCTAGAAACCTACAAGTAGACCATTATGATAGGCAGATTTGGGCCCAGGGGTCCCGCTCAAACTAAGGCACCAGCCAAGGACAATACAGGCAGTAAACTTTAAACCCCTACCCAGACCTAGCCAATGGGCAGAACATTCTCCACAGTTGAGTGGAGAGTGGGGAATGCCTTTCCCACGTACTCTGGTGCCTCGTATTTGACCATGTCCCCTGGAGGGGGAGACCTGGTGGCACTCAGAGGAAGGATAGCAGGTTGCATGCTATGTTTTAAATGACTTTGAAACAACAACAAACTATATTTCCTTAATTCAGAACCAAGTACTCACTCTATTTACAAACCTTTTGGAAACCTCCTTCCCCAAGTTCTGTTTTCCACATGAATCTGTTTATCTTTACTTTGATGTCTGAGCATTCAACACACAGTAACCATGAAAGGGTTTTAAATGGGCCTAAAGTTTCAAATTTGCCACCAAACTAAGTTAAACAGCAAAGAAGAATCTTTGTATTCTTAAGCTTCTAATGTTCAGATTGCTCCAGGAGCAGTATTCTCTCATGCAGTTAAAAGATTCTTTCCCTAATGTGAGAAGCCAAGATGATACAGTGGGACTGTGTCATGAGTACTAAAATGGAGATTAGTAAATTGAATCACCAAGCATATTAATCAAGAAGTTCAAGAGAGAAAGTATATAACCAGACTTCTGAATAAAAATATGTGGGGTGTGTGTGTGTGTGTGTGTGTGTGTGTGTGTGTTGGTGTGTGCACATGACAGAGGGTTCCTGGAGACGCCAAAGGTATTGGATTCTCCCCTAATGTGGAAGTTACTGGTTGCTGTGAGTCACCTGTCATAAGTAGCAGCAACTGCAGTTGTGTCTCCTGTAAGAGCGGTGCATGTTCTCAACCTCTGAGGAATGTCTACATTATTTTTTATTGTATAGCTTATTACAATAAGAGGTCAAAAATTGCAACTTTCGTCTTAAATAAAGGAAACAACTCCCAGAGCCCAGATATCCTTACTGCTAATATCTTTGCCATATGCAGGTTACAGATGGGACTGAATGCCGGCCATATAGCAACTCTGTGTGTGTCCGAGGGAGGTGCGTGAGGACTGGCTGTGACGGCATCATTGGCTCAAAGCTACAGTATGACAAGTGTGGAGTATGTGGAGGGGACAACTCCAGTTGTACAAAGGTTATTGGAACCTTTAATAAAAAAAGGTAACATGATAGCCCCCTAGCCCTCATGTGAACTAAACAAGGTTTTACACTCCTGCAAAGATGATGTAGGAGACACGTTGCCTCATTATCTCTTTGTAGGAGAAGGTCTAATGTGGTTTTAACAATGGAAAGGGTCACTGCTCTTTTTAAACTACTTCTTACCGATTGGGGGCATCAAATTCCTGGGGCAAGCCCACTCTTCATCATTAGAATATCTCCAACTAGAAACCAGCAACCCAGTGAACAACAATCCAGAAGCAGTAGCATCAGGACCATCAGCAGGAGGGAACAGCAGCTGCTACAAGCCCACTCAAGGCATTTATACCCTCTCAAGAGTTACCAAATTTCCAAATGTAAACTATCTGCAGCTGGCAAAAGTCATAGCCCTCTGAGAGCACAAGAAAAATCATAGTATTAATTGTGGACAATCTGAATCAGCCCCATACTCCATCCCATTAAAATAAAAACATATGCACATAAAAAAACAATGCATTCTGCATATGAGAAGAGGAGGAGAAGAGCTGAATAGACCTCTTTGGCTGATGAAAATGTTAAATGCTTCTGGAAGCCATAAACTACAATGGCCGTGGAACCAAGAATTTAGGATTAGAGAGAAAAAAGAAAAACATGTGCACTGTTCCATAAAGTGGTGCCCAACAAAAGTGCATTTCCCAAAGCCTTGCATAGGAAGCATGATTGGCCTTAGCTTAGTTTTATAGTATTTTTAAGTTTTATTTTATGTGTATGGGTGTTTTGTCTGCGTGCACGTCTGTGCACCATTTGCATGCCTTGAACTGGAGAACAGAAGAGGGCATCTGATCTCCAAGAACTGGAGGTGTAGAAAGTTGTGAGCTACGATGTGGGTTATAAGTCCTCTGGAAAAGCATCCACAATGCTGTCAACCACTGAGCCATCCTTTGTCCCCTTTCCTGATATGTTTAATATATTGTAATATATGTTTAATATATATTCTAATATATTTTATACATGTATACAATGTATTTTGGTCATACACACACCCACTCTTACAACTTCTACTAGACACCAGAATGTTCCCGTCCCAACATCACGTTTTCTCCCTCCTCTGTCCCTCCCTTCTTCTATTGCTTCTATTGATTTTCCCTGAGACATGACCTTGCTATGTAGACCAGGTAAACCATGAATGTCCAGTCATCATCTTGTCCCTATGCAGGGATTTCAAGTGTAAGATGACACTCCTGGCTCTCTTTACTATTTTTTATAGCAAAAGAATTCTCACTAGACTATGTGCTTTTCTTCAGAAAATATCTCCTCTTGCAAAATGTAAGTTTATCGCGATGTTGTTGCAACCATCCCGTTTTAGAGGGCATGACCTGGTTTCTGTCTGCTCCGTAAGGACAGACACACAGCATGGTCTTCTGCTTCCACACTTCTGGTTTAAACAAGTGAGAACAGAAATTACAGTTTCTGAAATCAACTATAGCACTGTCCTCAGAAGGATGCCTGTCATAGCTAAAGGGTCAGACAGATCTTTCCCATGTTGAGTATACAGGTGGTGTGTGCCTGCATGCTCATGTAGGGTTGTTTTCTCTCCCATGTTGAGTATACAGGTGGTGTGTGCCTGCATGCTCATGTAGGGTTGTTTTCTTTTGTCAGCAATTTACCAGCCACCTCAACAAGAGTTTATTTTGATTTGCATTATAAATTAATAAAAAATAAATAAAGAATAAAAAGAGTTTATTAAAAAATACTAATAATCACACTCCTTTGATAAACTGAAATTTATGTTTGATATGATTTTAAAATGCATAGCTGAAGAATTATTCTGACTGTAAATACATATTATTAATCTTCCTAAATAATGAAATCAGAACCATTTGACCCCGTCGGATCATAATATACCAACCCTGAAGATCCAGTTATATTTGGTCTTTTCACATTTCCAATATGCAAGGCAGCTTACAGATTAGTACCTCAAACTTTCATTTCACAAATTAGGAAAACAAAACTTGAAAATTTAAGACTTATATGATTCTACATAGTGGGTGAATGCCAAAACAGAGCAGAGGTGCTTTGTGAGGGACATTTTGTGATATAAGAAAGAAAAAGAAGAAAGAAAGAATGAGGGGGCGAGGAGGGGGAGGGAGGGAAAAGGAGGAAAAGAAAGAGATTAAGGAGAGAGAAAGAAAGAAAAATAGAAAAGGAATAGAAAATAGCTAGAGAAGGAAGATGACAGAGAAAGAATATGACTTACATTGAGGATCTTATTTTTTAGATGATACCTCACTAATTGTACCCCATGTGTTCTTCAACATAGAGTTAAAAACTACTTTTTAAAGTGCTAAATGCAACACTTTTATATTTTCTGAATTTTTAACTAATATATATGCATTTGAAGTCACACGCCATGGTGAAGACGTTCACGATGAAGGCAGCTGGCGTGCTTAAAATTCCTCCCCTCAATTGTCATACTTTATTTTTTAATTGTCAGATTTTATAAGTTGAATTTATACAAGGGGTCTCCTCTTAAAGCCAGCACTGACAATGACGTGCTCTGTAATGTAGTCATTTAAAGATTTTTATTATATTCTCACTTCCTACTGTGTGTAAACTGTGACATCACGCCCAACAATCATTCTGACGTTGAAGACCTTGTAGATTTGTGTATCATCTATCAATATTAGACACTACCAAAAGTATCTTACATATTATTACAAATATAAAGATAATGAATCCAGGTATGAAGAATCAGAAATACCTACCAAATAACCCTGCTGTCCCCAAACCTCAGAAGTTCTGACATGTGTGTGAGACAGACACTACAGTCAGATGCCTGGTAGACATGGGACCCTCTTTGATAATAAGCTTGCTTTCCAAGTCAGCAGATATGCAATTAGAGTTTTGACATATAATCCTGAATCTCAACTAAGAATTAGAAATTACAGAGCTGGGAGTGGTGGCACAAGCCTTTAATCCCAGCACTCGGGAGGCAGAGGCAGGTAGGTGGATTGCTGTGAGTTTGAGGCCAGCCTGGTCTACAAAGCAATTCTAGGATGACTAAAATAACATAGAGAAACTCTGTCTCAAAAAAAAAAAAAAAAAAAAGAAAGAAAGAAAGAAAGAAAGAAAGAAAAGAAAAAAGAAATTACTCAATTTAATTTTATAACAATCAATCTGAGCATTCAATGCTATTTCTATTTAGGAAACATTTAAAATCATACTAACTAATAATATATCTTTAAACTTTATTCTGGCTTCTTATAAAAGCATAAGCTCTTGGGGAAAAAATAAGCCCTTCTTATTGGTGTTGTCTCCTGATACTTAATAAGCATGTGTGTTAGAGGTCAAGAAGGTTTATGGATATTAGAGATGATCTTTGATCTTCCTGAGCAGATGATGCATCTTTCAAGACAAGGTTTTATATATATATATATATATATATATATATATATATATATATTACCCAATTAAACACCTCATTCAATTTACTATAAAGTTGGGTGAAGACTAAACTTTCAAAAAATTATAGGGCATTAAAATCTAATATTGTAAGAAGAATAGTAATCATTTATGATCTAGTGACAAAACTTTGCCTTTCATTCAGCTGCCTGCATCATTAAATCTAGTGAGGCTTCTAGAGGCAGAGCTTCGGTTTGTTCGGAAGCCAGTTCAACTAGTAATTAAATAAGCCCGCACCTTGGAGCAGACCTCTAAGAATGACCCCTGCAGCTCACCTTGAAAGGCAAAGATTTACCTGGCCCGAGGCACAGGATTAGGGCATATTGAAATATTTGCTAGTGAGCCCAATATGAGGATTGTATAGCATTAAATATTTCTATCAGATTAACTGAGACAGCTTTGTCCATTTATACTCACATATTGCTACCTTGTGCCTGTTCTGGAAGTGTACAAAACACTTTTGCAAATGTAGTACACATGCACCAAGGTGGTAAAAATAAAGATGAAATTATCATATGAGTCTCTAAATCTATTTTCAAATATGCATGGGTTGCTAGTATCATCTTGATTTTGGATGTCTCAACAAAAACAGATATGAAAAACTTTGAAACCAGCTTAAATTTAAGTTCTTAAATTAGTATAATATAACATAACATAATATATATAATATATAAGTTTTGTGTTTAGGTAAGAGAAAAGTTTTAGAAAATTTCTGTTTGTTTATTTACATATAGGTACATGCTAATTCTCTCATTGCCCCCTTTCTTTTCTTGACCTCCCGTGTGGACATTCCTGCCTACAGTAAGGGTTATACCGATGTTGTGAGGATCCCTGAAGGAGCAACGCACATAAAAGTCCGACAGTTCAAAGCCAAAGACCAGAGTAGATTCACTGCTTACTTAGCCCTAAAGAAGAAAAGTGGTGAGTACCTTATCAACGGCAAGTACATGATCTCCACTTCAGAGACTATCATAGACATCAATGGCACAGTCATGAACTACAGTGGGTGGAGCCAGAGAGATGATTTCTTACACGGGATGGGCTATGCAGCCACAAAAGAAATTCTGATTGTGCAAATCCTTGCAACTGACCCAACTAAAGCGCTAGATGTTCGCTATAGCTTTTTTGTTCCCAAGAAGTCCACTCAAAAAGTAAACTCTGTCATTAGCCATGGCATCAACAAAGTGGGACCTCACACTCCACAACTGCAGTGGGTGACAGGCCCGTGGCTGGCCTGCTCTAGGACCTGTGACACAGGCTGGCACACCAGGACCGTGCAGTGCCAGGATGGAAACAAGAAACTAGCAAAAGGATGTGTTCTCTCTCAGCGGCCTTCAGCATTTAAGCAATGCTTGCTGAAGAAGTGTTAGCCTGCGGTTTGCTCTCATGCACTGAGACACCTGGAGGATCGTCACGTCACAGATACAGCTGTGGTGCAGACAAGGCCTACACGAAGCACAGAAAATTGTGCCTCCATGTCATTGTCACCAGGAGTCGAATTTTGGCAGAATCTGCTCTCTGTCCAAAAGATATGCACTACTTCATGACATGACGGTGACCTTGGAATACAGAAAACGTGGGAGTTATGGAACATCCCTGGGCCTGCACAAAGGAGACGCACATGATGAATGTAGAATTGGGGACATTTGAAGATGGCAGAGAAGTCTTGTCACCTACCTCTTACAGAATGTCTTCAAAGGCACCATAATCATGTTCAGCCGTGACTCACACCTTATTTTTACTGTCCGTACTGCATCCACCCTTGTCACTTGATATACTTGGTCCTGTTAATATATATTTCTATAGCAAAGTATTTGACCAAAGTAGGTCTGCAGCTATTTCAACTACTAGCTTCCAGAAAAAGCTGTGGAAGATTTACTGGAAAACAAGAACTTGCTGCTGTTAAATAAGATTTTTGTAAATTTTCAGTTTGCAGGACATAACATTTTAGTTAAAAAGCATTTTGACAGCAAGCATCTTCTGAGAAAATTCTAAAAAGGGAAAGGATCTGTGTGTGTCTGGTCATTTAAACACATACATGGGTCCACGTACTCTCACCTTTTGACCGTCTGTATTTTTTTCAGGCAGCCAGCCAAATTACTGTATCATTGGGTGTAGAAATTGTGTCTTCCTGTGTTTATGTGATCAATATTCAAGGGTCTAAAAATTAGTTTGCTTGTATTGGGATTTAAAAGAAAAAAAAACATGTCACTGTGTTTTCAATTTATATTTTCACAGCTGCTTACTGTCTGTGTCTCTTAGCTGATATCTCACAATGTGTAGCAAATGTGCAGAACACACAGCATCAACGTGTCTGTCACATCCACCACCTTCCGCACCAGCATACCTCTTCTCAGCCACTCTTTCAAATGTTTGTGTTTGCTTGTTTGTTTTCCCCAAGGGGTGGAAAAGGCATGTTGTTATATGTTGACTGGTTCTAAGACTAATATCATAATCATTTCATGTTTAGCCTTACCTAGGAGGAGCAATGGGTTTTAATTCAATTAATTCAAGAAACCAAACTAACTGGCTAGCATTAATAAGACTGTTTCCACACCATAGGCAATCATCTCATCACTTAAAAAAATATAATCATACACCTACTGTATTAGAGAATTTTCCCAATTGGAAAGTGTTTAACTATATCAGTGAGTATATAAGTGATGAAATGTAAGGGTTTTTCAGGAAGTCTTTCTCCTATGCAGGAAGGTTGAATATTGAAAATGCATAATAATAATCATACACAGAAAATCTCCTTTAGACAACACACTGCACAACTCCCTCTAATAACTCAAATAACAAGGTGTTTTGTTCCACTGGGATTTCTTTTTTCTTTGTGAAATACTTCAAAGCAAATTGTTTTATGTAAATTTTCTAGTGATCATACCAAATGTGCCTACTGATAAAGATTTGCATATAAGGATTTAAAGAAATCCTTGCTGGAATTCCACTAAACCTATGAGAATTTATTTTTATTATAAGATACTTTAATATAAAGAATTATGTGATTAATTACTCTATATTACCTTTATTTCAGCAGACCAAAAAGAAAGAATGAAAGTCTTAGTGGGTTTTGTTGTTGTTGTTTTTGTTGTTGTTTGTTTTAAGAAATTAGCTTGTGGACCAGATCAATGGCCTTCCAAAGCAACCATTATCCATTAGATTCTAACTACCTGGTATCCTTACATCAAGAACTTCAACCTGTACTGAACTGGTAGCCTATATTAGTTGGCTGTCTCCAATTATAGAGCAGGGAATGAATCTAGTCAAATTGGTCGTAAAACAAAAGATTAAAGATTACATTGATTTTTTTAACTCTATAGAGAGAATAGTTTAATGTACCTTTTTCCAATTTTGAAAACAATATGAACCAAGTAGCTTAAATATGACACAATTCCTATTCTATCTTTTGTGGTTATATTAAAAAGAAGATAAATGAAGAGTAAATTTGATTGTATCCTACTCTGATTCCCTATACGATCTTCATAGATTTTAATAGGATTTTTCCATCGGTTACTCTTCCCTAAAATGATGAAGTTTTATACTTCACATAAAATAATTGTAGAGAAGAAAGAACAGATAAACCACTATTCTATGGCTGAAAGGATTTTCTTAACTCTTTAAAATGACTATCTTATATTGACAGAGGAGTGTATATAAAATTCCTAAGGAAAGAGACAAAGCAAACAGATTCAGAAAAATGGAATGCCAGAAAAGTGGAAAGAATAACGAGTGAGGGGAGAAACCTGTAATAAACTCCACTTGTGTGCAGTTTGATTTGTGCTGTGTCTTCTGACTTCCCATTATGTGTCTTGAATTTTTCAGAGGCATTGATTTAGGGTGATGGATGTAGGTGGGGGGAATTTTAAAAAGACAATGCTCAGGTTACAAAACATCTAATCTCACTTTCATAAAGAATCACTTTAGAGTAAGTGTCAGTAAGTTCAAGGGAGCCCAGAACAAAACAGCACCCTGTCTTTTTAGAGCAGCAAATGTCACATTAACCCTTCTTGTTGCTCGGAAGTATAAGAACATTTTTTAAATATGTTTAACAGATTCAACATCTACTGCCTTCCTGTGGAAACAGTTTTAAACTAAGAATTGAGGGATGACATAAACAAAATAAAAAGTTGCAGCACTGAAAAATAAGTAATTTATTGTTTTTGCAACTGCTATGTGAATTTCTGTGAAGAGATTATTTATTCTTATTTAACAAAAATTATGTGCAAATTCTTCTATATTTAAAATGTTTTGCTGTTGTCCTATTTTTTTTTTTTTTAATTTATGCTTCTTGTGTATAAAGTGCACTTTGTGAGTATATAACATACCGCACTGGTGACTTTGTATTTTTCTTTTACAGAAGGCTTTCTGTGTGAAACAGGTGTATGTGTGTATATTCCGCATGTATTTTCAGTCTGCCACTCTCTTAAATTTATTCTTCCATGGCTGATAGTATTCCTTACTTATCACTTTTTAACAGGTCATCTAAATGTCGTTAACATTGGCTTTTTCGGGTCACAAGTTCTAAAAATGTGTATTTAATTGAGCAAGTTGCAAGTTTTTAACTAGTGAGCATAGATAGCTTAGAAGCACCCTACAGAAGCTAAGGCACATCAAGAGTCAGGTTTGGAACAGAAATAGTTCAAGTGCAATGAGAGCACGGTGGAAGCTGGGGAGGAGTATTATGAATTTGAGGTCAGTCTTGGATACACAGCAAATCCCTATTTTGGGAGAAGGAGCAGAATCACTTTCATTCACATTGCTGATAAATATGTAAAAGGAGTTGTTAATGTATCATATGAAAGTTTTGCACACTTCTGAGTTATTTAACTTCTAAGTGAATTAAGGAATGATAAACACAAAGTCTTACAGCTTTAGAAACAGCTCCTCAAAATACTGTGACTTAGCCCCTGTTATCTGGAGAGATTCTACAGGTGACCTCAAACCAAACGGATTTGTGTGATTCTGATAATGAAAGTCGTAACATTGTCGATGTGACTTACACTTCAGAGTGTAGCTTCTTACTACTGTCCAATCTCCTGAAGTGAAAGGACCTGGGACAAGCAGGCACAGCCCTGGTAACAGCAGCTCATCTGTGATGTAATTCCACAGTCCAGTTCTAGCCATAAGGTCAAGCACACTTGGACCCACTTTGCAACTCACTGGGTCAATCCCCAGCTCTGATGTTCCTCCATTAATCACTCCCTTGATAGCAAGTTAACAAGGTCAGTCTGTGTAAGAAGTGAAGGCTATCGACAGGTTCAGAAGTCCAGGGTGTGCACTAGGACTACAGCTCATTGCTAGAATTCAAGGAGTACCAACACTTAGTTTTACTCACAGTTGAAAACTCCACAAAACAGCACTGCCATAATATATTAATACCATAGCTCTTTATAATGAAACATGGGAGTCAAACAAAATGCATTGCAACTTTGAGTCTTTCACAGCCGCAAAAGAAAAGAAATGCCCATAAGATCAAAAATAGCTCATTCAAGTCAGATGCAAAGCCATATTAAAAGGAACTTGTATGCTTTCTATATTATTTTTCTCATTGACCAACAGTCTACAGTTCTAGAGAATCAAACAAGTAGTCCTAATTGAGTAGTCCTATACAACTGGGCTAATGATCCCTTACTAACATGAAGTATAGACATGGCTTATTGAATCATATCGCCACACATCAGTCCAAACATGCTACTCAATCAATCTATGAGAACATATTACAATATGAGTCCATGCACTATTCAGCCAATGCACAGGAATAAAAATATTCAAATCAGTACCAAAAATCCAAGTAATAGACTCTTGGGGTGGAATATAATTTTACTGCAGGTATTATGGGGTTAATAAGGCACCTCTGTATGTGGGGAGAGAAAACAACTTTACTAAATTCATTAGTATACCTGTTAATCATGACCTCATCATATATTAGCACTTTTTCAATATTTTTGCTCTCTGGTCCCTACCTTGCGACTCTAGCAACCAACATGTGTGGACTTCATTGGTTAAGAGGAAAAAACTGCCTCATCTGATCCATTCTCCTATCAGGCAACACACCCAATGACTCAGGACTCCAAGGAGACCTGTCCTCAGAACACACTGTTTTTAACTTCATTTTCCTTTGCAGTGTCCAGTGAGAAACTGTTATTGTAACAGAGGTGCTAAGGTCTTCAGCGATAACATCAAATGTAGTATTGCTGACTTAGTTTCAATGTCAACACAATTCTACAATTTACAAGAAAGACATCTCCTCTTCTTATCGAATCAAGGCACAATTTAATCCTCAGAGTCTGAGACGTCAGCATAGTTAATGGCCATTCTAGGAGAAGGTATTTCTGAAGGCACTTAAGATGTCATCAAAACTTGAAGAGAGGCAGGTAAAAATTTGATCTAGGTGTTTCTGAATTCCTAAGCTGTCAGCAGTCCACAGAAACTTCTGTGAGTGGATTGTCTTTTTAAATAGTGTAATATTTCATGCCATAGCAAACATTTAGTGCCTAGATCTTAACCTCTTTCTAATCCTTACATTGGAAGCATTGGTGCTTATACAGAGAGTGTGTTGAGACTAGGGCTTCTCAGAAATGTGTAAAATTGTACAGCTAGACTTCTGAGAAATGCAAGGTCTTTGTAAGGCAGTACTGCAATGTACATTCAGATGTGTCATGGACATTGCTGGTTCAGCTTGCTACAGTCGGGAGCTAATAAACACTGCTTATATTTTAGTAGTGACTTATTGATTGGCTGTTGGAAAGCATACATAGATTTGTGATTAGATATTGCCAAGTATCTAAGTCAATGGCAGAAATACAACCCATTTGACATAAGCAGTGTCACCAACACTGAAATTTCTGTATTAGTATCTATGAAGAATACCAAACTCAGACTGTAGAAGTCTTAACACATATTTCCCTGATAAGAAAAAATAATGAAGATTCACATGTCTCCACTCTCCAGAAGTGATGCACGTTGATGCAGTTGAATAACCAAAAATCTGGGGGAAAAGGAAATGGGTTTTGATTAAAATGTCTCCTTAGCTTTGCCAAACTTCAGATTGGAATTGGCTATTTAAAGCATTGCTATATCCACAGTCCACACCAACTTTTTTATGCTCATGAAAATATTTGAATTGAGCCGTTTTAGACCTATACTGTAGTAATTTTTTCATTCTTATTTTGCAAAGCATTTTCATGTGTCAAATTGGACCTTATATCTAGATGTTGTTTTGGTGGCCATAACCAGTAGAGATTGTAAAATAGAGTAAGGCACGTACTGTATATAATACGACTTAGAGTTGGAAACCATTTTCCTTTGTTTTAAATGTCTCACAACACTTGTAGCACAAAGCCTGGTCTCGGTTATTTCTGTCACTAATCATCTACTTGAGCACAGACAGGGTCGTTTCTTAGCTAAAACAGTGGCTCTCTGGCATGTGAATTCTTCTGGTCAGTGTACTAACTCCTAGTGCCTGCCAATTACAGAAACAGGAGCACAAGCATCCTAACAGGCTCATAGTTATACACCGTCTCACAACAGGTATAATCTTAAGGAGTTAAGGCTATAAGTAAGCCTAGAATCTTAAGAGAAACTTATGAGAAGCTCTACATATTTGATAGTAAGTTTATGCATTAATTTTCCAGGACACATTCATTCTTCTTAAAACTGCAGTCATTGGTGCTAAGTGACTATTACAAACACTGAATTTCCCTCTGATATCAAGCACTATTTTAGAATTGTGACACTTAAAATTTGTTGCAGTGATTTGCTAATTCTTTGCAGATTTCATACAATGGATTTTGAATCTTCTCTCCTTTGGCTGTTCCCATTACCACACTCTTAGCCCCTTCCCCATTCCTACCACACGATTCTGGGGATTTTTTTTCTTTTCTTTTCTGTTTTCTTCTTTCCCCATTAAGTCAAGTTTGTGTTGCCTCGCTAGTCTTCAGAGAGATGCTCGTCCCAGTGTGTGGTCAAACTATGGGGTGTAACAGTATTGAAGACTGTTCTTTTCCCAACAAATATCAAATGCTCCATATCAAAAAGTTAACCTCCACAGCTGTTTGCTATTGCATGACCTCCTTTCTGATTTAATGCTGGAATTTTGTCAGGCTGGAGACTGTGAAGGTCCTGCACACGCTGTGTTCATATGTGAATGTGACCTGTTGTGTCTGGAAAACACTATGTTCTTGATGTGATCAACCACCTCTGGCTCCTGTGATCTTTCTGCCCACTCTTCTCAGAAAGTTCTTGAGCCCTTCAGGAGGAGGAGTGTAATAGGAACCTCAATTTGAGTTGAACACTGTACAGTCTTTTATTTGTACACTTGGTATCTCTATGCTAACTATCTACTGCTAAGAGAGACTTCCCTGAAGAGGGTTGAGAAATGCTCTGAGACATAATTATCAATGAGTCATTAAAAGAAAACTAAATACTATTGTTTTATCAATGGACAAAGTATTAACATTCTTACATTTTATCTGTAGGAATTTCTTCTAAAGAAATAACAAAAAAAACTCTTACTTATTTTAAAGGTTGCATAAAATTTAGCCATTACAATATGGCTGAAATTTTTTGAGCATTTTGTTGGCTGAGGCCCTGAGGCAATTATTTCCTGAACTTTTTAATGTGATATATATATATATATATATATATATATATATATATATATATATATATACATATATATATAACCTGATAAAGCAATCTCAAGAGTCCAGTATTAAAGATGATCATGGCAATATAATAACTATGACCCAAGTACCATGTGCTACTGATCATTCTCAGCATAACCATTATCTGCTTCCTCATAGGCAGGGGATCCTAAATGTGAGTCTAAGAGAGAAACCATAGTGCGAATGAAGGGCTTTTGAGACTTAGATGTCCTTACAGTCTGTAATGTGTGGGTATGTTGAAAGCAGTCATGTCTTCCAATGAAGTAGTGAGGAAACTACAGACATCCATGCAGGTTATAAGGATGGAGCTATGAGCCATATGTAGAAAAATAGATTGCTGTTTCATGAATGGGGAGAAAGAATTTGACTAATAAATGGATGGTAGTCATTCGAGAAACCTTCAGTACTTAACCTTCCAAACTCCAGTATGACCCGCAATGAGCTGGGTCAGATAAGGTCAAAGTCATAAAAATGGTCTGAAAGGGCAGTTTTTCTATTACAATGAACAGAGGAAATGTCTAGAAATGAAATTACAGAAACTTGTGACCCTCAAATTATCAGTCATGCTTAGATATTGTCATGTCTTTATGTTTATTTTGCTGTTTTATCTGTGCAGTTAAAATAAGTGTTTTCACACACATGAATGGATAATTATGGGGCATGATGCAGATCTACAGTTTCTACATCTAGGATTCTAGGTTCAATGCAAGGTCCTAGAACCAAAGTAACTAACAGAATAGGACTTTTGTTAGGTATACAAGGAATACAGCAAAAAGGCCTGCCTTTATTAGTTCCTCATTATCTCTATTATGTAGATAAAAAGAATGAAATCCCAGAACACTCATCTATCTGGGCAGTTCCCACTGGGTGAAGGAAAGCAAATAGACTCACAATCACTACGTTATGCACTGATAGACTGTAATATAGACTTTTGTTTCTTCTCCCTGTCAACAACAGACTTCTGTTATCAGAGTTTGACTTGCATTAGAATTATAGTCCATTTGTGGCTACTTGGGTTGTGATTAAAAATATCTAAACCTGGGTGGGCAAGATGATTCTGTAGTAAAGAAAACTTGTTGCTCTTTCAGAGGACCCGGGTTTAGTTGCCAGCCCCCAAATAGCAAGCAACAGCCACTAATTACTCCACTGCTAGAGAATCCGGTGCCCTCTTATGACCATGTGATGCACATACACATGTGCAGACAAAATATTAACAAACATAAAATAAATATAAATTTTAAAATAGACCTTACAGATAAAAAAGTAAATTTCTTAATTGTAATTAGACTGAACTTACAGTGACTGATGTAGATTTGAGCTTAAAGAAATATGAAATGTTGAGTGATATTAACATATTTATTCCAGGTATATCTCCTAGATATTGCAAGTAAATTAATAGACTGTTTTCTTCACTCTGTGCTCCTTTACTGTCCTCTAACTATGCATGGATATTTATTTTCTTGCTTCAAGATTTTCATCATATGTTTTTAAGCAGTTGCAAGATGAGAGTTCAAACCTTAGTGTAAGGAAGAATCAGGAAAAAGAAAAGACACAAGAGACTTTACAGGCAGATACCTAAAGAAGTTCCCAGATATAAGTAGACTGTACAAAATCTTAGACTATGAGAATATGCAGTAGCTGTCTCCTCACTCGTTACATCGGAGCCAGTCTCACTCCTTCACTGCTGCCAGTTCAAACCACCATGAAACTGCTTGACCTGAACAACAGCAAATTCCTCCTGGGTCGGGGGCTTCCTGATTCCATCAGCAGCGACACTGCTCCTGGAAAAATCTCTAAGTCCTTTTACTGAAAATCTTCCATTTTTCTGCAATACATAAACCTAAAAGCAGCATCTTCTCATGGTCTTCACGGCCCCATAGGATCTTACGCCACTATTGTTTCTGAGATTCACTTCTCTTTCCCACCCTTTGGCTCACTGGTCCATCCTTGTTACACTCCCAACTATTCTTCATTATATTAAATGTGAAATACATCTAGAATTCTTTCTCGGAACCTCCTTTTCCAGATACACACTGCTCTTCCTTAATCCAGATGAACTCTATGAAACTTAGCATATTTATATTAGCATTTTACATAGGTCATCTTGGTCAGGGAAATTTTGCCTCCTAGAAAAATTTCAGAAAGATTTGGATATATTTAGAGATAATTGGCATGTGGTAGAAGATATGCTATTGGAGTCTAGTAGGGAGGACCTAAGGAAGCTGTGATGCATGAAACAGCATCCTGTTGCAAGGACGGATCCATTCAGAGTGTCAATGGAACTGAAGAGAAGACATCACCCTTGATAAATTGCTCTTTCCTGTTTTGTCAGGTTGATAAACTTTCTCCAAATAGTACTCTGCCTTCTAATGAGATGTCAGCCATCATGGACATGAGTCCTTTCTCTTTTTTGCTAGAGAACACAGAGCAGCGTAAGCTGAAAGGCAATGCCAACCCTTCATTTCTGGAACATTGGCACCAGGTGGGTGTTTTCTGAGAGGTAAATCTAAATAGATTATGAACTTGGCATTACTGCGGCAATTGATGGATTATGCAGGTGACTATTGCATAAACATAAGACAGGCAATTATTGTAAATCACTATTAGTCTGTCTTTTACAACTGATTACACAAAGTCTTCAGGAACCTCTTTGAACCAAACATTTATAAAATTAGTATTATGTCTTAAGCCAGGGTCTCTACAGTGTCTAAATTAGCTAAGTGGAATGTTTCCTTGGGAGCCAAATGAAAGGTTTGAGAAGAATGAATATTTTGTTTCTTAAAGAACATTTTAAAACAGTATCTGACTTTTGTGCAAATGGCATGTGTTTTTTTAAATAGTAACTGCATTAAATAAATGGACTGTAGTTTCTAGGAAAATCTAGGAAGTCTGAAAACTCAGTATTGCAACCAATAATCTCAGTTCAGGTTCCAAATTCCATGGGATTATTATTCTTTCATGTAAGAATCTTTTGCTTAAAAGTTTTGTGCTACCCTATGAGCATATACAGGGGGAGGAAATCCCCCTCAGGAACAGTCATAGGGGAGGGGAATAAGGGGTAAACGGGAGGGAGGGAAGAATGGGAGGATACAAGGGATGGGATAATCATTGAGATGTAACAAGAATAAATTAATAAAAAATTTTTAAAAAGTTTTGTGCTACAGAATAAAAGCTTGACAAAAGGTTGAAGGCTGATATTTCTTGCCAAGATATACTTTCTTTCTTAAACTTGGTCACTAAGCATGGGTGCCATGATGCTCTGGTTAACAAAATATCAGGTGGGGTCTTAAGCATAAGGTTAGTGGGTAATTCAAATGTTGATTTCTATAACCCAATATCTGGTTGCAATCCTTTTTTTGAGAATCTCCTGTCTCAATGTTGTATAAACACTGCTCCTCAATTGCCTCCTGGTATGCCAATAAAATAGCTCAAAACCAATTGGTGAGCAGGAGAGCAGGGGAGAATAGCACTGGACTTCCTGCCAGCCAAAGGAGGAGGAGTTAGAGGAGGAAATAGGGGATTCAGCCATGGGCAGATATCCAGCACAGACCAGGAGAGAGAGAGCTTAACAAGGAAAGCTACAAAGTGCAAGTATCACTGGAAGGAAATCATTAGCTTAGAGGGTTAAAAATAGAGTAATAACTGCTTCACTATTGTGTTGTGAAGCTTATTATTAAACAAATATTACAGAGTCTCAGTTATTTATATGATAGCCAGGTTAACAGAGAAACTGAAAAACAAGAACAGTTTTACATAAATAACTTTAACATGTGTGATTTTTTTCTATAAACCAAAATATTCTATATTTTAAAAGATGCTGTCAATATGTTAGCTGGAAATCTGGTCAACCCTAGAAAAAGAACTACAATAAACAACACCCTAAAGATTAAGGATGAAGGAAGTCACAGGGAACAGGGAAGAAAAATCAGGAAAGAGAGAGAGGGAGAAGTAGGGGAGAGACTGAAATAAAGTATTCCAGAGACAGAGAGCATATATGCTGCTCAGGATTACAGATGGTAGTAGGCGAGAACGGGGGAGAAGAGGCTGTGGACTCTGTTCCATGAAGTTATTTATTTTTAGGTATATTTGGTATTCTTGCCACTGGACTCTATTCTGCCAAACCAGAAGGATTCCTAACGTACTTGTTTATTTCTGTGGTCTAAAGCCATTACTTTCCTCCTCCCAAAAGATTTAACACCACAACTTTCAAGTCAATTCCAAAGATCCTAGATCTCTAGAAGCCAGTGTGCGATTTGAAAAATGACAGAGCTTCCACGCACTTTGATTTTTTTTTTTTTTTTTTTTTTTTTTTTTGTCCCATGAAAATGGTTCTCAATAGTCACAGTCAATATTGATTAAACTCAACATCTGACGTTCAGTTGCGGGGACATCAGGATAGAGGGCTATCCCTAATAACACACTAACTTGGCACTGATTCAATGTGCGTGAGGCTCAGAGTGCCAGTGATTAATTTTTTTGTCTTTTCAGAGCTAACTGCAGGGAGCTTGTTTTTCTGCACACTTAAGAAAATTCTTTGGCTAATTTTACTAGGTCAGCTACAAACTTCCAAACACCATTGCTTTAGAAGCAGAGCAGAATTCCAAGCTTTGAGGTCTATTTCCAGTTCAATTCTTCACCCCAGAGTGACTCAGTTGAATGCAGCAGGTAAGTATGCTCATGACATTTACCTTCTACCAACTTTCTTGGCCATATGTCCAATGGCTGTACCTAACCACAATTGAACTACCAAAAAGGTTTCTCCTTCCCGAACTTCCTAATGTACCCAGTCTCACCATGTGTCAAGTAAATCTTCAGTCGAGGTGCCTTTCAACAGTTTGTCATAACAAAACTTGTACTTTTCAAAACACTCATATGTGGCTACAACTTCACATTTATACACATTCATGCACTGGAGTGTGAAGGCACATACTCCTCGTCAAAATGAACAAATGAACAGAGATTTGTATTTCCTCACTCCCAAAAAGTCTAAGGTCTCAAGGTCTCAACTGTATTCCTCCCTTTACTTATTGTGCCCTCCCCTCCCCCTCTCTGTGTGTGTGTGTGTGTGTGTGTGTGTGTGTTTGTCTGTCTGTCTGTCTGTCTGTCTGTCTGTCTGTCTCTATCTGTCTCTGACCCCCTCCACCCTCCACTCCATTGCTGTCTTGTTTCCACTTCTTTCAGTTCTTCCTTCCCTACTATTTTCTTCAGCCTTTCTCCTTCCATTCTTTTTCTCTCTATTTAATTTATGTAAATATTTATCCTTACCATGAAATACCTAAGCCCACAGTATTAGCTTTCAACAAAAGGAAGATGAATGAAAGCCAATGCGTCTGCATTTCAAGCAACCAAGTGACTCCTGTTTCCAAGTAGTTGTGTCCTAGCTACCTTAATTACAAGACTTTCCTGTTTTCCCACATCTTAACATTTTTTGCACAAAACTGCTTCTTTCGTCTACTCCTCCAAACCACATTATATCTCATTGCCTTTGTGGGCCAAGGTCATAGTTTAAATTCCACACATATTAATTGCAAGTCTATTGTATAAATGTTTGAAAACATTTGAAACTACATTATATTATATTAAGCAAACATAATAGATAGCAACTTACAAGATAAAATAATTTCTAAATACAATCTGTTTTTATTTATACATATGCATGTTTTATTATCATCACCTGATTTTTGAAGAACTGTAACATTAGTATATTACTTATCTTGATAAATGTTACTACTTTTAAAAAAGATCTCATTCAATTAATGTAGTGCTAAGGGCATGCTCTTTACTCCTCTCATCCTAAATGCTGACCTAAATTATATGCTGAATACAAAGGAGCTGGAGAAAAGCTAGAATATGTTTCTTGTTCAGCTTGCCTTCCTTAACACGAACAAAACCTCAGTCCTGAACAAGAGTATAGTGTATCAGAAGCAAGAGAGCTTCCTGTCATATATTAACCTCTCTTCTTTTTAAAGATTAATCAAGCTGAGGACAGAAAATTCAGGAGAAAATATTCTAGTCTTATCGTTAGTAGTGTGGTCCCCTGTGAGTGGCTTGACAGTCTGGTCATGGACACAGCCCAGTAAATGGTCCCTTGATGATTCCAGCTCACAGTTCTTGGCTTTATCAGTATTGCTTTATGCCAGCCTGAGCTCAGCAACCATGGATGGCAATAAAACCTACAATAAAGAATGCATTAAAAAGTCATCTCAATGTGCACAATATTGGATTTTTCCATGGCTGATTGGCTTTCCTGTTTTCATATGAATACATGTTTCCTTGGATGAATCTATATAATAAACATTATAGAAAAGTAAAGGCATTTCTAAGAAGTGGGAAGGAAAATAATGATCCATTAACTCATTAAAAGTTTCTCTTCTAACAGAGAGGCAAAAAAAAGAAAGTGAATACCGAGAGATGTTAATAGTTTTTTTTTTTTTATTAATTTATTCTTGTTACATCTCAATGTTTATCCCATCCCTTGTATCCTCCCATTCCTCCCCCCCCCCCATTTTCCCATTATTCCCCTCCCCTATGACTGTTCCTGAGGGGGATTACCTCCCCCTATATATTCTCATAGGGTATCAAGTCTCTTCTTGGCTACTTGCTGTCCTTCCTCTGAGTGCCACCAGGTCTCCCCCTCCAGGGGACATGGCCAAATGTGAGGCACCAGAGTACGTGAGAAAGTCGTATCACACTCTCCACTCAACTGTGGAGAATATTCTGACCATTGGCTAGATCTGGGAAGGGGTTTAAAGTTTACCTCCTGTATTGTCCTTGGCTGGTGCCTTAGTTTGAGCGGGACCCCTGGGCCCAAATCTGCCTATCATATTGTTCTACTTGTAGATTTCTAGGACCCTCTGTATCCTTTTATTTTGCTGTTCTCCCATGCGTCTCTCATTTAGAGTCCCAATAAGATGCCTTCCCCTCTGTCCCAGTTTCCTGGTAAGTGAAGGCTTTTGTGGGACATGCCCCTTGGGCTAGTATGCAGATATAAGTGAGTATATACCATTTGATTCTTTCTGCTTCTGGGTTAACTCACTCATTATGATCATTTCTAGCTCAATCCATTTATCTACAAATTTCGGGAATTCCTTGTTTTTAATAGCTGAGTAGTATTCCATAGTGTATATGTACCACAGTTTCTTTATCCACTCTTCTACTGAGGGACACTTAGGCTGTTTCCATGTTCTGGCTATTATGAATAAGGCTGCTATGAACATGGTTGAGCAAATTTTCTTGTTGTGTGCTGGAGCATCTTGCACAAAACTCAAATCCAAGTGGATTAAAGACCTCAACATAAAACCAGAGACACTAAGCCACTTAGAAGAAAAAGTGGGAAAGAGCCTGGAACATATTGGCACAGGAGACAACTTCCTGAACAGAACACCAACGGCCCAGGCCTTAATGTCAACCATTAATAAATGGGACCTCATGAGGCTGAGAAGCTTCTGTAAGGCAGGAGACACTGTCAAGAGAACAAAGCAACAGCCTACAGACTGGGAAAAAATCTTCACCAACCCTACATCTGACAAAGGTCTAATATCCAAAATATATAAAGAACTCAAGAAATTAAACACCACCAAACCGAATAACCCAATTGAGAAATGGGGCTTGGAACTAAACAGAGAATTCTCAACAGAGGAGTATCAAATGGCTGAGAAACACTTAAAGAAATGCTCAACCTCCTTAGTCATCAGGGAAATGCAAATCAAAACAACTCTGAGATTCCATCTTACACCCATCAGAATGGCTAAGATCAAAAATTCAAGCGACACCACATGCTGGCGAGGATGTGGGGAGAGAGGAACACTCCTTCATTGCTGGTGGGAATGCAAACTAGTACAGCCACTTTGGAAATCTATCTGGTGCTATCTCAGAAAAATGGGAATAGGGCTTCCTCAAGACCCAGCTATTCCGCTCCTTGGAATATACCCAGAAGATGTTAATAGTTTAAATGGGTGATTCCTCATCTTGGCGATATTCACTTCAAGGTGCTTATGTAGGTGTGCACATCGATGCACAAACACACACACACCACACATTTGGAGCACCAGAAATAGTCATTTATTGTTTCATTGTAGCATGCAAATGCTACAGTTGTTTTGTAAACTTCTTGGAAGAATAGGAAAATAAGGAAGCTACCATCATATTCAGCAACCATACTCTGTGGATTTTACTCAAATGAATTTAAATCTTTCTGTACACATCTTATGAATTCTCCACAACTCTCTAAACTTTAAAACAACTAAGATATCCTCGAAATGATAAGCAATGAAGTCATAAAAAGGAACAGACAAGACACAAGTGCATATTACTAAGTAAAAATAAGCCAATTTGAAAAACCTACCATCCAAAATTTGTCTTGCCTACAAGAAGGGTAGGGATAAAGATGGAGCAGAGATTGAGGGAATGACAAACCAGTGACTGGCCCAACATGGCATCCACCCCATGGGAGAGAGGCAACCCCTGAAAATATTAATGATTCTCTGCTATGCTTGGACATGGGAGTCTAGCATAACTATCTTCTGAGAGGATTCACCCAGTAGCTGAGGGAAGCAGATGCAGAGACCCACATGCAAATAATAGGCCAAGGTCAGGGAGTTTTGTAGAAGAATGAGAGGTAGGATAGAGTGAGCCTGAGAGGTCAAGGACAATGCAAGAAGACCTACAGAGGAAACTAACCTGAGCCCGTAAAGGCTCACAGAGACTGAACCACCAACCAAAGAGCATGCATGGGCTGAACCTAGACCACCAACACATATGTAGCAGATATGCAACAAGGTTATCATGTGGGTCCCATAACAATGGGAGTAAGGGCTATCTCCGGCTCTGTTGCCAGCCTTTGGATCCCTTTCTTCTAGCTAGGCTTCACTGGGAGAGGATGCACTTAGTCCTGCTGTGACTTGAGGTGCCAGAATGGGTTGCTACCTCTTGGGGCCTTCCATTTCTCTGAGAAAAGGGGAGGGGGGATGGAGGGAGGGATGTGTGAGGGTGAAACTGGGAGGAGGGAGGGAACTGGGATCAGGCTATAAAGTAATTAAATAAATAATAAATAAACAACAACTACAAAACAAAAAGGCTACATATATGATATTCTAGAAAAGGAAAATCTGCATTAGTAAGATGTTACTGGGTACCAGATGTATGGGTAGGACATGTTAAACAACAAAGCACAAATGTTTAGACCAGTGGTCACTTGCAGGTAATTGAATTCTGGGTTCTTGTGCTATACAAAGAACACATACCTCCAAGAATGTCTGTTTGTTCTCATAAGTGTCCCACTCTGGAGATGGATGTTAACGATGAAAGACCCTGAGCAAGTGGGTATGAGGAATCATTGTACCTTCCTTTAGGCTTGCTTTTGAACCTAAAATAAATATTCTAAAGGAAAAATATCAAGGTTTCACTTCAGACCCATTATGTCAGATGTTCTTGTGTTGAAGCCCAAATGTTGTTATATTTTTAAATTTCTTTAGAAGATTTCCCCCAAGAAGTCAATGCTTCTGCATAGCTTCACATGTAGCACTCAATTCTTTATCTCCTATGTTCTTTGAAAGGCCATATGCTGTGGTCCATTTGATTTTCAGACTGAACTGCCAAACAAGTGGCTTCATGGTACCTCAGTA
Source organism: Acomys russatus (assembly GCF_903995435.1). Taxonomy (NCBI): domain Eukaryota; kingdom Metazoa; phylum Chordata; class Mammalia; order Rodentia; family Muridae; genus Acomys; species Acomys russatus. The sequence goes on along the minus strand of NC_067144.1, from coordinate 64,696,943 downwards.
CATATATAACAGTTATGTAGTTTTGTCTTCTTGTGGGACTCCTAACGGTGGGAGCAGGGGCTGTCTCTGACACAGTTGCCTGCCTTTGGGACCCTTTTGTCCTACTGGCTTGTCTTGTGTAGCTTGAATAGAAGAGATGCTAATCTTACTGCAACCTGATATGCCTTGTTGATACCTATGAGAGCCCTGCCCTTTTCTGAAGAGAAACGGAGCAGTAGTGGTTGAGGGGTGATGAGGGTAGGGACTGGGAAGAGAGCATGGAGGGGAAACTGCAGTCGGGATGAAAATTAAGTAAATAAAAAAATTTATATAAGAAAATGAAAAGTAAAATGAAAGTCTATCTAGATACTTGCTTTTGAATTACACGGTCACATGCTCCCATCCATATCTAGGTGAATTGGAGGGCATGGTCCTTGAATAAAGGCTTCGCATGCTCCTGGTCCTCTTGTGCAGCACAGCTGGTAGTCCCCCTAGGACGCTGAGCTTGGAGCACCTCAGTAGCAGCAGTAAAGTGCTCTGCAAATGGTCTGCAAGTGCTAGACTCAGATACAATGCATAGCTCCTTTTCCAATCATCACCATTCTGCACCAAGCATGTATGCTTCCATTGGTGTCTAGCTTGCTTCCCCTCTTAGTCCTTGCTTGTCCAGGGTATTGTTCACTGAATACCAAGAAAAAGAAGTAGCGCCTGTGGATGGACTGAATGAAAGACCTGGATTCTGGTTAAGTCATCAGATTTTACTTTAACAGTTAATGGCAGAGGCCCATGTTCTAAGGAGAGCAAAATCACAAGCCTGGTACCCAACACTAGGAAGGAGGGTCACACATGTCTCCCAATTGCTCTCGTAGCTTCTTTCTTTTCTGTAGTTGGAGACTGGAATCTAGTTTGAAACCCAAGACCTTTCTTTTGAATGTTACACCAGAGACACAATGAGAATGATGCTCTGCCTGTGTTTTAATATGAAGGTACTAGGAAGCACTACTGACACAGGAAAGGAAGGATATCCTAGAGTTTGATGGAAGAATTTTCTCTACTGTCAAGTGGGCTTTAGCTAAGGAGCTGGGGTACCAAGAGCTCATAGTCACACAGACTTCTGAGTCAGTGGCTTCTAGGGTCTCTCTTATTAATTTGAAGACTGAAATTCACAGATACTGGAAGGAAGAGTTGGAAATGAGTTTTCTGACACATTCAGAGCCAAGAGTTTACTAGAAAGAAGGCAGAGATCCTATATAGTGTGTGAGTCCCTAAAGAAAGACACCATTAGCCTGCTAGTCTGGGGCTTTTACAGAACTTTTGAAAGAAACTAGCTGAAACACAGGCTGGCATGAGCTGGCCATTCCAGCTGGGCCAACCACAAGGTGATCAGGGCCCTCCTCTTAGTTTCAGGCAGATCCTCCTGTATGAATTCCAGGCATCTCTGTTTACCACATGATGTATATTTCCAGAAAATTTAGAATAGTACTACCTCAAAACCCAGCTATACCACTCCTGGGCATAGAACCAAAAGATGCTCCACCATACAACAAGGACACTTGCTCAGCCATGTTCATAGCAGCCTTATTTGTAATAGCCAGAATCTGGAAACAACCTATAGATACCTCAACCAAAGAATGGATAAAGAAACTATGGATCATTTACACGATGGAATACTAGCCAGAACCCCTTCCTTCTTAGTAGAAGATTATTCTCAGCCTTTTAATGTCAGCATTGTACCTTTTCTCTAAGGGTGAATTTAGTTGTCTCTTCTGCCATGAAGCTAGGGAGGCCTTACTATAATGACATCCTTCCACATTTAGAGACTGAAATTCATTCCCCTAACCTTTTAAATGAAAAGTCAAATAAACAAGGAACACACCAAGGACCTACTTACAATCGGGGTGAGGTTAAAAAATGAAAGAAAATAAATAATCCTCAGGGGGAAAAAACACTACATGTTAAGTAAAAGAACTAATTTTCATTCATACTTTTTATTTCTCTTTCAAAGACTGATAAGCTAAGTGTCGTCTGTTCCTTTGCAGTTCGTGCTTTCCTCCCTCATGACAGAGGCCTGTTTTCATCCTCCATGTAGATGAAATTCTTCGATTTCTAAGGAGTCTGGTGTACTTCCTGTTTGCACACTAAGATTTCTTTATGAATGAAGAATAAAACGTGTGTGTGCATGCCTGTAACAGAGCCCTGGCTCTGAGGCATTGCTGTTAGTTCCAGTGTTTGTAATCGGCATCTCTGAAATGTTCCACCACACAAAGTACAAAGCCTGTTTTCATAGCTCCCTCCTAACCTGTTTCCCTAACGCACTCAAATCAGCTGGATGCCAGCAAGTGTCTGCTGTGTTTATGGTATTCTGTGTTCCCTGTACCCTGAGAGGCCCCCACCTTCAAATCCCACATTGTGAGCAAGCCTTTGAGTAACCAAAAGTTGTTTGCAAATTTTTCCAGCAAATAGATTTTTTTTTTTCCACTTTTGGCTGATGGGTTTTCCCTGAAGTAAACCAGTCATGTTTGTGCTCTAGTTTTCATGGGATTTCACTTCCACTCACACAAAATGAACAAGTGGCAAATTGAATAGACCAACAAAGTCAAGTCATACATACAAACAAGGAGTGACAGAGAGACACCAAGTAAAACAGGAAGGTGAGAGAAAAATGTGGAGAGAGAAAGTTGGTGTTTATTCCTGTGATTCCTGTAACAAAAGCTTCACAAACATCATTTCAATGTGAGCATGCAGACATATGAGAGAAATGATGTCAGAAGGCATTGTCTCCACTGGCTCTCGCCCATAGCCATTGGCTTTCACTACTGTTATCTATGTGTTGACAAATGTATGGCTGATGTAAGTGTTAATAGCCCCCAAAAGAAGATGAGATCACAGTGACCTGCATTCAATTACTAACTCTGCTTAGCTAGGTGAACAGAGTGCCACACACCAGAGCTTTCCCAAAATGTCAAGCAAACAGGATCCAGACCCCTAACCCCTGAACAGACCTTGATCTCAACTCTAGTCTGAGATTTAGGTTTTGATGTTATGTCTTGCCCTCCTTCCTTTTCTTCTGAAGTTTCCTTCGTTCTTCCCTTCCTTCATTCAGCCTGTTTTCTTTCCTCTCTGCTTTCTTCTTTCTTTCATCTTTGTTCTTCCATCTTTTTCGTTTGTTTGTTTCTTTAAGATGCCCTTTCTGATGCCCTACCACAAAACAGGGACATATGCTCAACCATGTTCATAGCTGCTTTATACATAATAGCCAGAACATGGAAACAGCCTAAGTGTCCCTCAGTAGAAGAATGGATAAAGAAACTGTGGTACATTTACACTGTGGAATACTACTCAGCTATTAAAAACAAGGAATTTCTGAAATTTGTGGACAAATGGATTGATCTAGAAATTATCATAATGAGTGAGTTCACCCAGAAGCAAAAAGAGACAAACGGTATATACTCACTTATATCAAAACACTAGTCCAAGGGATACGTACCATGAAAATCTTTACTTATCAAGAAAGTGGGTCAGAGGAGAGGACACCCTATTGCGACTTTAGGCGAGAGTAGCATGGAAGAATGGGGAAATAGTAGGGCCCACAGGGTCCTGGAAACCTACAAGAAGAACTTTATAACAGGCAGATCTGGGTCCTGGGGTCCTCCTCAAACTAAGGCACCAGCCAAGGAGAATATAGGCAGTAAGCTTCGAACCCCTACCAAGACCTAGCCGATGAACAGGATATTCTCCACCATTGAGTGGAGAGTGAGATCTGACTCTCACACGAACTCTGGTGCCCGTTTTCTGACCACGTCCCCTGGATGGGGAGGCCTGGCAGCACTCAGAGGAAGGATAGTAAGTTACCAAGAAGAGACCCGATATTATAAGAGCATATATAGGGGGAGGAGGTCTCCCTCAATCACAGACATGGGGAGAGGAGAAGGGGGGAAGTGGGAGGGAGGGAAGAATGGGAGGAAACAGGGGAAGGGCTAACAATCGAGATGTAATATGAATAAATTAAAAAAATTACAAATATTCAAAAAAAAAAAAGATGCCCTTTCTGCTTTCCCTTTTCTTCCTAACTTCAACCTTCCTTTCTTTCCTCTCTGCCTCCCCTGCTCCCTCTCCTGTCCTCCCCCTTCCTCCTTCCTTCCTAATTTCTTACACCTTCCATTAATTTCTCCTTTTGCATGTATTTTTTTCACTTAATATATTTAACCAGTTCTTTTATCCTTAAAAAAGGGGGTGGGGTTTAAAAATGTTAGCTTGCTACAGTGAGAGAACCAGTAGGGATCAAACAATCAAATCACAGCTGCTTTTTCAAGGTGAATACATTTAATGTTGTCACACTCATGGAGGTAAGAGAAGCTTACCTGGGAAAAGGAAAGAACACACACAAACACACACAAATGTTTGCAGGAAAATAATGGGAGGATACAAGGGATGGGATAAACATTGAGATGTAACAAGAATAAATTAATAAAAAAAAAGGGAAAAAAAAGAAAAAAAAAGAAAGAAAATAAATGGAACCACTGTGGTAAATGAAATAAAACAATCTCGCAAAGGCAATACTGTACGTTTTCTTTCATATGTGTCAGCTGGGAGTGGGATCCGAAACTGAAAGTGGAAGCCCTGGAGATGGAAGAAGGGAAGAAGGGAGGAGAAGAAAGGCTGACAGAGGGGTGTGTATGATGAAAATACAAATTGTGTACATGAAGATGTTTCAGCTAAGTCATTTGCTTTGTATCAACAATGTATGCTAAAGCAATAAAAATTAACTTAAAAATAACAACCCCTCAGAATAATGACTAAAAATAATAATTGAGGATTGTTTATAAATGCTTTCAAGCATTGCATCATATTTTGTCTGACTGACACAAAGAATTGCTTACTCAAAGCTTGCTTAGTTCAATAAAAATGCCTTGGAATCATATGAGTAACTTTCACGTGTATTATAGTCCTAGGACATAAGAAGTGTCGGTTATGACAATGTTTGGTTTGTTTGCATCCAAATCAGAGCTAAGGGTTGTGCCTACTGGAAATGTTGGCACACCAGAACAACTAGAGTGAGCTTATTTACCTGTGGCAGTAAACACATCCCAAGAATGGTGACCAGGAGCCAATGATGCCAAAATTAATTAGAAGATTTCTGGTCACCTGCCCCATTTCATTTTTATGGGTGAAGATCAATAATTTGTGACTAGAAGTTAAGTTGTCTTCCAGGACCATTACAGCCCCCTGATCCAAAGAGACCTACTCCACACTCATGTCCTCACCACACTTCACATTTCCATGTCACATGATGGCACTCCCTCCACAGCAAGCATGATACCACACCCAAGTTCTCCGGTCACTTCCATTCCCACCACACTGGCTGAAACCAAAGCATCTTTGAAATTCAGTTTAACAAATGCATATGCTCTTGCTTACTAAGAAACCTGAATCTGCCTCACTCACAGATCTCTGGGATGCCTTTGTGATGAGTAAGCTGACTTAAAGCAAGGGCAGACAGTTTCTCAAGAGAAAGATAGCAGATATAGGGAACAAATACAATTGTGATTAGAGTTAGAAGAGTTGATTATACATGACCATGAATGGAAAGGAATAAGTCCAACTGGGGGACAAAGGGTTATTTATGTGTTTTCAAGACAAACACTGAAACTCAGCTTCATATATTACGTGCCAGGAGACAAACACTAATATATAGCTTCCCTTTTTTGTATATGTTTTCAACTAACAAAATAACTTAGAAAAAGAAAAAGATTCGGATTCAACATAAAATATTTGAAGCAAGAACATGATTTTAGTATACAAAATAAGAAAAAAGAAAGAAGAAATGCCTACCATTAAAAGTGCATTCTAAAAATATAGTGTAAAGCATGTGAACTTTGATGGCAGGGACGTGGCTCTGTCATAAGTTACTTTGCCACGGAGTTCTATCCCCAGCACTGTGAAAAGGTAGGAATTTTATCTTTAAAGGTAAAAATATAGAGACTCATTCCCTATAGTGGTTCACAGGGACAAGAAGGGCTATATCAGAGGGTAATGTGTGATGAACACAATTACAATTCATTGTCTGAATATATGAAAGAAAAAACCTTAACAAGACTGTTGCCACTGCCTGTGACATAATCACAGGAAACAGATTTCCAACAACAGTTAGAATCTGGCTGTCTATATGAAGTATCTAGTTTCAGTCATTGGCAGTTTAAGACTGTGATGGCTGAAAGGATGGCAACAAGGAGGCTGACGACACAATCACCGCAACATTCTCATTGAAAGCACTTCTACAATTTCAGAGGTAGGAAGCCTAGTCCAAGCCAGTGACAGGCGTCTTTCTGAGGTGATTGGACAGGAACGAGAGTTCAAAGTTGTTGCAGAAAAAAAGAATCTGCAAGACAAATACTAAAATGAAAGAAAGAATGAGAGAGAAAGATTAAAACTACATCTCTAGAACTCTGAATGTTTGTGGTCTTGGTACAATGACTGCAGTGTTTGTATGAGCTAAAATAAACCTAAGCCCTTTGTGGAGTTAAAAAAAAAACCCACAAAGTTAGTGGGGAGCTATAGGCTGAATGGTTCCCAACAGTTACACAATGGAAAAGTTAAGTGTGTAATGACCAGGGGAGCTACAGACACTATAAAAGGCATGCAATAACTAATAGGAATCTTATTAGGAAGCTTCATTATCAGGCTGACCTATGTCAGCCTTATAAAGCTAAAAGAAACAAGAAAAATCCTTTGAGAAGTTCAGTAAGGCAAGGATAGTTTAGGGTGTGAACAAACTATTACAAACTTTCCAATATAATAAAATATGACTTGGGGGTAGTTACTTTATTTTGTTGCTGCTATAATAAAACATCCTAGTGAAAGTAACTTAATAGAAAAAGAGATTATTGCAACTAGCAATGTAAAGATACAGTCCATTGTGGTGCTGACATCAAGGATCATAAGACATCAGGTCACATCCCAACAACAGTGAGGGAGCAGACAGTAACGAATGTTAGTTTTCCCAGCTCTGTTTCTGGGATTTTTAATTAACCTAATCATAGCCATGTCCAAAGGCTGATTCTCGATTCTGTCACATTGACAGTCAAAAGTAACCATCATGCTACTTGACAATAGAAAAAAATTAACTGTCATGATATACAAAGTTAACTGTTTGAACCTCAAAACATTGTCTACATTTTTTCAAATATTTCTTGCTATGTCGATGTCTTTTCACAAGTAAACATAGGCATATGACTTAAGCTTGTACAAGCTGAGGAACTCACCCATGTTGAGGCTTGAATTTTATAGATAATCTCTTACACCAGCTAAGCAACAGTTATGTTCCAGGGCAGTAGTTATTGGGGCAGCTACAGAAATATCCAGGAATGAGAGTTGGAAGGAGAAGAAACTGAGGCTGAGGCCCTAGGCTGTGTACTGTTCTCTCTAGATTGGACCAGGGCTACTATCAGTGTCTTTGCACTCCTGGGTACCTTCAAGATCTCTTTGTTACTGAGAACTTCTTCAGCCTAGGTTCTGTGCTCCCTGGCATTTTTTCCACTTCAAATGGTGCCTGTCAGCCTTATTGGATCACTGCTAAAAATTTTGATTGGTATAAACTGCAAAATATACCACATAGATAGAAAGCATATGTCATTTATATTTCCAATGGTTTTAACTCCAATGGTGTGTCCATAAATGATCTCTTGAAGTAACCCTCAAACACATATTTTAGATATAAAAAATTGCTATTTACTAATAATTGACTGTGAGCTTTATCTGCTATCATCCACTAGCAGCAAGAGAATAACTTCAAATTTCATAAACAGAGCCATCTTCTTTGCCCTGGCAGTATAAAAGTGTTAACAAGTGTAATCCCTCAGAGTCCACACGGTAGCCCTCCTCAACTTACCAAACAGCTTCACCTCTGCTGCCACCTTGTTGAGTGAACCAATTCCCAAAGTTCATCTTGAGAACTGACTTCCTAGAAGCAGTTGCAACAGCTAAAATCACAGAAGGAAGAGGGGGTGGATTTCCCAATGGTTTAGACTGTGATGAAACATTTTTTGCTTTTTCTTTTTTCTTTTTTCTTTTTTTTTTTCTTTCCTTTTTTTTCCTTTCTTTCTTTTTTTTTTTTTTTTTTTTTTTTTTTATGTAACAAGTGCAGGCTTTCCCCCCCCCCTTTTTTTTTTACTTTTTTTTTTAAATTAATTTATTCTTGTTACATCTCAATGGTTATCCCATCCCTTGTATCCTCCCATTCTTCCCTCTCTCCCATTTTCCCCTTACTCCCCTCCCCTATGATTATGCCTGAGGGGAACTTCCTCCCCCTTTATATGCTCATAGGGTATCAAGTCTCTTTTTGGTAGCCTGCTATCCTTCCTCTGAGTGCCACCAGGTCTCCCCCTCCAGGGGACAAGAAAGTAGTTTATTTAAAATTCCTAGGACTTAGATCAAGGAGTAAGATATGAGATCAGAAGAGGGTAGAGGCAAAAGAAAGCTGCAGAGCCTATAGACTCTGATACAATCTCCATGCTTAAAGGTACTGCATTCCATGAAGTTCTCATCTCAGAGGAGGCCTGGCCTGGAGATGGATTGTTTCTATTCCTCACTGTATCAGTTAGACTAAGGATATGTTTCAAACATTTTGCCATCATGTTTGGAGGAAATGCTTTGTCCGAACTGTCTCTAAAACAAACAAAACATTCAGAAGTCAAGACTGGTCAATGTGCCAATAGGGGGCTGGGCAAATAAAATAACTATCCACTAAAAAATAAATTTCATCCCAGAAGTATTATTTCATCAAAAACACAAGGAAAATATTCTCCACATGTCTTGGCTATTGGCCTGATTATCTTGAAGAACTGTAGAGTAAAAGGAAGAATAATACCACGGAACATCATTATGCCTCAACTATTTTCAATTAATTAGTTTTTTCACAACAAAGCCAAGATCCTTTCTGCAAAACTAAAACTTTATGGTAGAATCAATAATTTCTTCTGAAAACACTTTCTAAGTCAGTTGATGAAAACAAGTATCTGTCATTCTTATAGAAAGGAGAAAAATGAGGACACATAGTAGATATGAGTATATTAAGTACTTTTGAGCCACTAAAATGTACATCAGCAGAGAGACAAGAGAGATTTAATCTAGCAGCTAATGGGAACAGATGCAGAGTTCCACAGCAAAATGTGAGGTATTGCTAGGGGAGTCCTGCAGAGGAAATGGAGGAAGGATCAGAGGAACAAGAGCAGTCAGGGACACCACAGAGACAAACTACCAGGACTCATGGAGACTTTCAGAGATCAGGAGCCCTGTGGGAGTCTGACCTAGGCCCTTTGCATATATATTATGACTGAATAGGTTGGTGTTCTTGTGGGATTCCTAAAAGTGGAAGCAGGAGGTGTCTCTGATGGTTTCGGCAACTTCCGAGACTCTTCTAATCCGACAAGGTTGCCTAGGCCAGCCTTAATGTAATGGTATGTGTTTGGTCTTATTATAGTTGGTATTGCCCTGACACCATGTTTGTTTAATGTTCCTGCGAAGCATGTTTTTCTGAGGGGAGGTGGGAAGGAAAAACTGAGGGGAACATAGAGAGGAGAAATGACTATTGGGTTATAATATATGAAAGAAAAATAAAATGTAAATTCTAAACAAAACAAACCCTAAACAGAACACCAACAGCTCAAGCTCTAAGATCAACAACTAATAAATGGGACCTCATGAAACTAAAAAGCTTCTGGTAAAGAACAATGTCAACAAGTAGGAAAAAACAGCAGCTTACAGGATAGAAAAGATCTTCCCCAACCCTACATCCAGCAGAGGGCTAAAATTCAAAACACATAAAGAACTCAGGAAATTAGATACCACCAAAACAAATAACACAATTTTTAAAATGGGATACAGAGGTAAATCGTAGCTTTTCAACAGAGGAATGGCCAAGAAACACTTAAAGAAATGTTCAACATCCTTAGTCATCAGAGAAATGCAAATCAAAATGACTCTGAGGTTACACCTACACCTATCAGAATGGCTAAGCTCAAAAACTCAAGTGACTATTATGAATAAGGCTGCTATGAACATGGTTGAGCAAAGTTTCTTGTTGTGTGCTGGAGCATCTTCTGGGTATATTCCAAGGAGTGGAATAGCTGGGTCTTGAGGAAGCCCTATTCCCAGTTTTCTGAGATAGCACCAGATAGATTTTCAAAGTGGCTGTACTAGTTTGCATTCCCACCAGCAATGAAGGAGTGTTCCTCTCTCCCCACATCCTCGCCAGCATGTGGTGTCCCTTGAATTTTTGATCTTAGCCATTCTGATGGGTGTAAGATGGAATCTCAGAGTTGTTTTGATTTGCATTTCCCTGATGACTAAGGAGGTTGAGCATTTCTTTAAGTGTTTCTCAGCCATTTGATACTCCTCTGTTGAGAATTCTCTGTTTAGTTCCAAGCCCCATTTCTCAATTGGGTTATTCGGTTTGGTGGTGTTTAATTTCTTGAGTTCTTTATAAATTTTGGATATTAGACCTTTGTCAGATGTAGGGTTGGTGAAGATTTTTTCCCAGTCTGTAGACTGTCACTTTGTTCTCTTGACAGTGTCTCCTGCCTTACAGAAGCTTCTCAGCCTCATGAGTTCCCATTTATTAATGGTTGACATTAAGGCCTAGGCCGTTGGTGTTCTGTTCAGGAAGTGTCTCCTGTGCCAATATGTTCCGGGCTCTTTCCCACTTTTTCCTCTAAGTGGCTTAGTGTCTCTGGTTTTATGTTGAGGTCTTTAATCCACTTGGATTTGAGTTTTGTGCAAGGTGACAAATATGGGTCCAGTTTCATTTTTTTACACATAGACCTCCCTAAGTGTCCCTCAGTAGAAGAGTGGATAAAGAAACTGTGGTACATATACACTATGGAATACTACTCAGCTATTAAAAACAAGGAATTCCCGAAATTTGTGGATAAATGGATTGAGCTAGAAATGATCATAATGAGTGAGTTAACCCAGAAGCAGAAAGAATCAAATGGTATATACTCACTTATATCTGCATACTAGCCCAAGGGGCATGTCCCACGAAAGCCTTCACTTACCAGGAAACTGGGACAGAGGGGAGGGCATCCTATTGGGACTCTAAATGAGAGACAAATGGGAGAATAGCAAAATAAAAGGATACAGAGGGTCCTAGAAATCTACAAGTAGAACAATATGATAGGCAGATTTGGGCCCAGGGGTCCCGTTCAAACTAAGGCACCAGCCAAGCACAATACAGGAGGTAAACTTTAAACCCCTTCCCAGATCAGAATATTCTCCGCAGTTGAGTGGAGAGTGTGATATGACTTTCTCACGTACTATGGTGCCTCACATTTGACCATGTCCCCTGAAGGGGGAGACCTGGTGGCACTCAGAAGAAGGACAGCTGGTAGCCAAGAAGAGACTTGATACCCTATGAGAATATACAGGGGTAGGTAACCCCCCTCAGGAACAGTCATAGGGGAGGGGAATAATGGGAAAATGGGGCGGGGAGGAATGGGAGGATATAAGGGATGAGATAACCATTGAGATGTAACAAGAATAAATTAATAAAACAAAAAACAAAAAAAAATAATAATAAAATAAAGTTGAATTATGAAAAAAAAATAAAATAAAAATAAATAAATAAATAGACAATAATGGGTTATAAACCATAGTCATCCAACTGAACTACACTTTCTTCCTATGCTCTCCTTTTTAACTTTATTAAACATTCCTCTGTATTAAAAAAAAAAAAAAAACTCAAGTGACAATACATGCTGGCAAGGATGTGAGAACGGGGAACACTCCTCCATTGCTGGTGGGAATGCAGACTTATACAAACACTTTGCAAATCATTCTGGAACTTTCGCAGAAAACTAGGAATAGTGCTACCTCAAGACTCAGCCTACCACTTCAGGGCATGTACCCTAAAGATGTTCTGCCACACAACAAGGACATTTGCTCCACTGTGTTCATAGCAGCTTTATTCATATTAGCCAGAATCTAGAAACAACTTAGACGTCCCTCAACTGAAAAATGGATAAAGAAACTGTGGTACATTTATACAATGGAATACTACTCAGCTATTAAAAAGAAGGAAATCTCAAATTTTGCAGGCAAATGGAAGGAACTAGAGAAGATTGTCCCTAATGAGGTAACCTAGATCCAGAAAGTCATGAATGGTTCATACTCACTTATAAGAGGATATTAGCCATAATGTAGATATCCTCTGAGAGATTCTACCCAGTAGAAGATTGGGAAAGATGCTGGGACTTGCAGCAGGACTCTGGGTAGAGAACTGAAAGTGATATTAAATAGTGGGATGGAGGGGAGGATGGAAGGAGCCAGAGGGCTCAGAAGCCCCACAGAGAGACCATCAAGGAAGGCAGCTCTGGACCCAAGGCAGGCCTGCACAAACTGATGCACCAACTGAGGACAATGTGTACAGAGAACCTAGAACCCTTGTTCAGATGTAGCCAGTGGACAGCTCATTCTTCACATTGGAGTTGGGGTCAGGGAAAAAGAGGGGACTGCCTCTGACATGAACACTGGTACCCAGAATTTCATCAATTCCCCTTGGTAGGACAGTCTTCTGGCCACACAGAGAAAAGGAATGAGGGTTATCCTGGTGAGACTTGACTGGCTGTGGTCAGATGGTGGGGGATAAGGACCCCCTATCAGAGGTCTAGGGGAGAAGAATAGGGCAGAAGAGGAAGGGAAGGTTGGAACTGGAAGATACAAGGGAGGGGATAACAATAGGGATATAATGTGAATAAATTATAATAAATAAAAATGTTTAATTTTTTAAAAACTTCAAATGATAGAACATACTGGCAAGGGTCTTGGTAGGAGTGCAAACTTGTACAACCACTTTGGAAATCAATCTGGAGGCTTCTCAGAAAACTGGGAATAGATCTACCTCAAGACCTTACTACTCCTAGATATATACCCAAAAGATGCTCCATAATTCCACAAGGACATTTGCTCAATTATGTTCATAGCAGCTTTATTTGTAATAGCCAGAGTCTGAAAACAACCTAGATGTCCCTCAACTGAAGAATGGGTAAAGAAGCTATGGTACATTTACACAATGGAATACTACTCAGCTATTAAAGACAAAAACAACAGCAATTTGCAGGCAAATGGATGGAACTAGAAAAGATCACCCTGAGGGAGGTAACCCAGACCCAGAAAGATGTGCATGGAATGTATTCACTTATAAGTCATAATATACAGGATAACCATGCTACAGTCCACAGTTCCAAAGAAGCCAAGGAGAGCTCTAGGGAAGATGTGTGAATCTCCCTCAGAAAAGCAAATAAAATAGACAATTGAAGAGGATGCAGGAAAGGAACTGTGTTGGAGAAGGAGTTGAAAAGGTAATGGGGGTGGGGATCAGATATTGGGAAAGAGAGGAAGGGGAGAATGGAGGGGAGGACCAGGAGAGAGAAAAGAAATCAGTGGAGGAGCATCTCCCTGTGACAGGGGAGAACCCCAGGAGTCTATGGGGTGACTTTGGCTGAGATTCATAGCAGCAGATGATATGGAGCCTAAGGTTGTCACCTCCTGTATCCAGGTGGGGCTTCCAATGGAGGGAGGAGGTCGCCAACCCATCCATAAAACCAGGACAAAAAAAGTTTGTCCTGACTACAGAAAATATTGGGATAAAGATGGAGAAGAGATTGTGGAAATAGCAAACCAATGACTGGTCTAACTTGAGACTCACCTTACAGGAGAAAGGCAATCCTTGACACTATTAAAGACAATCTGCCATGCTTGCAGGCAGGAGGCTAGCATAACTGTTTTCTGAGAGGCTAAATTCTGTGAATGGAGCCATCATGTATTCATGTCATAGGATGATGCTTCATCTAGCACCTGATGAAAAGAAATGCAGAAGCACACAGCCAAACGATAGACCAAGCTTGGAGAGTTTTGTGGAAGAGTGTAAGGAAGAATTGAATGATCCAGAGGGATTAAGGACACCTCAAGAGGACGTACAGGGTAAACTAATCTGGGGACTTACAGAGACTGAACCACCAACTAAAGAGCTTGCATGGGCTAAACCTAGACTCTCTACACATGTGTAGCAGACATGCATCATGGTAAGGGCTACTTCTGACTCTGTTGCCTGTCTTTGGATCCTTTCCCACAAGTTGGGTTGCCTTGGCTAGCCTCAGTGGGAGAGGGTGACCTAAGTCCTGTTGTGACTTGAGGGGCCCAAGTGGGTGGTACCCCATAAGGTACCCTCTTTCTCTGAGAAGAAGGATATGTGAGAATGTGAGGGGGTACATAAAGATGGGACTGGGAAGAGAGGAGAAAGGGGGCTGGGATCAGGCTAGAAGATGATTATATATATATATATATATATATATATATATATTTTTTTTTTTTTTAAGAAAACCTAACAAAAGTAAAAGGCAGAACTATTCTACTCAAAGACATATAGCACAAGTCACATAGGCTAATTTAAATTTTGTTGTAGTCACATTATAAGAACATATAAAGTAACATTAATGTGTATTATCTAATGGGAGATATACAAAATATTATCACATTATGTGTTATCAATAAAAAGTTGCTAATAAGATATTTTATAAAGAGCTATCTTACTGAAATGCACGAACATTTTAATTTAAAGATTCAGCCTCTGCCAACTATTCACAGTTCAATGTGGCTCTCATCTGTTGTGCTGAGCAATGCTACTAAAATGGAGGGACAAGTGAGAATATGAGACATTTTGGAAAGCACACTGAGTTTGCTGAACACCTGACTAATGAATTCTTACTCCTTATTCAGTAGGACAATTTGTAAGCATAAATAAGTCAATGACTTCACTTGTTGAAATGTTCTCAGAGGAGAGTTATCAAAAAGGCTGCTGCAGAACCTAAATCCACCTTCACTTCATGCTCTTTCCTGAATTTTGGATGGAATTGCACTTGTAGAATTTTGATTCAGGACTTGAACCTGACGTTGCCATGTAATTTCCATATAGTAATGGCATTCATTTTGTAATGTGAAAACATGATGGCTCCATATACAGAATTTAGTTCTAAGACACACTGATGTGTTCAAGAGTGGAAAATTGAATGTATCTTATACTCCCAGTCATGCCACCAATGTTATCTTTCCCAAATCAAAACACTTAAAACACAAGAACAGCGTCTTCTATAACTAGAATAATATTTTAAAATGTTATCAATATTTATTTATTATACAATCATTTTTCACTCCTCTTGTTATGAAAAAAGAACTAACCATACAAAGGTAACTTATTGCAAACTGGGATAAAGCTATAGAAATATTTTGTAGTTAGGAAGACCTGTAGTGGATGTAAACACGTTTTTGTTTTGATCCCAAGTATGGTATGTAAAGCTGCTTTGTGGGAAGGTATGTGCTATTTGTCTGTTAGAAACAGACAACCTCCTGAGAGGGTGTGTGATGTTTGTCTGCTTAAGAGGGAACTGCCCCGTGCAGAGGCATGGTCTTTGCTAGTTGAAAACATCATGATACAGACTCTGAGAACAGAAAATAGGAGCCCAAAACACAAAGATCAGTCACTTTTACATTGCTTCTCATCATTCTTGGATTCAGATCACTTAGCTTCAAGACATTCCTAGAGAGAAATGCTCCAGAAGATGCTTTGAGGTTCCTCTTCCTGTGCTTGGGGTCACTTTTTCTGTTTAAGGGGTCTGCTGGAATCCTGATAATGAGAAGTGGAATTGCCCCAAGGAAAGAGATAGAGGCATTAAAGAACCCCAAATAAAGCAGATTTAAAAAGATCAAAGCCTACAGAAGACATTCTCTATTTTAATAGCAGGAGCAGCTACTCTCCATGGAAAATGTATCAAGCAATATGATCAAGAATGTGATGCAATTTTGTAGGACTTTATAAGCAAATAAAAATTTTAAAACTTTCATTAGATAGCTCCAAATGGCTTCAAGCCCAACTTTTATTTCAAACCACTCTTGAGATAATCTCTCAGTACATAGAAATTCACACAATGTTTCCATTGTCATATGAGCTGATAAAAAGGGTTTCTCCAAATAGCCACATGTATGTTCCATTACTCTGTAGACATGATTAGCTGAAAGAAAAGGAGCCTTGACTAAAGGCACACTCAAAGAATTCCTTGTGAAAATAAAATTCCCAGGAATAACTATTAATTGTCCATCTCCTACAAAGGGAAGACTATCTGTGCTTATAGAGTTGTATTTCAACTCTTAGCCCCTATCTTAGCATGTCTCTATTAAATCCTGCTCTGCCTCCACATCTCTGGTTCATGTTATCTTTATCATAAAAATTGACAAGAGTAAACAACAGAGTAAGATAAAAATGATTAGATTTTTGTAAAACTATGTGAAGTGGACTTAATGCTATGTCTTCAACTATTGTTTTCCTTTTATGTCAACTTGTTGGCATTAAGATTATGAACTCAATTAATTAATGCTGCTAGCTTT
Organism: Acomys russatus; assembly: GCF_903995435.1. Lineage (NCBI taxonomy): Eukaryota > Metazoa > Chordata > Mammalia > Rodentia > Muridae > Acomys > Acomys russatus. The sequence continues at coordinate 64,680,530 of NC_067144.1, read as the reverse complement.
TTGTTAGTAATACACACTCAAAGTACCTTTTCCATCCCATGTCCTTGTATTTTTATGTGCAGTGTATATGTCCAAACATCCAAGAATATTCTCACACTTTTCTCCAGAATCAAGTAAGAAAATAAGTTTTAAAAAGCATCATTTCTAATTTTAATAAACTTATATATGTAGATATAACCCTGCCAGAGCCATATGCTTACAATTTACAGATAACACTTGATACTGTAGTTGAAAGCTGAGATTCCAGCTCATCCAATTTGTCTCACAACCTTGACATCCACAGAGTCATCTTTGGATAGAATTTGAGGCCTCATCTATTCCAACTCACAACCTTATGTTGAATGAGGTTAATACCATCCCTGAAAACATAGCAATTCTCCCAGTTATAAAAGCAAGAAAACATTTCCTACTAAGAAGGAATGCTGAGTCCTTTCTGTAATGGATTAAAATCATCTCATTTTCTCCTAACGATACACTGTCTGCCCACTGATGTCTCATGAAGCATGACCCCTTCTTCTCAGTTCCTCCATGACTGTTTTTGTACAGAAATTAACTCACAGTCACTCAAATGAATACTAAATGAAAAATAAAACACATTGCAGACATTGTATGATTCTGTCATTACTGTGACAAAATCGCAGGCAGGAACAGCTTGAGGAAGAAAAAGCTTGTTTGGACTCACAGTTTCAGAGGAGTCAGCCATCAGGTAAGGTGTGGTGGAGGAGTCCCAAGGTGGCAGAAGTATGTGGTAGAAGCTCCTCACACCTCAGCGGACCAGGATACTGAGGCTGGACAAGAAGCCGGGATCTGCATAGCTCTTAAAAAGGCATGCCCGTAATGGCTTATGTTCACCAGCTAAATCCAACATCTCTATGGACCCACACCCTTCCAAAGCAGAATGAACAGAGTCAAGAGACCAGTCCGTAAGCATATGAGTCAGTGGAGCATATATTGCATCCATCTCATAGGAGCTACCTCTCTAGTTTGAAAAAATAAGTAGACAGCAAGAGGTTCTAAGGTTCTGCATAGGCCTTAGCTGCATATGGATAGTCGGGCAGACTACAATGTGTCCATACTTGCAATAAAAGAATGTCATTGCTGGAAGAAAGCACTAATTACAGTTCCAAGTATCACCTTTCTCTCTTCCTGTCTAATGTTTCATGTTACTTTGCAAAAGAATTTCTACTACCCCACTGTTGATCTCTTACTTTCACACACACACAAAAAGAAAAGAATTGTGATACAAGGGAAAGTTATTGGAAATGGAAGAAAAGAGAAATGTCATCAAAACTGTGATTTGAAATATACAATTCTGCTTTAAAATTCTTGCATGGGTTTCAAAATCAATCATCAAAATAACGGTTTTGACTTGTTTTGTCAGAAGAGATATAGAAAAAAAAGGGGGAGGGACCTTCACAGCAATCTCTCAGTAAAGCTCCCGACAAAACTGGAGTCCTAGTCCCCACACGTGCACAAACATCTTTCCAGTGTAGCACCATGCCTCTCTGGTAGAGCAAACAGAGCCTTAGTTGGCACAGCTATGCACAGCTCTGGAGTGAGATTAGATGGAAGGTATAACAACATCTACAGAAGCCAAGGGAAGGGAATAGAAGTCCTCTCCTACCACCAAACAAACAAACACAGCCACATCTTAACGCCTGCTAGCAGGATGAGGAACCTGGGGCCTCACAGCCCTGAAGTGGCTGCTCACATATCTTCATCCTATAATTAGTGGCGGGTGTTCCCTGAGGATGTCCAAGGGTTAGAGATTTGGTTTGAGTGTTGTTCTGAAGTTTATCCAAGGAGTACTGGAGCTTTCTTTGTGTCTTCCCCTTACTTTCCACACATATTTCCTTCCCTGCGCTTCCCTTCCCCTAACCAGTTTCTATCCCATAACATCTAAATGGTGTTTTCTTCTAACTGTGAAATGTCCTGTTGTGTCTTATTAGTTCAGTGTAAGTGTCCTGCTGTTTTTAAAATGTCCACTTCATTTCCCAAATGCCGAAGTTAGACTATTTGGGGCAGGAGCGCGGGGGTGTAAAAGAGTAGTTAAGGTAAATGAGATCTATAGTCTCTTAACTATAAAAGACATTTTTATGTCCATACTTTATAAAGTTTCCATTTCATTTTCATTATTCCTTTAAAGCAAAAAACAAACAAGAAAAGTTAGTCTCATCTTGAAGTGGACATTTGTAATTATTTGTCTGGCTAGCATCCTTTTTCTCTTCCTAAGAGCAGAGAGCTTTCCAAATGTTTGAGGAATTACCCCCTTCCCTTCTTAAAGACTGTAATTATGGGCCCAGCCCCCTCCTACCTAACAGTAGAGATGTTACTCATGATGGGCAATAATTTTGAGCTCCATGGAATTGAAACTTTGAGCAGAGGGGAAAGGAGCCTGCAAGATGTTCTGGCTGGACCACTTCCACGGTGGCTTCCTAAATAGAAATTACAGAATGCCTCCTAGGGCTCCTCCATAGCTCTCTGTTTTGGCTTAGCCAGTTTCCCCAGACTTGTATGTCAGGTCTGAGAATTCCCAGTTACTCATCACAGCTGTCTTTGGCTCATCTGAGTCAGAGGGTGTTTCTACAGTATATAATCAAAGATTACCAACTGATATTCAATTAAAGCCTGTCATTCTTAAATCCACATCTTCATGTGCCAGATACATTTAAATGTAACCAATTCAATAAAAGTAACTGATCACATTCTGAGAAATCAGTGCTTTTCTTAGTAACAGGGCATGAACCCAGGGCCCTCTGCATACTAGCCAAACACCCTACCCTGAATTCTATCCCTCCTTCTACCATTTTAGCTTAAGGTAGATCTTACTAAGTTGCTGAGGGTGGCTTTGAACATGCAATCCTCCTTCCCTGGCTACCTTTAGCTGGAATTATGGGTGTGTGTCACCACACCTGTCTATAATAAATACTATTTTTTATTTTCTCCAATAAAAATGAAATCAAATTTATTCACTATATTTAGAATTTTTTATATTTTTATGACATCAAGTAAGTGTTTTTTCAAACATAATGTTTTTATTGATTATTTGGGAATTTCACACAATGAAACACTCAAATACACTTAACTGGGAAATACTGTTTTTTAAGAAGGAAGCAACACCTAACTCCTAGTGCATTTACAATATAGTCTTCCACTCCCCACCATTACAGTTCCCAGGCATACAACGATGCAGAAGAAATGACAGTGCTATCCAATCACTGATTTTTCTTGCTACCTGCTTGGTTTCCCAAGCCTGAACCTGCATCTCATCCTTAATTTCTCACGTTTCCTCACCCACATATCTAATTAGTTGAAGGCCATGCCATGAGAAAATATTTATCAGTAAACCACCTTGTTTGTGTCTGTAATACTCATCTTCTTTTCCATCGCCAAAGGCCCTATTTTAACTATTTGTCCTGACATGTTCCTCCACTCACTAACTGCAGGATCTTGTTAACAATCTCTCTCTGTGCCTCTGTCTTTGTCCCTCCGGATGCATCTTCTTCTGAGACAGAACTAACTGACCCTCTATTATGCAAATCATATCATGTCCCTCTTCACTTCTGGTCTGAGCAGAGATGAGTACTTGAAAGCAAAGTGGGACAAAATAAACTTTAACTGAACAGTGGGAGAAGAGGCATGTCCCATTATGATCTGACTCCTGGTTCCTTCCCCAGCTTCACCTGTCAGCACCCTGAGACATAGGCACATGGAACTCCTTAGAGGTCCTCTCATTGCCTGGCTGTGCCAGTCTTTGGAATGTCCTCCCTCCCTCCTTCCACCTCAACAACTTTGTTCCTCCCTCCTCCCAGGGCTAACAACTCTGCTCATACTGCGCATTACTACAGAAGTCACTCTGAGTGTACTTCCAACAAAATAATCAATCACCCGATATGTTATTTTCTCTTCTTTTGTGTCTCTTGCTTCTAGAATGCTGAGTATGTTTCTTTAACCTCTTCTGGTTAATTTAGCATCCAACATGTGAGAGGATCTGATAAAGTCCACTAAAGGGAGAAGTACAGATAAGATAGTTTTAAAAGTAATACAACATTTTTAAAAGAACAACAACAACAACAAAAAAATCTGAGATGGCTCAGACAGAATATAACTGAAATGGACTTAGCTAATAGTTCAGTCAGTTATGTGCTTGCATAAACAGTGATGAGGACCTGAGTTTCATCCTGACAATTATAGTAAAAGAAATAAACACACAACATGCACAGAGAGAGAGAGACAGAGACAGACAGACAGACACAGAGAGAGACAGAGACAGAGAGAAACAGAGACAAAGAGAGCAAAAGAGAGACATACAGACAGACAGAGACAGAGAGACAAAGAAACTGAGAGACAGAGATACAAAGACAGAGAAACAGAAAGAGCACTGCTCTCTATTAGTGACCCCATTGTGGTCACATTTGGTTGTCAGGTGGGCTCCCTCTTCCCTCCTTCCCTTCCTCCATTCCGGATTCTCTAGAGTACTGTTAGACTTGCCACTGCCTGACTGCATGAGCCCCTCCTCACAGGGCACCTCTATGCCCTTGGGCCCGAGGTCACCCTAATTCTTCCTCAGCACTGACTGCGGCCATGTCATTCTATGGGTGCTCCCTACTGCAGAACTTCTCTCTCTCATATGCAGGAGTAGCTGGCCCACACAAAACAGATTTTTGTAAATTTTGTTTGTGCTTTTTGTTTTGGTTTGATTTGCTTCAGTATTTTTTATCTTCTTATTTTTGTTCATTTGTTTCTTTATGAGAGAAAAAGAACGTGATGTTTTATAATAAGAAGGTGGGGAATATCTGAGAGGAGTTGGGTAAGGAGAAAGCATATTATCAAACTATATGAAAAATGAAATCCAATAAATACAATATATTAATTTTTAAAAAGCCTGATGTAGTAGTGAATGTTTATTATCTCAGCTTTAGGGGACAGGAGGAAGCAGGTAGATCTCAGGAACTCACTGGCTGGGCAGCCCAGCCTAACTGGCAAGTTCCAAGCCAGGGACAGAGCTTATCTCAAAAAAGAATAATGAATAGCACCTGAGACTGACCTGTGGCCTTCCTGTGTAACTACACATATATGCACAAAAGCATGCACATGTGCACACACACACACACACACACACACACACACAGAGAGAGAGAGAGAGAGAGAGAGAGAGAGAGAGAGAGAGAGAGAGAGAGAGAGAGAGAGAAAGAGAGAGAGAGAGAGAGAATGTATGTTAAGGCATTCTAATTACAAACACAGGAAATACCTTTGATACTTAGACATTATAGAGTTTCAAGACTCTCCAGAATCACTGAATTACATAAAGAACTAGTGCCAAAGACCAAACAAATGTTTTAAGTTCCTATAAAGTTTCTATTTACTCAACCTCTTATCACCACTAGAAACAGTACAAAACTACAGCTGCTTATAAGGCTGTGGATTTTGTGGTATAACACTTAATATAATGATTCATGAGCTAGTGCAACAGAAATAGCTTAAGAAAAAAGGGATGAGCTAAACCAGACTAATGCCTTCCACCATGATACGCTGCAACATTTGCTGATAATCTCTGCATACTTGAATGATACAAATGGTGGAAAGCTGAGCAATCAGTCATCGAACGCCCGGGCCATGGCAGCCAGGATGGAGTCAAAGGGAGGATGTGTCACAAAAGGAGGACATGGCTTTGTTAACACTTGTAACAAAAGCCAGCAGCAAGCATGCATAGAAAAAAGGATGTTTGCTGTCTTCCTATATGAACTTATCTCCAGCCATTAAACGAGGCAGAGGATGTTGTCAGGTCCACTTGCCCATGTGGTCTCTGCAAACGTCACTGTGAGATGAGCCTTCCCAGTTACTTTGGTTGTGTGTGTTATTAAGTGCAATAGTGAGGGAAGCTGGGAGTCTGGCATCAAAGGACTTCTCCACACACAAAGAAATGACAGGGAAGAGAAGCACACCTTCTCCTGCCTACAAATGCTCCTTTCAGAGTCTATAGTATAATTACATTTCTTCAGTTTCCTTCCTCTAAATAGTCTCTCTAATGAGAACCTTCCTGTGCTCTATAAAACAGTGCTGTATATCCTCCCACAATAGGACATGGGGTGCATGGTAAGTTTATCTTCTGTGATGTTTGCCTAAATGAAAACAAGTTTAACTAAGGATGAAATATGCCTCCACTTTAGTTCTGAGCTTTCTTTCCTGCAGAAATAGATGGATTTCCTATATGAAACAGCCCATTGATGGTATGTTTGCTGTTATCTGCTTGAAGAGCCTAAGAAAACACACCTACTTTTTAGAGTTCTCTGGATGCCAGTAATAATTTTAATTTATTATAACAGATTTGATCTAGGACATATTTATTAGTTGCCTTACTTCATCAGTAAATAGTGGCTGTTAATTGCTTGGAAGCTTCTAATGGGCCTCCCAGATATTCTGAAAGGAGAAACATAAGTTGAACCATGAGTTGTGATTTTTATTTTCTTATGGAAATGTTAGCTATGGGCAGTGAGATTTTTGTGTGTGTGTGTGTGTGTGTGTGTGTGTGTGTGTGTGTGTGTGTGTGTGTGTGTGTTTATTGTGCTGGAGTAATGCCAAGGGAGTTATGAAGAACTATGCTTCCTGCTATGCATCACCTGGCCCACCTGCAATGAGGCAAGACCATGGAATGTCACTTCTCATAAAAAAACAACATTTCCTGAATATTTTCTGTGTTTGTTTCTCTCTTCTCTTGCCATAGCCACTGTGATAACATAGAAAAAATAGATACTTTCTAGAATTCATTTTCTCAGTGTGTGGCTGATCTTGAGTGTCAGCTTGACTGGATTTAGACTCTCCTAGGAGATATAAGCCTAGATACATCCATAAAGGTATTTCCAAGGAGTTACCCTGAGTGTGAGTAGCATCATGTCAGAGGCAGAGAATACAACAGGATAGAGGACAATGCCATTAAAGTGCTGCCATTCCCTTTGGTGGCTTATTGGTGTGTCTAGATGTGAGGAAGCTTCCATGACCACGCCTTCCCTGTCAAAATACCCACACATATATGTGAAAAATAGCAGTGGATATAATGTGTTATGCTGGAGTTCAATTAAAACATACTGTCTGTCTGTCTGTCTGTCTGTCTGTCTGTCTGTCTGTCTGTCTGTCTCTCTCTCTCTCTCTCTCTCTCTCTCTCTCTCTCTCTCACACACACACACACACACACACACACACACACACACACACACACACACACCAGATTCCCAGCACTCAGTTCTAACCATCCATGTCCCAAATGCAAGGACACCATATTCATTAAAAAACATTATTACAGCATAAATCACACACTGAAACCCACACATTAATAGTGGAAGAATTCAACACACACTCTCATGAATGTATAGGTCAGTGAGACAGAAACTAAACAGAGAAATAATAAAACTAACTACTGTTATGAATCAAATAGAGCTAATGGGTATCTACAGAACATTTCAACCAAACAGAAAAGAATATATTTTCTTTTCAGCATCATATAGAAGCTTCTCCAAAATTGACCATATAATCATTCATAAAGCAAGTCTCAACAGATACAGAAATATTGAAATAAGCCCATATATCTTGTTAGACCACTGTGGATTAAAGCTGGAACCCAACAACAGAAATAAGAGAAAGCCTGCAAACTCATAAAAATTAAACAATTCCCTATTCAATGATCACTGGGTGATGGATGAAATAAATAAAGAAATTAGAAATGTTCTAGATTTCAATGAAAATGAATGTACAACATACCCAAAATTATGGGACACAATGAAAGTGGTACTAAGAGGAAGTTTATAGCACTAAGTGCCCTCATAAGGAGATTGTAGAGATCCCATACTAGCAATGTAACAGCACACCTGAAAGCTCTAGAACAATAAGAAGCAAACACAACAGAATGGAGTAGACAACAGAAAATAATCAAACTCAGGGCTGAAATAATAACTTAGAAACAATAAGAACAATACAATGAATCAATGAAACCAAGAACTGGTTCTTTGAGAAAATCAATAAGATAGACAAATTCTTAGCCAAATTAACTAAAAGGCAGGCAGAAGTAGAGTATCAAAGTAACAAAATCAGTAATTAAAAAAAACAGGACATAACAGACACTGTGGAAATCAAAAGACTCAAGAGGACTTACTTCTAAAGCCCATATTCCAAAATAATTGAAAATCTAAAGGAAATGGGCAATTTTCCTGATAGATTTCACTTACCAAATTTAAATTAATATGAAGTAAACAGTTTCAACAGTCCTATAATGTCTCAGGAAATAGAAGCAGTCATGAAAAGTCTGAAAGAAAAAAAAAAAAAAAGCCCAGGGGCAAATAGTTTTAGCACAGATTTCTACTGGAAGAGTTAATATCAATGCTCCTCAAACTATTTCACAAAACAGAAATAGAAGAAACATTGCCAAACTCATTGTATGAAGCCACAGTACCTAAAACCACACAGACTCAACAAAGAATGAGAATTTCAGACTGATTTTACTCATTCTACTATCTTCTGTAGGGACGGGTTTGTGAGTTGATATTGTTTAAATTTGATTCTGTTGTGGAATATCTTGTTTTCTCCATAAATAATGATTGAAAGTTTGGTGGGTATAGTAGTCTTGATTGGCATCTGTGGTCTTTTAGGGTTTATAAGACATCTAACCAGGCCCTTCTGCCTTTTATGGTCTCTACTGAGGAGTCAGGTGTGATTCTGACAGGTTTGCCATTATATATTACTTGACATTTTCCCTTGCAGCTTTTAATATTCTTTCTTTGTTATGTACATTTAGTGTTTAGATAATTATGTGGCAGGAGCATTTTCTTTTCTGATCCAATCTATTTTCTGTTCTGTATGCCTCTTATATGCTTATAGGCATCTCTTTCTTTAGATTGGGGAAATTTTCTGCTTCGATTTTGTTGAAAATATTTTCTGGACTTTGGAGCTGGGGAATCTTTTCTTTCTTCTGTTCCTATTATTCTTAGATTTTGGCATTTCATGGTGTCCTTGATTTCTTGGATGTCTTATGTCAGAGATATTTTAGATTTAACATTTTCTTTGGCATATGTATCAATTTCTTTGATTGTGTCTTCTACACCTGAGATTCTTTCCTCCATCTCTTGTATTCCATTAATGATGCTTACATCTGTGGTACCTGTTCTCTTCTCTACATTCTTTTTCTCCAGGGTTTCCTCAGTTTGTGCTTTATTTATTCTTTCCATTTTCAGATGTTGAACTGTTTTATTGATTTCCTTCACCTGTTTGTTTGCATTTCATTTGAGTGATTTATTCATTTCCTTTCTTAAAGTCTCTATCTGTTTGGCTGTATCTTCCTGTATATCCTTAAGGGCTTCTTCTTTAAAGGCCATTATCATCTTCATTAGCATAGATTCTGTGTCATTTTCTTGTGTTTCAGTTGTGTTGTGGTATCCAGAGCTGTTTGCTGGTGGATTACTGGGTTCTGAAGATCTCATATTGTTCTGGCTTTTGTTGATTGTGTTTTTACACTGGCCTTTAACCATCTGGTTACCACTGGCAGATAATTCTTGGTGTCCACTGGAGTTCCCGTTGGGTGCTGGAAGAGCCCTGGGCAGGAAGCTGGATGTTCCTGCAGGAGCATCCTCAGACTGGTAGGTATGGTCTCTGATTGGTGGGTGGTTCTCAGGGAATTTCCCATGGCTGTCCTCTGATGTACAAACCCCAAGACCAACTGGGCTCCTCAGGAGCCTGGGGCCCTCCTCTCACTAAGGGAAGTTCTGGATTTAGCCACCCTGCTACTTGCATTATTGCTCCAAGATTAATGAGCTCCAGCTGCCTAGACACTGTGCTCAGACTGTGTTGTTGCTGGGCACAGCCCTGGGCAAGAAGCTGGATGTTCCTACAGGAGTCTTGCTCAGATTGGTGGATGTAGTCTCTGGCCAGGGGTGGTTTTCAGGAAATTGCTTGCAGCCCTACTCTGATGTGTTATCCTCAGCAGTAACAAGGCTCCTTAGTAGTCTAGTGTCCCTCCTCTCACCACGGAAAGTCCTGGAGTCTGCTGCCCTGCTACTGGTTTTCTTGCACCAAGATTAATGAGCTCCAGCTGCCCAGACATTGTACTTATGGGGAGCTGACATTTTGGAGAACTTCTGAGCTCAAAAGTCTGGTTCTCCTTGGGGAAACTGGTTGTGCCTAGCAACGGCAACTAGGGCTGTTTTAGTGAATCCTTAGCTTCAGAGGGTCTGAGGTTGGATTCCTGCACCTCAGTACCCACATAGTATCCACCATGGGACAGTGGGAGTATGTAGGTGGCCAGAGACTGAGACCATACTCAAGAATAACCTGAGACTTTTCCCAAGCTTATCTGGCTAACCTGAGGTTGAACCCTCTGTCTCCCTCAATGTAGGCTTTTTTCTCACCTGGGAAACACAGATGCTGGAGTGTTAGGGTCCATAGCCATGGCCTCTCAGTCATTCTGCAATCATTGCTGCTCCACTGATCCAATATCATGTATGATTGGCACCACCATCTTGAATCCTCTACCCCAATTTTACTCTTGAACAATGATGTGAAAATACTCAATAAAATACTCACAGACCAAGTCTAAGACCATGTGAAATACATCATTCACCTTGATGAAGTAGGCTTCATCCCAGGGATGCAGGGATGGTTCAACATATCAAAATCTATCAGTGTATTCCACAGTATAAACAAACTGAAAGAAAAAATAACATGCTCCTCTGATTAGATGAAAAAAAAACAAACAAACAAACAAAAACAAACAAACAAACAAAACCCTCTGACAATAGCAGAGTATCATTAATAAAATTAAGGTTTGGCTCTCTTCCATGGGGTGAGCCTTGGATTGGGCCAGGCATTGCTTGGGCATTCCCTCAATCTCTGTTCTATCTGTTCTATTTTTATCCCTGCATATCTTGTAGGCAGGGTAAATTTTGGATCAAAGTTTTTGTGGGTAGGTTGGTATTCTCTTCCATTCAAAAGAAGTCTCATCTAGTTAGAGGGTATTCTCTTTAGTCCTCTCTTTAAGATCCACTAGTGAAGGGAATGGAGGCTATCTCTTACTCTGTGCCTGCTTTTCCATCAATTCCCCCTGATGGGACTGCCTTGCCAGGCCACAGGGGAAGAGTATGAACTCAGTCCTGATGCAACTCGAAGGTGTTTATCAGCTGTAGGAGTTCTGGTGGAATTTGTAGAGTCACTTATATGTATTATCATACCATCTGTGAATAGCAATACTCTGACTTCTTTTCCAATTGGTATCCCCTTGATTTCCTTATTTACTGAAACAAACACTGCTGATCAGCAACTCTTAACTGCTTCCTGAAGGAAGATTTTCCTTCCTTATCTTACACAAATCTTTTCATTGTTCCAATTACTTCCAGCTGTGTTGGTTCCAATGACTTCCAGCAGGTCTGTTGATTCTGTCTTGAGGTTAGTGGCCAAAGATAAAACTGAAGACTGATTTTAGCTTTCTTTCTCCAAAGTAAGTGATGTCATTTCTCAAAGTTTCTGTTCTTTAACCATTTAACCACATTTTCTCTTTCCTGCTTTTCTCTGATTTTTCCTTATTCTTAAATTGAAATTTCATCATAATTCTTCAGTGTTGACTATTCCTGAGTACACTAAGTTCATTTGTTTAGTCCTCATGCTGAACTTTCTGTGGTACAATAAGCTATAGTAGTCTTACCCACTTTCCATACTCAATGTTGTGTCCTTTTTTTTTATACAATATTTTTTGAACTTGTAGTATAATTACTTAATTTTCCCCCTTTTTGTGTAAGTTTGCACCTCCATCAGCAATGGAGGAGTGTTCTCCTTTCTCCACATCCTTTCCAGCATGTGCTCCCACTTGAAATTTTGATTTTGATCTTAGCCATTTTGATCAGCGTAAGATGGAATCTCAGTTGTTTTGATTTTAATTTCCCTGATGACTAAGAACATTGAGCATTTTTTTAAATGACTCTAGACTCTGTTGAGAATTCTCTATTTAGTTCTGTGCCCCATTTTTTTAATTGGGTCATTTTGTTTGTTGTTGTTTAGTGTTCTGAGTTCTGTATATATGTTGGATATTAGCCTTTTGTCAGGTACAGGATTGGAAAACATCTTCATTCTGTTGCTTTATTCTACTGACAGTGTCCTTTGCCTTACAGAGGCTTTTCAGTTTGAAGAGGTCTCATTTATTAATTGTTCAGAAAGTTGTCTCCTGTGCCAATGAGTTCAAGGTTCTTTCTCTCTTGCACTTCTAATAGATTTAGTGTATTTGGTATTATGTTGAAGTCTTTAATCCACTTGGACTTGGGTTTTAAAAGGATAATCAGTATGGATCTATTTGCGTTTTTCTACATGTAGACATCCAGTTAGACCAGCATCATTTCTTGAAGCTGCTTACTTTTTTCCATTGTATAGTTTTGGTTCCTTTGTCAAAAATCAAGTGCCCATACTTGTGTGTCTTCTATGTGATTCCATTGATCAAGCAGTCTATTTACATGCTAGTACTGCACAATTTTTTATTACTACTGATCTGTAGTATAGCTTGAAGTCAGAGATGGAGATATCTCCAGAAGTTCTTCTATTGTATTAACTATTCTGAGTGTTTTGTTTTTTCATATGAAGCTTAGAATTGTTCTTTCAAGGTCTGTAAAGAATTGTGTTGATATTTTGATGGAAATTGCATTGAATCTGTAGATTGCTCTTGGTAAGATGGCCATTTTTCCTGTGTTTATCTTACCAATATATGAGCATAGAACATTTTTCTGTCTTCTGATGTCTTCTTCAATTTCTTTCTTCAGAAACTTGAAGTTCTTGTCATACAGGTCTTTGATTTCCTTGGCTAGAGTTACACCAAGATACTTTATATTATTTGTGGCTGTTGTGGTGGTTTATGTTCCCTAAATCTTTTCCCAGCCCCTTTGCTGTTTCTATATAGGAGAGCTACTGAGTGTGTGTGTGTGTGTGTGTGTGTGTGTGTGTGTGTGTGTTAATCTTGCATCCAGCCACTTTGCTTGTTAGTTGGCTCTATTGGTCTTCTTGGTGAGCTCTTGTCACCTTCAGGTGCATTTATCCTTCCCTCCAATTTTCCATTAGACTGTTTGCCTGTGAGTCTCAGCATCTGGAATTTACTTTTTATGCTGGACTTTGTCTTTAAAGGGAAATAAAGCCAGACTTGTTGGTACTTGCCTGAGATCCTAGTACTTAGAAAGCAAAGCAAGAGAATTGTGAATTGCAGGACACCTGTGTTATGTGGCAAGGCTCTGTCTCTTTCCTCTGCAAGGAAGACACAAGACATACTTAACATTTCAAACCTATCAAAAAATTGATTTTTCCAGGACAAATTTTATTCTCAAATCACTCTGGTCTACTTATTTCTCTGGAAGAAACTGTCATTTATTTAGTAAACACTTCCTTTTAGAAAGTTGTTTTTTGCAATCTAAATGCTTCCATCCCAATCTTCCAGAACTTGGGGATATAATTGCTAAAGAAAACTCACAGGATTGATGGTTTGGCTCAATGGTAAGCTCTAGACTAGTATGTGAAAGGCCCTAGGTTGAATAGCTAACACCACACTACACAAACACCCCATTCCCCTCCCCTAGGTTTAAGACCAAGGAGGACCTCTTCCCACACTATATTGTCATAGGCTATCAAGTCTCATCTTGGTAGCCTGCTTATTCTTTCTTTGTGTGCCACCAGGCCTCCCCATCAAGGGGAAGTGGTCAAGAAGGGGGCACCAGAGTTCTTGTCAATGGCAGTCCCTACTGTCCATACAACATGGAGAATGAGATGTCCATTGGCTAGTTCTAAAAAGGTGGTCTGGGTTTATAGTATGTCCTTGGTTGGTACAGCAGTTTGTGCAGGCTACCCTGGGTCCAGATCCACCAGCCTTGATGGTATTTTTGTGGAGCTCCTGAACCCTCTGGGTCCTTCTATCTCCCCACTCTTCCATACCCTTCTCACCTGGAGTACAATAGTGTATCCTAGCATCTGTCCTGATCTCCTGCAGTTGAAGACTCTCAGAGGACATCCACGTTGGACTACTATCCACTTATAAATGAGTATATACTATATGTGTCTTTCTGAGTCTGTGTTATCTCACTCTGGATAAATCATTTCTAATTCTATCCATTTCCTTGCAAATTTAGAGATTTCCATTCTTTTTAATAGCTGAGTAGTATTTCATAGTGTAAAGGTACCACAGGTTCTTTATCCACTCTTTGACTGAGGAACATCTAGGATGCTTCCAGATTCTGGCTATTACAAATGAGGCTGCTATGAACATAGTTGAGCAAATGTCCTTGTTTTGTGATGGAGCATCTTTCCGGTATATGCCAAGGAATGAAATAGCTGGGTCTTAAGGTAGGCCGAGTCCCAATTTTTTGAGAGAGTGCCAGATTGATTTCCAAAGTGGTTGTACAAGTTTGGATTCCCACCAATAGTGAAGGAGTGTTCCCCCTTTGTCCACATTCTTTCCAGCATGCTGTCACTTAAGTTTTTTTTTCCTTTTTATTAATTTATTCTTGTTACATCTCAATGTTTATCCCATCCCTTGTATTCTCCCATTCCTCCCTCCCCCCTATTTTTTCATTATTCCCCTCCCCTATGACTGTTCCTGAGGGGGATTACCTCCCCCTGTATATTCTCATAGGGTATCAAGTCTCTTCTTGGCAACCTGCTGTCCTTCCTCTGAGTGCCACCAGGTCTCCCCCTCCAGGGGACATGGTCAAATGTGAGACACCAGAGGACATGAGAAAGCCATATCACACTCTCCACTCAACTGTGGAGAATATTCTGATCATTGGCTAGATCTGGGAAGGGGTTTAAAGTTTACCTCCTGTATTGTCCTTGGCTGGTGCCTTAGTTTGAGCGGGACCCCTGGGCCCAAATCTGCCTATCATATTGTTCTACTTGTAGGTTTCTAGGACCCTCTGTATCCTTTTATTTTGCTATTCTCCCATGCGTCTCTCATTTAGAGTCCCAATAGGATGCCCTCCCCTCTGTCCCAGTTTCCTGGTAAGTGAAGGCTTTCGTAAGACATGCCCCTTGGGCTAGTATTAAGTTTTTTATCTTAGCCATTCTGATAGGTGTAAGATAAAGTCTCAGAGTTGTTTTGATTTGCATTTCTCTATGATGAAGAATGGTGAGCATTTCTTTAAGTGTTTCTCAACTGTTCTATATTCCTGTTGAGAATTCTCTATCTCTGAACCCCATTTCTAAGTTGGGTTGTGTGGTTTGGTGATGTTTAATTTCTAGAGTTCTTTATATCTTTTGTATATTAGCACTTTGTCAGATGTAGGTTTGGTGAAGATCTTTTCTCAGTCTGTAAGTTGTTGCTTTGTTCTGTTGACAGTGTCCTTTGCCTTAAAGAAGCTTTTCAGTTTCATGAGGTACCATTTATTAATTGTTGAAATTAGAGGCTGGGCTATGCGTGTTCTGTTCAGGAAGTTGTCTCCTATATCAATGAGTTCAAAGCTGTTGATATCAGAAGATGGAAAGATCTCCCTTGTTCATGGATCAGGAAAATCAACACATTAAAATGGCCATTTTACCAAAAGCAATTTACATATTCAATGCAATCCTTATCAAAATACCTATACATTTTTTAAAGACATTGAAAGATCAATTCTCAACTTCATATGGAAAAACAAGTAACCCGAATAGCTAAAACAATCCTGTACAATACAAGATCCTCCGGAGGAATCTCCATTCCTGACCTCAAGCTGTATAATAGAGTAACAGTAATTAAAATAGCATGTTATTGGCATATAAATAGTAGGCTTGATCAATTGAATTCAAACCAAGACTCAGAAATAAAGCCACACACCTATGGACACTTGATTTTTTAAAAAGAAGCCAAATCCATACAATGGAAAAAGGGTAGCATCTTCAACAAATGGTGCTAGTCTAACTGGATGTTTACATGTAGAAAAATACAAGTAGATCCATATTTATCATCATGCACAAAACTCAAGTCCAAATGGATTAAAGACTTCAACATAAAACCACATACACTAAATCTGTTAGAAGAAAAAGTGTGTGCAGGATTATTGGAAGAGGCCCTTGACTGCCATGTAAGGGGAGGGAAAGGGAGAGAGAGGGGAAAGCACATGCAGAGAGAGGAGAGAGAGAAGAAAGAGAAAAGGAGAGATTTTAAAAAAGAGAGAGGAAGTGGAGGAGAAAAAGAGGGGGGGAACCAAAACGTCTGGATTATATAGTGAAGCACTTCTGGGAGAGAGAAAGTCCCATCCCTGGGCTAGGTAATTCGGGGTAGAGGTAAAGGTATACCAGCCATGCCCTGTAGCGTGTAGGAACCCAGGGAGGCCTGAAGCCAAACATCCCAGCCTTTTGTTTGTAGTAATTGGATAGAGGTCGAGGGAATTAATCATCTTCAGCTACTTCCTGCTGACATTGAGGGCATTGATAATGGGATAGGAAGGGCAGAAAGCTAGAATGTTGGCCAAGTCTGGAAAGAGCAGGCTGTTCAGGATCAGTGAGACCATCTGCAGGTAGAAAACTGCAAGCCCAGCAGAGTAGCCTGTGATGCTTCGGACAGAGCACTTATATTCTTGATGCAGCTCTTGAGAAACACCTGAACCTCACAGATACTGGATTATATATATATATATGTATGTGTGTATATATATATACACATTTGAGACTTCTAGGCCCATAGTCTTTGTACTTGAAGATGGGTGGGTTCCAAGACCAGGGAAAGGGCAGCAGATCCCACCTTCAGCTGAACAGGCTGTTGTACTTATCTGGAATCCATTTGTCCTGTAAGAAGTCCCTAAAGCTTACAAGAATCTTTTTGAGTTTACAAAAAGAGACAAATTTTAACTATATTAGTGTCACCTCAAAACATCATAGGTTTAATTTGCCAACCTTAAAATACTTTCTTCAACCCTCAAACACTTTCTCAAAAGCTCAGACCTTACATAAACTTTATACTTTTGTGAGAATGCAGCTGAAGCCTTGGTTTCTGCTGTTAAACTGATCTTCAAATTCATCAGAAACCTGTGAAGGATTAACTGCCACAGGAAGCATAATCCAAGTGGCCTATGTATGGATTAAGATGACAGAGGAGTATCCATTACTCAGACAGACCTTCCACTAAGTTCCTGTGGTGCCGATGTCTTTGTTATGGGCACATATTCTAGACTTCATCAGTCTTCAGCTGCCAAGCCCAGAATATCTGATAGCCCTTTCTGTGGAGGAAAAACTTGGGAGACTGACCAACCTTATTTTGTCTAGACAAAATGAGGCAGTCAATTCTCCTGGTGTCATATTTTTCCACAGTTTATGCAGAGCTTTAGCAGTGGGCAGGTTGGGAGAGTGGAGGCAGTCTTGCCCAGTATCACAATGGAGTCATCTCTTCTGGAAGGCTTTGGGGTCACCACTAGAAGCTGGAGTCTCTATCATAGTAAGCTTTTATATTAAACATTTAAATGCCATATTCTGAAGATTCTCTGAAGTGTTTTGAGGACCATAATCTATTAAATTTATCTGAGCTAACTGAACTTTGCTTGTTTTTAGTTGCCCGTTCTAGGCTTAACCTTGAAAACGTAAAGCAAGAGACTAGGCAAAGCTTAATTTGTAATTAACTATATCAGTTCATAGCATGACTTCAAATGTATTTCTGAACTAGCATCAAAGCAACACTTTCAATCATAATCATTTTTGAACTAGTATCAAAGCAAAACATTCAATCATAGATACAGTTCATAGCGAGAATGGCAACTTTTCTGATCCTATCGCATTGCATCATTACAGACCAAACAGCCAAAGTTTAAAAATCAGAAGTTATATTTGGTGGTCAGCAAGGTACTGAATGTAGATGGGGACTCAATAAAGATACTGGGGAACCTATGACTCTCCCACAACCAAGATGGCTGCCAGTCATGTGATTGCCCTTAGTCAAGATGGCAGTGAAGCCATAGCTCCATCCTTTTCATCCCATAATCAACATGGTGTCCAGCTACCAGCTGATAGAAGCTATGGCAGGCAATTTAAAACATAGCCACTGTTGTCTCTGCTGTGGTACCGCAGCCTCCACAGCCTTGGAGACTGTGCATGGATGGGAGGGAGGTTGCATAGAGGCTAGGCAGCACCTGAAGCTATGGGTAAAGAAGCACAGCTGCCAGGCACCAAGAGTATGCATATATGGGATGGGGTAGGCAGAACCAGGAGCCAAGTGTGCACAAAGCAGCTGCAGGAAGTGAAGGAGGTCAATGGGGGAAAAAGCTGCTTCCCAAAAACCTGATGGGATTTGGAAAAATTCCCACAGATACCCAGTGGCACCCATCTTCCCAGCCTTTTCTAGAATGCCAAGAGTATGGAAGTGGCATCTCAATTCAATAATCTGGTATCAGACGATTTAGGAGTGGGGGTAACCTACAGTCAGATGTCTCTGGAGCATAAGGTTCCCCTAAAACAAAGGCTTAGCCTTTGCTCCAAACAGACTAGCTCTGGCATGGCCATGCTTCACAGAGCAATTCTGAGGACTCCTGAACCCCAAAAGAGGCAATCAGTACCACTTGGCATCATCTGGGGGACAGGTCATTCACAAAGTCCAAAGTTACATCAGACAGAAAGGGGATATAAGGAGAGAAACATCTCCCCCACCTGCCCCCAAGTACACACCCTGGGATAGGTAGCCAACTCCTTTCAGGTTTCCAGGCAGAAAAAGATGAGGTAAAGGGTGTGGCCTCAAGTGCTAGGGGCCTGCCTGGAGGGATGGGGCTCAACTTCCCCAAGAGATGATTAAAATGCCGGAATGAGTTAATGCCAAGATGATTTTACATATTAATAAATGCAAGTTTATTGGAAGCTTCTCTGAGCCACCATGAAGGGGAAGGGAGGGCAAGAGAGGAAAGCACATACAGAGAGAGGAGAGGGAGAAGGAGAATGAGAAGAGGAGAGATGCAGAAAAGGAGAGGAAGGTGGAGCAGAGAGGGGAAGCAAAATGTCTGGATTATATAGTGAAGGGCCTCCAGAAGAGAGGAAGCTCCTCCCCTGGGCTAAGGAACTCAAGGTAGAGGGCAGGGTATACCATCCATGCCCTGCAGCAGGTAGGGACCCAAGGATGCCTGAAACCAAACACTTCAATAAAGGATTTACACTGGGAAAACATTTCTCTACAGTTACTGAAAAAAAATATTTATGCAGGAAGTGTCACAGAGAGTTCAGCTTTGCTTTTTGTTTCCCTCTGTTGATTTCTTGGCCTTTAAGAATTCTTTGCTTTCCTCAAAGTCACAAATTGGGTTTCTTAAATTTAAAAAGTTCTGCTTAGCAAAGAACTATGTTAATTAAGTGAAAAGGCAGCCTACAGAATGAAAGAAAAATATTTGCCAGATATACATCTGACAGAGAATTCATATACAGAATATACAAAGAAAAATATCTAAACACCAGGAAAATAAACAACTCAATGGAAAGTAGGCTAGTAAACTGAACAACTGAGAGTTCTCATAAGAAGAAATGCATATGGCTGATAAACACTTCAGTAAGTAACATTGCTAAGCTAAACATCAGGAGCAGGGTAACTAAACTACTTTGAGATCCCATCTTACCACAACATGATGGCAGTTATTTAAAAATCAAATGGCAACAAAGGCTGGAGATGATCTTGGGAAAGGAGAATCTTTATTTACCTTTGGTGGGAGTGTAAACTTGCACAGCCACTACAGAAATCAGTGCAGAGGTTTGTCAAAAAGCTAAAATTAGAACTTGTATATAGTCCAACTGTACCATCCCTGGGCATATACTCCAGGGACACAGAGTCCTAGTATGGAGTTGCTTGGCTGTTTTCTTTTATAGTAGCTAGAAAATAAAAGCAGCCTAGATGTCCATCAACTGATTACTGGATAATAGAAATGCAGTATAAATACACAGAGAAATTTTATTCATCTATGCAAAATAAAAATTTGGAATATTTGCAGGAAAATGAATGGAACTAGAAAATACTATACTAAGTGAGGTTACTTGGGCCTAGAAAGACTAATGTCATATGTTCTTCCTCCTTTCTCATATGGATTATGGCCTTGAACTTTTACATGTTTGTATTTGAATTAAGATGAGAAACTATACAAGACAAGGGTCAAGAAATTAACTAGGGATGGGAAGGAGACATTAAGAGGAGAAAATAATAAAAACACATGTGTTATGAAAGTAGAAAGGGAATAATAAGCATAAAAAGGATTAAAGAGAGGTAGGAGTACAACAACGAGGGAAAGGTAGAGGTAAGGAGAGGTAACCGAAGCAAAACATGTATGAAATAGCTATGCAAAACATGTATGAAATAGCTATGCAAAACATGTATGAAATAGCTAGCAAAACATGTATGAAATAGCTAGCAAAACATGTATGAAATAGCTATGCAAAACATGTATGAAATAGCTATGCAAAACATGTATGAAATAGCTATGCAAAACATGTATGAAATAGCTATGCAAAACATGTATGAAATAGCTATGCAAAACATGTATGAAATAGCCATGCAAAACATGTATGAAATAGCTAGCAAAACATGTATGAAATAGCTATGCAAAACATGTATGAAATAGCTATGCAAAACATGTATGAAATAGCTATGCAAAACATGTATGAAATAGCTAGCAAAACATGTATGAAATAGCTATACAAAACCCTGCTTTGTGACTGTTGAGTCCATGTGTACACCAACAGCAGCTCTGGTTACTACATGATATCTTCACGTAGGCTACAGATTCCAGGCACAAAAATTCCAGTTAGAAATTCCAGCACGAGCTGGAGAGGACCTCCTGAGGCTCCACCAAAGCTGAGGAACTATTAACAATTCAAGGCAGCTGGAGAAGGGAGAGTCACTTTCCTTTAGGAGTGAGATCCTCAGTAATTTCTCCGTGTCCCATCTGGTGACCCCTCACCTGTGTGCATATGCACAACATATTGTATCCAGTGGAATTAAACAGAAATGACGGACTGAAAAGCTGGAAGAAATATACGATGGAGGGAATTGAAGGAAAGAGTGAGGGGGAGGATGTGCTCCGGATACGTGTATGAATGCCTGACTTTTGACAGAAGTGTCAAAAATATATATTGGAGAAAAGACATTATCTTTAGCAAATGGTTTAGGGGACACTGGGTACCTATATGTATATGAATGAAAGTTGAGCCTTCTCTCTCATCAGACACACAAATCACGTCCAAGTAGATCAATTATCTCAACGTTAAATCTACAGCTTCTCAAAGGAAAAGTAGGAAGAAGAACTCAGGATATAGGCTAAGGTAAAGATTTTCTGAATAGGACTCTAGTTACCCAGGAAATAAGATCAACTATCCAAAAGAGAGAAACACCTCAGTGTCCCTTGTAGGATACTTCCCTATGAGTTGACCATCAGAAAGTGCTCAGGGGATCCCCGAGCAACAGTCTATTGTCATCGCTGAGTCACCCACCAGGAATTCAATGATAAGGTCTCACTACTGAAGGCGTCACATGTTTTGGTTACAGTTCACAGAAAAATGAAACTGGAATTAGGCTGTCAACTCACTCCTTATTCATTAATGTACAGTATGCCTGAAGGTATTATGCATGGTGTCGGGGAAGCACCTGTGGATGCTGGCTGTTACATTACTGATAAGACATGACCATTTGCATTCATGGCAGGACTATTTGTGGAGTAAACAACTGCTTTTTTCTAAATCTGATTTGAGGCCTGTTGCATAGGAGGAAATGTACAACCGGTACTGTAATGAAGGTCAAAACCTGTAGCTTGGGAGGTCACAGATTTAGAGAGAACTTAATACTATTGTTTGTTTTGCTAAATGGCACATTGCCACAGTGCCTCCTATACGCTTATGTTTATGCTCATAGACCAGTGATGTTGTCAACCTTGGGCAGAAATGTTCCTTTTCAGCCAGAAATGTTCAATCATGGTTGAGATGAGTAAAGAACCCAAGATCAGATTAGCGCTTTGAGAATTGGTGATTGCTGAGGAGGCAACATGACCTAAACATGTATAATCACACCCTCTGCCTTAGTAGAGTTTCTGTTGCTGTGGTCAGACACCAGAACCAGGACCAAAAACAATTTGGGCAGAGAAGTGTTTATTTCTGCTTACATCTTGTATTCCCATCATTCAGGGAAGTTAGGGCAAGAACTCAAGCAGGGTAGGAACCTGGAGGCAAGAACTGATGCAGAGACCATAAAGAAGTGTTGCTCAGTGGTTAGCACTTCATGACATGTGCAGCATGCTTTCTTACAGCAGGTAGGACCGCAAGCCCAGAAGTGGCACCACACACAGTCAGCTGAAACCCCCACCCCACCCCACACATCAATCATTAACCAAGAAAATGCTCAGTCTTGCTCACAGGCCAATCTGGTGGTGGCATTTTGTCAACTGAGATTCCCTCTTTTCAAATGACTCTAGCTTGTGTTAAGTTGCCATAATCCCTACAAGGCACAGAGATGTTGCTGAAGAGATACCAGTAAGAAATTTAACCACTGCAAAATGAGAAGTAATGGTGTGGAAAAACTGCCACCCATATGCCTGCCACAGGGCCACTGCAGTCATAAAAACACAGCAGTTATGTATGCCTGCAAAATACCAGGCTCTTTATCATTCCATCATGGATGGATGAGAAGCCCATATGAACCCATATCCCTTACTGAGAAACTATTGACAGTGAAGGAGGTGACTTTTTTTTTTAACACATTTTTATTGAAAGATAAAATAATTCATATTACATCTCATTTTCTATCCCATCCCATAATCCTCCCATTCCTCCCTCCCTCCCACTTTCACCCCAATCCCCATTCCCTATGACTGTGACCAAGGGGGACCTCCTCCCCCTGAATATGGTGCTAGGGTATCAAGTCTCTTCTTGGTAGTCTGCTATCCTTCCTCCAAGTGCCATTGGGCCTCCCCAACAAAGAAACATGGCCAAATATGGGGCACCAGAGATCCTGTGAAAGTTGGTCCCCAGTCTCCACTTAACTGTGGAGAATGTTCTGTCCCTTGGTTAGATCTGGGTAGGGGTTTGATGATGGTTGCATGTTTTGTCCTTGGTTGGTGCCTTTGATCAAGCAGAACCCCTGAGCTCAGATCCACCCATCATAATGTTCCTCTTGTAGGTTTCTAGGACCCTCTGGATCCACTTACTTCCCTATCCCCTATATTTTTCTCACCTAGAGTCTCAATAGGATGTTCTCACCTCTATCCCACTTTCCTGGTAGGTGCAGATTTTGATGGGACCTGCCCCTTGAGCTAGTGTCCAGTTATAAGTGAGTATATACCATTTGAGTCTTTCTGCTTCTGGGTTAGCTCACTCATTATGATCATTTCTAGTTCAATCCATTTGTCCACAAATGTGACTTTTTTTAATGATGTAATCCCTACTGAGTTTCTCTTAACCTACTCCAACAAACATTCTCATACCCAGGCTTATATGAGCAACCCTACTTAAGCTCACTGAATTGGAAAGAAAAAAGGAAAGAAAGAAAGGATAAGAAAAAGAAAAAAAATCATTAAAATGTTTGTTAGCAGTTACTAGTTGGAGAGAAAGAAGGTTCAGAGTAGAAAAAAATCACTGAAGTGTGGTCAGAGGTTACTAGTTGGAAAAAAGAAAGGGTTCAGAGAGAGAGGAAAGAGAAAAAGAGAGGGCAAGGGCAGAGGTGACATAGTCATAAAACACTGTCTGTGAACAAAATTATATATACAAAATGAATTTAATTGTTCCAAAGAAGCGGAAATAGAATATGCTGCTATAAAGTAATAAAGGGGAAAGTAGTATATAAAGATTAAATGCTGAGGGGGATGGGTGGGCATGGTAAATAAAGACGCTCAGAAGGGACAATGAGCACTAAATTCCATTTGAGCTGAGCAGTGCTTGTTCACAGCACTTGGGTTAATCACAGCACTCAGGAGGTAGAGGCAAGCAGATCTGTGAGTTCAAGGTTGGCCTGGTCTACAGAGTAAGTTCCAGGACAGCCAGGGCTACAGAGAGAAGCAAGTAAACAAACAAAAGGGCCATTTGAAAAGGCATATGGAAACCTATGGCTGTAGAAGCTTCCTACAATATATACATATGTAAAAGAGAATCTAAATGCAGTAATCCCATAATGTGGGAGGTGATGCTACCAAGTAAAAACCTTGATATTAGGAATGAGTTATGTCTTCTAGAGTCATTGGTCAAACAGGTCCTATAGACACATACTCCCCCAACATTACAGGTATCCAAGGCTGTTGGTTATCTTCAGCAACCTTACAATGAGGCTTTGTCTCATTGAACATGGAGAGATCAAGTTTCATCCTGGAGGAGAAGAACCAAGTGAATATGAGGTGGGCAGCAAGATGTATCAGGAGAGGAACTCAAAAAAAAAAAAAAAAATCACCCACTGAAATATTTTTACTGGTTTACCAATTAATGGGCATGGAAAAACATATGTAAAACTCAACAACATTAAATCACAAGTAGCTCACACTAGCTGACAATTTTATGAAGCTATCTTTCTTTCAACTTTCCTAGCTTCTCAAAATTGGTTTGTTTTTGTTTTTTTGTTTTGTTTTGTTTTGTTTTGTTTTGTTTTGTTTTTTTCAGCTATCTTACCCCATCTCCCAGTAGGTTTTGCTTTCCTTTGATGCTGTGTTGGTTCACCATAAGTGGCCTCATAGCTCTCACACCTTGTTTCTCTGCTTTTTCATCTGACCCAGGCATGAAAGAGTCTTACTGACCAAAGAACACCAACCAACTTCACTTGTTTAAAAGAAAAAAAATGAGCAAGCTGTTTTTCAGTGGTCAATACAATACTGTTAGCCATGGTTGCACCACTGTGCAATAACCATCACTTCATTTCCCCTACCTATTTACAAGCTTATACAAACTTAAATTAATTTTCATTGTCCGTGTGTGCATATGCTTATGTGAATGTGCTGTTTGTGTGTGTGCATGTGTGTTATGCATACATGTATGCATGGTTGCTTGTGTGTACATGCCTGTGGAGGTCAGAGAGGGTTTTGGGCATCCCACATTCATTCCTCACCTTAATCTCTTAAGAAAGAGTCTCTTTCGAATCTGGGGCTAGGCTACTGACACAGTGACCCTTGCACCTCTGCCTCTGCGGTGCTGGGGTTACAGGTTTTCCCATGCGTTCTGGGTTCTGAACTATCTCCCTTCTTCTGTTTCTTTATTCTAAATGTGTGATGTGAAAAATAAGCTTGATTTGGTAATTATAATATAAAATACACATGCTGAGACATCACACTGAATCCTGTAAATGAGCACCATCATTATTTGTCAAAGAGATGCAATTTTTTAAAAAATTAGGCTTTTCATGAACTACTCTCTGAAGTGATGCAAGGCATCAAGATATGTGCTTAGTTGGAATCCGTTCACTATAGTCTGAGGACTCCCTACTCCGTCCTTAGCTCCTTCTTTACGGTGTTCAATATCTAATCCTTCCCAAATCAGCCCTTTCCATTGACTGCAAGACGTCCTGTTGCTTTCAATCTTGAAAATATTTCAGTTCAGCGTTCTTCATATTCATTTTAGACACAAGGAGTCTGAGGCTCAGGGACAACCATAGATCCCCTAGTGGCACAAAGTAAGGAGGTGACAAATTCACACCAAAACTCACATATGTGGATTTACATCTCACTTTCCATCCCAGTCCACAGCAAGTTTGAGGAACAGACACAGTCCCACACAGGGACATGACACTGTTAAGCTTTCTTTCCTGAGCTCACGGGATGGCCCCAAAGCCATTCGGGACAAGAAGGCTTTGTGGAGCAGTGTTTCCAGAGATGAGCATGTGAATCTATTCATCAGCCTGTGCTTGGAAAATATGATTCACTGTGGGCGGGAAGGATGAGAAAGCACAGCACAGGCCTCTGAAGATAGTCTCCATTTCTCAGCCCCAATGTCTTGTCAGAGAACAAATCAATTCTCAGCTTAACAACCAGTCATCAGTAGGTAGAGGTACTTCAAAGTCACAAGTCCTTCTGAGGTGCCAACGGCTGACAGGTTCACCACATTTACGTGTTGGGAGCAAAACACATTTGGAAACTTGACTTCTGCCTTCTGGCTGTAAAGGAAGTTAGGAGATACCTCACATCTCAATAGCACGCATGGCCTTGGGAAAACGCTGCTGCTAAATAGTTCAAACATTCTTTTGCAAAGTCTTGTATGCCTCCTGCTGACTGACATTATCTGCTTCTTAATTCCAGTAATTATTAAACTAATTCAATTGAGCCTCTATAGTTTACACTTAGAAAAAAACACATCTTCATAGTATGACTTTGAAATCACAAGGTCCTGGGAAGTCAGTGTTTGGGATGATCTCACATCGGAGGAAGAACTGGCTGGCTAAGGGCGATTTGAAAATTTGTCTTTTGTTGCCACCTGGTGGCAGAACATTTTCCTCATCCCTGCTCTCATACCACTTTTTGTTGTTTCACTTTTAACTTTTTGTTGTGGCCAAGGGAAATACTGTACACCTGGAAAAGCAGTTAAAGACAGTATCAAGTGTCAAGTAGCAGTATACACTGAAAAAACTATGCATAGTAAATGAATGAACGCATCTGTTACTTGTCTTAATGGATCGCATGTCTGAAATTTCTTTTTTTATTTGAATTGCAGGACCTCTCAACTGTGGCATATAAAAGTAGCCAAAGATAATTCTCATTTTTAAAAGTCTAATATTTGGATTAAGCTAACAAAATCACATGATTAAAAATCATCTGGGGGCTTAGAAATATGTGAATACAGTTAACACTACAGATTTTTAATTTAACTTGGAAGATCCTTAAAATGGTATGAGAAATCTGTTACATATAATGGCAAAGACTTAAAACTTTTGCAGATCCCTGACTTAACAGGAGAAAACCAGGTAGCATTTGTGGTAGACTATCGCCACCTGGTGGGCTAAGAAAGAGGTACTGAAGGTGGTGAATCTTTTAAGGTGGAATTTTTTCCTGCAACTGTAAAACTCCTATTTCTAATAAAATGGAATTTAATAATTGTAAAAAGAACATGAGTCATAAATATAATAATATATTTACTCACCAAACACTTATATTAAAATGCAAAGAGATATTTTATTAAAAAGGATGACCAATTACATAGTCAGTTAATTAACCTCTACTATATATATATTTTAGCTAAGTGGATGAGAAAGCTTATACTCCTCTCAAATCTTCAAATGTAAAGGTTTGTGTGTTTTTAAACACCTGACGTCCAAGTGGAATTACTCATTTCTCAGACTACGATATTTATTAAACTCACATCCTGCTTAAATGGATGTTTTATTTCTGATTTCTCAATAAGGACAAAATTTTTATTTGTCCAATGGTGATTTCTGTACATATGTGCTCTAAAGTGAGACTAATGCCGAACAGTTTTCCCATTCCTAATTGGCAAAGCCTGTGGTATGAGCTGTGAACCAAAGCCATCCGTGGTTTTGAAATATGCTCATTAGCTGTTGCTGTAGACAATATTTACACTCAAACAATCTTAATAGCTCCTCCACATTACCAGAGTTCCTCACTTCCACAGCTGCCTATGGCGTGCTATCTTTGGTAAAGATTTCATGAGACTTATGCTGTCTTTAATACATGGATCCTTGAGGCAGACTAACATGGAAGGTACAGATTACAGCTAACACTTTGAAATGTACTTCTTTCCCTTTAAGAAATACTGGAAAGTGGAGGGGAGGGTCAGGCACTTGGTGTGCTCAGAAAAAAACAGGTATTCTTTTAGAAGGTCAAAAATTTCATTTCTGAGATGAGTGAATTGAGGTCATCTCTGCAAATTACAAATAAATAAATAAGTTATTTAAGTCTATTTATTAAAATGTGTTAAACTGGTATTTTCAAGCTCATATAGGAGAAAGTAAACGCTATAGGAAGAACACCAGAAATAAAAGAGTCAAGGTTAGCATGGCATTTTGGGTGTCTATTCAAATCGAGGAGCAAGGCTTTTTATAAGTGGAAGACATGAAACTCACTGCAAGGACTCCATGTTTCACTGTTGTCTCCTTGGCCACTAGTTAGTAGAACCCCTAATCTTGTTTCTTCTTTCAATTTACATTTTGCTTTTAAGTATGTGTGTGTACTATAGGCTTGGGTGCCAAATGCCACCAACACCCAAGGGCTGATCTTCATTTTTAATGGCTTAGAGACCCTTCTGAATGTGCACTTCTTCAGTGTAGTAACTGGCGACACCAACACCCATGTCCCTGTTGAAGCGATTAAAAAAGAATCATTTCCCAGAACTACAGGTGCACAACACATTGGAGTCATTACGCAAAAGAACAGAAATGTGGAGGGGAACCCAGAGAATATAAAAGCCATGTTCCTGGCACCCTTTCCCCTTTAACTCAGTAGGCGGCTTTTTCTTTTTTTTCTTTTTTTTTTTTTTTTTTCCTTTCCTTTTCTTTTCTTTTTCTCCAGCTCTATTAGGATACTATATCCAAATAGAACATGAAATATGAAAAAATTATAATGGATTTCAAGTAACCCACTGGAGCTTCAAAATATACTCCCAAATGAAAATACCTTCCAATGAGAGCACACAAGGGATAGAAATGGGCTCAGGGCCTAGCTTACATCCACTTTAAAGAGTCAAGTTTCTGTGGGACACTGGAAATAAACTACACTTTTATTTTAAAGTTACACATTTTTTTTTCTGGTGGTCTTGCTAACTTCCCTGCCTGCCTCAATTTAAGGGCACCACGTCTACGGTTAAGGATCTGGTAGGACTTTCAGGCCCTCAGCCACCTCAAGTATCTTCAGTCTCTATCACCCACAGGTTTTTGTTGTCTCCATTCTAAACAAGGAAGGGGGTTGTAAATGCACTACTGAGCCCGCTGTTGTTCGCATTTGTTCTGCCAAGTGTCTAACCTTGCTCGTTAGCAAGCAAGAGAGAACAGAAGAGAAGGAAACCACGCAAAATGCAATGATTAAAAAAAAAAAAAAAAAAAAGGAGCATAACAGAAAACGGAACTGTTTCTCAAACGAAGTGGGCTGACCATGATTGTGAGCACTTTAGGGAAAGGGCACTTGGGAAGCAGGTTCTCAGACAAGAAGGAAGAGGCTGGAAACCTCACAGATGAATGGGCCCACTCTGCTCCTGACTGCGGCTGCCCATTAGAGTTGAAGAAGAGGTCAAAGGGAGGAAGACAGATAACATCAAAGTTCCCCAGCGGAAGAGAGCAAGGCTGCTAGATGGTCACAGTTCATCCCTAAGTGTGATCTTAAGAAACTAAAATTACTCTGTTTGAGACAGGACACCTCCGGTGGGTGGGTGCAAACACCAAGAAGAAGTGTTAGGAAGCTCTTTTGGAGGAGCTGGAAGTACCCCTCTCCCCCCACCCCCAGCAACTTTTTTTTTTTTTTAATCTTCTCTGGAGTGGAAAACAAAGTTTTTGCTTAGGTTTTTATGTAGGCTATCTCAAACTCTGGGAGAAAAGACGCTGGAAATCAGAAACGTTTGGAAGAGGGACAAGGACACCTTGGAAGACTCCAAAAGACTGTCTCAGGCCCACAGCGTTAGAAAGATCTAAGGGGGGCGGGGAGGAGCAAGCAGGACGTGATCAACTAGGAGTCACAGATGGGGGTGGGGTGCGGCTGCAAGTAGAGAGCCCAGGGCCGGGAAAGGCTGGGAGCTGGAGCATGCTGGTGTGAGTGCGTCTGTCTGCCTTGGGACTTGGGCTGTGGTTCTCAACATTGTCCTAAAGCCTTTCCGCCAGTGAGAGCATTGTGAACCATTTCCTTCCTCTGGGCCACAGAACCCCTCCCTCTTTTTTCAGTGGAAGAACCTCCTGGCTTTTTTTGGGAGGGGGTGGGGGCGGGGGACCGCGGTGTTGGAAGGGTTCAGCTTTTGTAGCTTTCGTAACGCGGACTCTGCTATTCCCTTCCCGGTAGGAAGGGGCGGGGTGGGGGTGGCGGGGGTGGCGGGGGATGGGGCGATTTCCTCCTTTACTCTCCGCTGTAGCCTTGATAGTAAAGCCGGGCTCTTAGACGCATCTGTCCGCCTGGCCTGAGGCCTGCAGCAGCTGCTGTTAAATTTTGGAAGTCTGCGGACTGGGCGGGAGTTGCTTCTCCAGTGAAGAAGAGCAAGTACAAATCCCTTCTTGCAGTCCCTACGGGAGCTGAAGCTTGTTCCAGATCGCCTATTTCAGAAAGAAGAAGCAGGGTTGCTCCCTACCCCCGACCCGGCACCCCCAAAGCAGTCTCAAGGTAGGGCTTGAGAAAACTGTTAAGGTCAATCCACATGCATCTTTAAAAAGCCAGAGCCTGGCAAGTGTCCCATAGCCCCTTTCTCAAGCATTCTTCCTGAGAAGCGCAGAGCCAGCACACTTTGTCCAAGAAAAGCTGGGGTAAAGAGAAGTGCTCCGTAGCCAAGGTGCTGGTGGAAGGACAGAAGGAAGAGACGGGGGAAGTAGGCTGAGTTTTGTTTTTAATTAATTAATTAATTAATTTAAAGAAAAGGCAGCTGTATTTCACATCCCACTTTCGGGGAGAAGGAACTCTGAGTAGCAGGGAAGCGAATGTTGAGGGGCGCCTTAGGCGCAGGGGAATTGTAGGGAAGGGTCTCTACAATTCGACCCTCTCTTTTTGAAAACTGCAGCCCAGCCGGGACACAGAAAGGGCTACAGGAAGCAGAGTGGTCCGGGAATCTGCAGCCCCCGAGAGATGAAGTTAAAGGTTCACCCTATTCCACAGAGCAGCCCAGGCTGTACAAAGTGCTGGTCACAGCGCTGCATCGGCGTCTTACACCCCCAGAGTGACGAGCCGTGGCTTGAGGCCAGCGCGGAGGCTGCCCCCTCCCCCTTTGGGCCCGGAGGCGCAGAGCTGGGGTTAGCACCAACTGAGCTCAGGGGGCGGTGTCGCAGGAATGGGGGAGAAGGGAGGGGCTCTAAAATGCTATAAAGAGGCAGCCCTGGTCGCCTAATTCTTGCACTCGCTGGAAAGCAGCTCAGAGCCAGGTGCTATCGCAAAGCCAGAGCGTACCGCCGGACCGGAGAGAGCTCAGATCGAGCTACTGCGGGGCCAAGGCAGAGGAAGAAGAGTCCAGGCTCCTATCCTGGACTTGTCCCCCAGCTCCGGAGCTCTTCTCGATCTCGCAGCAGCCTCTTGACTGCTCCAGCCGTGCGGTGCCTCTAACCCGGTGCTGGAATTAAAAGTTCCCGCGCGCCGGCGAAGCGCCTCTTTCTAACTGACCGGGAGCTACGGCTGCTAGCTCTGCGCGAACTTTCAAATCAAAGTGATCGTGAATTTTAAGCATCTGGAGCAAGCCAACTAAGCTTTGCTCGTCTAACCAGAACAAGAATTCGCTGCACTGCGAAGTGCGGTGTCATGCAACCAGCAGTCCCTTTGGAGTCACGCAGGCAGAAGCCCCGCTCCGACATGCAGCGGGCAGCAATGCTGAGCTCTCTGCCTGTCCCCAGGTTGTTGCTGCTGCTCGCTTCGGTAGCAATGCTGCTGTGTCTGCGGAGTGCAGACGGGCGCCCCACGGAGGAGGACGAAGAGCTGGTACTGCCTTCTCTAGAGCATAGCCCGGGCCACGATTCCACCATGCGCCTCCGTCTGGATGCCTTTGGCCAGCAACTGCACCTGAAGTTGCAGCGGGACAGCGGTTTCCTGGCGCCTGGCTTCACGCTCCAGACTGTAGGGCGCAGTCCCGGGTCCGAGGCACAGCATCTGGACTCCACTGGGGACCTGGCTCACTGCTTCTATTCCGGCACGGTGAATGGTGACCCCAGCTCCGCCGCTGCCCTCAGCCTCTGTGAAGGTGTGCGCGGTGCCTTCTACCTACAAGGCGAAGAGTTCTTCATTCAGCCAGCGCGGGCGGCCGCCACCGAGCGCCTAGTCCCAGGCACTCAGGAGGAGGAGTCAGCCGCACCGCCTCAGCTCCACATCCTGAGGCGAAGGCGGCGGGGCAGCGGCGGCGCCAAATGCGGTGTCACGGACGACCAGGCCCTGCCAACCAGTGACTCGCTATCAGAAAGCCAGGACTCCCAGAACCGTTGGCCGCTGCGGGACCTCACTCCACAAAGCGCGGGAAAGCCAACAGGTATAAGAGTGCTCCCCTCCAATTAACTTCCCGCCTCCCCACTTCCCTTTTCTACCTATGCTTTTGGGCACACTCTAGCTTGCCTCTAGACCTGAACTACTCAGACATACTTGCAGTTAATTGAGTTTCTCAGTCGTGACACCCCCCAAAATAGATTGGCCAAACCCTGCCAGAACATTTGTTTGCCCGAAAAGTTAATGAT
The DNA here is from genome assembly GCF_903995435.1 of Acomys russatus. Taxonomy (NCBI): domain Eukaryota; kingdom Metazoa; phylum Chordata; class Mammalia; order Rodentia; family Muridae; genus Acomys; species Acomys russatus. The sequence continues at coordinate 64,648,294 of NC_067144.1, read as the reverse complement.
TTAAGCGAGAAGAATCAAAGTTCTTGCAGATAGGGGCGAAGCGTTTACTTCGGGAAGCCCGTAGACCGATTCCTTACTCACGAATCTCTTCCCATCCCTTTAATTCCTTTAGGGAATGTGTGAGTTCACTTTGGCTGGGTTGCAGTTTCGCGCTGAGGTTTGTAACCTTGGTCAGTGTGTGCACATAGCACTCTTAGGAGGGCGGAGTAGTGGAGCGACGGTGAACTCGATGTGTGTTCTGGAGACTAGGCAACCGGGTGGTGATCTCAGTTCTGTGGCCTTCTGTCCCCTTCCCCCATTTGAAAAGCTGACCCGGATAGCTGGCGGCGCTGGGGCCTCTCGGCAGAACCTGCTTGGGAGGTCTTTGACCTTGTTCGCCCCGCCTCCGTGAGCCTCCTACCTCCTCCCCGCAATGTGCACTCCCTCTCTCCCAGCCGAGGTTCTGCTCCCCAAGCACAGAGGAATATAACCCGCGGCTGATCCTCCCTGCTACACTTCGTCCTGCCTCTGCTGTGTTCAGTACTTACTAAACAGTCAGTTTACTTTGTCACTCCAGTTTCCCTTAGCCCTCTTTCACTTCCTTTCGTGTCCTATTCTAGATTTCTGCCCATTGACCCTCTAGGAGCAGGTAGTGATGGATCATAGCACACTCTACGACTTCTCTAAGGGCTGACTCTCAGTCCGCAGCCAGGGAAGGGCTGTTTTCCAAATAGGCAACCGTAGTCTAAGACAGGAACTTTTCCCCCCTGCCGCCATGGGCGTGAAAAAAAAAAAAAAAAAAAAAAGCAGGAATAGACTGCTGGGCAGAGTGGGTGGTCCTAGTGCTGAGAACCCTCGGGATCCTCCTGGGTGAGAGAGCTGAGCACTACAGATTAAGACTCCGCAAGCTCCGCCCCTTGGCAGACCACCCCCTTCCCTCCCCCTCCCCCTCTCCACCCTGCCCTATGCCTTCCACGTGGAGCTGGATGATCTCATTCATTTCAGCCCTGGCTTCAATAGTGAAAGGGTGACTCAGGGCGCTCTGCCTGCTCCTGTTGCCAAGTTTTTACTACAGCTGGGCACGATGATATCCATACTGCCTTACTCAGGCTGTGGCGTTCTCAAAGGCCACAAAAGAAAGCTTGTTGGCACATACACAGACAGCTTGATCACTCTAAAGAGCCGGCGTTGTCTCTTGTTTTATTTAAAGCAAAACGAAAACCTTTTAAAAATAACATTCACAGTTTTTAGAAGATGCAAATGTTTGTTTTATTGTTGTTCCAGGTATATTTCAGTTTTATTTACTTTGTCTTGGTTGACTCTCCTAATATAGCGCAGAGAGGTCGCTATTAAGAGAGAGACAGCTCATGAGCAAACTTCCTTTTCCCTTTACAGGACCTGGAAGCATAAGGAAAAAGCGATTTGTGTCCAGCCCCCGTTATGTGGAGACCATGCTCGTGGCTGACCAGTCCATGGCTGACTTCCATGGCAGCGGTCTGAAGCATTACCTTCTTACCTTGTTTTCGGTGGCCGCCAGGTTTTACAAGCACCCCAGCATTAGGAACTCAATTAGTCTGGTGGTGGTGAAGATTTTGGTCATCTATGAGGAGCAGAAAGGGCCGGAAGTTACCTCCAATGCTGCTCTCACCCTTCGGAATTTCTGCAGCTGGCAGAAGCAACACAACACCCCTAGTGACCGGGATGCAGAGCACTATGACACAGCAATTCTTTTCACCAGACAGGTAAGACATCATTTTATCACCTCGAAGGTCAGCCTTGAGCTATTCAGATGCATTAAGAAGCCATCCCAACTGCCTTGCCCTGGTTTGTCTTATTCTATAGACTAGCTTAACCTGCCTTGCTTATTTCTATTTTAATTTCCACATCTCAAGTTGCACGGTTCTATTTTAGAAGCATTAGAGTGGCATGTGGCCAGTCTTTTGAGCCCAACAATAATGAAGGAACATGCTGCAAAGCACATGTGAAGACATGCCCGGCTGAGGAGCTAAATCACAAGTCCACAGTGTCCTATTTAAAAGGGATTTCTCTTGCTTCTTTGTAGGATTTATGTGGCTCCCACACATGCGATACTCTCGGGATGGCTGACGTTGGAACTGTATGTGACCCTAGCAGAAGCTGTTCAGTCATAGAAGATGATGGCTTACAAGCTGCCTTCACCACAGCCCATGAATTGGGTAAGTAAATTGGGCTCAACTTGTGAGTTAAGCCCAAGGCATGGCTATAACCCAATAAGCCACTCTGATTTGAGAGAAAGAACATCTCAGACTATATTGCTCCTTTGACAGCAGCACTCTTAGAAATTATAGGATATATTTCCTACTATTTCAAATATGCTGTTATTGAACAAGCAAAAGAGCTATAAACACTTGAAAACTGGCATATATATATATATATATATATATATATATTGATCAAAGTAGGTATTATCTCCAAAACAGGTTGTCTAATAAATATGTCCCCTCCTGTATAAATAAGCCCCTCATAAGAGAAGAATCAGGCTGCATGTGACTGTATCTTAATGTGGATCTTGTTTGCTTCCCAGGCCACGTGTTTAACATGCCACATGATGATGCAAAGCATTGTGCCAGCTTTAATGGTGTAAGTGGGGACTCTCATCTAATGGCCTCAATGCTCTCGAGCTTGGACCATAGCCAGCCCTGGTCTCCTTGCAGTGCCTACATGGTCACATCATTCCTGGATAATGGCCATGGTAAGATGCCAGCTACTCTTTCTAGAGGGCATCCAGCCTTCCTCTTATAGGATTCTACCTAAAGAGCTATGTGGTTCTTGCTCAACTCATTTTCCTTCTTTCAGAATGACTTTTCTCTGTCAGGATCATACGTTATACATCTTTACCCCCACTGCTTCCTGCCAAGTAGCTCCCAAAGTCCATTCATTCATATTTTGGACAGCAGGATAACTTCTCACCATTGTTAATCCAGACGTACTTTATTGAGAACGATGCCTTGATAAAAATCTAAATCTGCCTGGCATTGGTTTCCCCAAAACACTACAATTCACAAGTGTACTGTTTCACACAGTAACTATCTTACAACACCATAATCAATTTACTGTCATGTTTTCACCAAATACGCCAATATCTATTAATAGTTGCCTTTTTATCCCCCCCCCCCCCGCAGGGGAATGTTTGATGGACAAGCCCCAGAACCCGATCAAGCTCCCATCTGACCTCCCTGGGACCTTGTATGATGCCAACCGCCAGTGTCAGTTTACATTTGGAGAGGAATCCAAACACTGCCCTGATGCAGCCAGCATATGTACTACTCTTTGGTGCACTGGTACCTCCGGTGGCTTACTGGTGTGCCAAACGAAACATTTCCCTTGGGCAGATGGTACCAGCTGTGGAGAAGGGAAATGGTGTGTCAGCGGCAAGTGTGTGAACAAGACCGACATGAAGCATTTCGCTGTGAGTTTTTCTAATGAAACGCACTTGTTTATAACTCAGAATTGAAAAGAACAAAGTGATGCTTAAGCTCCTCTGTCTGTGTCCCACAGTGGGAATACAAGATGATAGCAGTTTGAGAGTCGATTCCCGTGTCTCACATTTTTCTTTCATTCCCTAAAGAGTCTCAATAGTTCTAATGGTGATGTATGTATCTCTGTTTAGACTCCTGTTCATGGAAGCTGGGGGACATGGGGACCCTGGGGAGAGTGTTCAAGGACCTGTGGTGGAGGAGTTCAGTACACAATGAGAGAATGTGACAACCCAGTCCCCAAGAACGGAGGGAAGTACTGTGAGGGCAAGCGAGTACGCTACAGGTCTTGTAACATCGAGGACTGTCCAGATAATAACGGTGAGTCATCTTGGACTTTGGCTCCCAGAAACGGGGCGAAGGAGAGGAGCCCACAACATGTGGCTGAAAGTTGGAAACTGGTGACATCGTCACATCCTTCTCTTTTCAGGAAAAACCTTCAGAGAGGAGCAATGTGCAGCACACAACGACATTTCAAAAGCTTCCTTTGGGAATGAGCCCGCGGTGGAATGGACGCCCAAGTACGCTGGCGTCTCGCCCAAGGACAGGTGCAAGCTCACCTGTGAAGCCAAAGGCGTTGGCTACTTCTTTGTTTTACAGCCTAAGGTAGAGGGTTTTTTGTTGTTGGTTTTTTGTTTTGTTTTGTTTTGTTTTGTTTTTGTGTTTTTGTTTTTGTTTTTGTTTTTACATTTGTATCTTTGCTAAGGAGCCAAAGGCTTGAACTTGGGGCTGTCTTTACAGGTTAACTTGTGTTCACTTTTGAATAAGAATGTTTCTAAATGCAAGAGACATTCCTTAATTTGGGATTTTATGTTGCTTTAAGCTGGGAAGGAAGCTTAAATCTAGCTAGCACTTAAGAGGTTTGCATGTGTTTAATATTTTTCCTTTATATCCAAGGAAAATGCCTTTGGAAACTCAAAAATACTCCCCCCCCCCCACATAACTAGGTTTCACATACAAAGACTTATGGTTAGATAAATTATATATATTAACACTGCATCCAAGAACTTTAGAAAGTAGTCCAAAGTACTTGTTACTGGGTACCTAGCAGCCGTACATACAAACATACTAATTAACGTGAGAGTCAGAGAATTAAAAATTCATTGTTGAAGCACATACTTTGAACAAAGTGACTCACCATTTCTTTTGGTGTTTTGCTGAGGGAATAAACCTTGCTTTGAAGTAGAAAATGAAATTAAATTTGTTCAAGGTGGTCATATGCCCTTAGCATTCTAAGATAGGAAAGCACATCCTAGTTGCAGATGAAATATTTAGCAAGTGATTTATGAAGTGCCTTCTACTCTGGCATATTATTCTTGGCCCTGAAGTTGGAACAATCATCAAACTGACAGTGAGCACTACTTCCATTGGCCTTAGCAATCGGGGAGATGGGCCAGCAAACAAATAAAATCAAGACGTCTATAAACTTTGCAGCTAGCTGTACAAACTACTGAAAATGGCAAAATGGAAGGTAACATGTGGCATGTGAGGAGGAGAACCCTCATCCCATGGGAGCAGAGCGAAGAAGAGGGTATTCATTCTTGCCATCATCACATGCCTCCTTCTCATTAGCTATTTTACCATGAGGTGCATGTTGTCTCTGCAGGTCGTAGACGGCACTCCCTGCAGTCCAGACTCTACTTCTGTCTGTGTGCAAGGACAGTGCGTAAAAGCTGGTTGTGATCGCATCATAGATTCCAAAAAGAAGTTTGACAAATGTGGCGTTTGTGGAGGAAATGGCTCCACATGCAAGAAAATATCAGGATCCGTCACTAGTACCAGGTAAGCTTCAAGACACGCACTTCGGGAATCCGGATGAAGCTCGGTTGGTACAGAGCCCGCTTAGTATCCACAAGACCCTGTGTCCAATCCCCAGCACTGCACAAGACCTGGCATAGTCTCATGTACCTGTAATCCCAGCCAGAGTTTGGGAGGTAGACACAGGAGTGACAAGAGGGTTACATGTTCAGATCGTCTTTGCTAACATAGTGACTTGACGTCACTTAGACTACAGGAAACCATGACTCAAAAAACAAACACACAAAAACAAAAACCCAGCTACTTCAAGTACTTCCAGTGTTTGAGAGGCTGACTGGGGAGGATGTTTCCTATGGGGGTCTGGATTTAGCCTGCACTATAGTGAGTTCCAGTATAGCCTGGCCTACAACTGAACCCTCATCTCAAAACTCTAAAATTAGTTAATTAACCAACATATGAAGCAACACATATACTTTAGAGACCACGTAATTTTCAACATACCATTTCATAGGACTAAGGAAAAGTCACATTTAAAAGAATTGCATATTTTAAAGCAATGCAGTTGATTAACCAATAATTGGAAGAAAGACATTTACCTGTTTGCTTTGTCCACAGACCTGGGTATCATGACATTGTCACAATTCCTGCTGGAGCCACCAACATTGAAGTGAAACACCGTAATCAAAGGGGGTCCAGAAACGATGGCAGCTTTCTGGCTATTAGAGCTGCAGACGGTACCTATATTCTGAATGGAAACTTCACTCTGTCCACGCTAGAGCAAGACCTCACCTATAAAGGTACTGTCTTAAGATACAGTGGCTCCTCGGCAGCGCTGGAAAGAATCCGCAGCTTTAGTCCACTCAAAGAACCCTTAACCATTCAGGTTCTTATGGTGGGCCATGCTCTCCGACCCAAAATCAAATACACCTATTTTGTGAAGAAGAAGAAGGAGTCATTCAATGCTATCCCTACTTTTTCCGAGTGGGTGATTGAAGAGTGGGGGGAATGCTCCAAGTCCTGTGGATCAGGTTGGCAGAGAAGAGTGGTTGAATGTAGAGACATTAATGGGCAACCTGCTTCTGAGTGTGCAAAAGAAGTGAAGCCAGCCAGCACCAGACCTTGTGCAGACCTGCCTTGCCCACATTGGCAGGTGGGGGATTGGTCACCATGTTCCAAAACTTGTGGGAATGGTTACAAGAAGAGAACCTTGAAATGTCTGTCCCATGATGGGGGAGTGTTATCCAATGAGAGCTGTGATCCTTTGAAGAAACCAAAGCATTACATTGACTTTTGCACACTGGCTCAGTGCAGTTAAGCAGTTCTGAGAACAAGGTAGCATAGGAGGGCTGACACACTGAGACCAAGAGTGCTGGAGCGTTGAGTCAAGCCAGTAACCAGTGAGGTGTGTCCAGGAGGTGTGTGTAGGGGGATACATAGCGAAAGAGGTAGATAACGACACTATCCTGCCAGTTAAAATTTGATAAGGTAGTTAACGAGGAATATTAGCATCTGAAAGACCATGTGTAGCATGACAAAGCCCTGAGATTATTAATATTTCTTTTGTTCCATCCTTTGCTGAAACAATTGTCCAAGTCAGGTAGAAATATGGCGAGCCCTGATGTGTGGTGCTGGTTAAATGCTTTGTATCTTTATGTCTTGTGTTAGCAAAGGCAAAGCAGATGAAAGGGAGATTGAGGTGTAAACATAGCTTACTGTTTATGCTGGCCATGGGGCAGGAGAAGGCTACAAACAAGATCATTATTGGAAGGTCTGGCTTCCATGGTTTCAGGAGATGTTGATACATCATTCCTATCAATAGTGAAAAAGTTCAGATTGTTTAATGTGAGAAAGTCTCACCTCTGGGAAACGCCTCATGGTTCCTTCTTATACCATCTCAGTTTTTAGCTATAATTCATGTTGAGGTAGAAACAATCCACTTATTTATAAAATATACATTGATTCTAAAAGGAAAAGAACCTGAAGTGTAGGAACTGCAAAAGACAAAAAGCAAACAAACAAACAAAAAACACTCAAGGAAACACAGCGAGTGGCATGTCTCCTGCCTCACTTTCTCCTAAGGTTAGCCTACCTGGGGACTATCAGAGTAAAAGCTAATCCTTATCTCACAAAAGGTGACAACATCACACATTGTGCCAGAGTAACAATGGGGTATAGAGAACAGGGGCCTACGAGATTGGGAACTTGGAGATCACTTGTCTCATGTGGGAGGCTGCTGCGGGTAGCAGGTCCACTGCTGGCAGCTGGTCCAACAGTCGTATCCTGGCGAATGTCTGTTCAGCTCTTCTACTGAGAGAGAATATGACTGTTTTCATATGTATATGTATATAGTAAAATATGTTACTATGAATTATATGTACTTTATAAGTATTTGTTTGTTTGTTCCTTCTAAGAAGGACTATAGTTTATAATAAATGCCTATAATAACATATTTATTTTTATACATTTATTTCTAATGAAAACCCTTTAAGTTATATCGCTTTTGTAAAAGTGCATATAAAAATAGAGTATTTATACAATATATGTTAACTAGAAATAATAAAAGAACACTTTTGAATGTGTTTGTCTATTTTCTGAAGTGGGATTAATTCCTGGGCAAGAAATCTGATGAGACACAAACATTGGATTTCAAGACAGTTTTTAAAATTCAGGTGAATGAACTATATTTTCTGTTTGTAGATGTACTAATAAAAATGACGTTGGTGATAAGATTGTAACTAATGAGGTTGGCAAATCACTGTAAAGAGCTAGATAGTAAGTATTTATGGCATTGTATGCTATATTTCCTGTCACAGCCATGACAGTACATGCTTTGTAGGAATGGAAACAGCCATAAATGACCTGTAAATGATTAACCATGGCTGTGTTTTAATAAAACTTTATTTACAAAAACAAATAGTGGGCTGGATTTGTTCTATGAGCTTGTTAGCCAACCCTCAATGTGATAAAGTAAATGGAAAATGATTCAGCTTCTTGATGCATTTCAGACTTTTGTCTCCATTAATTGTATCAAGTAAGTCATAATGCATGGACATATTTAAGCTATTGCATAGTGACAGTGCCTCACTCATTTGGGAAAGATATGAGTGGTGGCCTAACACTGTGAAATCTCCACCTCCCTCATCAGCAATACCAAGGTGTTTGGGAGAAATCCTAGAAAATCCAGGACTCTAGATTTCTGTGGGTGACTATATTTTAAAAACTAAGTGGTGTATCAGTGACTACAATTTCAAATTATTTCCATTATGATATTTCTTTCAGAAAATTGTTTACTAGAAAACTGGCAATGTGCTCAGCTTCTGGCATTCCTAACTTTACTTTCACCTTTTCTTCTCCTCAGCATGATTTTTCTTACATACTGTAACAAAATGCTTAGTTCAGCCTTAGTTACTTAATGTGTCTCCCTCAGCAATGCAACTAGATATGTCTGTACAGACTAGGATGTAGTGGGAGCAGGGTCATCAATTGGGCTGACTTCATATTACCGATTACAAGATCCAAAGACGAAACAAGCCTTCTCACATCATCGAGTAAATCTTTAGATGCAGAACTTGACTATGCAATTCAACAGCCCATGTTGTCCTGTGTACCAGAAACTTTCATTGACAATGACTTGCCTTTTATGTGGTACAAATTCCCTTAGTGGGTAGAACAATGTATATACCCCAAAACCCTGGCTGATGTCACCTATACATGATACTCAAGTAAAGGTTCATATATTGCATTGTATAACATAACATAAATAGTCAACATAAAACATAACATCAAAAGTAAAAATTAAGTTTACGCAACAGCAAAACAGAACCAAACTTCCACTGAACACAGACAGGCTGTAACTTCACATCGGACACATAGCCAGTGATGCAATCCAGATGACCAGGTCTTATCTGCAAAACCACAGCAATACGAAGGACCAAAATGACATACTCACCCCATGACCACTACAACTATTGAAATGTCCTTCAGCTGACATAACTCAGAAGAAATCTGAGGACACAGAATTTAACAACTATAAACACAGCTAGAGAATTTAAATAATTTAAATGGGAGACACAAAATCACCTGGACCAAATTGAATAGGACATAAATCAACTCCTAACTGAAGACAAAGAAAAATGCAAACCAATCAACTAAGTGAAATGACAAAGGCAGTACAAAATCTGAAATCTGAATTTAATGAAGAAATGGAAATAAAGAAGAAAACTTAAGCTGAAATAAAGTTAGAACTGAAATATTTAAAGTTAGGAAACTCATGGGTGAACCCCACCAGCAGAAGGGATCAAGCAGAAAAAAGTGTCAGGACTTGAACAGAAAGCAAGCTGTACTTATGTGTGAAATTAATAATGAATAAAAAAAGTTACCAAAAATGTAGAATTTCAAGCAAAAGTCAAAATGAAATAATTGGTTTTTTGAAAAGCAGCAATGTATAGAGAATTATTATATTTTGTTCTGCACACTTATGTCATAGTTTTAATTTTTATTGCTGTGATAAGACATCACAACCAGAAGCAACTTGTTAGATACTGGGCTATTTGGCTTAAATATCCTGATCACCATCCATCATTGAGGAAAGCCACATCAAGAAATCATTCATGCCAGGGACCTGGAGCCAGGACTTGAGACGTAGTCCCTAGGGGAAGGCCGTTTACTGGCTTGCTCCCCATGTCTTTCTTGGTTTGCTTATACAACCCAGGACTAACTGGCCCAAGGTGGCACTGCCCACAGTGAGTTGGGCCTTTCCACATCCATCCTTAACCAAGAAAACGCCCCACAGACATATTCTTTCAGGCCAGTCTGATGGAGACCACTCCTCAACTAAGGGTCCTACTTCCTACAGGTAGTTGTGTCAGCTTGACAAACACAACCAGTTTACCATTCTACAGTAATAACATACACATTATCATAAGTTATGAAATCTTGACTATTTTATACTATCACCTCCTAGACCTTTCTTCAGCAACACAAGGGAAAGCATTTAAGAGAGAGAAAGAGTATCGAGTTTCTTCTTGGTAACTTGCTATCCTTCCTCTGAGTGCTGCCAGGCCTCCCCATCCAGGGGACGTGGTCAGAAAAGGGACACCAGAGTTCGTGTAAGAGTCAGATCTCACTCTCCACTCAACGGTGGAGAATATCCTGTTCATAGACTCGATACTCTAAGAGCATATATAGGGAGAGGAGGTCTCCCTCAATCACAGACATAGGGGAGGGGAAAAGGGGGGAAAGTGGGAGGGAGGGCCGAATAGGAGGATATAAGGGAAGGGCTAACAATTGAGATGTAATATGAATAAATTAATAAAAAAATGAAAAAGAAAAAAAAGAGAAAGAGACAGACACAGTCAAAGAGACAGAGAGAACTGAAAACAGAAGTGAAGGTTTGGGACAGGGAGTACAGCTACAAGATTTAACACATGGGAGAGGACAGGACATCTTTGGGTTTTTTGTATGGCTTTCCCCCCATATGTGTCCTGATATTTTTGTTCATTATTTCTCTTTCATTTCCTTCTTTACAGTGACCTAAGAACTCGCCAGTTCCCCTGTGCATTTCACATGAAAGCAAAAAAGTGTAACACAAAGAAAGCAGGAGCAGGAAAACTGCTGGGAGTGAGACACATTAGAATATCCATCTCAGTTTCCCTTATTTCCAGCTGACTTACTTGGTTCGGGAACACCCAGAATTTTCAGCTGCAAATATGTCACCAACATCGTTAATAAGATCGGAACCTGGGCCTTCATACTGTGTCTTCTTGGAGTATGACAGAGGTGACAATAAAGAGGACATTTATTCCAAATATACTTGAAAGGAAAAGGAAGGTCAGGGACAAACATCACCTATTGGCTTGAGGAACAAATTCTAAATAAATAAATTTAGCTAGAGACTTTTGTGTTGAACAAAAAGGGGTCATAATGTAAGATACTAGCTCTCTGAGTCTATGAACAAGTTATTTTGTCTCAGGGACCCATGGCTAGTTAGTAAAATACATGGAATTCACGGATGATCTCTGTCACAGTGAATTATACAGCCTATGGATTGGATGGTAATTGAATATTGTGCTTTTTTATTAAAAAAAAAAAAAAGGACCTTGGTCCTGTAAGTGGCAATAGTCAGAATGTGGAAAGTGACTATCAGTGGTCATAGTTTTGTGTGAATTTCATGCATACTTTTAAATTTGACTTCTAAATTTAACATGCAAGACTACTAAGAATTGCAGAACATACTCTTTACCTTTGCTTTGTGATCTCCCAAGTTTTTTTGGCTTCAAGCACTGGGTGATTACAGTTACCATGCTTCTATGATCTTTTAAAACCTTTATTGTCACCCAGGAGCATTTGACACAGTTAAAAGAGCAATCCTGAACACCTGGGAAAACTCTTGGTCTCATAAATTATGGACATTTCTAGAAAACTATCCTTGGAACTACATGAGATGGTCCAGCTGGGTGTACACTCCTGCGAGCTCAGCATGCAGGTACATTGGGCAGCAGGACAGAGAGTTCAAAGTCATCCAGTACCACATAAAATGATCTTATCTCAAAACAAAACACAATACTGAGACCATTGGAATATAACATTACTGGGGAATGTAAAAGATATAATGCTACAGGTACAAAAAAAGCTCTACTGGCATTCCAAACATAGACAAATGAACATTTTTCTGAGAGACTCTTATCCACCAACTGGGATTTTAGAAGGAACATTGTATCTGTATCATTGATTTTTTAGTTTTAATTTTTATTTATTATTTTTTGTTGTTCTTTTGTTTTTCAAGACAGGGTTTCTCTGTGTAGCCTTGACCGTCCTAAGATGCATGTCACTGATCACCAACATAAGAGATGCAACATAAAATGAGAATACATGCTTATTATACAAAAGGAATGCACTCTGCCTTTAGGTTGCTTGGCAACACACTTATAGTAGTAATGCTCAAAAGAGATAGAAAGCTGACACCATTTTAAAAGTTTGCCTTTAAGGTGTGTGTGTGTGTGTGTGTGTGTGTGTGTGTGTGTGTGTGTGTGTGTGTGTGTGTAATAAGCACCTTGGCCAGTGAAAATAATGGAGAAGATCTGCTTTCAGTGTAGAAAGGCAACATTTAATGTACTAGAGACCTGAAGGGAGCAGGATTCCTCTGCTCATAAGCTCTCTCTGGCTCTTCTATCTGAAATGGCAAAATTATTTTTTTGTACTTCCCTTGCCCAGTGGGCTCCAGAGCCTTGCAAGAAGGTCCTCTGGGATCCTCAAGATTTTAGCCTCAGATAGGGATACATTGTTAGTATCCCCAGTTCTTAAGACTCTGAAATCTTGTTTTCACCCACACTACTGGATTCCTAAATCCAATTTGCACAAATTTTCAGTGTCCGTGATCATGTAATCTTGTGGGCCAATTTAATTAATTCACATATGTGTGTGTGTGTGTGTGTGTGTGTGTGTGTATAAAAGTTTGTTTAACAAATTATTGGTTTTGTGTGAAATATGATGTGTGTTAGGTTCTGATGACCACAATTTATGGCACTTATCAAATCTGACTTTAACATCAGAGAACCGGAAGACCCTTAGATCCATCCCTAAAGTCGTCGTTGCTCTACACCCCTGGTTCTGTTTTTATGAGGAATCAAAGTTATCTAGAAAAACTGTTGACTATGTTGATATTATCTAATGTGAAAAGTAAATTCAAGTTATAAAGGCAAGTGGCATGACCTTTCAGACACATATGCCACAGTTTGAATATGTAAATTGACCTCCAACCCCATATCTGATAATTAAGGATTGTAACCAAGGGCATAAATTGTTCCAGTACTCCAACAGTCCCCTTAGGGAACACCTTAAGAAATCCTTTAAGGAAGTGTTCTGTCTCATGTCTCAGGATTTCTCTTCCTTCCTTCCTTCCTTCCTTCCTTCCTTCCTTCCTTCCTTCTTCCCTCCTTTCTTTCTCTCACCCTCCCTTTCACTTTTTTCTTTCTTTTCCCCTTTTTTAAAAACTAGAAACAGTATCACTCAATTGAAAGACCTACTTTACTCATTACACCTATCTACAAAAGGCTTTCATTGTATCCAAAATAAAACCCTTCTTCAAGGACAGACTTGCCATCATATCACAGGTCATATCCCAAGAATGTGCTGTAGTCTCTAAAGGTGATTCCAGGAAATTCATTCCAGAAGTATTTTAGCCATGGCTGCATTACTGAGAAAGAAGTGTTACCATTTGAAACGATAGCCTTGAAAGGCCAGAGTGCATTTGAGTATAGGCACTGATTAATCTGTTCAGTCATATTGAGAAGTTGGTGACAAGCTTGTTGACTTTGCAAACCTGGTGTTAGCAGTGAGGGCTAACAGAGACAGATTTCAGGCACAGTCAGTTTGTACCAGGTAAAAATATTTTGAAGTATATTGCTTGTGCTGTAAGCATGAGGTGTAGGAGAAGAAGTTCTTCATACAAAATAGGGCATACCCAAAAATATAGACTTGGGGTTCCTAAGAAAGCCACAGAGAGTAAGACCAAACCAAATACAGGTAGAAAGGTTCCTCACGGAAAAGTTACAATTAACCTTCTTAGCATCATTCATGTACTTATTGGATATCTCTCAAGGTACATCTCAAAAAAGTTACTAAGAAACTTGTTTATTTTCTGTTTCTACCTCCTTTGGTGGGTGAAGTTATAGGTGACGTCACAGATGCTTTGGATGGAATCATAGTCTGATAAAATCAGAAGCCCCTAGGGTACACAAGGCGTTCTAGCCTTTCCATGAAAATAGGGCTGCTGCTGGGATTCCTGGGAAATTTCAGGTTTGCAGCTAAGAGGGGAGAAACACTAAGCAGTTGTTAATTGTGCTGGAATTCTGGCTGCTCAGCTTGAGGCTGAACCCTAGACTGAGGTTCTTACTCATGTTTCCAGGATTCTTGCTGACTTTCTATCGTGTCTTATGGGGAACTGGACTGCCTGCTTTCCAGTCTGCGTCTGCGTGCTATGCTTAGGGCCTTGCCTTAACTTTCTAGTGATTAAAGCAATACTTAACATAGAGTAATCAGCTCCTACTCTGCTATGATGGTAGATATTAAGGTAGTAGGTTACAGTGAGGTCATTTTTAAAATTTCTCCCGAGAAAATATTTGTATGGAAGCAGAGGGACAAGCAATATAGTGCGTATTCTGTCCTTTTGACATAGATCTTTGAAGCAGGATACAAAGAAAAGGGAAACCATGAGGATGTGTGAAAGACAAGGAGCCCTTCACCATGGAATCTGCTTCAAGCCTCCTACCAACTGAGAAGCCGGAATTCCAATGTACTTATCAAATTTGTTATCAAGCTTGACAATGTAGGGTTAACATTCCTTTTATATATGGATGTTTTATTTTAAAGTAGCAATGAATCAGGTTTAACAACTTAAATGAATATGACCTTGGGTAAGATCTCTATCCCTCCCACACATTTTCTTGAACCAGTAGCAGGACCATTAACTTTGCTCATAGTGAAGACGCCCTGCCTTCTGCATCCCTGTAATCTATAGCCTTGCCTATTTGTTAGTTTTTCCTTTGGAAGCCCTCCTTTTTTTCTTGAACTTTTGCCTAAAATATATATTAAAATCTCTTTCAGTATACTTCATTTCTCCATCATCTTGACTCATAGTTAATTTCTTTTCTTTACCAAGAATCTTGGGTTTGCCTAAGTGAGTTATCTGAAGGAGAATTTATTTGCGCTCAAAGTTTCACATGGCACACTTTTACAGGGAAAAAGCATGGTGTCAGGAGTAGGAGGCAGCTGGTCACACTGCAGCCATAGGCCGGAAGCAGAGCACAAGGAGCATTCATGTTCAGGCGCCGTCTCCTTCCTGCTTGTGGAGTCAGCAACTTCAGTCAAGGAGAAATACTGCTCATGTAGGGTAGGTCTTCTCAGCTTCCTGTACTTGGTTTAGGTACTCCTGCTCAAATGTGACCAGAGATTTGTCTTCAAGGTAACTCTAGACTTAATCAAGTTGTCAGACAATATTAACCATCACATCTACCCCATTTCATACTTCTCCTAGAGGAACATTTACATTTCTTGGCAATGGGCTGGAGAGATGGCTCAGAGGTTAAGACCATTGGCCCTTCTTCCAAGGGTCCTGAGTTTTATTCCCAACAACCATATGGTGGCTCACAACCATCTATAATGAGATCTGGTGCTCTCTTCTGGTGTGCTGGCTCAAATGCCAGCAGAATACTATAAAACAATAAATAAATTTTAAAAATTCTTGGCTACATATTCACTTCATGAGTGCTTTTGAGTTTCAAACTCCATGCTGTAAGATGTGGCTTTGGTTCTATCAAGTGAGTGTAAACAAAAAGACAGGGAATTTAGGCATAAGGTTATTGTGTGGTTTTAAATGATGATTTCTGTCTCAATGTTGTGAAAACACTGCTCCCCAACTCTTCCCTGGTATACCAATAAAGCAGCTTATAGCCAATCACTGAGCAGGGGAGAGAATAGGGTTGGACTTCCTGCCAGCCAGAGGAGGAGGAGTTAGAAGAGGAAGTAGAGGATGGAGCCAGAGTACTCAGTGAGGATTCAGCCATAGTAGAGGTCCAAGGAAGAGGACAAAAAGGAGCTGGAGGCCAGGAAAGCTACAAAGTGCAAATATCACTGGGATCTTTGCTGAGAGTAAGACAAAATAGCATAGAAGCTAAGAACAGACATGAACTGCTCAGATTGTGTTGTGAAGCCCTGTATTATAAAAGAGTCTCAATTATTTGTGTGATAGCCAGGTTAAGAAATAACCTTAAAGAAACAAAAACTGCTTTATAAAAATAACCTTCAATAAGAGAGAATATGCTTGACAATGTGTAATATATATGTGCATCGCAATATCTTAGAAAGAAATGTATTTAGGTCATTATTACCAAGACTTATGATCCCAAAGAACTCAGAGCCCTTTGGGGACTGTGCAGGATGCTACCACTCAAGGTCTCTGTGCTGTTTAAAGCTCTTCAAAATCTACCTGAAACAATCTTCAAAACCTTATTACAGAAAAAACTGGAGTGTGGCAATTTGATTTGTTGTCAATTACAGTTTCTCAGCATGAAGAACTCTTTTCTTTGACGAGGTAAGAGAATTGTTTGTTTTTGTTTTTTAATCTTTGTAATATAAGGTCTTTTTCTTCCTTTAAGGTCTTGTGTTAGTTTAAAAACAACATGGAAAGGTAAAACAGTATGACGTTTCCTGCTGTTGGGCTTCATCACACAGATGAACACAAAGACCATCTCTACCATAACTGGGGAAATCTCCTTTAAATGATATTGTTTGCAACTGTGCTCATTATAGTGCCATTTTATTAACCAAGAAAGAAATGTGCTTGTTTCAAATGCACTTTGTTTAGTATAAAGTCCGAGGCAGGATTTTACTTTGAACTGTGTTGTTTTTTATACGTTAACCCTTCAAGCAGCCGAGAGTCCCATAGGAGTATTTAGAATAATTTTTATACTCTTTGTTGTCTATCTAAGTACACCTTATGTTTCTTAATAATAAAATAATGGTTTTTACAGTGTTGCTTTCTATCAGGTTTCTAGACTTATAGTTAATACCCAGTTAAAATCAAGAAAAGTTTTATTCATTAGCCAATACACAGGTTTCTTGAAAGGCTCCACTATAGACTAAAATGCTCCCATAGTTGAAGGTGTGGTCAGTAAGTCAGTGTCATACACAACCACTACCAAAGTTAATCCACCTATGATTGTAAGTTACTTTGGAAAGCTGAAAAATTATAAAACCATTCTGACTTCCTCTTCATCTTTTAGTAAACTGGGGAGCCCTATTCAGGGAACACTATAAAGTGTGTGAACTTTTGTTTACATAGTCACCAGTAGTTCTGGAGAAATGCTATGATTGTGATTGGTATTAATGTCCAGGCTACATGGCACATAGAAAAGCATTTCACAGATATTGTCCAATTGTCCTCACCCCAATTCTTACTTACAAGTATCACTTACAAAGACCTGGCCACTTCAGAAGACCCCTTGGTAATAAGAAACTGAGTTCCATTAGTTTGGAGTCCGGTGAACTATCAACCCAACAAAAGCTTAATCAGGCTGAAGTCATCCATGTGCTCAGAGACTCCACAAGAGCGGCAAGTATGACGAGTGGTGAATTCAGCCAAAAGAACTAGTGCTTTTCTAACGTAAAGAACAGACATAATTTTTTCAAACACTTAAGTTTAACAAATGGCCATAGACATATTTTGGGGGAATTCTGTTATTGTTACCATGAAGCTAGACAAAGCTAATGGTAGCAATGGCTCTCTCAGTTGATTGTTATGGTTTTAATATGAAGTCTCACCACTAGCTCCTGATTTCAATATTGATCCCTAGCTGGTGGTAGAAGGTTCTGGGAGTTTGGGAACGTGAGACCTAGCTGCAGGGAATAGATCATTGGAGGGTATATTATTCCTGATTGTTTCTTGGATTTCCACGAGTCCTGTGTCCACAAAAGTGCTAAGAGCTCTCCTCCATACTTCCCACTTCTGTGAACTGTACCGTTCCTCTCGCTTTCCCTGTGGGGAGGGGCTGAAACATCCAGAAACATGAGCCAAAACAAGTAGTCTCTTGGGTCTTATAGTCATGGAAACTCAGGAATCAAATACAGGACCAAAGCCCTGACCTGCAAGAGATCTTTTCTAAGCCCTTTAAACCAGACATTATGTCCTTTCTTTCTTTGGTTCACATTTCAGAATAAGTTAGAAATTAATTAGCATACACTCAAGATCATCGATTTCCATGATGCAAAACCAAGGATTCTAGAGCTTTAGATTGATAATCATAAGACAGAGAAAACACTTAAAAAAAAATGTTTTCTAGAAGTGAATCTTCAGAGGAGATGAACATGGATTGTGTGAAACTATGAAACTTTCAAGAAATTTAAAAATTGCTTAAAAATATTCACTAGAAAAAATCTCATATATACTTGCCGCTGAAAGACATTGACACTCTCTGTATTCATGTAAGCAAAGAATACAGTGAGTTCATAAAACTTCTTGAAAGTGATAGGTATGATTGTAACAGGAACTACACAACAAAAAATTAACGTGAGAAAAAACTTGCCGTTATTTATGACTCACAGGTAATATTTTTGCTGTGCTGGCTGTTCTTTTTGGCAATATTTTGCCATCAGATGCATTCACAGTTTAATAGTAGTTTAGCTAGCTGTCAAAAAAAAAAAAAAAAAAAAAAAAAAAAAAAAGTCACTCACATACACATACAAACTGAGACCTCTAGTGGCCTTAAGTAGTAAATGTTCTAACTGCTCGCCTTCAAACCTCATCAACTAGTAACAAATTCTTAGAAAATGGAGGCTTTCCAATGACTTCAAAAGGATAGACATTTACCTTTCAAACACTTAGTAATCTTTTATTAGACTTTTCTATTAAATTAAAGTGACTATTTGTAAGAGTTGAGAACGAGAGTTGCTGTGACTCTGAGTAGTTTAGAGAAGCAACGTACAGTTTGGAACATGAACATGAAAGCAGCATTTGGATCGAAAGCCCTTTTATTCCCAAGTGAAATGATTCAGGGAGAGTTGGGATGCCAGAGACAAAATGTACACTGGGAGTCTGGGATCCAACCCAGCAACAGCGATGATGTAGAGACTAAAAACACTTGACATTTATCCACTGTTTGACATACTGGAACGCAAAGGCAATATTAAAGTGACAGATCACTGTCCCAGACCAAAACAACATGACAATCACCGCAATGTACTGCCCTAAATATGAAACCTCCTGGGAAAGGGGAAATGACAGAAAGAGATTCTACATAAATTAGGAATGGAATTACGAACAGACATGGTGTCAACATTGACTTAGAAGCTGTGCAATAGTCAGCAGCAGGAATGCCTGAGATTGTGTGTTTTTCATGTACCTTCCTTTATGGTTTTATTTATTTGCATTGGACAAAGAAAGCCAGAATGAGTTGTAAAGAGGGTTCCTCTGTGTCACTGTAGATAACACTGTTTGGAGATTTTCCAGGAAGACAGGCTATTGCTCAGCTTGGTAAACACTGTGTTCAAACGAAACACTCTGAATTCAAGTAGAAAACAGGGTAAGAGGATAATGTCTGCGTGACCATTCAGACACAAATCTTAAAATTAAAATTAAAAAGTATTGTTTCTAACAGACACATCAACAAAATAAAAATATACGTACATATTATTTATAGATTAACTACAAACCCAAGGTAAAGTTCAGAAGCAGATAGTGATTTAGATCCTGCTACATTTTTACTAATTTGGTTTCTTGTTTATATACTTATCAATGTATCCCTCTATAGAGAGACTTTTATTTATTTTGTAGGACAGATGAGGTAGATAAGAGTGTGACTATTTCTACCTTTGTATTCTCCATTGGGAAGTCAAGGCCCTAGATAAGATCACTGGTCAAAGAAAGGACAAAGTATGCTTGCTCAACACTGTGAGCTACAGATAAAAACAGCCAGATGACTGCACAGAGAATAAAGCTGACTGAGAAACTTGGGGAAACACTTGCAGAGCAAAAGGAATTTGAACTATGGTCTAAACAATGAGTGGGGTTTGGCTAGGTAGAGGATGGCATTCCTGAAAATACAGAGGAACTTAGAAGTAGAAAGGGTTTAAGTTAAAAACAAATACCCTGTTAGACCTGTTTAGACTCGAGGCAAAATAATGATGACAGCTGTGAGCGGTAAGTATTTCCCAAAGCCTATGGACAGAAGGGAGCATGCTGTGATATCAGACAGGCAATGAACACTGACTTTCTGAGTGCCATAGGAAGTGACAGGTGATATAGGTAGAATAATAAATAAATCTTGCTGCAAAACCTTTGTTGTAAAGCGACAGCCTACAGACTGGGAAATAATCTTCACCAATCCTGCATCTGACAAAGGTCTAACATCCAAACTTTATAAAGAACTCAAGAAATTAAACGCCACCAAACCAAATAACCCAATTGAGAAATGGGGCTCAGAATTAAACAGAGAATTCTCAACAGAGGAATATTAAATGGCTGAGAAACACTTAAAGAAATGCTCAACATCTCTAGTCATCAGAGAAATGCAAATCAAAACAACTCTGAGATTCCATCTTACACCCATCAGAATGGCTAAAATCAAACATTCACGTGACAACACATGCTGGCGAGGATGTGGAGAGGAACACTCCTTCATTGCTGGTGTGAATGCAAACTAGTACAGCCACTTTGGAAATCTATCTGGTGCTATCTCAGAAAAATGGGAATAAGGCTTCCTCAAGACCCAGCTATTCCACTCCTTGGAATATACCCAGAAGATGCTCCAGCACACAACAAGGACATATGCTCAACCATGTTCATAGCAGCCTTATTCATAATAGCCAGATCATGGAAACAGCCTGTGTCCCTCAGTAGAAGAATGGATAAAGAAACTGTGGTACATTTACACTATGGAATACTACTCAGCTATTAAAAACAGGGAATTCCCGAAATTTGTGGACAAATTGATTGAACTAGAAATGATCATAATGAGTGAGCTAACCCAGAAGCAGAGAGACTCAAATGGTATATACTCACTTATAACTGGACATTAGCCCAAGGGGCAGGTCCCATGAAAGTCTGCACCTACCAGGAAAGTGGGATAGAGGTGAGAAAATCCTATTGAGACTCTAGGTGAGAAAAATATAGGGGATAGGGAAGTAGGTGGATCCAGAGGGTCCTAGAAATCTACAAGAGGAACATTATGATGGGTGGATCTGAGCCCAGGGGTTCTGCTTGATCAAAGGCACCAACCAAGGACAAAACGTGCAGTCATCATCAAACCCCTACCCAGATCTAACCAAGGGACAGAACATTCTCCACAGTTAAGTGGAGACTGGGGACTGATTTTCACAGGATCTCTGGTGCCCCATATTTGGCCATGTCCCTTTGTGGGGGAGGCCCAATGGCACTCAGAGGAAGGATAGCGGACTACCAAGAAGAGACTTGATACCCTAGCATCATATTCAGGGGGAGGAGGTCCCCCTCAGTCACAGTCATAGGGAAGGGGATTGGGGTGAAAGTGGGAAGGAGGGAGGAATGGGAGGATTATGGGATGGGATAGAAAATGAGATGTAATATGAATTATTTTATTTTTCAATAAAAATGTGTTTTAAAAAAACCTTTGTTGTATAAGACAAATTTTCCTGAAAGAAGCAGCTTAAGGTCTCGTTTACTAATTTTTTTTTAATCTTAAAGCCTGAGCTGATGCTCTGCTCATGAAGTTGTCTCCTATGCCAATGAGTTCAAGGCTGATTCCCACTTTCTCTTCTAGTAGATTTAGTGTTTCTGGTTTTATGTTGAGGTTTTTGAGCCACTTGAACTTGAGTTTTGTGCAAGGTGATAAATATAGATCTATTTGTATTTTCTACATGTAGACATCCAGTTAGACCAGCACCACTTGTTGAAGATGCTGTCTTTTTTGCATTGTAGGGTTTTGGCTTCTTTGTCAAAAGTCAAGTGTCCTTAGCTATGTGGATTTATTTCTATGTCCTCATTCAATTTGATTACATTGATTAACCAGTCTCTTTCTATCAGTACCATGCACTTTTTATTACTATTGTTCTGTAGTACAGCTTAAAATCAGGGATGGAGATATCGCCAGAAGTTCTTTTATTATATAGGATTGTTTTAGCTATTCTGGCTTTTTTGTTTGTTTGGTTGTTTGGTTGGTTATCCATATGAAGTGGAGGATTGTTCTTTCAAGGTCTGTAAAGAGTTATGTTGATATTAAAAACTTTGACCCAAAATTTGCCATGCTACAAGATATGTAGGGATAATGATATAGCAAAGATTAAAGGAATGTCCAACCAATGCCTGGCTGAACCTGAGACCCACTGCACAGGAGAGAGCCAACCACTGACACTATTAATGACACTCTGCTATGCTTGTCATGTAAGACCATAGTTTAGTTGTCCTGTAAGAGTCTCTACACAAGAAGGAGAGCCTTGTAGAAGAGTCTGGGGAAGAATAGAAGCATCTAGAGGAAACAGGAGCTCCACAAGAAGAGCAACAGAGTCAACTAACCTGGGCCCAGGGGACTTTCTGAGACTGAAGCACCAACCAAGGACCATGTATGGACTGGTCCTAGGTCCTTTACACACATGTACCCAAGGGGCATGCAATACAATATAACATAACGCAACACAACATAATACAATTTACAATAAATACAATTTACAATACAACACAATTCGTTGTGTTTTAGGAAAATGAAATATGTTGTGATGAAGATAGCAAATAAGTTCTGGCATAAAGAAGCTTTATCTCATTGTTTTAATTCTTTTGTATCTTTGTCATTTTAAAATGAAAACTTCATTTCAAAGTATGATAAAAAGTTAAGTTGGAAGTGGGATCAGTAACAGTGTGCTTTAAAGCTTTCCTAGTATCAAATTATGCATTATATTAATATGGATAGATTGTTCATTAGGGAACAGTTTTTGTCACAAAATTATACACTTTTAAGTTGGCCGCTCATTCTCTGAAGTACTTCCTCTCAAGTATGCTGCTTCCTCAAAGATTTAAACGAAGATTAAAAACACTTGACTACCTACCTGATCCAACAATTCTAGCTGTGGGCACTGGAAAAAACAGATGGCAGAGTTTCAAACAAATATTTATATATCAGTGTTTAGCAAATCATTCATGAAAAACAAAAGCATTAAAGCAACCTAAGCAGCCATTAATGGATGAATGGGAGAATAACAGTGTGGTGTTTAATGAAATAAAATATTACTGAGCAGAAAATGAGAGCATTCTTCTATGTGCTGCAACACAAATGAATCCTAACAGCATTGTGCTGAATTTAGTGAAGTGGAGAAACATGAGATACATATAAAACCACAGTGTTAAAAAATAAAATATTAGTTATCAAAGGCTGGGACATAGCGGGTCTTATTTAATGGCTACACAGTTTCTTAATATAAGGATGAGCTGCTCTGGAAACAGTTGGTGGTAATAGCTATGTAATAAAGGGCACTTCATACCATAAACTGCTAAGCTTTGGTGATTACAATGAGATGGGCATGTAGCTAAGCCTAGCATGCTCATGGCCCTCATACAAGTGAAATCACTATATTGTAAATTATCTAAATGTACTTCTTTACTCTGTAGACAAATAAGCTGGAGAGGGGGACAAAAAATCGAGGAAAATGATTAGGGTCCGGCACAGATATCCTAACTTTAGAAAGGGAAAAAAATTATTGCCCTGGGAGTGACACTGGAAGGAGATAAAGAAATCTGCTGAATGTGAACTTGCGGGTCTCAAAACAATGCTAGTGTCCATATCCTGAGCCAGGAAGACACATATGGGCCAAAACACACACAATAGTAAGCAACATAAACCCTCAGAGGATACACTCCCACACAAAAACACATGCAGGATTTTCCATCTGAATTCTTATTCACAAATAGCAGAGGTGAGTACAAATAAGTCCTCTGATTTTATTCTGAAATAGTTATATGATTAGAGGCAAAAATGTCTCCAGAGCTCTGTGAGAAAACACGGGATTTCTGTCATCTCCAGGTTTTTCATGCCACCTAGACAAACAATAAAATAGTCATTTTCTAAACTTTTTATTACAAGAGTCTCAATTTGGTAGGAATGCTCGAAAGCCTAACCTTCGTATATCACCTCTTTCGATAAGAAATTTTGATTATCTACCACTACAAACCACTTAAAAGAATACTATTTAAAATAGCAGAGATTTGCAAATTGGACGTGCTTTGGGAAGATGGGCTTGTTTCTCTATTCTATGAGGCACCAGCTGAAAGTGGAAACAATTCTACTGCGAAGCCAAGAAGCTATCTCCAAGATGGTTGACTGATATGTTAGAGATGTTGGTGGGGGTTGTCAGCTGACAGCTCACAAGAGGTTGTGAATTTATTTCTTTAGTTTTTTAAATTGTCTTTGTTTATTAACTTTGAGGGATTATGTAGGGACATGTGTGCCATGAAACTTGGGTAGAAGTCAGAGGACAACGTGTGGAATTTCGTTCTCTCCTTCCATCATCCGGATTCTGGGATTGAACTCAGGCCATAACGCTTGGTGGCGAAGGGTTTAACCCGCTGTCCCACGTACGCCTCTGAGGACGCTTTTTCCTAAATTTCTCCAGGCTCCTCACAACATGGGGATTTTGTTTCCAGAGCAACAAACCCAAAAGAGCATCACTGATGACATACCATCCGAGAAACACAACATCATTTCACCCAGACATTGGTGGAAGTAGGGTGTCTCATACTTTTCAATGGGATAAATGTAAATGTAATGCTGTAAGTAGGCACATAAAATGAGACATTATTTCAGCCATGTTGAAAAAATGCAGTGCTGCTCAGGAAATTGTATAGGAGAAAATCAGACAACTTCACATTTCAAATTAATTTAAGTTTAAAATGAATACATACTTAAATAAACAGTTTGAAGTAAAGGCAACATTATCATGCCTCTTTTTAACCTATCCACTCTCTTGGGCCCATGAATTTTTTCAACATCGATTCTAGGTGCTTTGTTATCTCTGTCCCACAAGGTGGTTTTTGATGATTTGTGCCTGACATGTCATTCTGTCTCCTTCCTGTTGTGATGTTTATCTTGATCCTTAGTTTGAACTTGTCAAATAACATCTATAATAACTTAGTATCAGTGACGGAAAACTAACTGAAAACATGCTGATTAAAGAACACAGTTTTAAAAGAATTTTTCAGGACTTCATACATGTATATAAAATGCACGTGTTCTGATGATTTTCTTGAAGTCATTAGGGAATGAGGGAATCAGGGAGATGTAATGATATGTTGAAGACCTCAAACGACTCAATTGATTTACGAAATGAATTCACAAATAGCTACAAAAAGACAAGATTGTTCTATAATCATACAGCTAGTAAATGCAATGTATATCTAATGGGCAAGAACTACCATTGTTTTCAATTTTCTATCACTTAGCTTCCATTTATGCAGAGTTGTAAAAGAGTTCATTCAAAAAGCTGGGCATGGTGGCTCACACCTTTAATCCCAGAACTCGGTAGACAGAGGCAGGCGGATCGCTGTGAGTTTGAGGACAGCCTGATCTACAAAGCAAGTCCAGGACAGCCAAGGCGACACAGAGAGACCCTGCGTTGAAAACAAACAAACAAAAAACAGAACAACAGCAACAAAAAAGAGTTCACTCAAAGGTGGAAAGAAAACCATTATAGGACCACATAATCTTCAAGGCTATTGCTTTTAATTGCATTCATGTGGAGGCTAAGGAAACCTTGGTTGTCATCTCAGGAATGTTGAGACTGGGTCTCCCAATGGCCTGGAACTAACCAAGTAAACTAGAGTGGCTGAGCCATCTGTCCCTACTTTCCAAGCATTGGGATCACATTGATAATTTTACAAGGGTTTCCATATATTTATTAGTTTTTTACAACAGTAATGAGTATTTATGTGTGGTGTGTTTGTATGTAATATGTGTGTGATGTGTGTGACATGTATGTATGAATGCAAGCACACCTGTGCTGTGGAATGTGTGTGGAGGTCAGAGAACAACTTTTGAAAGTCAATTTTCTCTTTCTACCATGAAGAGTTTGAACTCAGGTCATCAGCCTTGCTTGGCAATGTGTGACAGACTTTACCTGGGAGACACAAAGAATAGTAACCAAACACACATGTCTACTCATCTCAGAAAGAGAATCCATGGCAGATCAATGTAACAATTATTGCAGAGTCCAACTTTGTGAGCCAATGAGTTTTACTGGGGTTAATAACGGAGTATGGGCGAAGAGTTACTTACAAAGAGCAACGATGATGTGAAAGCAGTTTGCAGCTTTACTAAAAAGCCCATCTCAGCATAGGTGAGGATTCATGAAAGCTACGAGCCTGGACCTCTCTGTGCAGCTACAGGAAGCTGAACAGTCGAGGGATCTCTCTTTAGCAGGGAGGTTGGTTAGACTCTCCTCCCCCAGCAATTGATTGCTCCTTTGTATACTTCTGGGGAAGGGCCATGCAAACTCTTCCAAGTTTCCATTCTCCTGGACTTTGACTTTATGTTTGGTCCCTGCATCTCACATCCTTCTACCTCCTTCTGGGGGACAATTTTCGATTTTCAGGAAACTGACAATCAGCTGCACAGGACAGGTGCTTTTACCCAATGAACCACCTCAGCTGCATTTTGTACAGGCTTTGGGTGTTGAGTAGGAACCTCTTGGCTGTGAGACAAGCATTTTACGGAATAAGCTACCCCACCCCCAGCCTTTCCTAAGTGTTCAAGTGCCATTGTTATTGCTTTAACCTCATCTTGGTTTTCTAATGTTTCCTAGCCAAAAGAGATGAAGTTGCTTAATGCCTTGTTTCTGATTTTTCTTGTCATCAACTTCTATATTTATGCATAGCCTGACTATTTTCTTCTTTAATAAAAAAGTACTCCTCATTAAGGTACCAATCCCCCCCCCCCAAAAAATCTCCATTTGCGATACTTTCAAATTACCAAGGGTTAAATAAGGGCAAAATATGATTTGCTACCCTTATCAGGTTAGAAGTTACTTTTTTTTTTTTACACAAATATTATTCTAGAGCAAAGTAGCATATGTCCTCACTGTGCCAAAGTCCAGTGTGTGCAGTGACAAGGAGGGTGACTGGGCCTATGGGCAATTACATTCCCATCAATGGCCGAAAGAAGGTGGGGAGCCCTGTGGAAATCCCGATTCAGAAGGCCAGTTCTTCAGATGAACGTCACTGCACGAGCCAAGTCCTACATAAACAGGACTTTGTGGGTGGTCATGCTGGCAGTTTAAAGCATGATTCACTGAAGTGGAGAGAATTAAAGATGACAAAGGCCCAGATGACCCCTGTGAGGTTCAAATTAGAGAGAGCCCAGGAGCAATAATGACTCCAAAGAGAAACTGGGAATATTATTTTGTCCAGAGTCAAAAAAAATACTCTCTCAGCAGGGAGTACGGCATATTCCCCACCCTTCTTTTCCTCTTGCCCATCAATAAACAGTTCTTCATTTTATTAGGCTTGACACCAAATCTGATTTCCTCATTCAAATCTGTTACATCCAGTCTGTGTGGCCGGAATTCACAGGCAGTGCTTGTCTTATTTATTCCCCTCTAACTGGGAACTAAAATATTTGGATTACATTACTCTTGACAATGAGAGTTCTGCTGGTACACACATGATCACATTTAGCTGCCAAAACTCAGATATAATTTTGTAAGCCACACATGAGATTTGCTTAATATGTTGGTGTCTAAATTTTCATTACACATTTCCTTTTTGTGTGGAAAAAATGTTTTTTTAATCCTCATAGTGAACCCTAACATTACTGCAGAAGCAATCACTTTTAATTATAAATGAAAACTGAATCAAGGTAGTTTTCAGATTTTTTTTAATTGAGAAGATTTCAGTGGTAAATGCTTCAATGAACATCAATTGTGTGCATCTTAGGGGCTAGAAGTAAATGGGTCACCAAGTTCTGTTAAGATAGTATATTATACATATATATTATGATATATTTTAATATATTATATATACATTATATAATATAACATATGTTAAATATTAATACACATATATCATGTTATATGTGTATTAAAGGAGTATTGTGATATATTATATGTGACAAAATTTTTTGTTGATGAAATAATGTCATATAAGATGTTTATGTCACACATTTTGCATTCTTACACTGGGTTTGGGACACTACTGTGCAGTTAATTTGTTTTTTATTTAATTTTAATTTTATCAATTTATTCAGATTACAACTCAATTGTTATCCCATCACTTGTATCCTTCCATTCTTCCCTCCCTCCCGCTCTCACCCTATTCCCCTCCCCTAGGTCTATGACCGAGGGGGATCTCCTCCCCCATTATATGGTCATAGGCTATCAAGTCTCATCTTGGTAGCCTGCTTATTCTTTCTTTGAGTGCCATTAGGCCTCCCCACCAAGGGAAGGTGGTCAAATATGGAGCATCAGAGTTCATGTCAAAGTCAGTCCCCACTCTCCACATAACTGTGGAGAATGTCCTGTCCGTTGAGTAGATCGGGGTAGGGGTTTGATGGTTACTATTGTATTGTCCTTGGTTAGTTCAATAATTTGAGCAGACTCCCCTGGGCCCTGATCCACCCATCAAGATTTCCTTCTTGTAGGTTTCTAGGACCCTCTGGGTCCTTCTACTTCCCCATCTCCTATATATCTCTTACCTAGAGTCTCAGTAGGATGTCCTCACATCTATCCCAATCTCCTGGTAAGTGAAGACTTTTGTGGGATCTGCCTTTTGGGCTAGTGCCCAATTATAAGTGAGTATATACCATGTTAGTCTTTCTGCTTCTGGGTTAACTCACTCATGATCATTTCTAGTCCCATCCATTTGTCCACAAATTTTGGGATTTCCCTGTTTTTAATAGCTAAGTAGTATTCCATTGTGTAAATACACAACCACACAAACTATTGTAACCAACATAAAAAATTAAGAGATTTAACAGTCACTGGTCATTAATATCTCTCAACATCAATGGTCTCAACTCTCCAATAAAAAGACACAGACTAACTGAATGGATACATAAACAAGATCTAGCATTCTTCTGCATTCAAGAAACACATCTCACCCACAAGGACATTATCTCAAAGCAAAAGGCTGGAAAAAATATACCAAGCAAATGGTCATGAAACGCAAGCTGATGTAGCCACTTTAATATCTAATAAAATAGACTTTCAACCAAAATTAATCAAAAGAGATGAGGAAGGGCACTTCATACTCATCAAAGGTAAAATTAACCAAGAGGACATCACAATTGTGAACATCTATTCTCCAAATACAAGGGCACCCACACTTGTAAAAGAACTATTTAAAAAGCCTAAAGCACACATTGATCCCCACACATTAATAGTGGGAGATTTCAACACGATACTTTTACTGAAGAATAGGTCATTGCAACAGAAACTAAGCCGAGAAATAACATCATTAACCAACACCATGAATCAAACAGATATTTACAGTTAAATCGTTTTAATGTGTGTGTGTGTGTGTGTGTGTGTGTGTGTGTGTGTGTGTGTGTGTAGGGGATAGATATGGCCACTGATGTATACTGATGTGGAGTAAATTTTCATGCACGTGTGTGTGGTATGCATACTTTTATGAATATTTTCATGTGTGTTTGTGTATACATGTGTGTGCAGGTGTGTGGAGGCCAAATATAGGCATTGGGTGTGTTTTTTGATTACACTCCACAGTATATATTGAGGCAGAATCGCTCACTGGAACCCAGATCCCAGCAATTTGGCCATTCTAGCTAGTCAGCTTACCATGATATTTCAGGCCTCCATTCCGCATGTCTGCTGGGGGAGGGTCACCATGCTCACTTTGCATGTATGTGAATGCTGTGGATCACAACTGTGGTCTTCACACCTCAACAGGAAGGGCTTTAAGCCGCTGAGCCCTTCTCCAGTTCCAAAGAGTAATTTCTTTGGTATAAACCATAAGTGGCTCATTTGTTAACTTCCTAATGCAATGTTATTAGAGGAGCTGGAATATAGTCTGTGAGTGTCTGAAGAATGAATATAAAGTGTGAAAAAGTAACTTTATTCTGAATACTTAAGAGGAAATTCCCTGTGACCTTCTATGCAAAGCAACACTACTGAATGCTACCAACATTATCGGAAACCAACCACTTACCCTTGTAATTATTTCTTGGGAACCTATTTAAAATGTGTCACCATAAATTATTGTGTCATTACTATTCATGCTCTATTATATAATAGTGTGAATGGCATTCAGCCCATTAGATGCTGAGACCTTGAAGAAACAATGGCTGCCATTTTGAGTGACTTATTTTCAATGTCAATGGCGATATGAAATATGAAATAGTCTAGTTTCAAAATTGAAAACAAAAACATAAGTTTTGTTTCTGACACATCCATTGAAACATATATATTTTTAAATTTGCTTTCTTGCCTCTCTTTGAATTTTTCAGCTAAGTCTAACTTTCCAACAGGGTCATCTGCATCTTTATCTATGAGCAGAGCCTTAGTGGTTGTGGCTGGAACAGCAGTGGCCTTACCACAAAGCTAAGGAGAAATCAATCAGATGTCAGCTTTTAATATCTCTTAAAAAGAGACTATCATGACCTTCCTCTCTCCATTAAATCCTAGCTACTAGTAGCTTTCTTATAGAGTGCTTTAGAAAGGACAAGAAAGTCCATCAAGTCAGCACTATCATTTAGAAAAATTCAAAACAACATTGTTTCTGGTGTGGATGATATCTTTTACCATCATATTTTGACCACCTCAAAATTGAATATTAAAAAAAGATATGAAAAGCATTTTTAGCCAAGCATAGAAATCTCAACAGTGCCTTAATGAATTTCATACTATCTTTGCAAAGTAAGATTATCCCCCCATGAACATGTGAGAAGCTCAGGATCCATCCAAGCTCTTAAAAAGCCTTTGATGATGAAAGCAAACTGGAGTGTCTGATCCCTTTTTTTCCAAAGAGAGCCTCCACCCTAAATTTCCAGCCATAATACTTAATTTGGCAAGAGAGCAGTTAGCATAAAAATGTATTTTTCTCATGAATTATATTTTTCTCTACTTTTCATGACATTTATGCAGGCCAACTAGAAATGAATGCTCATGGATTAAGTAACAAAGGTGTTTTTTTTTTCTTTCCAGTAGCACACATTTTATTAATAAGGATTTGACCCAATAGAGTAAAGAGAGAGAGAAAAAAAAAAAAAAAGAAACTACTTTCTGGAAATAAATAGCATACCCATCTGAAATGAATTATCTATTTCAAAGTTCCAGTCCCTGTTAGCATCCCAGGGAGTTATATGTCCTAAACAGAGGAGTTACTTCTTGGAAGAAATCATTTATCTCATGTGGAAAAAGAAGAAAGCTGTGACTTTCAGTAGAACCTTATGTCCCACCTATGCTTGGGGACCCCGATACTCAATAGGTCTCAGTATGACTCAATGAACCTGAGTAATACCATGTTAAACTCAGAGGAAGATCTGGAGCAGTTTTCATATAGCTATTTAAAAGATGCTATTTGAAGGGGAATATTTTATTTACTTTTTTTTATGGATATATGTATGAGTGTGTGGACACATATGGGTGCCAAAGTGACCAAAAAGGGCATTGGATGTCCCAGATCTGTAATGACAGGATTTCATGGTCCACCCAATGTCAATGCTAGGAATCAAATTTTGGTACGCTGGAAGAGCAGCAAGCACTTTTAATTGCTGGGACATCTTTTAGTCCCCAAAAGTATTATTTTTAAAATATCACTATAAACCTACATCCCCACAAACCTCATAATTGATGGATATCATTATATTCTATATGTGATCTGATCTTTCTGAGTATGATATCATGCAGAAATTAGACACTTAGCTATTCCCAGAGTGTCTGCTGACATGGTTACTTGAAAGCAATTGTCTCACCTGTTCTCATTCTAAGCACAGATTCTGCCTAAGTAACTTCCCTTGTTCCAAGAAATACTGAAAGCCAGTTTACACATAGGGGTGGGGCCCTTGGGAGTCCTGTGCTCCTTAGTTTTTGCGTAACTTCCCTCCAGCTTGTTCCTCCTATATAATTTTCTTTTCACATTTTCATATCTGTATTTGATATTAACTCTAGGGCATTCATTGTGGTGTATGGATCATGTTGGTTACTGCTAGTCCTTGCACGTATAGGTGTCTAGGCAAGACTGTGCTATGACTCCTAATCCCTGCCTTTTCCCTGAATCCCCAGATCTTGTTCCACAGTGCTAGCAGACTTTCCCCCATGCCAAATCAAAATTCAGCCTAGAACTTAAATCCAGTTTTAAGGACATGAGGAAAAGCATGTTTTCTCTTTCTTTTCGTCACAAACATTCCCTAGTATGACCTTCATCTACTGTCTTGAAGTAGGTTTTTAAAAAGGTAAGGTAGGGAGCGAGTGTGGTGATATGAGATCTGGATCTTAAAACCAGTTGAAATGGCCATGGACAAAGAAGAAATGAAGACAGATACATTAGTCTTTGCATGGGTAACTATACCAGATTGGAAGTATCATGGGAGTGTAGCCACACTGTTTTGAGTGCATCAGAGGGTGTCAAGTCATTTATACAAAGTCTATGAGGCTTATGAGGGTTTTCATATGATAAAAAAATGTCATCTCTGAAAAAAACACAAGTGTTTTCTTGGTCCGACAGAATTCTCCTGAGAACTGAAGAGTATCGCTCTGACAGGGCAGGGCTCACCTGGGATCCCATAGTTGGCCATAATGAAATTTCACTTCATATTTTTTTTCTTTTGGATCACACTAAGGAGAGAAAAAGTTCATTCACTCCAAACTCTACAAAGAAAATGAGTGTTGCAAGGCAAGGAATTACCCTTTGGAGCTGGCAGACAAGGGAGGTTATGCAGTGTCTTTGCACTGTGGCATCACCATTCACTGGACTATGGCTTTGGATCCTGTGAGAATGGAAACAAATTCACCAACGTCAAAGGCAGGAGGACACTAGTGTTAACAGTGTACTTGGGTCAGCTTACACCTACTCACAGCTGATTACCATGTGTAGCCAGTGCAGGCAGAAGGGGGAGAGGGTACAGTCATGCGTGGCATGTGTTTTGGAGTTGGCCTTTTAAGCCCATCTTCTAGGAATTACAGAAATATTCAGAGGGGTAACGATGGTTTCTGCAGCTCATGAAGAGCATGTGGTGAAGGTTGGAAAAACAAACGCCCTGGGAGACCACTGGTGATTCATATCAGTCCTCCAACCTGTGTGGTCTAAGCAGGCATGCTAGATCTGTCGAGAGTTGTCCATTTGTTGGTCTGAAGCCTGTGTGGTGAGATTTTAGGTCCCTATTACACACTCCTTACTCTTTACAAACAGTGCAAACAGAAGTCTTCTTCTCATTTGCCACTAGGCAGTAGCCATGTAAAATAGCTCGGGCCAGTGAGACTCAGAATTCTTGTCAAAGGTCAATGGGAGTGACTTGTGATTAGCAAGCTGGTCCTTTACACTTGTCTAATTCTTCCCATCTAAAATGAGAATGTGTTGGCTGGAGCTGTCACAGGTGTTTTGTGATCATGAGATCAAAGAAGCATAGGACGATTGAAAAAGAAAAAAGAGAAAACACAGGCATTATGTGTTCTTAGCATCTATCTGCAAGAACCCTGTCAGTGTGTAGTTTCACTGGATCTGAGAAAACTTTTCACTATTAATTTATTTTTCTTTTCTCTGTTCATGCACAGTGTATTAGATTCTAAACCAACATGTTTTCGAATATATCATCATCCTGAATGCATTGCACCTTCTTTTGTAAGTGAGGAGAGAAAGAGGGAGCAAAAGAGAGAGAGAGAGAGAGAGAGAGAGAGAGAGAGAGAGAGAGAGAGAGAGAGAGAGAGATATCTGTAGGTATAAAGCAGAGATCAAAGTATTCAGCAGAGAGACTTGAAAAGGATAGCAACATTTCGAGACGTGCTTCATGCCTTTCGCTTTTATCTCCCTGGGGTGGGGTGGGGGGGGCGATGCAGCTCCACATACCAATCAATGAGCACAGGTGAAGAGGATGTCTTCCTCTTTGCTTCTATTTTACTCTTTTGAGACAAGGTCTATCATTGAATCTGAAGTTTGGTTTGTTTTCCAGCTGGGTGGTCAAAGACCTTTTGGCATCACCTTGTCTCTGTCCCATGATGCTGGGGTGACAGGCATGCTCAGCTACACCCAGCTTTTATATGGATGCTGAGGGTTTAAACATGGGTTCACCTATGTAGTCACTAATCATCTATGTTCTCAGAATACAATGTTTTTTGTATTTGCTACTTTTTATTTCTCCTCATTTTTATACCAGAGTGAAACTGGAGATTTAAAAACGCCAATGTATTAACAAATTTGGCTTCAATGAAAGTTCTGATCACTTCTCTAAGTTGTAAATAATAATAAAAAAAAGTCTTTCTTCCCCAGGGCTTTTGAGAGATCAGATGGGAAACAGGGCAAAGAGAAGTTTGAATGCCCCAGTGGCTTATTTACTCTTGTCTGTGGCTTCCTACTTACACACTCACTATGCCTCTTTAGTAATGAGAGCCTTTTAGTCCACAAATAAACAAAAATATGGAGGTATCTAGGTAGAATTTACTGGAAATCAAACATAGGGAAAACCTGCTAGTCACATGAGGGGCCAGATTTTGTAGCTTGGTTCATGCAGGCTGCAAGCTGAAGCTTTTCCAGTACATACAATAATCTTTAAGTGGAAAGGTTATTTTATTGTTATTATTATTGTTGTTGTTGTTGTTACTATTATTGTTGGTACTATTATTCTAACTCAATCCACTGTTGTCCTTAACTCTGTATGTGGGGGTAGCCTTTTCAGAGCTGTGCATTAGTCTGAGAAAAGAAGAGCCTATTTGCAGAGTCTTTGTCAGGCCATTAGAAAGACCAAGTACTCATTCACCAGAGAAGAAAGGAAGGAAAGCATGGAAGGAAGAGGGGGAGTGTATCTAAAGAGTAGTGGACCCATGCTGTGCTGGAAAAGCCTGCACCTTGCTTGCTCTGGACATTCCAATTAGCATAATATGATCCAGATGGCCACGGCAAAAAGATTCCCTTCCAGGGGAAAGTTCTGGGTGGGGTGGATCACTGGTGATCAGTGGAGAAGCTACAGCTGCCTGAACTCTGGGTTACCTTGGAGAAGAACTGAAATCATTTTGATTGCACAGATTCTGACAAATTTCCCAGGGGGGCTTTCTTAACAGCAAACATACAAACAACAAAATATGTTCAGGGGGATAGTTTTTACAACAGCAAGCAAGAGGAACTTGTTCAAGGCCCTGGGCCTTTGGAAAGTGTGAGATTCCTGTGCTTGATGAAAGTGCTGAGTTTTCAGTCTGGGAAGCTAAGAACAGCTGCACAGCTTTCTCTTCCAACCAGAACCACATCTCTGACTGGTTCCAGCACGCACTGGGCCAATTGATAAATATTTTGAGTGTTGCCAGTGCTTTGGGAAGGACTGTTGGCACTAGGGAGACTCTCTTGGCAGACTAAGAAAGGTGAATCCAATCAATAGATGAAGCATTTAAGACGGGTGATGATGGGACAATGCTGCGTACTGTCCATCATGTGCTTGTGGCTGTTGCTATGGGCACTTCTGTGTAGTAGATTTTTAAGTGTTCAGTGAGTAATATCTCATTCAAGTTCACTCAAGAGCTTAGGCTTACTAGTGCCAACACTACTCAGATGCACACCAAAAAAACTGCTTCCCTGACAAAATCCATTCATTGAGAATTACTTATCAAGCTTCTTCTTCTTTCCTTCACCCAGTTTTTTATTGATTTTTTTTAACTGATGTTCTTATATTTTCACTTTACATCCAGATCACAGCCCCCTCCCTCCTCTCCTCCCACTCCTTCCCTCCCACTCCTTTTTCTCTTCTCTCCCCTTCTCTTATGAAAAGAAGAGCCCCCTCCCAAACCAACTGACCCAGCACAAGTCATATTAGTACTCAGGGCATCCTCAGCCACCTAGGCAGCCCAGGTAGGGGGAAGGGATTTAAGAGCAAGCAATAGAGTACATGTCAGGGACAGCCTACACTCATGAGGATTGCTAGGGAAACCACATGAAGACCAAGATACCAGTCAGTTACATATGTGTCCTGGGCCTAGGTCCACTCTGTGCATGTTCTTTAGTTGGTCCTTCAGTCTCTGTGAGCCCCTATGGGCCTAGGTTAGTTGACTCTGTTAGTCTTCGTGTGGAGTTTTTGTCCATTCCAAGACCTTCTATCTCTCCTACCCACTCTTCCACAAGACTTCCTGAGCTCTGCCTAATATTTGGCTGTAGGTGTTAGCATCTGTTTCAATCCATTTCTGCTCCTGTCTGCAAACATAGCAAAGTATCTTTAATAGTGTCCGGGGTTGGTTCTTTCTCATGGTGTGAGTCTCAAGCTGGGTCAGTCATTAGTTGGACAGTCCCTCAATCTCTGCTCCTTCTGTACATTTACATGATGGAATACTACTCAGCTATTAAAAATAAGGAAATCATAAAATTGCAGGGAAATGAATGGAACTAGAAAAGATCATCCTGAATGAGCTAACCGAGACCCAGAAAGACACACATAGTATGTACTCACTTATAAGTGGATATTAGCCACATAGTACAAGCTAACCATATGATAATCCACAGACCCAAAGAAACTAGGAAACAAGGAGAGCCCAAGGGAGGATGTTTAAATTTCACTCCGAAGGGGAAATAGAATAGATAGACATCAGAAGTGAATGAAGAGAGGGAACTGGGTGGGAGAGAGTGTAGGGAGGGGTATGAGGGTGGAGATCAGATGTGGGGAGAGTGGATGTGGGAGGTAAGAGGGCTGGGAAAGAGATGGGAAAATGAGGTGGGGAATCTATGGGACAAACTGGAGACCTATGCCAGGCTAGGCTCCTAAAAGAATATGGGGGTAACTTTAGTTGAGACTTCTAGCAGCAGGGGATTGGAGGCTGAAGTGGCCACCTCCTGGCCAGACAGGACTTCCAGTGGAAGGAGGGGCACACCAACCTACCCACAAAACCTTAGACCCCAAACTTGCCTTGCCTACAGGATGAGCTCATTCTTTTTGTTTGTTTGTTTGTTTTTTGTTTTTTTGTTTTTCGAGACAGGGCTTCTCTGTGTAGCCTTGGCCATCCTGGACTCACTTTGTAGACCAGGCTGGCCTCGAACTCACAGCGATCTGCCTGCCTCTGCCTCCCGAGTGCTGGGATTAAAGGTGTGCGCCACCACGCCCGGCCTGATGAGCTCATTCTTCTTCCCTCATTTAATCATAGACTAAAGGTTAAGCAGCCTATGACCAAACACACTATTTTAGAATGTTACATTTTAAAACATATCAGTTATGTGTTCAACTTACGAGATTCCTTAAGTGTGTTTCCCAAAAGCTGAGCTTCCTACCAAAAGAAAGAAGCCATGAGACTATACGCACAATTTTCCAACCAAAAAATTTCAAAAAGACCTCTTGGTAGCATCAGAAGTTCACAGAATTATTCTTGCTTTCAGCATCTTTTGAAGAAAAAGAATCAAGTAGGTAGCAAATAACGATGAAAGCACACATTCAGAAAGTTTAACAGGAACTAATCTAACAAGCAAAGCATAAAACCTTGGTCTGATTTCTAAGCAATTGGCCACATTATTATCTTGGGCAAGTCATTGCCAAAGGACAGTAGATATTGGCAAAGAGCCAACACTTTCAGGAAACGGGGTGAATTTTACCTCAGTACTAATTAACTACATGATATTAAGAAATATTTTAGCTGCACAAGCTCAGATTTCCTAATCAGTAGTGACAGAGACAGTATCTACTTTCTAAGGCTTCATAAGGATTTTATTCTCATGATTGTCACATGGTTATCCCTGCTGTATGTAGTTTGTTTTATACATCGGTAAAAAAAATAAAAGTA
Source organism: Acomys russatus (assembly GCF_903995435.1). Lineage (NCBI taxonomy): Eukaryota > Metazoa > Chordata > Mammalia > Rodentia > Muridae > Acomys > Acomys russatus. The sequence goes on along the minus strand of NC_067144.1, from coordinate 64,610,621 downwards.
TAAAAAAAATAAAATTAGGAAATGTTAAAAAACAAATCAGTGATTGCCATGGCATTTGAAAAAAAAAGATTAAATTTTGACCCAGACACAATAAAACATTAAACACATATTATCTGTAATTATAAAGAACAGGAGGAAAATAAACTCAAAAACTGAATTTACTGCTGAAAAAGTGTTTGTTCAGAATAAGTCCCTCAAAAGATTCACATTCTCTTTCGAACTTGTGTCTGCTTATTTCTTGATATGTTTGCTAATCGGAAAAGCACAGAACAGTGAAATGAGCAGGAATAGAAAAGGAATGAAAGGTCATCCATATGGCATTACAAAAGGAAACTCTAAAATCCATACACTAATAAAGTCAGGGACTTACAGTCTCTGCCAAGTTTAGACCCAAATGTAGTGGGTTGAATTAAGATGTAGATTTTCAGAAAGGTGTCAAAGAAGCAGTGGTCACGAAAACCTTTGAGATCTTGGTAACAGAAGAGTTAATTGGTTCCAGTTGGGAAAAAAAGTTTCCCAGAATTTTCAAAGCCAGTTATGGTAATTCTGAAGGAAACAAAAAAAGAAAAGCACTCCAAAGGACAGCTTTGGGGTTAATTTCCTTATATTATTTTCTTATAGCTATTAACTTTTTGTGACTATTCTTAGATATTTCTTGGATTTCAGAATTAATATGAGACCATTAAAATAAATAAATATGTAACATATCAAATTGCACTAAAATTCATGTAGCTATTTTAACAAATTTAAAACATTACAATCACAATCAGAAGATTGAAACTCAGACAACACTGACATTTTATATATTACACCAGCACTGCATTTCTATAGTACAAAAATTTACATATCCTTAAGGATCTTTGTTGTGAATAGTCAAAGGCCCATTAACCTAATATCCCACAAAAGAAATATTTTCTCAATCCGAACATATTGTAGTTAGGTCACTAACTACCCAAGATGTGGCTGGTTATAGACTCAAATTCTATTTTCAATCTAAAGGTTAGCGTGTAAGAAGTGGTTTAATGGGGGGAGGGGGAGTGGGGGAATACACCATAGGAAATAAATTTTACGTAATGTTCACCAGAGATAAATTTACATACACTGGTTATTTGGTTTGGTTCTCACTCTTTTTTTTTTTTTTTGTTTTGTTTTGTTTTGTTTTGTTTTGTTTTTTTTTTTGGTTCTCACTCTTAATCTGTCATGAGTTATTCTTCAATTTTTAGACTATTTTTTTTTCTTTTTATAGACATGATCTCATATAGCTCAAGCTGGACTCAAATTCACCATGTAGCTGAGGATGACCTCCTACTTTGCTTCCCAAGAGCTAGGACTACAAGCATGTACCACCCTGACTGGTCTGTGTTCCTTCTGGGAAACTGATGCCTTCAGCTCATAAAGTGTTGTTAGTGTTGACAAGCAACCATTGATGAACATATAAAATGAAATAACAAGACTTTCTGAAAGAAGTCAAAGAAGTGATTATCAAAACTTATTTGAGATCCTGATTACATTATCATAAGGCCAAAGTTTATGGGTCCACGATACAAAATTCCTAGACATGAAATGAGCTGAAAAAAAATATAATTCACACACTTTAAAGCTTTTACTGAGCTACACAATATTGGAACTATGGCAAAAATGTCCAAAGATGTCGCTTGAAACCCTATCCTCTATTTATTACTGATGAAAATAGATCCAAAGCCTCCACTTACAATGGTGAACTTTCATGTATTGATATTTTCTTTTCTTAAGAACATGGTCGCCAAGAACACAGAGCCCAAAGCACGCCTCCTTTCCTGTAATATTTAAAATACGTGTATGGCCTCAGGACACACACATTTGCTTGATCTAAGCAACTCCGACTATAACTTTTAGATGTCGCTCACCAGCATGAAATCTGCAGCATACACCCAGCAAATGAAGACAGATGTGAGCTGAGGCAGAGACCTTGCCTGGTTCTCATAAAAGCTCTCAAGTTTCAGGCTGGTGGTATTTTTCTCCTTAAAAGGTAGCAGAATTTACAATTACAAAAGTTTTCATGGTGGGAAGTTGCATAATTCTCCCCACCAGAGCCTGGTAGAAAAGAAAAGTCATCATTTTCTCCTTTAATAAACCTTATTTGCCAACGCATTTGTTTCCATTGACACATCTCTCCACCAACCAACCGTATGCTATTCCAAATGCGGAACTGAACAATACAAAAAAGAACGCTGTATAACTGGAGACCGTCACACGTTCTCTTGAAACGCTTTGTCACTTGCATGGAACATGTGAACAGAACGAACTGCTGAGTACTCCAGTATGTGCCGGGGCTGTGGTAAGCAAGACGCTAAGTTAATCACCTCGTAACTGTTTCTCATTTGAGATAATTGCGTCCTCGTTTCATAGTAGTTCTCTCTTCAAGTCTCCCTCTGGCCCTTTGCAGACTCTGTGACATTTGCAACTTGCTCAAGTGCAGTCTGTCTCCAAGGCTCTGTCAGGGGAAGGCGACTAAAAAAGAAAACAGTTCGAGTGGAGCACGGGACTCGGACATGCTGCACATCAATCTGTCCCTTTTCAGATCACACTCTGGGGAAAACAAAACGAGACGATACCAAGTAAACTCCTGAATTAGCATTTTCAATTTCTCTCTCAGTCTTTGTAAACCTCTTCGTGTGAAAGGAAGATGTGTGATCATGTGATCCCGGAAGCAGAGATGGGCCAGAAGCAAAGGTCATACAGTGGGTCCACAGTTCTTTATAAAAAGGCATTCAGGAACACCGAGTTCCCAATGACAGTGCAGGGCACAACTCCATCTTTTCCTTCCATGATGTCCACATTGAAAAATTACTGTTTTATACAACTGGATTCTATGTATCCCCTTCAAGTAGGAGATACAGAAGTCAAGCTCTAAAATGACAAATGGTCACTGAACTTTCCTTGCCTTTTTAACTCTGCCTGTTCTTAATACTGCTAGCCAAGCAAAATAAAATGGATTTTAACCTGTAAAACTAATAGATGACAACACAGTTTCTGCTCATGTCATATGCAGGAAACGGAGGTGGTTGGGGTTTGGCAAATAGGGAGGGACAGAGTGAGTAACAGAAGGAAGCCTGAGGTTTGGGGGGAGGCACAAGAACACTCCTAATTGAAGAATATTAAAAACAAAAAAACAAAAAACACATGCCCTAGTCATCATCAGGCTCTACTCACACCCATGTGATTGTTTATGAGTCTGTGGATTCACATATCTCCCTAAGGCGCATCACCCACCTGTCACCCACAGGCCATCCTGTCCAGGAGCCTGGGAATGGTTCCTTATCATCACTTAGGGTTCTTCTGTTTGGCAGTCTTCTAGAAGAACAGCTGCCTGGATTGGGTAGCACAACTCTCCATAGAGGATGCCTGAGAGGCTTAGAGATCAACTCTTGAATCTTCCTGGCTTTCTTAGGAGGCAGGGAAGGGCAGAGTAAGACCTGGAGTTGGGACTGGACACATTCCTAAGTGTGAGCACAGGACAAGCCACCCACAGCTGCTCCTGACCCACAGGAATCAAGTGTACTCTCTGGAAGTTGTTTCTTAATGTGCAGCTTCAAAGAGAGGCTAACAGAAAGCAACCCTTCTTTATTTCATCCTTATGAACATTTTAATTTCATTTTATTTTATCCAGTTGATTTTATGCTATTGTAATTTTTACTGTGGGGAGGAGAGGTCTTTGCATTAAATACAGTCCTTCTCCCGTGTCATTTTGCACACTTTCTCTCCAAACATAAATCAGAGTGCACAGGCAAATGCTAACAACAGGTGGAGTAGGACTATCCAAATAACCACTCTAGGGGTTCAGCAAAGGAAAGAAGTGATCGTTAAGGTCAGCTGTGACATTCAGTCTTCCAGTGTTGCACACACATTTAACATCTTAAAGTTCTTGTGCTTATTAACAATGGTAGAAAAAAGCTCTGAGTCAAAGGAACTTCAGAAAATGGAGACTGGATGGTGCCTCAGAAAATTAGAAGGGAGCCCACATCGATAACAGTACCATTCACTCACAGAACAGGGGCTGACTGGGTGGTTTTTCACACAGTATGGACCATAATCAGAGAGGTAGAGTAACCCTCAAAAACAGAGGCAGGTATAACCTTCCAAGGCTTGCCACTACTGCCCCAAATCTAACAGTTAAACATCAAGTCCCAAAGCTCAGAATGGGGCCACCATCTGTCAGCCAGGTGTTCAAACACAAGAGCCCGTGGGGGACATTTCAAATACAAATTATAAGACACTCCAGATTTCAGTACTCTAAAATTGACTGTTTCCCCTTGGTGGGCTACTGACCCCTTTGTGTATTAGTTGGACATAAGGAAATTGGATAAAATAGCCCCCCCCCCAGCTTTCTACATAGTGGGCAGAAATCCCAGACTACGAGAGCCACTGCAGAAGGCCTAGGCTAAGAACTTTTCTACAGAAAAAGCTTCTTGAATCTTCTGGCATGTTTAAAATACTTTATTGGCTTACGAGATGATGATGTCATAGTTAATACCCTTGAGAACATACCACAAGTTGAGATCTTCTTATGGGGAGTGGTTTTACCATGGTAAGTACCTGATATATATTTGTTGAGTGGGTAAAAAAACAACAACAAATAATCAATTTTGGCTTTCAATATCTACACCATATAATTATACACATTCCATATCAAAAGCAGTTTAGATTAATATGGTAAACTTTTGAGAGCTATTGACATGCATATCTTCAGAAGCCTCTAGCTCCATGAAAGCAGAAGCCTAGCATGTTCACTGTGAGACCTGGCCCACCAAAACATAGTATGAATCCAGCAATGGAAAGGCAGAAATAAATGTGAGACCATGTTTTTGTTTGGATTTATAAGCAGCAGTGCCTCTCCCTGTGCTAAGTACAAAACTGCTCTCCCTTGTAATGATGCCAACATTCTGAATGTGAAGGATGTGAATTTGTTACATAATCAGGAAACATCCCTCTGCAGATGTGACTAAGGTCATGGCCCTTGAGATCACTCAGGATAGTCCTGCTAGGGCTGATGAAATTACATAAATTCTTAAAAAGCAGAGGCACTCTACCAGCTATGTCAGATGAAACATGTGATCCTAGGAGAACGGTCAAGGAAATGTCACATATCTGGCTCTAAAGACAGAGGTCAGGCCCTAGAGAAGAATGAGTTGAGGATATGTGCACCTCAGTGCTTCCAGTGGGACAGGAGCAAGCCTTGAACCCCTTAGATTTTTCCACTTGTCAGATCTGACCTACAGAAAGCAAAGCCATTTGTGTTGGTCAAGCAACTCCATGTATAGTCACTTTCTATAGCAGTAACGGGAAGCCAGTACTGACCTGGAAAATGATAGACAGTACTTCCTAACCACAGGCACTGTCTGAAACTTTTCACAGGAATTCTCTCCAGCTCCACAATTCCTTGTGGGAGCTCCTAATCTTATCAATGTTTAGCATAAAGGAACTGGAAGTGACCTGTCTAAAGTTCATTAAGTGAGGCTATCTCTCTAGATTACAAGCCCTGAGGTAGGGAACACTACAGGAAAATGACTGTTGTGCAGGCCAGAGATCTGATGGACCTCAGAAAGAAAGACTTGCTAGAGATGGTGAAACTTTTTAAGTGTGTGTGTGTCGGCATGTGTGCACATACTCAGGTCTTTTTGCTTATGTGTGACTTTGCTTTCTGGCATAATTGCATAATAAATGGAGGTAAAATGAGTCAGTATCTTCTTAGGACCAAAGTTAAACCCAAAATATTCCTTAAACTCAAGGGAAGACTTTGTAGGTACCCATATGATGTTTATTATTTTTAAAATATTATTTGTTTCCCTGCTATTACCTTTTCTAGATATTGGGTATAGCACATATGGGCAGCAATCACTGGGCAAGAATGAAAGGCTCCCCCATAGAAGAGTTGATGGTGGATGGCAGAAACTGAATCAGTGTCTTCCTAGACAGACATTTGTGAACTATCCACGCTCCAGGATATTGCCACACCCATGCCTATGAGGTGGTCCTATGAAACTCGGGGCATAATAAAATAAAAACAAAACAGAAAAACAGGATAGTGGGAGGAGGGGGTGTTAGTGCAGGAATGAACAGAATAGGAAGGTGTATCGGTAAGTGTCGTCAGAACATATTATATCATGTATGAAATTCTCAAAGAATGGATGACTTTTTTAAGGAAAAGAATGTCTTTCAGGCCTCATCAGGGCATCTTCTTGTAGTAGAGGATAGTTCGTACAATTCCTGAGTCAACATGTAGAAAATAAGAGTGTGTAGCCCAAGTTGTTCATGCATATCACGCTAAGCCCAGAAAGGCACGGCGAACTCCGAGGAAGAGGACATGAAAAAAATGTAAGAGCCAGAGGTGAAGGATAATGTGAAGAAACCAGTGCTTTCCAGACACAACAGAGCACGCGCACCGATCCCAATGGTGTGCACACAACTTATTCAAACTCAAGGCAGACACGATCCTGCAGTGACGTGGAAGAAGTGGCACCAGATCCCACCTCTAGCTGAGGAGCTATTGGTATTTGGTTGCTGGTGGGAGAAAGAGAGTTAGCTTTCTTTAATGACATGACTCTGGTAGGTTGTCCATATTCCAGCGCAGGCCCCAGGAGTAGTTGCGCAACACAAACCAGACTTGAAGGGTGGTGGCCGGGGGACAGGAGGAAACTCAGACTTGGTGAGGAAAGAGATGAGGGTGTATATGGGAGGAGTTGGCAGCGTGTGAACGTGGCCAAATTTATTGTACGAATTTCTCAAGGAAGTAATGAAATCATTAGTTTTTAAAATGATGAGGGAATGATTGCAAGAAAGAAAGAAAAAAAAAAAACCTCACCAGGATTCTGAGGTTTGAAGGCATCTCTCTTCCTAAGTTCCACAGAAGCAGATGCATTCTGGAACTCAGCAAAGTCAGAAAGACGTGCTTCACTAGGATTTGCTAGCTTGCCTGTCTTCCTTCCTTCCTTCCTTTCTTCCTTCCTTCCTTCCTTCCCTCCTTTCATTCCGTTTATTGCAGCCCCTTCTTCAGCTGCTGGGTAATTTCCGATGTCTAGTCCCAGCAAAGGGATGGTGGATAAAACCACCAGCCATCCCATACTAGTACACCAATGAGGAACCCTTAGGGCAGTGGTTCTCAACCTGTGGGTCGTGACCCTTTTGCAAACATCCATATCTACAGTTCTGAAGTCATTTCTTTATTAACAGCTGTGGGCCCACAAAATGAGGAGCCATATTACCGGGTCAGCGTAAGAAAGGTCGAGAATCACTGCCTTAGGGCACACGTATGACTGTTTTCTTCTAACTTTGGATTCATTTTAAGACATAATTATGTCCAGAGAGGAACATCTTATTAGCTTGGATGGAGAAAAGCTGTTGTTTGAGAGCATTCACATACACGGAAGTTTTGATTAATGCCAATGGAAAGGAGCACTTGCAATAACATGATTTCCTTCTTGTGCACACTGAAGGAAATACTCCTGACAGTTTCCTAGAGATACTGTATCAGCCAGCCTTGTTTATACAGGAAAATGTCAAGATGTTCTCAGCTCCTGACACATAAGAGAGTAAAATAAGTGATGGTGCTGACGAGAACAAAAGGAATATACTGTGGCTACTGCCACCAAGAGCACAGTGACCTTAAGTGTATACTTTCCATATGATTTATTTGGGTGAATGAAAAAGGCAGATGGCTTTGCTCAGAAATCTTCTGAAATGGCGTGTGTTTCGAAAAACATAGAAACCGAGTTGATAAGCAGTTCCTGGCAGCATGAAGTCCCAATCCTGGATGCTGCCATCAGCTCATAGGGGTTTCTGTTGTCCTCTATGTATTTTGTTGTCTTTTAGAAGTTTCCCAAAGAAAATAAAACTGACAGCCTCGGAGACTGGGTAATCTGAGTCAAAGGAGGCCTCAATCCAATGGTTTTTGCAGTGTTCTCACAAACAACTGGAGTCATCACAGGCTTCTCTCCTACGTAAATAAGGTCTGCCGGGTGAGGGTTCCAACATCACACAGGGTGAGTCACTGTTATTTATTTATGCGCTCTTTCTAGCTATCTCTAGAGAAAGAATACTTTGGCAGCCTTCCCAGTACTTTTTCATAAGCTCTCTCCTCCACCCCCTTCTAACCAGACACAGCAGCCCGCACACTTCCCAGAGACTGCCTTGGAGGCCTCACCCTACCTCTTCCCTGAAGATGATGGGACCTACTTGATCAGAGGCAGGTCTCTATTGTCTCTGTGGTTGTTGCTTTGTAGGGAAGTTGCTTTTAGTTTCCACCCATTTCTAGCTAATTTTTAGATACTTATTATTTGTATGTCATCTAAAAAAAAAATAGATAATCTTTTTCTTCAGGAATTTTCATCTCCAAATTCCCAACATAAGGCCACTGGGATTCTTCCAGGGAAGCTGTAAAAACTCTTGGAAGGGACTGTGCCTCCCCAACCCAGGGCATCTTCAAGGCGTGTTCAGTAAGACAAATGCAGAATTAGGCCCTTAAAAGACATGATGTTCAGGAGAAATGCATCCATCCTCCTGAAACACATTTTGAAATTGTTCCTCAGGGAATTGTGCAGATGTGAAAATAACCCCATGTAGCTTTGTCTAGGAGAGGCGTAGGTTTCAGGGGGAACAAAGAGACATGTCTAAATGACCCTCCTGGCCTGTACCCAGCTCCTTTTCCTCACTGTGCTAGCTACTTCCCTCAGGCTGATGACAAAAAAACTTGACTAAAGCAACTTGAGGAAGGAGAAGGCTTGTTTGCCGTATGGTAGGAGAATATATTTCATTGTGCCAGGGGAGTTGGGAGGCAGGAGTGTGAGGCTGCTGGCCACACTGCATCCGTAATCAGGAAGCAGAGAGAGAAGAATAAATGTTAGCACTCAGCTTTGTTCTTTTTATTCAGCCCAAGACCTCAGCCTGTGAGAGGCCGCACTCACATTCGCCATTACAAGATGGCGCTGACATCCTGTGTCCCAAACTGGTAAACAAGTAATCTGCGCATGTGCGAAGGAACTTTCCACTTGTTGTGCTCTGCCTCTCCCGTGGCGTCATATCGCCTGATGAGTAACAGCCAATCAGGGACTGACACATCCTAAGCAGAGAACAGTTTCCTATATAAGGGATGGGTTTCTGCTGTTTGGGGTCTCCATTTTACTTGTTGTAAGCTTATGCTCTCCCTCTTAAGACGCATTAAAGCTTTACTGCAGAAGGATCCTATGTGTGCAGCGTCATTCTTGCTGGCGAGACAGTAACGCGAGTCACATCTGGTGCTGAAACCCGGGAAATTGACCACACCATTGTCAGCACCTTCAGAGACCCCTTGACTTCAAGGAGGATTCAGAACTGCAGGGATAGGTAAGTTCGGAGAGGTAGGCATATTTCTGAATTTCTTGGGCCGATACTAGGAGTGATATTTTTTATTTTTTTACTTGTAAAAAATTGCCTAGAGGATGACAATTGCAAGAGGGCAGTAGAGGAAGGACAGGTCACCCTAGAGGAAGTTCAGGATAGCATGTCAGAAACCGAACGTAGTGAGAGGTTGGGTGTGCGCAAGAAAAGGGATACCCGTAAAAGGAAAGAAGCTAAGGACCCTCCTGTAAAAGGAGTGCAGTCCCCTGATTCCCCAGAAGGGACATCACAAGGACTTTACCCATTAAGGAAACTTGAGGCATTAAGTATTGATAGCTCTGCAAGCTCTAGCCCCAATGCCTCTGACAATGAGGCTCTTGATTCAGAGGAAGAAGCAGAGTTAGAGGAGGAGGCAGCCAAATATGAGGAGGAGAGATACTACCCAGACGAATGAGGAAATAATAAAAAACCCTCCCATAACTCCTCTCGTAGGGTAACACCCACCGCTCCTCCACCCTACGAACTGCGGTCTGGATTTTCCTTTTGGCCGGAAAAGATTCGTAAAAAATTACACAATTTTTTTCCTGTTTTTGAAACAGAGAACGGGGGACGAGTACATGCCCCCGTCGAATATAACCTAATTAAAGAATTGGCTGAGTCTGTCCGCAAATACGGGGTTAATGCAAATTTTACCCTGGTAATGTTGGATAGAATTGGCACTGGCACCTTAACTCCTTCTGATTGGCAAATGGTAGCAAAAGCCGCACTTCCAGACATGGGTCAATACATGGAATGGAGGGCTCTCTGGTATGAGGCCGCTCAAACACAAGCCCAGGCCAATACTCAAATACAAGGCGGTCTTATGCTGGTAAATCAGCGTATTGATTTAGTTCAAGAACAATTGGATATACTATGGCAATTGGCTCAATTAGGCTGTGAGCAAAAACTTCTTGGATTATGTGTTACCTCTGTCCAGTATGAAAATTTTACCAGAGCGGCTAATCTGTCAAAGAGTCTTTCTCAATTTATATTACAGAATTGGACAACAGAATTCGAGCAAACATTAAGAGAATTAAGAACTGCCATCATTCAGGTTAATTCCACACGCCTGGATCTGTCGCTTACAGAGGGACTTTCGTCATGGATATCTTCGGCTTTCTCCTTCTTTAAGGAATGGGTTGGGGTTGGATTATTTGGAGCTGCGATCTGCTGTGGGTTAGTGTTGACCCTATGGTTGGTCTGTAAACTCAGGGCTCAAACAAAAAGAGACAAGGTGGTTATTGCCCAAGCACTTGCAGCAGTAGAAAGTGATACCTCCCCTGATATATGGCTATCCATGCTTAAGCAATAAGTCGCTGGCTGCTCAGCTCCTGCACCCTCAGAGTCTCAGCTCATTGCACGAGGTGGAGTGAGTAAGTTTCAGCAGCCCTGGAGAGTTGCATAGTGAGGCATTGCAGTAAAATGGCTCTGCGGCAATATGAGCTATTTACCTCTGTCTTCACTCTCTTTAATGGGTGTCTTATTGCTTCCTAAATAAAGGAATAGGGGGAGACGGCGGCTTGGCGGGCAGCCTTTAAGTCCTAAATAAGGGCAATGAGTTTTCTCTCTCTCTTTCTTCTCTCTGCGTGGCCTTTGCACTCAACTGGGCCTCGTTGCCATTGCACATCGAAAGGCACCCTATATCTACGTGCACCCAGTGGCCGTTGCACCCCGCGGGGAAAATTGCCCATTGCACGCGGGACGGCACTGAGTGGTACCTCTAAAATGGTCCTCGATCGGTTGGTCCAGAGTCATGCTCCAGCCTTGATCGGACCATTTCCTTTTCCTAAGCTCATTGCCCATACAACAAACTGTAGCGAGCTGCGAACCCGATGTGGCGCCAGTTTTCACCTATTCTTTTAGTTAGGCCTTTAATTAAAAGAGAAGGGGGAGATGTGAGAGGCCGCACTCACATTCGCCATTACAAGATGGCGCTGACATCCTGTGTCCCAAACTGGTAAACAAGTAATCTGCGCATGTGCGAAGGAACTTTCCACTTGTTGTGCTCTGCCTCTCCCGTGGCGTCATATCGCCTGATGAGTAACAGCCAATCAGGGACTGACACATCCTAAGCAGAGAACAGTTTCCTATATAAGGGATGGGTTTCTGCTGTTTGGGGTCTCCATTTTACTTGTCGTAAGCTTATGCTCTCCCTCTTAAGACGCATTAAAGCTTTACTGCAGAAGGATCCTGTGTGTGCAGCGTCGTTCTTGCTGGCGAGACAGTAACGCGAGTCACATCAGCCCACTGGCCAAGGCTAATCACGTACACAATTGATGGGGGTCTTCTCACTCCCATTAACCTAAGCTAGATAACCCCTCATGGACATGACCAGAGGCTGGTCTCTTCGGTGACACTAAGTCCTGTTAAGCAATATTAGCTGCCATGTGGCCCTTGCTTGCCTCCGTATTCCTACTGCTATAAGTAAGAGACAAGCCTGGGCCAAGTTTTGATCCTCTTCTCCAGCAATTGATTTTTGACAATGGAGAACTCTTCTGTCCTTGAAAAGGTCTTTCCTTTACTTTACATCCATACCCAATGTTTTTACTTTCTAATGGCCATTACTTCTCATTCTACTTTTTCTAACCTCTAAAAATTATGTATTTTCACTTTAATGTCTTCAGTAAGTCCATTTTGTGCCTTTGGTTATAAATAGCACCTTGATACTGCAGACTTTCAAGTTCTGATTTCTATCTTAGAACTATCTCCCAAAATCCAGGCTGCTATCTCCAATAACCAACCAGATACTCTCACCTGAATACATAAAAGCACTGAAAACCAATGTGCCCCAGGTGAACTCCTCATCTCCTTCCCAGAACAACCACTCCTGTACTTAGAGGGAGCTTGAGACAGCAGAGAGGAAAGGCAAGGAATATTGCATCTTTTGTCATCATCTCCAGCTCAGGAGTTAACACTTTCTCCAAGTTCACCATTTGAACCTTGATTCACATAAAAAATCATTCTAATTACATGTTAGATGCTATGTGAGCTTCTGTCAGTAGGAAGTGCAGGCATCAGAGTTCTTGAGGCAGAGCAAAGGAAATAACAGGTAACAAACTTAGTAGAAGAAACAAAAATGAAGGAGCTCTTCACTATGAGCAACTTGGATAGTTGTGAATAAAACAATACCTGGTGATGAGAGAACTAAATTTAAAGTCTCAAAAAATACATGAGCTTATGCTTAATTGATATTGAATAAAATGATTCTGTCGATAATAAAGTAACTGCTTTTATTCCCAAGTAAATAACTAACTGAAAGAACAACAAGCCTAGGGTGATGGACACACCTTTAATCTAAGCACTCAGGAGGCAGAGCATCGGTCAGTGGTCAGTGGTCAGTGGTCAGTTGGAGGCCAGCCTGGTCTATATGTGAGTTCCAGAATACCCAGAGCTACACAGCGAAACCCTGTCTCAGAAAAAAAAAAAAAAGAGAGAGAAGGAGGAGATGGAGGAGGAGGTGTCAGCAGCATAGTTTAATGTCTTTAACCTCACCAACCTGTGTTGACGATTTTGATTTCATGTGGTGAGTGCAACAATAACTAAGACAGGTACATGTGAGAAGACTTGGGTGAGGTCAAGCCTAAGACTTAAGTGAAATGGCCTGCTTTCAATTGTACTGATTTCTACATGGTTTGTTATAAAGAAAACCTAGCTGATACAACAACTGTCATGTAACTTCCATTTGACATGAGACTGTTGATCATAAATATCCAAAGAAAAAAGTGATTTAAGTGAGTGGGGAAGGACAACAGGTGCAAATAAAATGAGTAATAATTGGATCCCATTGAAGGGATTAAAATAAGGAAACCATGAGGAAAACAAAGAGCTACAAATTTATCACAAGATTGACCTGGAGAAGAAAAGAAATACTAAAAACAAATGAAATGAAAGTATCTAAAATTTCATATCTTACTGCATTTGATGCTAATGTGAAGAAATACCAGAGACTGTTTACTACCTTAAGGAAAGAGTTTTATTTCACTCATGCTTCTGGGAGTCCAAGGGCATGGACTCAGCCTCTGATGAGAGTTCTATGAAGATAGAGTCACATAGTAATGTGCGTGCGCATGCACACACACACACACACACACACACACACACACACACACACACCTGTGCATGTATGCAAGGCAGAAAAGAAGCAAGCGATCATAAAGAGTTCAGGCTCTTTTTACAATAATGTCATAAACGAAAACAAAGCTCCTTCTGTTGTCCTATCCTAAGGATAGTTCCTCATAACCTAAATACTTAGGCAAGTCCCTGTCACTTGCAACATTGTCACAATGGAGATGAAGACTTAACATGAACATTGGTGGAAACAAACTCTATTTCAAACACAGAATTCTCTGGTGAACAATTGAATTGAATTTATTAAATCATTTTTATTCAATGTCTAGATTAAATTCTCCAAAATGAAGTTAAAGGAAAAAAAAAAGAATGAGGTATGCACAGCAAATATCCTAAAAGTTGCCTGGGTTTGGGTGGGGTTTAGAGGGAGGGCTTTCCTCTGTATGTCTTCTCCTGAGAGTGACTGTGAGCTTTTAGCAAGCTGCCCGCTTATTCTGCTTCTTCCTTGTTGGAAAGACAGAGCTGAGAGTGCATGTTAACTAACTTCCCTTTAAGCAAATGAATCACTGATATGTTTCAACAAATAAACAGATTGAAATCTGGCAAGAAATTACAGGAAAGCTCTCTGTATGCCGAGTACAAGAATCGGGAGCAAGGTGGCACAGGCTGTAAGATGCTGTAAAAAGGCCAGGTGACAGGAAGAATGAGGAGACAGTGTGGCACATTGGACCAAGCAACTGACTGCACAGGGAAGTGCCAGGTGAGCACACAGCTGCCTACTCTTAAATCAAGGGTATGGCTGCAAAGCCTCCCTTCCCCTTGGTTTTCTTTTTTGTTTCTTTCTTTGTTTTTCTGTTTTGAGACAAGATTTCCCTGTGTAGCCCTGGTTGTCCTGGAACTCTGTCTACAGACCAAGCTGGCCTTGAACTCACAGAGATCTTCCTATTTCTGTCTTCCCAGTGCTGGGATTAAAGGTGTGCACCACCACAATTACCATGCTCCTTTTCAGATTTCAGATTATTATAGGCTACCCTGTCTTTCCCTGGGCTCTTCTTTGTGAATGTCTGCTTCCAGAGAAGCCAAACGTTAATTTAAACCCCCTGAAGCAAAACACGAAAGAAGATAAAACAGAATCAAGGGCAGAGATTTCTATCTTAGAAGGCTTGGGTTAGGCTCTGGTGCTGGCTCAGTGGGTGAAGAGCTTGATGCATAAGCGTGAGGACTGAGTTTCTTCCTCCTTCTTCAGCATCCAAAATTAAGGCAAGGAGCATGTGGTTAAGGCCAGTGCTGGCAGTGGAGACAGGCTGCCTGATCCCAGGGACTCCCTGAATAGCCAGTCTGGAAAAACAGGAGCACAAGCCTGGCTTGGTGACTCACACCTTTAATCCCAGCACTCAGGAGGCAGAGGTAGGTGGATCACTGCATTCAAGGCCAGCCTTGTCTACAAAGCGAGTCTAGGACAGCCATGGCTACTGAGAGAAACCGTCTCTTGGAAAACCAAAAAACCAAAACCAAATAATGCAAGCTCTAGACTTAATGACTAAGGGAAATAAATATCTAAAACCAACCTCTGGTCACCCATATGAGAGCGTGCATGCCACACATACATGAATATATGGCCCGAGTCGAGGTGGGGAGAAGAGGAAGAAGAGGAGGAGGGGAGGAAAAGGAGTGAAAATGAGAGTAGTCTGTCTTCTTTCTAGGGAAAGACACAGTCACATCTTGAGAGAAAGGAAACAAGTCAACTATAGAGCTGAGGACAGTTTGATAGTAGGAGAGAAAGGTCAGAAAATTTACACTTGATGAAGGCAGGAGTTATGAGAGGGAACTAGGAGGCCCTGGCTCGATTTGAGAATATTATACCAAGTGATAAGACATTAACAAATTACCAATTTTGTTTTGTATCATATTTGTATTGTTGTTGACTCTTTGGAAGGAGTCAAAGGGCTGGGTATGTGGCTCAAGGGTAGAGTACTTGCTTAGCACATATAGAGTTCCTGTGTCAATCACTAGTATATCTTTAAAAATAAAATAAAATACAAAAGATGAAAGGGAAAAAAGTTAATGATGTTAGTAATAATAAAATTAAAAAGTGACGACTAAAACTTATCATGCAGACTTTCTGTGGTTTAAAATCATTGTGTACACTCTCTTTCACTATATCCATTTGTTTTATAGACCAGGCTTTAAATATTTTGTCTTTTCTGATACCCTAAAATGAGTCAGAAGTTTCCTCTCTTTATTTTCACTTCCCTTCCTCTCTCCTCCTTTCCTGCACTTCAATGTGAAGTATTTTATTTAAACAAACCCAAGCCAAGTTCTGTTGTCAGAGATGTCCATGCCAAGTCCTACCCAGGACACTCAGGCTCTGTTCCAAGTACTTCGATGTGATGTCTGCAGCAGTTGTGCGTAAGAGAGGGAGGGTGGAGCCAACTCTGAGGCTGCCTGTAACAGTAACTGATGGCCAGCACTTGGCCCGCACTGCGTACATCTACTTTTAGCACAGTCATTTGTTGATAATGTCCTTCGCCAGTTTGACTGCTAACGTGAAGACAACTCGAGTAAGGAACAAGTATATAAATTATAAGGCCAAATACAAACGTGAATCAAAGCACAAATAAACATAACTGTGCAGACTACAAACGTTCACAGTCTATGTCACAGGACACTTGAAAATACAGCCAGCAAGACACGAACACAAACATGTGTTACCATAGATGAAGATGTTTAAAGACAATAGAGAGAAGGTCGGGAGAGATGGCTCAGCTGCTACGAGTGTACGATACTTTTGCAGAGGGTCTGAGTTTGGTTTCCAGAAACCACGTCAAAGAACTCAAAGCAGGCTATAACTTCAGTTCAAAATGGAGCTTATGTCTCCGGTCTCTGATAGCAACCACCCACTCCCGTGCACATTCACACACACACACACAATACGTATATACAATTATCAGAAAATTAATGTTTTTAAAGAAAATAAAATATGTGAGTTTTGTCATTTTTTTCACCTCCATTTCCCCTCATTCTATTTGCGCTCTCACTCAAACCTGTTTTCCCATCAAATGTCCCTCCTACTTTCATGACTTTATTCCTGTGTCACAGACCTAGTTTCCTTAGAGTTTCTCCTCTGAATTTAGTGGAGTGCCATTTACTGGGGTAAAGACAACTTCATAGTGACTACACCACTGAAGAAACCACCATATTCTTGCCCCAATAGTCCCTTGAGGACAATAAAGGGCCTCATGGCTCTCTCTTATCCATGATGAAATAGTGATAGAGCCAAATAGGTGCAGAGATAGCCACACTTGAGTCATAAGGGCAATGGCTGTCGGATCCAGACAGTACCACTTTTGCTGCACATCTCCCCATTTTTTGGTTCTTTGCACACACACACACACACACACACACACACACACACACACACACACACACACACACACACCCCCTTCTGAGATGTTGAGATGTTTCCTGAATGTGGGAGGGATGATACAGATGTCCTGTTTAGAATGAAGCACCCACCGTCATTTATTCCTGGCATTTTGCCCAGGTTTGGGTTTCTGTTAGCCACTTCCCAATGCAGTAAGAAGCTTTCCAGGTGAATGCCAGGAACAGCATAAATCTAGGTACCTAGGCACCTAGTTGGTAGTTTGACAATATGGCCATCTAACAAAAGAGTGGGAGTTTTTGGAGTATAAGTTTAAAGCTATGGAGAAATCCCAATAGCCTGCATCTGATTAAAGTTTAATAACAATGTAAATAATACATTAATCACACACGAACATGAATAGAAAGATCAATAACTCTGAAGGCCAGGAAGTAACCCATGTTGTTTTATTATTTCATCTATGAAAACAATCTAAAGAAGTCCATCAGTGCAAAATAAAAGATACAAAAACCTATGTTTCTGGGAGATGGAGGATGTGGCTTGATAGATAAGAATCCTGGATGTGCAACCCTGAGGACCCAAGTTCAATTGCCAGACTGACAGAAATAGCCATGTTTGATTGTGTGGGTCTATAACTCCAACACTGTGTGTCAGAGTGGAGACAGGAGGATTGCCAGGGCCTGATGACTAGGATCCTTATCCAGACTTTAGTGAGAGGCTTTGTCTCCAGAGAAAAAGGCAGAGAGTGACAGAACAGAGATATCTAATGTCCCTCTCTGGCTTCTGGGTGTTCACAGGAACATTCACCCACAAGTGTGTATAACACACACACACACACACACACACACACACACACATTTCTAGGATATTGCCTGTCAACAGACATCTTTATGTAAAATCATCTATCAAATACAATAGTACATACAAAGTAGCTACAAAATAAAACCAAGTAAGCTATGAGAGCCTATCAAGCAAAGAGACAAAGTCTAAATCTGTAACCATCAGAGCTATGTTATCTCTTCAGACAGAATCGCATTGCTTCTGTTTGTCCTGTGATAACAAGCACATCCCAGTGCTTATTGTTCCACTTGTTGTAGCAAAGTCAAGAGAATAGCTTATTATAGACTTTAAGATTAGCCTCAGTATTTTTAGGCTAAACTAAACAAGGATTTGAATCTCAAAGAGAAGCAGTTTCTGTGAAACAATAGATCTGCTGTCCTTGTCTTGTATTGTATCAATAAAGATAACAATAATATGGTTAATAATTTATACTCAACAAAGACTATTGCTGGATGTTTTTAAAATAGAAAATGTCTAAAATTACTTTGACTTTATTAATGTTATGATTCAGACTTGAAAAATAAAATATTAGACAGATGTGTGGTATAGTCAACACAATTAAGAAACTTAATTTCAAAGCTAGGCATTTTGTTTCCACTCATACTTTCTTATTACTAATCATTGGCCTCATTCTCTTCAATATAAGAATACAACACATCCATTTAAATCATGCCCTTTGCTTTCTCTCTCTTTAATTATCAGACAATATAAATACTCAGTGAAGGAGAATTTCAAAGAGAATGGAATAGCTACCTTTATTTATTTGAGATTTCTTGGTTAGAAATCTCACCACTCCTATGGGCTGGCCCAAATGGCCAAATTCAAACTAGAGAAACTAAGTCCCGTGCTATGGAAAGCCTTATCTTGGTGGGACTATGTGAAGTGGTGAGGGTCCAGAAATATTCTAGAAGAATTATGTCAGTCAGTCATTGGCCAAATGGAACTTCATTGTTTATTAAATGTTTTACGTTCCCCACTATGCTGTGGTTGTTGTTGCTCAAATCTACTTCCGTATGTGCTTCCTCTTCTGACTGCTAACCCTGCTACTCTAGGTGTGTAATTGCTTCACAGAGTTTTATTGTCACTAGCTCTCACGTAAATGCAAGTATTTTGTTAAAAATTATTTTAAAAAGAAAAATATAGAACTGTACAGAACATGCCAACAAGGTAAGACACTAAATTCTGTGTTATGTGTGTTTTACCAGTTTAAGAAAAGAAAAATTTTGGAGAATGTTCTGCCCATTGGCTAGATCTGGGAAGGGGTTTAAAGTTTACCTCCTGTATTGTCCTTGGCTGGTGCCTTAGTTTGAGTGGGACCCCTGGGCCCAAATCTGCCTATCATAATGTTCTATTTGTAGGTTTCTAGGACCCTCTGGATCCTTCTACTTTGCTATTCTCCCATGCTTCTCTCATCTAGAGTCCCAATAGGATGTCCTCCCCTCTGTCCCAGTTTCCTGGTAATTGAAGGCTTTCATGGGACATGCCCCTTGGGCTAGTATGCAGATATAAGTGAGTATATACCATTTGAGTCTTTCTGCTTCTGGGTTAACTCACTCATTATGATCATTTCTAGTTCAATCCATTTGTCCACAAATGGGGTATGACTTTCACACGTACTCTGGTGCCTCATATTTGACCACCTCCCCTGGAGGAGAAGACCTGGTGGCACTCAGAGGAAGGATAGCAGGTTACCAAAAAGAGACTTGATACCCTATGAACATATACAGGGGGAGGAAATCCCCCTCAGGAACAGTCATAGGGGAGGGGAATAAGGGGAAAATGGGAGGGAGGGAAGAATGGGAGGAAACAAGGGATGGGATAACCATTGAGATGTAACAAGAATAAATTAATTTAAAAAAAGATAAAAAAATTAAAAAAAGAAAAGAAAAATTGATCAGGAGATATCTATAATAATTTGACTGTCTAACATTGGTATCTTCATTTTAGAGCTCTTTATTCATTATGTTAAACTGTTCCCTTACATGCTAAATACTTTGTATTTTAGTGACTAAAAGAGCAAAAAAAGAGCAACATGTTCAAAGGCAAATCACTGATCTATCTTAGTCTATGTCTAATATTTGTTAGATAAGCACAAAGCAAACAAATACAAATTATATTTAGAAATATGCAAAAGTCTGCATAAAATTTAACGAAAACTAACAATGAAAATACATTTATATTTAGAATTGTTTTGTTTTGGTTTGGTTTGGTTTTTTCAAGATAGCCTTGGCTGACCTGGACTTGCTTTGTAGACCAGGCTGGCCTCAAGCTCACAGTGATAAGCCAGCCTCTGATTCCCCAAGTGCTGGGGTTATAGGCACATGCCACCACACCCAGCTTAACATTTTTAAAAATTTTTATACAATATGCTTTGGTTATATTCTTTCCCCTCTCTCAACTTGTCCTAGATTCCACTCCCCTTCTCTACCCATACAACTTTATATTGATTCCAGCTCTTAAAAATAAAACTAGAACATGAAAGCATACAAATAAAGAAAACAAAAGAAAAAATGCAGTTCATTTTGTGTTGTCTAGCCTTGGGGTGTGGTTGATATACCTACCCTACGCTACTCTGTTGATGAAGACTGATTTTCCATCTCCCAGCAAGTATCACCTGCAAAACATTCTTGGTTGTGGGTAGGACTTGTGTCTACTTCCCCTTCTTCATGGTAGGATTTTGTCTGGTTTGAACCTGTGTATGTCTATGCATAGTGTGGCAGTCTCCATGAGTTCATATGTGTATCAGCCTTGCTATGTCTGGAAAACATTGTTTAATTGAAGTAGTCCAATGTTTCCAGCTTCTCTTCTCCATAGATCCCTGTTCTGGCTACCATACCCAGCAAAACTATCAATCACAATCAGAGAAGGAAAATAATTTTTATGACAAGAACAAATTTCAGGAATGTTTATACTAATCTAACTCTACAGAAGACACTAGAATGAAAAATTCATTCTGAAGAGATGGTTAACTATATCTAAGAGGAATAAATAATACCAAAGCAGTTAACTCTAAAAGAGAAGGGAAACACAACAATAAGTAATAGGAATTAATAAACACTGCTCACTGATAACTTATTGATAACATATTTATTAATGACCTTTATTTTCCCCCCAAAAAGATACGGATTAATAGAACGTATTAGAAAACAGGATCTATCTTTCTGGTGCAACCAAGAAATATACCTCACCATCAAAAACAGGGTAAAGGATGGAAAAAGATATTCCACGCAAATGGACACCAGAAGCAAGCCATTTTTATATCTGATAAAATAATCTTCAAACAAAAACAAATCATAAGATATAATGAAGGAAACTACATACTCATTAAAGAAAAAAAGCCCACCAAGAGTATATTACAATTCTAAACATTTATAAGTCAAACACAAGGGCACCGACTCTAGTACAACAAACACTACTTACCTAAAATCATATATTGGTCCTCACACAGTGATTAGGTGACTTAAACACCCTACCTTCACTGTTTTTAGATTTTATTTTATTTTTTTTTTTTAGATTTTAAATCAATATTATATAATATTTTCAGAAGTGAGCTGCTACTCAGTGCTATTGTATACTTAGAATACACAAACCCTGAATTCTAACCCTAAGCATTATAATCCTAAGCATTATAAAAGTGTCAACAAATATGTAAAATAATTATTAAGTATTGACTGATAATTTGGAAAGCAAATGAAAGAAGTGTAAAATAGTTTTAGTCTAATGTCTTTTGAATTTTAATTTTATTTTCTAAAATTAGAGATCAAAGAAATTGAACTTAATATACTTTTGAGTTTGATAAATAAATTCTAGGTAGTGCAGGAATGGATTGGTGGCTAAGCGTACATACTTGAACGGGATCTTAGTTTACTTGCCACTTTGGGCTGCTAACAAAATTCTCTAACCTCAGCTTCAGGGTATCCAACCCTCTTCCAGACTCTGTTGGAAACTGTACTCATACACACATGCCAACCCATAGACAAAATTTAAAATAAGGGCAAATCTTTTAAAACAAATTTTAAAATATTTTAATAGTTTGAGAAGGTCATATACTGATTTGATCACATTTACACTCTGTGCTTCCTCTTGACTCTTTTCAGATCTATCATCATCTCTCTATCCTTCAAGCTTTGTATCCTTTTAAAAAAAATAATCAGTCCAATTTTGTTGTGTACATATATTCCTGATTGTAGAGCCATCCACCAAAATGTGGTTGACCTACCAGGGGTTACATTCTAGAAAAAAAAAAAAATTTGTCTTCCTTCCCAAGAGACATAATCTCTTCAGAGCTCCTTAGTTATGGATTAGGGCTCATGAATCCCTTCCTAATCCATGCTAGAATGTTGACTGGCATGACCTTTTACTGACCATTTTCAGGCAATCAACCTGTAGTAAGTTCATGAGCACAGCAGTCCCGTCATGCCTAGAAGACTCTGCTTTTATACTGGTCTTCCCTGGCCTCTGACTCTTATGGTCTCTCCACTCTCTTTCTGAAATAATTCCTGAGCCTTCACTGGGAAGTGATAGAAATGTTCCATTTGTGGCTGAGTATTCCACTGATAATTATTTTCTGTACTTTGAGCAATTGTGAGGGTGTTGTTGTTGTTGTTGTTGTTCATTTGACAACTACTGTCTACTGCTCAAAGAATCTTCTAAGCCCAAGAGCTTTACTAATAATAAGGGTAGAGAGACATGAATTTAGGTGCCAGTTTTATACTATGTCTACTTAGCAGAATAGTAGCAATAGGTACTTCACTAGGACTTGCAAGTTCCCCAACCATATGGTCCTGGTAACAGACCTGTGTTTACTCAGATGGAACAGGGCTTAAATACAGTCAGAAAGTGGTTGCTAACTCCGGTAATATCAAGGCCATTGTTGTACACATGGAGAACATCCCAAAATGGAAGATGAAAAAAGATAACAAAAAAAAAAATCAAAATTAATGAAACACACACACACAAAACACCTGAATCAATGAATGGAAAGCTGATTCCTTGAAAAGATTAACAAGATTGAAAAGGCATCATGCAAATTAACTGAAACATAGAGAAAAATTAGAAATGAAAGGGAGAGATAACAAAACACAGCAATGAAATCACACTACCTAGGTAGATGCATTTTCTTAAAGTTCAAGCTCATTGTTCAAATGCTAGCATCTTATAGGCACTGGCTATGGATGAAGCTGCTACAATGTAGATTAAAAACTGGAAACTCTACAGGACAAATTTTCCAAACTGTGTTTTAAACCATACAACTTTAAAAATGTGAATGTCAATTAGGGAAAAACTCGTCTGTGTAGACAAAGACATCAGGTCTGAATCAGAAATAATACTGAATAAGTAGAGTGGACTTCAAAGCAATTTACAAATAAAAAACTCAAGTCATATTTCTCCCAGAAGTTTCCCTTTGGCTTATTTAACTACCACTTGTCAGAGAACATTTTTTTGAGAATGTATCTCCAAATGGCTGGCACTAGTAATGGGAACTAGTCATGTCACACACCTGAGGTATCTGTGTTTCATGCCAGACTTTCCTAAAATAAGATTATATCTGGAAAATAGAGTTTATTTATATGATACTTTCCATTGTTGAATTTGTTAACTGAATGTTGGCATTTCCCCCAAAACTCCTTTCAAACAAAAATTCCAGCTCTTAATGTTAAAGGTAAGATGTAGGCCGAAGTGAAGGACTAGGCAGTACAAGGGCAATTATGGAAAGCATTAAGTTAGAAATGCAAAAGGAAAATTCCAGAAGGGAAAGAGACAGAATAGGAACTTGTCTGATTTGTATCCCTCTCAGTTCCAAGGTGGAAAAGCACATTTTATAAGCTTTTTGGAAGGAGGTCCAAGGAAAGAGATTCAGAAAGAACCCTTGGCAAGACACAAGCTATCCAGGGAGAGGAAGAAGAATAGAGAAATTGATAAGGGTAGGAAGAAGACGGATGCGGTGCAGACAGCCCTGACCTTGATCTCTTGGGCGTTCCACTAGTGAGTAGTCTAGTGAAGATGGGGAGAAAGTTTAGAACTAAATAGATCATATCTCTAGGGTTACCCATTCTGCATCAATTATGTTCATATTGCCTGAGTTACCACTGTAGTGACACCAAACTTGGCTGAATAAGATCATTTAGTTCTTCCTTGTCGCCCCATTCGCTAACCTTCTTATCTGAATGATGTGTCTAGAATCAAGAGCATATGTGGTAATATGACACCTCCATCACTGAGAAATGGTCCCACCGGCTTGGTTTTAATTGAGAGGCAGCATATTAGATGTGAGGAACAGATGGGAGAAGTAATATCAGTGTAAAATATTGATATGTTAAAATAGATAGAATATTTCCCATCAATTATTTCAGTTTCCTGTTCTGTGAAAAAAAGAAAGACCCAAAGTACTCCCAGGGTACATTAAGTTAATATATGCAACATGGTTAATGTATTCTTGGGTTCTAATGTGTTTGTGTTTCAAATAATTACTAATTGCTATTTGTATTAGGTCAAGGTGGAATAAAAGACTCCACCTCTCTGTCCACTTTTGTATGCTCTGCGTGCTGTGAATCCTGGCACTGTCTCATCCTGTGCTCTGTGCTCTGTACTCTAGAAGGTCTCTTCTTAACAGTTCTCTGACTCTTAGATGCTTTGCATTGTAGGAAACTGATAAGCCTCAAAGTAAAAGTGCCTTTTTGGGGCTTCATGCTTCTGAGTTCTTCAGGGATCTGAACTACAAGGAAGATTTGCCAATTAACAAACAGATAAAACACAAGTGCTGCATGCCTCGCTCTGCTCTTCAGAGGATCATTTTACTTTCAAGATGTCTTTGTAAAACCTGCACTTGTTCAGTGGAGGGTCAAACTCTAGCCAATCTACTCACAGCAATTCCAGCTGAATAAAAATATGTCTCCCTCTTACTCAGAGTTTCCACTCCCCAACTCCCAGGAGGAGGCATGGCATAAATAGCTAAGTAAATAAAAAGAGAAAAGTAAAGGAGTCACAGTAGCTTATCTCTATGATGTGTTAGATATAATTCCACCGAACACGTTTTGAGGTATTCTCAACTGAGAGGATATGCTCTTAATATTTATGAGAACCATTTATAAAGAAAGTCTCCATGATTCATTTTGGAATATTTTCTTAGGCATTTCTTTTCTTCACAGGGCCAGCTTTCTCACAGACTGCCTTGAAAAGGAAGTTTTCTGAGAAGTGTTTTCTATAAATTCTCCTCAACTTTTTCCTACCAAGAAAATTTCCTAAGACAATGTTCCTGTGAATAAAATCACACTCTGCCTGCCAAGAATTATCATTTTGGAAAAAAAATAATATCTTAGCAACAATCTTCTAAGTCTTATAATTTGAAGGAACATTTCACAATGTAGCCAGTGTAGCATATTTAAGGGTTCTTTCTACATGTTATATATATTCAAAATATTAAATGGTGTTGGCTATGTTGTTTTACATAGATTTTTAAACTAACATCCTTTAAGTTTTTCCCCCATCAACATATAAAGCAACAAACAATTGTTGCTGATACTGATTTTTCCAGCCATGGGATGGGAAAGTTTTCTTTCCAGGAGTTGCTGCAGTGATTAAACAGGGATGTTCTTGCCACTCTGACTCAGAAGCCTTCCCCCTCCCAGCCCAGTACTGTCTTAGGAGCATGGATCTTTAGAACAGATGGGTTATGGCTTGCTTGCAGGAGAGATAATGCCAAGGTTATTTGGAGTAATGAATAGTTATTAATTTTCCCTTTGTGTATGTGACATAAAAGGACAAATACAGCATATTCTTTAAAAGAAATATTACAGAACTATGTATCCAAAATGTCTTATGATATAGATTGGACAATTAAACCTTTGCCAGATAGTTCGTGTTTTTGTCAATTTTCTCATTAGTATCATTTAGTGGAGAGTCCTCCTACCAGGGCCATAGCATGCTTGCTTAATATGCACATGCTGTGGGTTTGACATCCAGCACTGGAAAAATAGAGAGAAACAAGTGAGCACTATAAGATCATTTACTCAAATAACAATCGGAAAAAAATAATGTCATTGAAAAATTATAGAAGAATATTGCATGAACTTAATTTTCATTTTAAATTCCTCACTCAGTTTTTTTAACTCACTGAAATTTTTATATATATTTTGTTAATTTATTCATATTACATCTCAATTGTTATCCCATCCCTTATATCCTCCCATTCCTTCCTTCCTCCCATTTTCCCCTTACTCTCCTCCCCTATGACTGTGACTGAGGGGGACCTCCTCCCCCCTGTATATGCTCATAGGGTATCAGGTCTCTTCTTGGTAGCCTGCTATCCTTCCTTTGAGTGCCACCAGGCCTCCCCATCCAGGGGACATGGTCAAATATGGGGCACCAGAGTTTGTAAACTCACTGAAATTGTAACTGATAATAAAGCATCTTTATTGAATGTAAACATCTTTTTCTGCTGTATGTCTTTCCTTTGGATATTAAATTGAGCATTTATTGTGACTCTTCAGAAAGCCGATGTGTCTTTCTAGCAAAAATTGGCTCCAGATTTTCAAGCTTTGAGAATATGGTATAGTTAGTGGTACTTCACTGGAAGGAATGGCCCTCTATTCATATATTATTATGACGGGTTGGGGGTTGTTCATTTGGCTTTAAAAGTCTGAGCAAATGAGTATGATAAGGTAAGCAAAGAAATCATCTCTTTAGCCCATGAGAAATGATAATTAATGTGGTCACATCTCAGTCTATGCAGAGTTGTTCAGCTTGTCCTGCCAAGGAATGCTATAGAGAGGAGTTATATTGTTGAGGAAAGAGTCCTCAAAGGAATTCCCCTTTAAAGTCCATGCTAATATCTGATATTAGGGGGGATGGGGCTATCCTTAATGCCACTGAAATGCAACTTTTATGGTTGTGCTTGTGACCAGTAAAAGCCACAAGTTTCCACAGCAGTGGCATGGTTCAGTTCCATCATGGTTAACCTGAAAATGTCAAGAAGAATGAGTGTTAGACATCAATTATTTTTAATTTCCATGTAATTACCTCTTTGAATTCACAACTTAGCATCTATATTTGACTATCCTGGAATTTTCCCTCAAGTCTTCTCCATCAGCTCCCAAGAAGGTCTGGATGAGCTCTTGGAAAGTTATAGACTTGGACACAAGGCGGTGGTGTTGGTTCTATATTTGGTGGCTAGTTAGAGAACCAAGTCCAGTTGGATCCTCTTGAGTGTGGCAGTGACTACAATTCAGTTCATCAGTTGGATGTAGACACTGAGAACCTCTAGAGCTGAAACTGATGGATATCCATTCTTAATTTTCTAAGGATCTGTCTCCAGAGCCCATGAGAGATCGAGGCCTTCTTATTGTAAATTCACACCTTAAGAATGAACACAGAGATATGCAACTACAGAAGGACAAAACAAAAACTATTGGCTCAATCCATTTAGCTTGAACCCTAGCCACTGAAGGATGAGGAGCTGTGACTCTTCAGAAGTATTAAAATGAAACTGTGATTAATTCCCATTTGAAATAGGGACCAAGCAAGGCATAAGCCTCTTCTAAATTTCTCAGGCAAAAGGTAGAAATTCTAGAAGTACGGTAGATTAACTGAAGCCTTGGTACAAACTGCTTACAATGATATTTGACATAGTATCTTGCAATAACTCCAGTAAAGAGATGGGAGGGGTAGCAAGTACCACATGACAAAAGTCACAGGGAAGACTAGGAATGTAGCTCTATTGGTACAGTACTTGCCTAGTGGATATGAAGGCCTAGGTAAAATATCTTGCACCACAATGAACTTCATGTAATAATATAACATTGTAATCTAAA
This sequence comes from Acomys russatus, assembly GCF_903995435.1. Taxonomy (NCBI): domain Eukaryota; kingdom Metazoa; phylum Chordata; class Mammalia; order Rodentia; family Muridae; genus Acomys; species Acomys russatus. The sequence continues at coordinate 64,583,132 of NC_067144.1, read as the reverse complement.
CACCCAGGATGTAGGAGCAGGAGCAGAAAGAACAAGAGTTCAAGGTCATTCTGCTCTACAGAGTGAATTTGATGCCTGTCTGGACTACATGAGATCTTGGGAAGAAAAAAGGAAAGAGAGTGGGGAGAAGAAGAAGGAAGGAAGGAAGGAAGAAGAAGAAGAAATAGAAGAAGAAGAGGAGGAGGAAGAGGAGGAGGAGGGAAGGGAGGAACAGACAGACAGGTGGAAAGAATGAGTCTATTCTCCTCTTGAATCTATGAGTCTCTTTGTCCATTGAGTCATGTCAGCAACAATATATGTCAGTTCTTAAACTGGACTTCAAGAAGACTGTCAAGAAGAGTGTCCACTTTCCTTATTGAACTTTGTCCTTGCCAAAGAATAAACCTGGAATAATAATGAGAGAATAATGAGCAGAATCAAGCCCGATAAAGCTATCTTTGGTAAAACTTAATTGCATGATGGGTTTGGGACAGTATCTTTGCATAACCTAGCTTTGCAGTCAGTTCGGTTTATCTCCCAAAGCCTGCTTTCCTCAGGCAGACAGTATTTGTCACTTGCCCTTTGTGAACACTAATTGAGTCTCTAATGAACTTCCTTGGTAGATAAGACTGCAGACATGTTGCAATCCATTGCTGGAGGGATTGAGTGCATCTGTGTAACTCCACTGAAAGAGGATTCCAGAGAGCTGTGTCTGCTTTCCTCAAGACTTTTCCCCATGGGCTTTTTGCTTGGTTTCTAACAAACCACACTATTGACATACCTATGTGCTAGGTTCTATGACTCATCCTGGTATCACTAAATCTAGGGAGGTGTCTTGTAGATTCCCTAAACATACATTGTCAATTGAGGAAAGAGACTACAGGAAATATCCAGCACCATCCTAGATTAGCTAAGGGCCAGCCCTCTGAATAACCATGCATGAAAGGGTTCCCATGAACTCACAGACAGAGTCAGTTCTGGGTTTCTTTGTTATTTAAAAGTAATGAATATCCTGTTGGGCAGCAAAGCACAGTCAAGATCAATGGGTTCAGTACACTTGTAGAAATCATTAGTGATGACTTAGGACACTAAGTTAGTTAGTTTTGTTTACACACACACACACACACACACACACACACACACACACACACACAGCCTATGAATTAAGTTAGACTAACTCAACATCTTCAGGACAGAAATTAAAATTCAATTGGCAAGAAAAAAAATCTGAAGGCTTCTTACTTTGAACAAAATTGGCATCAGTAAATTAAATGAGTAAGGTGGATAGAGCCAAAGAATTCTGTTCAGTATCATTAAAATATGTTCCACGGTGTGGTGTATCATGTATCAATTCACTTTAGTCAGGGTACAGATATGAATACTACTTTCTTTTAGCTTCTTCGTGTACATATGAGGTATGTATGCATGTATGTGTGCAGGTATACACATGAGGGCCAGAGAAGGATTCAAGTGTCCTGCTTGATGATTCTTCACCTTGTTTCCTCAAGGCATGATAGCTCTCTCACCCTATGCTTCACCATTTTCTGGCTAGATTTGTGCCCAGTGAATTCTATCAAATCTCCCTTATGCTAACCCTTAAATTGTTACAGTCATGTGAGGCACACATGGATATTTTCCATAGCTATTCAGGATTTCAACTCAGGTCTTTATGCTTGCCCAGCAAGCTCTGTTATCCATTGAGCCATCTTGCATTCCAAGCACATTTAAGTTTGAATTATGTTCTGTTTTGACAGCGAAACCTCCACTTGAAGACAGTTATCCCTCAAGGCCAGACAATTTTTCTTGGGTGACTTGAATTAATATTTGAAGCCTACCTATGGCTCTGTTTTATTGAGACATTATAGGAATAAAAGAAACACAAACTATAATTCATTCATTAGAAACACTAAGCAGCAACTGCTGGCCCTGCTGTGATTCTAATATCACTTTGAAGATGGAACGTTGGGTTCTTATGGAATCATCATGTATGGTAGTTTGAATGAGAATGTCTCCCATGGGCTCAGATATTTGATCTCTTGGTCTCAAGTTGGTACAGCCATTAGGGAAAGTGGGGCATACTTGCTGGAGGAAGTACATCACTAGGGGCTGGCTTTGAGTTTATAGCCTTGCAGAACATCAGTTTGCTCTCTGTTTTATATTTATGGTTAAATCCATAATCTTTTCACTTCTCACACATGCCTCCCATCATGCCTCCCACAATGGTGGGCTCTTATGCCTCTGAATCCATAAGCTTTTAAAAAAACAAACTCTTCCATACAGAAGCTACTATTGGTCATGGGACTTAATCATAGCAACAGAAAAGTAACTAGGGTATTTTGCAAAAATGAGACTTAATAAGATGAATGTTCTTATTTAGTATTATGAGTTGGAGCAATGATGTGTATTATATAAGTAAACTATTTGAAAATTACTGTGAGGATTAAAGTGGGTAATAACTCAAAAGAGAGCTCTGAAAAGAGAAAAACACTGTTCATTTCTCATGGATAACACATTTACTTTATACTTGTGAAATCTGGAAAAAAGCTATTAATTCACACAGAATCTAATAACTTTCTCCAGGAACACTTGACTTTAAATTAAAGAAAATTAATAGTAGCCTTTCTGGGTTCACTCAAATGTGATTTTCTTATAATTGAATCATCTTATGGGAATTCATTACACTTAACTTCATTAATTTCAGTGATTGTTTTGACCCAGCATATTAAACATATATATTTTCCTCCAACAGATATATAAGAGATGATTTGGGAAACAATGAAAAACACACTGGGTAGTTTGTTATGGAGCCTGTTCAAAATTAATGGAATGTAAACCTTAAATTATGATGGCTTCAGTATAAACTATTTTTTTGTTTCTTTTACTGAATCTCAATTATTTTATTTCTAAAACAGCATCTTGCATAGGTGTGCATGAACACACACACACACACACACACACACACACACACACACACACACACATTGATCAAGTTAGATGCTGAGTTACATAGTTAAATATGTGATTGACCAGCATAGCTAGCTAGTAACGGATGCCAGTGTTAGTGTCAATGAATAGTTTCTCCATTTAGAATGCAGAAGAATCTGTTCCCAGAGCCCACCATAGAAACATCAATTAGGGTGTGGTAAGTCTCTCTGTACTCTTTTTGCCAGTGCTGAGGCCTTTATACAAGTGAACAAAACTGTGTTGGGTTTTTTTGTTTTGTTTCTTTATTTAATTTATATACACATGTGTATATCCACCTTTCTGTATGTGTACTACATATGTGCGGTGCTTTCAGAGAAAAAAAGAAGGTATCAAATCCCCAGGGACTGGCTTTTCAGGCAGCAGTGAGCTGCCAGATGTGGGTGCTGAAAAACAACCCTGGATAGTCTGCAAAATTGCATATGTTCTTAGCTACACATCTCTCCAGACCTCAGAGTGGTATTTAGTGGAATGGTGTGATTTGCTTTAGAAAGACTCAAACAAGACCTTCAGTTGGTCCATGAGCCTTCTCTGTGTTCACTTACCAAATAAGCACCCACATATGTAATATGTTCATGAAAGCCATCAAGTTGAACTTGGTTAGAAATTATATACATTCGATTTATAAAATGTACCCTATATTATTGAGTCAGTCTTTCTGTCTTGAAATCACAGTATTACTTTTATTTCAGAGCCATCATACAGTAGTTATAAGAAGTATAAGGACTAAGAAGTATAATTTTAAGAGTTATAAGAAGTATAAGAATTAAGAAAAGTATTACATAACATCGCCCTTTAAATCTTAAAAAAAAATGGCTTTTTGATAAAATCAATATATATAAAGAAGAAATTGTGTATATTAGGGGAAACGTACATGTGTGTAGCTCTTTTACAAAACATTGAATGTGCATCCTGAAGTGCATTTAAGCTATGACAACACTACTGCATGTTAATTGTAACTCATTCTTCAAGAAGCAATGAATGATTTATAGTTACCATCAACTGAATTTGCAGCCACAAAATCTTATAAAATATTATGAGGAAATGGTTTATTGAGATCCACTCTTTTTTGTTTGTTTGTTTGTTTTGTTGTCATAGAAGTGATTGCATTATAGACGATTCTCCCTTTGCATTGATGTAAGTTTCTGATGTAGTGGGTTTTACTGAATCAAGTTGGGTAACAGAAAATGCTGAGGTCTAAAATTTTACTATTTTAGTCTTACCACAACATCAACTTGAAGAGAGGTTTTCAAAACAAGTTTAACATTTAAAGTCGTAAAACTTGAATCTTGAAGAAGCCTGTTTCTGATAAAAGGTCCGTTGAAAGCCCGTGGAGAACAGGAAGGGTAACCCCTAGCAGCAGGGAGACTCTCCAGCCGACCATTGCCGCATTTGGTCTCTGCTCTTCCTGCCCTGACTCTCCAGGCTGCTAACTTTCAGGCTTTGGCGGTCCCATGAGCTCTCGGGAATGATCAAGTGATGGCATGGCCATAGAGCAGCTAGGATTGGCTAATCTCTACAGTCACAGTATCCTAGTGGTTTTAGTAACAAATTTCTTCCATCTACTCATGTAGGGAGAACCCATAGTTCCCTTCTTCAAAACCAAGCGGTCCTACTTCATCTGAAAAAATGGCAGCAAGTACAGTGGTTCAGAGGTCTAAGAGTTTTAAGGATGGAAAATACTTTTTGTTTTTGTTTTATTTTCTTTTGGTTTTTCTTTGGTTTGGTTTGTTTTTTCAAGACAGAGTTTCTTTATGTGTAGCCCTAGCTTGTCCAGGAACTAACTCTGTACATTAGGCTGGTCTCGAACTCACAGAGATCTGCCTGCTTCTGCCTCTCAAGTGCTGGGATTAAAGCCTTGCACCACCACACCTGGAATAGATGGAAGATTCTATTTTGTTTTTTAGATGGAAGATTCTAAATCAGTTTTCAATGAAATTTTGAAGGGTTTGAACGGAACTTGGTGCAACTCACTAAAAGATTAATTTCACAATCCAGAAGGTTCAACGAATCCCCTGAAGACTGCCCAGAGTGTTCACTGGGCTATATAGAAAGCTGTCATACAAACAGCTCAGCTGGCTCTGCTGTGCATTGGGAAAAGTAGCACAGAGGAGGAGAGCGAGCTAAGTTCATCATCATGAGCCCTCGGTCAACAAGAGCCACTGCCGGTCCCCAAAGAAGCAGAGTTCACCATTGGTCTTGTTGTTGTTCCAAAGCTAATAGCAGGAGAATACATCATATACTACAGAGAAGCTGTTGCTTCCAGAAGCTTCTGAGACACATTTTGAACCCAATCCCAGTGTGATGTGACCCTTATTTTATTTTATTACCTTCACTTGTCTACTAAGCCTTCTGTTGATTCTTGTTTACCAAGAACAGACCCAAAAGTCTAACTAACAGATGTCTAACAATATTAAAATGCTCTCATTTTTAAAGTAAGCCCATCTCCATTTTGATACTAATGGGGAAAGCTCTATCAATAGGTTACATATATTCCCTTGGAAAAATTAAAGACCCAGGATTCTGAGGACATGGCAGTACTGGCTCAAATCTAGTTTTAGGTTTCCATAAATCCCTAAGGTTCGGTAGAGTGAGTAGAGTAAATCTCAAAACTCCCATGTACCACCCACAGATGAAAATGCCAACATAAAGCCAAACACAGTGAGTGCAAACAGTTCTACAACAGAAAAAGACATCATGGTCTCTGCATTTGTGTAGGAAGAAGAAATAAGAAAACAAAACTGTCTACCTCACCTAAGAAGAGACAACCTTGAAAACAGCCAGCGGGTACCTGTAGGAAAACCGAGAACCAGTCAGGAATGGAAGGTGAAACCAGGAGAGGCTGCCAATCCTGGAGGTAGAGCCGGTCAGAATAACACAGAGGAGCTGCAGATACCTGACTTAGGACTGCTAGAATGGCCCAGGCCCACCGGGGACAGGGGCCTTGCTGAAGATGCGACTGTAAATTAACTGAGCCAAAGAGAGAACAAGGGAAAGAAATCAGCACATTCAGATAAGCATGGTGTTGGGGCACCAACATTCACACACTCTCTGTCTCAGACTGTCTGTCTGTCTGTCTGTCTATCTCTCTCTCTCTCTCTCTTTCTTTTTTTCTCTCTCTTTCTCTTCTCTTCTCTTCTCCTCTTCTCTCTCTCTCTCTCTCTCTCTCTCTCTCTCTCTCTCTCTCTCTCTCTCACACACACACACACACAAAGCTGCTGCATTTTTGAACATGAAGTTAGAAAAGTCACCTCAAACCCCATCTTCCTTTTGAGGTTCTGAGACTCAGCTGTGGAGGCTGCTTACTGATTGAGGTCCTGCCTAGCACATGTTAAAATTTACATTAAAAAAATTCAGGAACTCCCAAATAAAAATGAGCAACTCATAGTTCTCAAAACCTAATTGCCTAAGGAATGTTTGCGAGCAAAGGGAACATAAAGAAACCAAGGAAAGAGACTTGGACATCACTAAAGTGTGAGGCCTATGTAACCCCATTTCTGTAAAGGAAACTCCATTTTTTAAGGGAAAATGGCCTGGCCTTGGACTCCAGTTTCAAAAAGCCCACAAGAATGTGCTTTGATCTAATCACCTCTGATAACAGGCCCCTAGCAACGTACAGCAAATCAGGGACAGCCAGGACACCAGGCCTGAGAAAGATAAGGTTACTTAGCTACCAGTTTAAAAAGCCCCTCACTCCAGTCCAGAATCACCTAGCCTCCTGGGTACTGGCCAATCTCAATGGAGGACACGTAGCCACAGCAGAAACTCTTCTTTCTGCCCTTTAAAAGGGGCCTGCATGTTCCCCTTGGGGTCATCGCCATTTTGTTTGAGCGGTTGACTCTGCTTGCTGGAATAAAGGCTCTTTGCTTTTACATAGGACTTCAGACTCCGGGTGGTTTTTGGGGTGCTCTGGGCATAACAAAAGAACGTGGGAAGCTCCCAGAGTGACAAAGAGGCAGCAGATAACACACAGAACACTTCTGATTAGATGAAGGAATTAAGGGAAACACTCTCAGTGGAAGAATGGAGGGAAAGTTTGACGAAACATGAGAACATAAAGTTTCCTGAGAGAAGGTAAAAGAGCAAAATTTAAACACAAAAATAAAGAGAATTTTATTTGAAAGGGTTGAAATGCCAGCACAAAACAGAAGAGACAGTGGTCTCTTCTGGAGCTAAATATGAATGGCCACAGGCTGGAAACCGTCACTCAGGCTGCCCCAAATTCCATATCCAAGTCAAGAACCATTTTATGAAGGTTTTTTAAAAAGATAAACACAGCAAAGGGAAGAAGGAAAGAAAGAAAGAGAGAGAGAGAAAAGAAAGACAGAAAGAAGAAAGAAGAGCGAGAAAAGGAAAGGTAGAAAAGAAGAGAAAAGAAAAACAAAAGCAAGCAAACAAACAAACCAACATAATTTCCAATGGGCAGGAATGTCGGGGTAGGGGGTGGGTTACAGCCAAGCTGGGGCATCACTGCTGTAGGGCTCAGATGCTATAGGCAGTATCCTTAGCCTTTGGGCATGTGGACTGTAGTGTCATACTAGGACATTTCAGTAGGATTTCACCAGATAGTCACAAGACACTAAGTCATACAGAGAGGTGAGTAACGAATAGGTTTTAATGGGATCAAGATAGGGAATAGAGAGATAACGCAGCAGTTAAGAGCAGCCATTGTTCTTGAAAAGCACCTAAGTTCAGTTTCCAGCACCCAGATCTGGAAGCTCACAAATGTCTATACAGGATCCCTCTATCCCTCTATCCTGAGCTTTCTCTCTCTCTCTCTCTCTCTCTCTCTCTCTCTCTCTCTCTCTCTCTCTCTCTCTCTCTCTCTCTCTTTCTCCCTCTCAAAAAATGAAAGCTAAATATTAGAATAAAAAAGGAGTCACAGATAATTAGTAGTTAGGCTCTGGCACTGTAATATTCCACCTTCCCACAATCCCAAAGTTCAGTCAGCCAAGTAGAATCTAACGCAGATATGTTTCCCATAAGCCTCAGTTCATGAAAGAAAGTGACAAATCCTGCATATGTGAAAAAATTAAAATATAGACATTCAATTCTGGAAAAGACTCAAATAAAAATTAAAGCAATAGTAGATCTAGAGTCAGACTTCTAATGATGTAGGTAGATTTACAGATCCAGAAGGGAAGGACACAGCAGCTTATACACTAGTGTCTTCACTGCCCACATTTTACAGCACGGGTGTCATGTTGACCTGATTCCTAGCGTGTTTGCTAAATTCTCTCTTTGAACTCACTTAGCGTTTTGTACCAAAAATCATGAAAAACGCAGCTGTGTCCGTCTCTCTCCAGTCTCCACTGGGTTTTAAATATACTTCTGTGTATATTCACTAACTAAGTGGTTTACTACAATGTTCAAAAGGTAAGACTAATATGGATTTTCTTGTTTTGTCCCCAAGTTAAAGGAGATTCATCTAAATTTTTAAGATCCATATTTATAGCATTTTTTTTTCGGCACTCCTTAAAAGGCGCCAGCAGCTTCTAGGATGTCAGCAGATATGGTTTAATGGCATAGCACTTGGCCAGCACGTGTGGTGGCAAAGCAGCCTGGCATTCATGTGTTATTATCCTGTCCTCTTCAAGAATTTGTGGCACAGTAACTGACTGCTCCTCAAATATGTGTTTGGAAAAGTAGTTTCAGCTACTTGTTTGATTTGTGAGACACATTAAAAACACAAATATTTCAGTTAAGCTTGGAAGCAGATCTTGTGTGTCTTCCTGAGTATGTTTTAAGATACACTTACACTTTTATGCATATATGTGTGTGTGTATGTCATGTGTGGATAGTCATATATGTCATATATGTGTTCATTTGTATGTAGACTCATATATAGATATAGATATGTATGTGTATGATTGTTTATTTCTTCAGATGTGTTGACATAGTCATTCCCTGTATGATCACTATTCAATTTCTCCTGAGCCTATGTTTAGGTATTCTAGTCTGTTTTTATTTTATTTTCCATTTTTCTCCCTCTTTCTTTCTTCCTTCTCTTTTATTGGGATGAGATCTTCCTATGTAGCCTGACTAGCCTGCACCTCACTTTGTAGACCAGACTGTCCCCCAAATCAATCAAAGATCCACCATACTCTGCTTATTGAGTACTGGGATTAAAGGTGTGAGGCACCATAGATCTTTCATTTTCTCATTTTCTCAATCAAGCTTCCCAAGCTAATTTTATTAGTAGTAATTAAAAGAAACCTTCTCTTTAAAAGTCTGTAGTTTTCCATTTTGTGTATTAATATTTACAGTTGTGAGGTTTTCTGCTGCCTCTGGGGTTTCTCCTTTGAGTTTCTCCTCCCTGCTCTCTGTCATCTCATGCAATAGTCTCTTCAGTGCCTCTCTGCAGGAGGCATTTCTGTCTTCACAGTGACCCTTGCTCTTGACACTGCAAGGCTGGCTTGTTATTTATCCTGTACCTCCTAGAACACTCCTGGTCAATAGACAATTGTTCTTCCTCAAAGGCAAATAACCACGTATCTTCTGGGAAACTCTGGTCCCTCCATTTCCTGAGCATTTAAGGCCACTCACACCACATGTGACTAGTTTCCTGTTTTCTACCTGGTTCACTATGGATCCCATGAGTAGTCTTCTGTGGAGCCTTCATATGGAGAAACATCTACTTATCTTTTCCAATAATTCCTCCTTTGACACAAAGAGATGATATTTAGTTTTTAAATCATATAGGCCAATTCTTAATGCTTTATTAATAGTATTTAATTCACCAACAAATACTAAATTTAAAAACTGGTTGCTAGAGGATTCCATACATTCTTATACTGTGTTTTGATAAAGCCACACCCATTCTCCTCTAACATCTTTAATAACACTGGCTAGCAGATTCATCTAAATTTTTATGATCCATATTTATAGCATTTTTGGCACTCCTTAAAAGGCGTTAGCAGCTTCTAGGATGTCAGCAGATATGGTTTAATGGCATAGCACTTGGCCAGCATGTGTGGTGGCAAAGCAGCCTGGCATTCATGGGTTATTATCCTGTCCTCTTCAAGAATTTGTGGCACAGTAACTACCAACACTGGCTCTGAACTTTGTAACTCTTTTAAGTCCAGAGTCCACTCAATGCTATAAGCGTGTGCATGGTGTGTAGGGACACTATAGAGATTCCAAATATATGAACCATACCTATAGAAGAAATCCCAATCAAAGCCACAGAAATATTTTCAATAAAATCAAGAAAATAGCAACATTTTCACTTTTACTACAAGTCTCTTTATTTTTTGACACAAGACTGATTTTATTTAAAAATTATATATTATTCAATTGTCAAGTATAACTGTAGATATAGCAATGATAAATGATGGTAGACAAATACATACAAAGATAGGCAGCTTGGATTGAATAAGAGTGTTCTCCATAGGCTCAGAGATTTTAATGCTTAGTCACTATAGAGTAGCACTATTTGAAACAATTAAGAGGAATCACCTGTAATATACTTCTCCTGGCAAGGCCATAACACCTAAACTTCTCCCAAACAGTGCTTCCAACAGAGCCTGGACAAAGGAGGACATTTGTCATTCAAGCCACCACACTTGCTTTTCAAATCTTCCATACATTTACTAACATTTTGCCAGAAAACACCTAGAATGGAGTACAGTGCTGCCTATGCCTCTCTTAGAAGCTTTCCTGCTACTTGTATGATACTTTAAAATCGTTGTCCCTTCTGTGCAGCTATTTTGCCATGGTTTCTTTTCCCTCTGGATTTCTTCCCTGCACTCATGCCTGTGTGTTTATACCACATTACTAATTTGACATTGTTTCTCCTTTGGGCTTCCTAGTGTTCCTACTTAGGATTGTCCTGTCCTGAGATTACAGAGCCCAGTCCCTTATGCTTGCCTTATCTAGGGACTGTTAACATTTCCATTCATCTCTGTGAACCTCAGATTCCAGTTCCTTAGTCTTTAGAGACTCACAGCAGCAATAACTCAGAGAGCCATTGGATGAACTGAATTGAATAGCTATGGTCCTCAGTTTCTTAGAACAAGCAGCTACCGTGTTCTGTGGCACTCTGGCATGGAGACCGATACTAACGAACTGTTCAGACCCTGGCCATATAAATCAGTCTAATAAATAGCACTAAATGTATGTAAATGCCTGCTCTGGACAACTCGGTTGCATAGTGTTCTGTCTGCTGTCGTGACTGTAAAGCCAAGCTTCCCACTGTGGACTCCTTCGTGAAGCTTAGTTTCATCTTTAAATTCTCAATTCACACCTTCATTTGTCTACAATATGTTTTCATGGTAGCTAGAAGACACATCATGAAAAAACAGATTTCTTATCTTCTCCTTAAATTTGCTTTTCCCACAGTCTTATACCTTTCAGCTACTTCAAACTCTGCTTTTTAATTATTCGAGGCTACCATTTCAGTCATTCTTGGCTCCTCCATTTCTTTTATATTCTATACTTCATCAGCTAACAAGTACTTATGGTCCCATTCACACGCCTTTGATTCTATTAATCTTAGCCACTATACTAATCTGATGGTACCCATCCCTATCTCTCTGACTTGGAACATTGGAGCCATCTCTTGATAGGTCTTTACCATCTCAGGCGATAAATCTTCAGTAATGTTTCAAATGCAGGTGTCAGATCCAGTTGTTCATCTTCTCAAGACTTTGTTGTTGATTTTTTTCCTATTGATTTATTCAGATCATGGTTTTGTCTTTACAAACCCTGCCTAATTCTCTCTTTGATACTTTCTGAATTTCCTTTTGCACATAGTCCTCATCAGAGGCACTGGCACTTGTATGTATGCTCTTCAAAGATTCGAGCATGTTCCACCTTCAGTAGGTTTAAAGTTTCTGTTTATGCTATCGGAAATAATGTCAATTTACCAGAAAGGCCTTCTTTAACAAGTTTTTCAAATAATATTCCTTTGTAATATTGTGAATTTAAACTCCTCCTTGTTTTATCATGCTACCACTGGTACACACACACACACACACACACACACACACACACACACACACACACACAAACACACACACATCTATATTTGCTAAAATACATGTCCCTGCACATTCCAAACTTTGAGAAGGGAGGATAGGATAAACCTTCTGGGTTACATGTTGTTGCTGTTTGTTTATTTTTACTTATTACTCATTGAATGTATTGCTTTTAGAGACTTGCCACAAAATCTTTATATCCAAAAGTATTGCAAATGTAGATTTCCTTTTCCAGGAATTCCACAATTTAAGCCAAGATATGCCACCTCTAGATTAGCCCAAGTATATGACTCATCTGCCTAATAGCTGGGCAAAAATTGTACACAGAGTAAGAGACCATTGAGCTCTAATAATAGGTTTGGTTTTCAAAGTCTTAAAATGTATACTATATGTGTGTCACTCATTACACTATCCCTTTTTATATTTTATGTGTGAAATAAGTATGATGAAAATATTTTTAACAAGAAATAGAGTTATAACCTCACTAAGGAATATTACAAACAGAGAAACAAGATCATAGTGTGCATAAAATTTGATATTTCAGACTAATAAATTTTTGGAAATGTTCTATGTGACATGCATACAAAAAGCCATTGGAGATGATAAAAAAACACTTGTGTTATGTGTAGAATTCATCAAAGAATCTTTTAAAATTAAGGGAGCAGATGCCCCTTGTGTTTGATTCTTCATGGTAAAACAGACTAAAGACATTTTTCTTCATCATCTTGAATATGTTATCAAAAGGTGATTTTAAAATGTCTCTTGAGGCCAGGCATAGTGGTGCATGCCTTTAATCCCAGTACTTGGTAGGCAGAGGCAGGATGTGAGTTCAAGGTGAGCCTGGTCTACAAAGTGACTCCAAGACAGCAAAGGATACACAGAGAAACCCTGTCTCAAAAGAATCTTTTTAAAAAATGTCTCTTGCGTATCTATAGGGCATCACTCTATGAATATAATCTATGTTCTAACAAGTCTTTTTCTTCTTTTTGAAAGTATCTTATGCCTCTCTTTAGGCTTTGCATTTACATCGTTATTGTGAAAAATGAGTGCTTCATTGAACAGTGTATCTTTAAATTTTACCAGTTTTTTTCTTCTCAGAATAGCAGATACTTCCATACCAGCATGGAGTATTTTAAATTAACAGAATGCTTTCACAGAAACTATTTTCCTTTTTTAACAACAATAAGCATAAACCAAATGTACATTCTAGCTTGTGTGTGTGTGAAATGTAAAGTTCTGAACTTACGTGAACACCAGAGACGACACACAAAGCCCACTAGAGAAGCTGGGCTTGAAGTAGAACTTTTTTCCCCCACATGACTTGACAGTGGACGAATTTTCTGTACCAATGTATGTGACCTAGGGTCTGACATGTGATCTGTCTGTACAGAATCAAATAGCATAAGTTAGAACCAACCTAGTCAGCCATAGGCATTACATATAATATTCCATGTAGTTGTGGAGTACTGTCCTCCAGGCATGATGGGGCCATTGCTGTGTTCAAAATCAGAATGGCTGTCTTTATTCACATGGGGCCTTCAAAAGACTCAGCCCACTAATATTTTCTCAAGCAGGTCAGAGGGGATTCTCAAGTTATTATGAGGCAGCCCACAAGGGGCTCTGAGGCTCTTCCAAAGAGGTCAAGGGGTCCCTACCCCTCCCTAAGGATGTGAAAGCAAAAACAATTGCTTGGTCTAGAAGAGACTCTTTTCTGACCATGTATCTATTAGTAAATAGCCCATGTTCCTGCAGTCAACTCTAACTAATCTTATTTCTCACCAAGCTAGACTTCAATAGAATCATCTTTTGTTCTGTGTTTGGTGCCCTGTCTGGAGTGAATAAACATCTATGTGTTCATGTCTTCCTAGGGAAATCTAACAGAACACACATATGCATAGAGTGGTGATTTGGGTATATAAAATATATATTCATGTGTGAACAAAGGTAAGCTGTCATTATTAAAATCTAATCAATCAGGTCTTCTGATGAGTAAGTATTGATAAAAAGAAAATTTCAAAAGTAATACAGAATGAGACCAAAAGCTAGAAACATAGCTATATCAGCTTTCCTGAGTTAGAAAACATTTAAAATCAATGTATGAACGTATCAGGACTCTGAGTGCCAATAACTGGCTAAGTGATCAATCCAGCCACCATTATCCACACATCAAAACATCAAAAAATACATCATAAAATTTTCAAATAAGCAAACAATTAAACAAACCAATGAACCCAATTTCTCTTTCATTAAGAGATAATTGAATAGAATTAAATAATAAATTATCTAAAATAAAAATGTGAGTAACCATTCTGGAACATTTTATAAGCAGAGGTTCCGTGAAAGTACAGTTGCAGTTCTTTTTTTTTTTTTTTCAAATAGTAACCATTTCTTTTTTCTTTTTTTTACATATACATTTATGTTATTACGCATATATACAATAAACTACCTACAGCAAGAAGAACCATTAAAAAAATCAGAAATTATATAAATGTTACATTCATAGTGTTTTGACTATTTGGATTTAGGTAATATATATGTTTGAATGTTTTGCTCTTTCCAGATTTTTTATTTTTAATATTAAATTCATATTTTATAAATTATGAACTATGTGATTATAAATCATTAAGTTTTCCCACTTTATACAAGTTAAAAATCCAAGTATGAATAACCTAAGACATCTTAACACGCTAGTCAGTGATAGGAGAGTTATAGCAAAGAGGTATGACAAAAAAAAATGGTATTCATGGATACATGGCTGAGATCTTCAATCCAGTCCAGTTCTAGAAATGGTAAAAAGTTTGTGGTTCACTGGAATGTTTTCAAAATTGTCTTAAGTGACACAGTAAAACTTTTTCCACCTCACTAATTAACCTTATGACTTTTGTGACTCTGGGTAATGTATTATTGTAGCAATGAATTTATGTTGTGGATTTTTTTCGATTTTCATCTAATTCTGGTTTAAGACCAAACTAGTTACAGACACTAGTGAAGACAACAACAACAACAACACAAACATGTGAAAAGAGAGGGGAAGGAAATCAAAATTTAGCTGGCCATGGTGAAGACGGCTTTAGATGCTTCGTGCGGCTGTAACCCCATTGCTTTGTGGAGAGATCTATGCATCTTCTCTGAGTGAAAGAAGACATTGTTGCCTAACACATTAAGGACAGAAATGGATTAATAATCTTGGCCAACTTTTAGTTTGTGGGTTCTGTTGCTATGATGACTCAGAAGCACCTGCACTGTGAAGGTTGCTTTCAACTTCCTTGGAGGCTACATAGAGCTCATCCCTCCAAAGTGTGGGGGGCCATGGAGATCATCCACATAAGAGCTCAAGGATATCTCTGTGTTTTTCTAGGTGAAACAGCCATTGTATGTTTTGTGGTAGATCTTGTTGGGGCATGTTGCTTTTGTTTTCTGTTGGTGGCTGTGATAGGCTTTAAAAAAAATTCACATCTGAATGAATCCTGTGTCTCTTTTCCCATAGATACTGTAATAGGTGAAATATTTATTTGTTGATTTAAAAAATAATTAGATGAGGTAAGGAGTCTCATTAAGTTTGTGCTTATCAAAGCATGAAATCTGACCACTTAGGTAATCCACCCTTGCTCTATCACAGAAGGCCAGTTCAGGTCACCTCACTGGGTGGGAACTCTAGAGGAGGAGGGTAAACACAGTGACAAGGTATGTTCCTGGTGTCCCACCTCCACCCTCTCTAGTGAGGCAAGAGCATCCCCTAGGGGATTTAGTGTTCACAGCATTGGCCAGAAGTCTGAACTTTCACAGCACTTTGTGGAATTCTGGTTCTGCTTCCTGGCCCCATGGGGAAAGTAGATCATGCTGCTAAGAGATGTCTGGCCATCCACCTCAACCAATTACCTGTGCCCTTGAAGTAGGATTGTCTGAAACTTTCAGAGTCCTCTTCACAGCAAAATTGAGGAGGGAGTCAGTTATTATCACAATCATTGATATTTTGAGCAAGACAGATACATCTGAAGATTAGGCCAACCACAAGGTCTTATTTGTATAGAAAACGCACATGAAAGCCAGCCCAAGCTGGGTGGAGTTAGTATTTTTCCACTGGGTTCTGTGTGCTCTCTAACTCCTGATCCTTTTCTTGGCTAGCCATTGGATAAAGCCCATACTTGTCAGGATTTCCCTGAATACATCCCTGCCATACCTCTTAATAAAATTCAGTTCAGTCTTTGCATCATTCTAGCTTCCAGGTAACTTAAAATCGGTTTTCAAAGCAAGTCCATTTGACCTTTCAAGTTCTTAATTACAGTGGGCCAAGCTACCACCATTTTCCTTTGCTATCCCCTCTAATTGCTGTACAAAACATACAGATAGATGATAGATAGTTAGATAGATAGATAGATAGATAGATAGATAGATAGATAGATAGATGGTAGATAGATAGATGACAGAGATGGTGTAATTTTGTCTACATGTGTTCTATAGTATCTTTTAAATAATTTCCAGTTATATGAAAATCATGATGGAAGCAGGTAGCACAGATTAGCATCTGAAAGCTCTGTGTGTGTGTGTGTGTGTGTGTGTGTGTGTATTACTTATGTTTTATAAGAGAAAATATTTTAGCCATCTCAACTTAAATTTCTTTAGGAGTTACAGTAACCCACTTTTCATTTTCAATTGACATACTATAATTACCTGAATGAGAACTTTAATGAAGGACTGTCTAGATCAGGTTGCCCGTGAGCATGTCTATGGAACTACCTTGATTGTGTTAACTGATATGGGAAGACCCAGGCTAAATGTGGATGAAACCAGTCCCAGAGATTGGATTCTAGACTGGATTTTTTAAAAAAGTAATATTACAGTGAGCTCAGTACAAATGTGCATACGCTCATTTCTCTCTGTTCTTGACTGTGTGTGAGATCAGTTGCTTTAAGTTCCTACCACCTTGACTTTCTTACTATGAACTACTGTAACTTAGAATTGTGAGCAAAAGATTCCCCCTTTCTAAGTTGTTTTGTCACAGAGATTTTTACCACAGGAATAAGAAACAAAACTAATGTAGGTGTATTGAGTTTGCACATTTCCTTTCACCTAGTAGAAATGGAAATGGTAGTTAGGGTAATACTCAACATGTGTCGTAAACTTTTAGATTCCACCCTCCATTTTCTCCTATAACAATCCCATGAAATACACGTTGATATTCTCCATTAGTCTGGATAAGCCTAACTCAGAGATCATGGTTATTTCCACTGTTCACAGAAAAAATGAGTTTTATGAAGAGCCTGTATTGCCAAGTACTAGATGGATGGCTAAGAGGTCCCTATGATCCCGTCTCTCCCAGGAAATAGGAATGAGACTCCAATCCTCAGCATCACAAGCTGTGGTGCTACTTACATACTTGCTTTACCTCAGCTCACCTGCCCTCTACATCCCAGCTAAGGCTTCAGCAGTAGGTTTCTCCACGTGCTGTATCCCTGAAAGGTTGCCTATGGGCCTCTTCATATACATCATGAGTCTGTAATGGAACAATATTGCTGAGAGTCATTTTCTTCACTCCCTACACTAGGTAAGAAGCAAATGACAATGCTTCTATGGTCCTGAAGTGTTAAGCACACTTTCATGGCTCTTTTTCCTCCTACTTTTGGTGGTGCAGACTCCATCTTCTGAGTATCTACATTTTGAGGCCTGAAGGAAGTGGCATCCCTGGGGGAGAATGATTGAGCCTGTCTTCTTGCCTTGGCTTCCTCATCCTTCCATCTTTTTAGAAAGGAGAATCAGTTTATTTACCCAACTCAGTTGCTCAACTCATGTCTTCCATTCCACTACAAGTTGTATTAACAGGTAACCAGTATGCTGCCTCTAGCTTCAGCTTTACTTCCTCTCCATTGGATATCTCTTTGCCATAGGTTCTTGTTTACTGTGATGAAACACTTTGACTAAAGCAGATCAGAGGAGGAAAGGATTCATTTGTCTTACATTTCTATCATTGCAGGAAGCGAAGGCAGAAACAGAAGGTGGAAACTTGAAGTAAAAACAGTAGAGGAATACTACCTGCTGGCTTCCCTACTCTGTCTCTCTCCTTGGATAATGCATAGCTAGTTGTTTTATGTTGCCTGCCTTAGGGTTTCTATTGCTGTGGTGAAGCATTAGGACTAAAATCAAATGACAGATTTTCAAGAGGCCCCTGAGGTCCTGAATGCCTGCCTGGTAATTACATAGGTTCAATCTCATTTTTCAGAATGCTGATAAGATCTGAAGCCTACTTCTATAGGTCTATAGAATTTGCTCAGAATGATAAGCTATCATTCCATCTGAATAGATCTCTAGCCTGAAGGACTCTACAAGATTCAAAGTTCTAGCCAGGTGGTGGTAGCACACTTCTTTAATCCCAGCACTTGAGAGGCAGAGGCAGCAGATCTCTGTGAGTTCGAGGCCAGCCTGGTCTACAAAATGAGTCTAGGACAGCCAAGGCTACACAGAGAAACCTTGTCTTGAAAAACAGAAGAAGAAGAAGAAGAAGAAGAAGAAGAAGAAGAAGAAGAAGAAGAAGAAGAAGAAGAAGAAGAAGAAGAATCAAGGTTCTCCAGAGACACAGAGCTAATAGCTAGATGTATATGGTATATATACATCTCTGAGAAACATAGTAAAGGGTGGTGGTGTTAGGACCAGAGTAAGGGACAAAGACAAAGAAAGGCTTACCATAAGACACATGGAGGTCAAGTCATTTGTGAGAGATTGAGCCTTTGGATCCCATTGGATTGAGACACATACATTAAAGAGGGCATTGGTTTTGGCAAACTTCAAGTTAATGTTTAATCTCATTCTACTACACCTTTTTAGTTGATACATAAAGTTAGCCATCAAAGTCTCCACTGTTTCCTGTGAAGAAGCAAGCTGCTGAATTCTATAGGCATAAAAAATTAAGGTTGACAACCATGTGAGTTCCAAGTTCACCCTGCTCTAGCTGAGCCTCTGTGTAAAACCCTATCCCCAGCCAGCAACTCGATTGCAGCCTTGCAGTGCACCTGCCTAAGCCATGAAAAACCCTGCCCAACAGACACTTGAATGATAGCTGGGTGTATTTCAAAACAACTAAATTTGCACACTCATACAAAGCACAGTTTATTAGAAGCAGTCATCTTTAATTTCCATCTTTATCCTGAACAATGATCTAACATTTTGCTTATGGAAACTGAATATCTATTAGATGCATACAGCCTGTGTTAGGTACTTCATCATTATTTAAACAACCAATGCATTTCTTTTGTTGATGTTTCTGATCCTAACATGTATTTACACTGTAATGATTGTCATTGTAACACTAACAAAATCCATATACTTTATTTTGCATTGGCTCACCTTTATGAACTATATAATAAAAGGAAAGGAAATGAAAATACACATAAGATGGTCCAGAATTCAACCTACTGACAGGAAAAGGGCATTGCACTTCTTGAAGGTCATTACTCCACAAACAAACAACTTGATTTTGTATTGTTCTGAAGCTAAGAAATTAATTCTGAAATCCAAGACAAGTACTACAATACAATGCTTTATATTGCATCTTTGTCAAAAACATCAAGATGAGACCAAAAGATATTGTACAGTCTTGTGACACTGTTGTATAAAGGCATACCAATACCCTTGGAAGAGACTCTTCTGTGAGAGCTGTGGCTCAATGCAGTTACATGAGATGTTTTGGAGCATTATGTCATTGCACTCTGTGCCAAGTCTGGCAACTGATAACATCAGTTCTCTCTGCTGATAAGAGGCGTAGATATCCTTTTGTTGCTAGTCTTGAAAGGTTCCAGGAACATTGTTGCTCATTAATTTGCTGACTTTCATAATCTTATGTAAGTCTTACCTAGGAATGTGCTTATCAATTCAACCCACACTTTGCTCTGTTGCTTGTGAAATATGTGATGTGTATGATTAAGACCACTTTCTCCTTACACTTTGCCAAATTCCAAGTGACAAGAGTAGATTTATTTCTTCCTATCTATGTATATAATCATGTTGACACATTTATACACCAAGTAACAAATACAAATGGACTATGGTCACTACAACTATTTCAAAGGCTCAGGAGGCTGAGGCAAGTTCAGTAGGTGACCATCCTTGGCAATATGTCTAAATATTAGACTTCAGAGTTCAGTTTGGGGACCGAGAGAAACAGAGTTCCACAAGTTGTCATTTCGCCATACACTATGACATGAGCCCTACCCCTCATAGTAAGTAAATCAATGTAATTTAAAAGAAAATAAAGGATAAGAAAATTACAAAGTATAATGGTTTGAATAGGTATGGCCCATACACAGTTGCACTATTAGGAGGTATGGCCTTGTTGGAGGAAGTATTTCACTGGGGGGGGGGGGGAAGCAGGCTTTGAGATCACATATGCTTAAGCTATGCTCAGTGTGTCATGTAGTTTCCTTCTGCTGTCTGCAGGTCAATATGGAGAACTCTTGTCTCCATCCCTAGCACCATGTCTGCCTGCATGCTGCCATGTTTCCCACCATGATGATAATGAAATAAACCTCTGAAACTGTAAACTAGCCTCAATGAAATATATTCGTTCATAAATTGTGCCTTGATTGTGTTGTCTCCTCACTGCTATAAAACTCTAACAAAAGTGAGGAGATATAGATTAATTGGGTGGCAAAGAAATCTCAAAACAGCCTAACAGTGACTCTGTCCTGTGGTTTATTCATATGAAAATCATTTTTGATGAAATGTAGCAAGTTGAGAAAGGAAAAACACAATGTGTATGGTTCCAATATTAAAGGGGCACCAGGAAGAGGAGTGGAACTAAATCCTGTGTCCAAGGAGATAAACAGATTAAAGATGTTAAATGGAATTAAGGGAGTGGTATCCTCAGGGCAATATCCTTCCAAGCTAAGCTTTCATCTTATGATAAGGAATTAAAGAAAAGCTTAGGAATGGTGGAATGGGCCCTTAATCCCAGCACTCAGGAGACAGAGGCATGTAGATCTCTGAGTTCAAAGCCAGCCTGGTCTAAAGAGCAAGTTCCAGGACAGCCAAGCTTAGGTAGTAAAAAAAAAAAACAAACAAACAAAAACAAAACAAAACAAAAAACATTGAAAACAGAAAGCTGATGAAGATGTAATAGAACAAAGGGTCCGTGTTCTAGGCCCAACAAGCAGAAGAAGTTGGCAGCTTCATCCATTTGGCTCTTACCTTAGAATCAAAGACAGAAGGATGTGTCAGGGGTGTCCTTACATAGAGGTCCAGAGAGGGCATTGTATGAAAGGGGATTTGCTTCCATGACTAAGGAAGTTGCTGAGGCCATGTATGTATCAGAGGTGTCCCTGCATGGAGGCATAGATAGCTCATTGCATGAAGCTGTGAAGGTAAAACCAAGGTGGGGCATAGAGTTGGTAGAAAAAAGCCAAAGAGCCAGTGGATCCTGGCTTCTCGGGCCAGCATTGTTTGTGACTGGCAAAAAGCTCTAAACTCTCTTAATTCTTTGAGGCTAGTACTTTGTAACTGTTGACTGGGAGCCAAAAGCTGATGGCTTCTGGTAAGAAGCTCTGAACTTTCTTTAAAAGCCAAAGCTGGAGCTCTAGTGGATGTTTCCACTGATCACAGAGAGAAACTCTGAAACTCTCTTTAACTCTTTAAGGGCCAGAGCTGATGGCTTCTCGCTTCTCAGGCCAGTACTGTTTGTAACTGGCGAAAAGCTCTAAAATAGCTTTAATTCTTTAACAGCCAGAACTTGTAGCTTTAGTGACTGTCTCCACTGACCACAGAAAGAAACTCAAAGGGAAAAAGGAAAGGGAGGGAGGGAGAGCTAATGGCTTCTGGTGTAGGCTGCTGATACATACATACATACAATCAGACAGACAGATACATCTGGATGAAGCAAATTCTAAAGAGCAAGTTCAAATAGCAGGCTCCAAGAGACTCTAACAACTCCTCACATACAAATATACATGCAGACAAACACATTCATACATTGGATGTATGGGACAAAGCCCCTAACATCTAGTGGATGGAATAAACCCCACAGGATCCAAAACCGTTTATTATTTCTTGGTCCCTTTTATACTTTCTGAGGCAAAAGTCTCTATGTCAAAAGAAAAATTACCTCATAACCATAAAGCAAGCATCACAGACACAGATAAAGTCATTACACAGAGAGGAATACATCAGAATTATTGATTAATCATGCCTAACTAAACATATCTTATCTATCACTTCATTCTACAAGTTCATTGTAAGTATAAAGCAATAGTTCTTCATTTCATAGGCTAACAAGGTTTAAGGTTAGCATGGTCTAAGGATTTACACCAAAATAACTATTTACATGTCTTTCCATTAAGGTTCCCACCTAACTAAACATCCTTTATCTCTTAGCTCCACAATTTCATGATAAGTTCAAAGTAATATTTTTATCTATCTTTCATTACACAAGCTCATCATAAGCTAAGAGAAATAGTTATTTTATGTTATAGGTTAGCAAGGTTTTTACCAAGAAGCAGGTCATCTATGTTACATTTTTTTTTTTTTTTTTTTTTTTTTTGGACAAGTTATCTCTGTGTAACTCTGGCTCTCCTGGACTCTCTTTTGAAGAGGAGACTGGCCTCAAACTCACAGAGATCCACCTGCCTATGTGTCCCCAAGTGCCAAGATTACAGGTGTGTTAAACCACACCTGGCTCTTATGTCTTATTTTTGAGGCCTTGTATAGCTTAATTAATTATCATGGTGAATACTGAGACATGTGATACTATGTCTGGACTTAATCTGCATGCCTTTCTAGATTTTAAATTTGCCTCAAGACTATTCTTCTTCCTAAAGCAATTTATGTGCTCATGACATATGAAAGTTCACAGAACTTCCTTATACAGCCTTTACTATTCTGCAGAGGGGCTGCTTAAAGTTACTTGAATCAAATCAGGAATTCTATAAAACCATTATTAGGAATTATAAAATCATCAATTCACCTAAACTGCATTATTTCATGAAAGTACATCTTCATGTTGATGCTGCAGGAAATCTGCCCAATACAGTGAGTAAATACCCAGAAAACAACAGGCAGTAAGGCTCTTTCCATACCGTGTCAGATATATGAGGGGTTGAGGGATATAGCAACTAAAAACCATATTAGTGGCAAGAAACAATTTGAAGGTAAAATCCCTGGGTTCTATGCCTCAACAGGACATATCTCTCTCATCAGCTGTGTAAAGATGATAGGCTGCCTTCAGGAAACTCATTTATAGGCCTTTTTTGCATGGCCTGTGCCAGGGTAGCTGCTGAGGATAGCTGCTAACAGGGAGTGGAACTAGCCCAAGAAAAAGAAGTGTGTTTCAATAAACGAAGATGAAAGGAGTCAGAGATCTGAAGATCATTTTTGACATCAGACATGGAGATGCAAAGTTTGTGGTTTTCCCAGCTCATTTTCAGTCTAGTATTCATCCAGTACTTCCTCACTGAGATGCATTCCCTATATTCTAGAATGGTAATGTATATCCTGTGCCATGACATGTTGGAAATCTGATTTTTTATTTTAATTTTATAGGGATTACAGTTAAGAGATTACATGAATCTCATTTGAGACTTTGAACTCTGGAGTTCAAACACTGTTAAGACTGTGATAGAGCAAGAGGACTTTTGAAATTGGACTAACTGGATTTTGTATTATGTTATGGATATGAGCCTATGGCAGCCAGGGTGCAGAATGTGGTGGTCTATATAGGTATGACCCCTATGGACTCATGTGTTCCAATACTTGACCCACAGAGAGTAACACTATTAGGAGATATGGCCTTGTTGGAGTAGGTGTAGCCTTGTTGGAGAAAGTGTGTCAGTGTGTGGAAAGGCTGCCTTGAGGTTTCCTGTGCTCAAGCTCCACCCAGTGTGGCACACAGTTCTATCTCCAGCACCATGTCTGTCTGCATGCTGCCGTATTTCCCACCATGATGATGACAGACTAAACCTCTGAAACTAAAACTCAGCCTCAGTTAAATATTTTCCTTTACAAGAGTTGCCATGGTTGTGGTATCTCTTCACAGGGATAAAACCCTAAGTAAGACACCAAAGATGTGGTTGGGTATGGTTGGCCTTGAATTAATGGCAGTCATTTAAAATCTACTTGCTTCTCATAAATCTTGATAATCTCCATCTCATAAGACAATATTGATGGTTTACTGGTAACAAAAATACTAAAGAGCAAAGAATAACAGGTTCTTCATATAAAGCAAATATGTGCCAAAAGAAAATTTCACCACAATCAGGAATCTATTCCAGGGAAGTTTTGAAACTCCCAAGGGTCTGAGGAAAATAAAGACAGCACATTATAATTAAAAACAAACCTTTATTATCTTGCACTCTTTGCCTTTCAAAGGGGAAAAGATACTCTTTAAAACAAAACAAAACAAAAAAATAGTTGCTGTAAAATAATTTTTAGGGCTTTCTTCATCTGTTGCTGAGCACCATGCAAAGATGCTAGCTTTCTGGCAAGTCAGATGAAGAACGGTTTCCACCTGGTCCAGGCTGAATGCAAACATTATCCCATTTGTGCTGAAGAATGTAGCAGATAAAATAGTATTTGAATGATTTGTTACAGATATGGATTCTCTGTGGAGCTTGCGGCAAACTGGATTGTCATGGGGATGGCCACACAGAGCCACCTGAATTTTGGTGACCCTATGTTTTATTATGTAAGCAAACTCCCACTGACAGACAGATACAAGCACACACATAGACACCTCACAAATTCATAGCCCCTGGGTCACTACTGAATCCTTACAGAGACCAAATGCCTAACCCTTACACTTATCTGATCATTTGACTTGGCATGCCCACCATGAACTGCCTATTGTCAGATAGTCTAGTCGAAAAGTTGACCATTCGGACAGTAGCCTTTCAAGGAGTAAAGTTATGAACAAGATCAAGGTAAGGCAATAGATGGTTGCATTGTCTGGACTCCTATATCTACTGCTACACCCTCTCGACCTTAGCCCATGTTTATAAGAAAAGTAAAATGAATTCCCAATGAGAAGAGACAAAAACTGAATCTAGTTTAGAGTACCAAACAAAAGGGAAAATAGACTCACTTTATGATCATTGCTATCTCTGAGGAAGAGGTGAAGAGAAAGAGTATACGAGGGAATCTCCAGAGACACATCTGGCTACATGATTTTCACGAATTAAAAGGGCCAGAACTATGTGTATAGTGACTCATAGATGGAGAGTCATATTTTAACTAGATAATTATGAATTAGTAAGGAAATAAAAACTATGTTTGTTACTATGATATCTAAACCACAGTTCTGTGAGAACATTTAAGAATTTTCCCAATGCAGCCGGGAGGTGGTGGCTCAAGCCTTTAATCCCAGCACTTGGGAGGCAGAGGCAGGTGGATCTCTGTGAGTTCAAGGCCAACTTGGACAACAGCGAGAGTTCAAGGACAGTCAGAGCTGTTACACAGAGAAACCCTGCCTCAAAAAAACAAAACAAAACAAAAAAAAGAATTTTCCCAATGCAAAGCAATTTTGACTCATATAAATACAGTCACAATCATCTCTTTAGATGCAGAGAAAGCATTTGATAAAATCCAACACCCATTCATGTTTAAAGTTTTAGAGAGATCTGGGATTCAAGGCACTTTCCTCAACATAATAAAGGCTATATACAGCAAGCCAATAGCCAAAATCAAAGTAAATTGTGAGATACTCAAGGAAATTCCTCTAAAATCGGGAACAAGGCAAGGCTACCCACTCTCTCCATATCTCTTCAATATAGTACTCGAAGTTCTAGCCACAACAATAAGACAACAAAAGAGACCAAGGGTATCCAAATGGGAAAGGAGGAAGTCAAATTATCCCTATTTGCAGATGATATGATAGTGTACATAAGTGACCCTCAAAATTCAACCTGAGAATTCCTACAGCTGATAAACATCTTCAGCAAATTAGCTGGATACAAAATTAACTCAAAAAAGTCTGTAGCCTTCCTATACACAAATGACAAGCTTGCAGATGAATAAATTAGGAAAACCACACCCTTCACATTAGCCACAAGCAATATAAAATATTTAGGAGTTACTCTAACTAAGCAAGTGAAGGACTTGTTTGAAAAAAATTTCAAAACTCTGAAGAAAGAGATTGAAGATGACCTGAGAAGATGGAATGATCTTCCTTGCTCATAGATTGGGAGAATTAACATAGTAAAAAATAGCCATCCTACCAAAAGCAATCTACAGATTCAATGCAATCCCTATCAAAATACCTACACAATTTTTTAAAGACATTGAAAGTTCAATTCTAAACTTCATATGGAAAAACAAAAAACCCAGAATAGCTAAAACAATCTTGTACAATAAAAGGTGCTCCGAGGAATCTCCATACCTGATCTCAAACTGTACTATAAAGCAATAGTAATTAAAACAGCATGGTACTGGCACAGCAACAGGCTGGTTGATCAGTGGAATCGAATAGAAGACCCAGATATGAATCCACACACATATGGTCACTTGATTTTTGACAAAGAAGCCAAATCCATTCAATGGAAAAAAGATAGTATCTTCAACAAATGGTGCTGGTCTAACTGGATGTCTATGTGTAAAAAAATGCAACTGGACCCATATTTGTCACCTTGCATAAAACTCAAATCCAAGTGGATTAAAGACCTCAACATAAAACCAGAGACACTAAGTCACTTGGAAGAAAAAGTGGGGAAGAGCCTGGAACATATTGGCACAGGAGACAACTCCCTGAACAGAACACCAACAGCCCAGGCCTTAATGTCAACAATTAATAAATGGGACCTCATGAGGCTGAGAAGCTTCTGTAAGGCAGGAGACACTGTCAAGAGAACAAAGCGACAGCCTACAGACTGGGAAAAGATCTTCACTAACCCTACATCTGACAAAGGTTTAATATCCAAAATATATAAAGAACTCAAGAAATTAAACACCACCAAACCAAATAACCCAATTGAGAAATGGGGCTTGGAACTAAACAGAGAATTCTCAACAGAGGAATATCAAATGGCTGAGAAACACTTAAAGAAATGCTCAACCTCCTTAGTCATCAGGGAAATGCAAATCAAAACAACTCTGAGATTCCATCTTACACCCATCAGAATGGCTCAGATAAAAAATTCAAGTGACACCACATGCTGGTGAAGATGTGGGGAGAGAGGAACACTCTTTCATTGCTGGTGGGAATGCAAACTAGTACAGCCACTTTGGAAATCTATCTGGTGTTATCTCAGAAAACTGGGAATAGGGCTTCCTCAAGACCCAACTATTCCACTCCTTGGAATATACCCAGAAGATGCTCCAGCACACAACAAGAAAATTTGCTCAACCATTTTCATAGCAGCCTTATTCATAATATTCAGAACATGAAAACAGCCTAAGTGTCCCTCAGTAGAAGAATGGATAAAGAAACTGTGGTACATATACACCATGGAATACTACTCAGCTATTAAAAACAAGGAATTCCCGAAATTTGTGGACAAATGGATTGAGCTAGAAATGATCATAATGAGTGAGTTAACCCAGAAGCAGAAAGACTCAAATGGTATATACTCACTTATATCTACATACTAGCCCAAGGGACATGCCCTATGAAAGCCTTCACTTACCAGAAAACTGGGACAGAGGGGAGGACATCCTACTGGGACTCTAGATGAGAAAAGCATGGGAGAATAGTAAAGTAAAAGGATCTAGAGGGTCCTAGAAACCTACAAGTAGAACATTACGAAAGGCAGATTTGGGCCCAGGGGTCCCGCTCAAACTAAGGCACCAGCCAAGGACAATACAGGCGGTAAACTTTAAACCCCTACCCAGATCTAGCCAATGGACAGGACATTCTCCACAGTTGAATGGAGAGTGGGGTATGACTTTCACACGAACTCTGGTGCCTCACATTTGACCATGTCCCCTGGAGGGGGAGACCTGGTGGCACTCAGAGGAAGGATAGCAGGTTACCAAGAAGAGACTTGATACCCTATGAGCATATACAGGAGGAAGTAATCCCCCTCAGGGACAGTCATAGGGGAGGGGGAAGGGGAATAAGGGGAAAATGGGAGGGAGGGAAGAATGGGAGGATACAAGAGATGGGATAACCATTGAGATGTAACAAAAATAAATTAATAAAAAAAAATTTAAAAATGTAGTAGAATCAGACAGAGGGCCTAGGACCGGAAATACATACTAAAGAGGCAAGTGAGGAACTGGCGATATAGGAGGAAGATGCCATAGCACGACTCTAGCTTTGTCTCAACAGGAACAGTGGGTTTAATATAACTCCAAGTGACCGATAAGGTTGTGTCTTTTCAGTCATAGCAAGGGTGCCCAAATTTACACTAAACTTCTAAGAAACCCTTCATTAGTCTCAAGTTTGGAAGACATTTTTCTCATGACCCTTTACTTTCTGGAATTTTAGCCACTACTACTGAGCACCTAGAACCCCAGGGACTGAGCCAATGTGGCTTCTCTTTCATCCTGACATTTTTGGGTACCTGTTATGGTTGGGAGTGTTGAATGGTTGCTGAGAGGAATAATGAAGTATTGGCTAGGAAAATAACTGAGGAGATAGAAAGGGCTTGTGTCTTAAGTGGATTGGTGTGGTAAAAAGCAGGGTAATCTTTTTGTCTTCTATTAGTCTTTGTGTCTTTTATAAACAAGGTTCACTAGCCAAACAACGCTGAGTGAATCCAGACTGTGAATCTTCTGTTGAGAATGAACTCATTTTCCCATTGCATTGGGGAAATTCCTACTACCTTGTGGGCTAAAAGAACTACTCTGCTCAAAATGGAAAACAAAAAGACATTCCTGGGATGACTATTTGTCTTTCTGTGCCCAGTAGGAGCCTGGGCTTTGTTGGTTGTTCTCCCAGGAATCTCAGCCACCCACACCCAAGCAGGAAATCAGAAGGTGTCCTGGGTTGGAAAAGGATGAAGTGCAGGGTTAAAGGAGCTCAGGGCTCCAAACCCCGAGCCTGGTAGCAAGGAAGGCGTGGTCTGGGTTGCTCACAAGGCAGCTAGTAACAGAGGCTCCCATGGAGCTCTGAAACCGAGAGAGGCAGAGGTGGACATTCTGTTTTGACTAGGCAGACAAAATGACAGCTTTGAAAACAGTCAGCCAGCCACTTGCTCCCTCAGACAGGCATTATAGTGGGCAGAGAAGTGTTATACAGAAAGTGGCAGCAAGCTGCACTGACACCTGTTAATGGCAGAAGCTCATGGAGGTCAGCAACACATGGCTGACTGACGAGAAGCTAAGCCCTGATGGTCCAATGATGAATCCTTCAGAGTGTGAGTTCAAGGCCAGCCTGATCTACAAAGTGAGTCTAGGACAGCCAAGGCTATACAGAGATACCCGGTGAAAGAAAGAAAGAAAGAAAGAAAGAAAGAAAGAAAGAAAGAAAGAAAGAAAGAAAGAAAGAAAGATATATGAAAATTAGGAAAAAAATATTCTATACTTATTTTATGGTCATGTACAGTGGAGCTCTCAAAATAGACTCTTGAATGTCTGAGATTTTACTTTAAAGTCCTCACTACCTGAGAGCTAGCTGCTCTATTGAGAAAAGTTCAAAATTCAACTATGTGTCAGAATTTGTCAGAGAGCATATGTGTTCCGACATAATATAGATAAAGGGGAGAATGGTAAAATCAAGCTGGGAGAGAGATGAGGGCCCAGAGCCCAGCTCTCAGTCACATCACCTGTGTCCTGCAGGGGCCCAGGTCTGCTGCTTTATATTGGGGTTCCCACAAATCTCAGTCTAAATGGCAATGTGAAGCTTACGGATGCCCGCACTTAAATGCCCTGGATTCTGAAAAGATGATTCTGATTCATGCACTATTCTAAGATTTCAGAAACTGTGGGAAATGAGAGGAGAATAGATGAAGATGACAAGTCATAAATATAGATCTTGATTAGACCAGTCTTTGCTCAGTGAAACACATTGCTGTAAAGTGATTGGTACAAAAAAAAAAGCCATTTCAGTATCAGCTATCTTTTGCAGGAAATCAGGTCTCTCTGCCCTCCAACTCTCTTTCAGAAACTAAGTAAATTGTGCATACTAAGCTACTAACAATATTAAAAAAAGAGTATATGGGTGTTGTTAATACATTTAGTAAGACAAGTTTGCTTAAAAATGGCAAGCCACACCTTGCTCACAAGTCCTGAGAAATAGTGTTCATGATACAGTTCGCACTTCAGACCTGAACACAGCTTCATAACCCTTTGTGTGTGCAGCGGCTTGGCAGCTATAATGGGGTTAGATCTCTTCAGCTGTCACAGACACTTGGCAGAGGGGAGAGACTCCCAGAATTTTCTTTCTCTGGCAAACACAGGTTTTTGGGTTTTGATGCTGTAATCCCACCTATCTGAGGAAGCTAAGATACCAATAACCCACTTAATCCTTGAAGGGTAAGTGGGTGCTTATTTTCTCTCCTATGGAGACCCTGAGGCAGTGAAATCTTATCTTAAACATTAACATTAACTTAACATTCATTTCCTTTTTATTTATGTGTATGTGGGTCTGTCTTTGTGAGTGTCTACCATGTGTATACTGCTGCCTGTAGAGGTCAGAAGGGAGTGGCCAATAGTTTGGAGCCAGAGTTACAGGTGGCTGTGAGCTTCCCCATGTGGGTGATGGAAGTAAAACTCAGGTTCTCTGGAAGAGCAGCAGGCACTCTTAGCAGCTGAGCCATTTCACTAGGCCTCACATTAACATTAAAATTCAAATTCTTTATCACATACTTATACTTTTCTATTTAAAAATAGACTTGAAAGAAGGTAATATGCAATAAAGATAACAATACTAAAGTGAAGAAAACAGAACCAACAGGAGAAAAGCAAATAAATCAGCACCTTGAATCAGCATCAGATCAGACTGACTGTGCAACTAGAATCCAAAGAGAAGAAGAAAGAGTGAAACTCAAAACTCACCTCATTTGAAAGAAATTACGTGTTCCATTTCTTCAGTCTACACAAAGGCTTCAGGTATCTCAGCTGCTCATCTACATTTTCACCCTGGACATAAATTTGAATCTTCAGAGTGATGTCAAGCCCAGTGGTCACAAAAGGAAGGTGTGATCACAAGCAACTTCCTGGTGTGCACGCTGACAGGAATTCCCACACTGCATGTCAGAACAGTTCAGGGAGTATGCATCTAGCATTGATCCAGTGCTGTAACAGATCTATGCAGAAATGGAGTTGAATCTTTACCTCATGACTTGGTGTCATCAGAGCTGGTGCAGAGACTGGTATATCTGGAGAGCCCCCTGCAGGTTGGTCTGACACAGGTCTGACAGGAAGGATGGACCTGTAAAGTATGGGCACAGAGCTCAGTGGGCTCAAAAAGAGGCTCTAGGAATTGGAATAGGGCCTAGGAGTCAATTTGTAGGGTCTGGTGGATATCAGAGGAGATAGAAAGCACCTGTTTCTGGGGACGGCTGAGTCCATGATTTAGATAAAGCTATCCATCTTTCAGTGTGTCTCCTTTGCCAAGGAACATGTTTCTTTCCTCCAGCTGGTACTGAGATGTGTAGGAAGATGTCAGAAAGAGGATATGTTCTGTGGATATGGAGTCTCTGGAAGCAAATAAATACCCAGGCCACTGAGTCAGCTCTGGCATTACCCAGAACCACTGGGCCCATGGAGGTCTAGTGCCCCTGGCAGTGAATTATTAGTTCCTCTGATGGGAGTTGGGACACACTAAAAATTTGGCTACAAGGGGGCCACTGACCATGGGAGTGTCCTTGGTGGTGAGAAAGTCCCTTTCCTTCCAAAGGATGGAGTGGGTGTGAGCTATTTAAAAAGTATACTTAGAAGCAGTGTAGATGTTAGCCTGTTGGTCCTTGGCTATTTGGAGTACCCTAGTTAAGGGAATTAACTCAGCCTTTTGTTTTCAGCAGAGGTGACTATAAAATAGTCCATCTGTCTATGAGAGAGCTCCCATCCATAAGGAAGGGGAGTTGGAGGTCTGTCAGGGATTTGTCGAAAAGACCAGGCTGGGTTAGTATAGGGCCTTCACAGCCTCTGTGCAAGAGTGAGAGGGAGTTGGGGTGGGAAGGAGGGTTGCGGGGTTCAGCACAGGACTAGAGAGAGGTAGGGGTCATTTGGAGGTTTTCTAGAAACAGGTGATAAAAGGCTTGGACCTTTGAGGACCCAAGGAGAGAAAGAGAGGAATGACCGAGGAGGTCAGAGAGGCAATGGGCAGAGTATGCCATGATAAGCTGGAACAGGGTGATCTTGAGAGCTTCCTGGGTGAGACCCACTGTCACTGCTAGGGTTGTCAGACATGACTGCCATCCACATACAGTGGGATCTAGCTGTTTGAACAAGGAAGCCATTGCCTGATGAGAGGGCCCAACAAGTGGACCTAAAACACCTGTGGCCACTCCCATCCTCTTCTCTGTAAAGAGGTAGTAGGAGAGTCCAGGAATGCCAGGGAAGGGGCCTCTAGAAGGGCATCTTGTAGTGAAATGAGGTGATGGCAGGCTGTGGCCAGGAGGATGAGGAGCCTCGAAGGGGTCTCTCTGGCTGCCTAGTACAGTGGGTTAGATGTAATAGCAAAACTGAGGATACAAAGTCTGAAGAATCCCACCCAAATTAACAGAATTTGGTCCACTGTGGTTGGGTGCTGCAACTCGCAAACCACAAGTCATAGGTGAGGGTCTTAAACCCTGGGCTGAATTGGACTTTACACAACATTGAACATGTACAAGAACAGGAGAACACAGCTGAGCTTTAGAGGGAGAGACGCGATGACCCAGGGAACCAAGGTGGTTTAGGAGGGTAGCAGAGTTTTGTTGGTACAGAGACAGGGAAAGGCTGAAGAGTAAAATGTCATCTAGTTAATAAAGAAGTGTGCTAGGATTAAGGTCTAAGAAGGAGAGGTTCAGAGCTAAAGCCTGGCCAAAAAAAAAAAAAAAAATCATGGACTGTCCTGGAAGCCCTGAGAGAGAACTGTCCATGTGAGCTGTTTTGTATTTCATGTACCAGGGTCCTTTGAAGGCAAAGAGAAATTACGTGTGTGTGTGTGTGTGTGTGTGTGTGTGTGTGTGTGTGTGTGTGTGTGTGTGTGTGTTTCTCTCTTTGTCGCTCTTCACATGCACAATTTTCTGTGTCTCCCCATATGGCATCTTATCTGGCCCAGTTTGTTGGGATCAGTGAACCCACTGAGAGCTGCTCCTAATAAACCTACATTTAAATACTTAAATGAGTCTTGAATTACCTCATTTTACCATCCTGAAAATAAGGTTTATCATATCCCAGGATGGAAAACAAGCCAGAAACTAGAAGAAACATGCCTGGAACCATGGGGCCTAGACAGAAGTGAGCCTGGGACAGATTGCAAGGGGACAGATGACCACTTGCTTTGAAGGCCAAGCAAGGAGAGTCTGAGAAGACCACCAGATCAGCAACATGGGACCCAGACAGGGAGGTAGCCTGAGATGACCACCAGTCTGGAGACTGGAGCCACACAGGCCTGGGGGTGGGGGTGGGGCGAGACCATTCCTGGGATGACAAGTGCTCAGTGCCATAATGCATGGACAAGAGAGTTGGTCTCATTGCAGTCATGAGAGCAGAAAAGCTGTCCCTGGCCCTCATACACTGCACAATTGGGGAGCAGGCCTTTCACCTCACCTTGGTAGCACAGATTAACCTACATCAAGGGTGTGGGCATAAGGTTATTACGTAATTTAGATGCTGATTTTTGTACCTCCCCCCATATCTGTTTGCAATCCTCATTCTGAGAATCTCCTGTCTCAATGTTGTGTAAACACTGCTCCCTGATTGTTCCCTGATATACCAATAAAATAGCTTACAACAACTTCCTGACTAGGTGAGGGAATAGGCCTGGACTTCCTGTCAGCCAAGAGAGGAGGAGTGAGAGGAAAAAGTAGGGGATTTAGCCACAGGTAGAGGTCCAGGAGTGAGAAGGATTCAGCTGGAGCAGAGAATGCCATAAAACACAAGTATCTTGTGGATTTACTCTGGAAGGAAGCCAAATTAGCTTAGAAGGTTAAGAATAAAGTTCATACTGCTCAGGGTTATGGCATGAAGCACAATAATATAACAGGTTCACACACACACACACACACACACACACACACACCAAAAACATAATACAAAACAATAACACAGAGCCACAGGTGATTGGGCCCCAAGGCGGGTAGCATAAGAGAGATGGCCCAACAACTTGTCTGCCATGTGGCAGCATGAGACAGGCAGAGATAATGCCCTGCCCCACCCTTGCCCCTTGCCACCTACAGCAGGCTGGAGAGGTGGCCCTGTTGTCACAAGAGCAGGAAAGCAGACCTTGTTCCGCACCTGCTGCAGCACTCAGGAGAGCAGAGCCCTGCATCTCAATTGGGCAGCACAGT
Source organism: Acomys russatus (assembly GCF_903995435.1). NCBI lineage: Eukaryota > Metazoa > Chordata > Mammalia > Rodentia > Muridae > Acomys > Acomys russatus. The sequence continues at coordinate 64,548,844 of NC_067144.1, read as the reverse complement.
AGTGCTGACCCCGGATGTGTGGGTTGCAGGTGAGCCTGCACACAAAGGGTGTGAGCACAGGAGAGCTGGCCCTGTCTCTTGTCTGGTGCTTGGTGGTGTAGAGGGAAGAGATGCTCTCTTCTCTGTTGTCCCTCACCATCTATGGTATATGGGATAGTTGGCCATGATGATTTGGAGAAATGGCCGTGCCCTTCAGCAGCTGCAGCACTCGGGAGAGCAGGTCCTGAACCTTACCTAGGCAGCAGGATAAAGCTCACCCTGGTTGTGGATGTTCCAGGTGAGCTGGCCCCAAGGGCATGAGAGCCTGTGGGCTTACACATCTCTCAGGCCCAGATACAGGCCTCTGAATTGGCCCACCTCAACATTTACCCCATTAATGAATCACTGGAATACGTGAAGGGGCCAATTGTTCAGATCCAAAACTACAGCCTCTTCATGACACAGGACAACAGGATATCTGAGAGGAGTCCCAGTGAGGTTTCAGTATTGACAGAGTAGCAGAAGCCAGAGGCCTTCTACCAGACCAACAAGTCACTGCAACGGACATTTTCAAGCAAAGACAAATGGGTACTCTGTGAGACACATTGTAGCACACTACAGCTTCTACAATGAGATTTCTTTTTCTTCTCTTATTGCGGAGGTTGCAAGGGTGGAGGGCAGGTATTAAAAGGCAGGGGGAGAAACAATTCCTTAGAAATGGTGTTTTTCCCCCAAACCTTGCCAGTTTGAAAGGCAGCATGCTAGCTTTGTACACTTGCTTCCATGGGTTAGAACATTCCACAGGTGCTGCCCTTGGCTGATGACCATAGCTCAGCTCCCACAGAGCATCAACAGACACAGAAGCAATATCCTTCTAGACCAAGCTAGGAAATGGAGGTAACCAACTAGATTAAAAATGGAGGGTGCTTGGATCGTTTCTGGCTTTGCTTTGGTTATTGATGTCATGGACCTGGCTGCAGTATGTTCCACTGTGATCATGGTTTTCTGTGCCCTCTTTCCTAAAGTTCAAAATAGAACAGACTTCAGTCGGGAGGAAACTGAAGGATGGAATGCTAAATTAAGAACAGTATGAATGGGGGAAGCAAAAGGACTCTTCCCAATACAGAACAGGTTAGTTGCTGCTGGAGATTAAAGCTCTTTGGCCACAAGATGCTTATCAGCTATTTCTGGGAAAGGACTGCTGATGCATTTTAGCAAACAACTAATTCCAAGGAATGACGAACAAGGCTTTGCTCTTGCAGCTTGAGATGGCAAAACTTATAATTTTCTTCTTCCTTTGCTTGGTAGAGTTGTGATAATTTGGATTTGCGATGAAATATTTGAGCAGGGCAGTGGTGTCACATGCCTGCCCTTGATCCCAGCACAAAGGAGACAGAAACAGGCAGATATTTAAATGCTGGATCAGCCTAATTTGCACAATGAAGTCAAAGTGGGGACCCCTTGCTGATAAGACAGGGCCACTTACAAAAACAGTCTAGGATTCCAAATGATGAATTTGTCCTTAAAGTTATTATATAACTTTTTTCTTAATATTGTATAATAATGTCATTGATATAGATGATGAATACACACCAATCTCAGTTTTATGTAAGGAGAGGATGATGTCACACTGCCCTAAAAGGACAGTCAGTCTCCTTAGAAAATGAGCCTGCCATGGGAAAATTGGTGCCAACAGGCATTTTGGCTTAAAATGGATATCTTGTTAATCAATATAAGGATCCAAAGCTAGGCTGGAAAATGAACACACAAGCTGCATGCCCCCCACAGACTAAGCTATTGAATTCTGACGGAGGCGAGATGTCACACTTCTCTGGGCAGCTGGTTTATCCCTTTAAATGTGAGGCACTTTCACGGAGGACAGGTAGCGGTCACACCTGGCATAAAGAGACACAGATGGCTATATAGGTGGTAAAGGTAGGTCCCCAAACTCAAAGGCTATATTATTCCTGTTTTTTGGAAGGCAGAACCACCCATTCCATATGGAGAAAGGGGTGAAACAAAAACAGCAGCAACAAATGTAAAAACCCAGGTACAAGATGCCTAAGGTGTACTTAAGGGAGTTTAAAGCTGGTTTTAAAAAGGCAATTGCTCCTATTGCTCCGAGCAACCAGCTTATCCATTTAAACACGAGGCACTTCCACAGGGGACAGGAGGCTGTTTGGCCTGATGGTACAGGTGCCCAAGAGCCCAGAGGAAGATATTTAGACACTTTAGTCCTGTTTTGATTTCAGCATGATAATAATTGCATAATCAATGATAATGGTGATATTATACATACTCTTTGAGAGAGGTCCAAATGAAACAGATCAAGGTAAAAGAAAGACTGATAAATCAGTCTATTCTTACATGACTTCAAACTGCAGAACAAGCAGGTGATTTATATTGTTGATCCTGCCACATGAAAATAGCTCTGAGACTGGCTGAGACATGAGAATTATTGGCTATGCTTAGCAAATAATTCTTGTTGGCTATAGAATCTCCATGACTTATTGTTATATGTCATCCTTCATATGGCATTAATAAAGATTTTACAGATATCTTTCTTCTGCTAGTCAAAGAGTAGAGAACCATCTCTAGTTGATCTGTGCATAGTGTACAGCTTATGCATTTATTAATTTAGAACTATATATTAATTGTGAGAAAGTATTAGTCTTCAGAGCAAAGGAATTGGACACTCGTGATGCTGGATAATACCTGTCAGGATCCATCCTCCAGGATCCTGAGACTCTGACACATCTGTCCCAGCATCCTGCATGTTCCATCCTAAATTGCCTTGGTTGTTGTTACTCATCAAAGTCTGCTCCCAGGACAGCTTTGGAGAAAGCTGGTGATCTCAATTAGTCCATCATTTCAGACTGTTCAAATTAGGACTTTTATCAAGCCTGAAATTTCTCGACATTTAGAGACTGGACCACAAATGTTACTGCTAGCTTGCTTAACCATTTTTTCCCTCAATTTCTTTGAGGCCTATAAATAGGATTCCTGTGCCCCCAAACCAGAAGGAACTAACCTTAAGATAATGATGTCCCATTTCCCTCAAAGGGAGTTGAGTAGATTCTTGGTGGTTCTAATGGGCTATGAATTAAGTGAGTTGGTTATACAACATTAACGGTGTTAATCAGAAAAAAAAAAAAGGTATAAAAACTTAGACTCAGGGATTTCTCAATTTTCCTTTTCTTTTTTCTATCTTTATTTCTTTCTTAGGTAAGGAGACAAGAAGAGGGAATATAAAATATCTTATAGGAATAATAAGATGAAAGGTAGATTATTGCATCTACTTTTCAACTTAGAGATTTTGTTATATTTAAATAAGGTTATTTTGATACATTGGTATAATTTTTGCTACAAATTCAAGGGTACTTTGCTACACACACACACACACACACACACACACTGGTACTAGGTATTCTATCCAAACACCTCTTTTAAAATACAAGGTTTACTTCCAGTGCTTTTAAAGCTGCTATTACAAATTGTTTGGAATAATAAAATAACTTAAGTTAATTGTTAGTCATGGTCAGGCCAGATATCAGTCTATTATATCACAGGAATATACATCCTAGCTTTAACAGATAGACATGATTCTATATATAGATAGATTGTATAAAAATAAATAGATAGGTCATACCCCACTCTCCACTCATCTGTGGAGACACACAAACTCTGGTGCCTCATATTTGACCATGTCCCCTGGAGGGGGAGACCTGGTGGCACTCAGAGTAAGAATAGTAGGTTACCAAGAAGAGACTTGATACCCTATGAGCATATACAGGGGGAGGAAATCCCCCTCAGGAACAGTCAGAAGGGAGGGGAATAAGGGGAACATGGGAGGGAGAGAAGAATGGGAGGATACAAGGGATGGGATAACCATTGAGATGTAACAAGAATAAATTAATAAAAAATTAAAAAAAATAAATAGATAGGTCTTCAAACACCTTAATGACCAATAGAACATGACATTTAAGGATGTTTTATTATTTTAAGGACTCCTTGACAATGAGGCATGTCAGCTGCTGGCAGCACCCAGCCTACCTCTAAGAAGATGCTGGCCATTGATGAACCTACATCAGGAGATGGCTTTAAAAGTGGCACACAAACCATCTGGGCAAAGAAATGTCTCTGTTTCTACCATAGACAGAATTCTGCCTAAAATGGGCAAGATTGGATGCAGGCCAAGTTAACTGCTAAGATCTGCTAAGAAAGGGTAACTCCTTTGTAGTTCCTGTTTTACAAATATGCCTGTTAAATTCACTAGTCCAGAAAGCTTAAGCTAATGCACCAACATTTTGAGTGGGCACCCAAGCAGCAAACTGACTCTATCATTTTTATGTTTTGGAAGCTGCTAATCTTCAATTTCTGTTTACTCAGGTAATTAATGTTAATCCTTCTCAAGTCTCTGATGGAATTGAAGACAAATTAATTAGTTTTCTATTTTGACTTAGTTGCTTAGGACTTAAAAAGATATTTTAAGGTCTAGATAGATGTTCTTAGGTTGGCAGATAGAAACTATGGTAAAAATAATTTGGATACAGAACTCTGAATCCAGGATACGATGGAGAAAAAGGATACTTTTTTCTAAGTTGCCAAATACCTTTAGACTAGACATTATGTATCTAAGTCTTCCCTATAGGTCTTAATAATAGTTTCATAATTGTTTTTATTTTTTGTTACTATATTTAAAATGGCTTTTTGTTTGTTTGTTTTTCGAGAGATGGTTTCTCTGTGCAGCCTTAGCTTTCCTGGATTTTCTCTGTAGTACAGGCTGGTCTTGAGCTCACAGAGTGCTGCCTCTGCCTCCCCAAGTGCTGGGATTAAAGGCATGCACCACCACTGCCTGGCTTAAAATGGCCTTTTTATTTAGACAGAAAAGAGGATTTGTGGGGGCATGATCTGGTGCTTTGTATTAGATTGCTAATTATTTTCTCCTCTGAGGTCTGCTTGCTGTCTTTAACAAGCAGACACTCATGTTCCCCAAAATGACGTTTGCAATTCTGGCCTCCAAGTTATCCTCATTGGCTGAATAAATGCCTACACACCTGGGCAGGGAAGAGTGAGGAGGGTGGTCAGTGTTTGCAGGCTTCCAGGAGAGAGGGATCCTGGGTAGGAGAGAGGAGTACAGGAAGAGAAAAAAGGAGCAGGATCGTCATGAGATAGGAAACAGCCACATTGCCCAGGAGGAGGAACTCTGAAGTTCCACTTGGAAAGAAGCAGCCCGGGTGAACAACATAGGCAAATATTTTTGGATTATGGATGGGAGGCAGCCCAGATAGAAATGTTTAAAACAGATGACATGGGATGAGGGCTGGGAGATAATGGAAGGTAGTTTAGGGGGTTAATATCTGCCCAGGCCCAGGTAAAATGAGTCTATTCAAAAATACAAATAAGTGTCTGTTTTTCATTGGATATGATAGTGGGTTAGATAATACTACTTTAATCGTTATAGGCTAATATTATGATAAACATTATTAGATATTTTATATTACTACAATAAGGTCTACTGGAAGTTTGTTCTCTTTGAAGGTAAAAGATATTTTCAGAAAATGATATTACTGGATCCAATTAAAGCCCCTCACAATTTCCCTCATTTCTACCTTCATTTTACCCCTCTCCTGGTAATCCTCTTACTAAAAAGAACACTGTCAGGACTTTTACTGAGATTGTGTTCAATCTGTAAATTACTTTTGGTAGAACTGTCATTTTCACAATATTAATTCTACCAATCTGTAAGCATGGGGGGGGGGGGATCTTTCCATTTGCTGATGTCTTTCTCAATATTTTTCCTGAGATTTAATGTTTACATTATACATGTCTTTCTCCTCTTTTGTTGGAGTCATTTCTAGATTTTTTTTGACTGGCAGTGCCCAGGAAAACTTGCTCACAGATAGAATTGGTCTTTCTCTTCTCCTGCTCTGCTTGTCACAGTATGATGCTCCACAGCAGGTTTTCCATTTGGGCAGAACTTTGTGGGAATCATGCAGGGTCATTGGTCAGCCATCAGGAGCTCTTTGTTTCTTTTGTTTGTGGGGGGTGGAGAGGGAGGTTGTTACTTTGTTTGTTTGCTTTCTCTGTCTGCACTTTTGGCTTACAGAATGTTAGTTAGGGGGGCACTATACATAATTCAATTTTGGCAATAAAGTTTTCCAGAGATTTTTTTTTCTAGATGGTCATGGGTTAGTCATCCTTGTTCTCTTTGAGTCCTCTGAGTCATCTGATGTGACAGCAGCTTTGCAGTAACAATTAAGATGCTTGAAATGATTCACTGGCTAATTATACCTCAGGCAATAACCAAGAAGACAGTTAGTGGTTCACTCTTGTAAAGCTATATGAAAACAAGCATTTAAATTGCCATAGACACATAATGAAATTATCATAAAGTTTATCTGGGCATTCTCTAGATATGTGGTTTACCCTTTCTCCCTCTTAGGCATGAATTATTTTTCTCCTTGAACTATTATATATATATATAATATGGGTATGTCAGACATTCATTTTTAGGATGAAAACTGTCCTTTGGCTAGCCCATGTAAAATCAAATTATATGACACTAACTATGGCAAAAACAAATCAAAGTCTTTTGTTGTACTTCTAAAGAAATTTTGTTTTCATAAATAGCAATAAACCAAGAATGGAGCCATGCGAAACTGTACAGACAACACTCTCAGAGATGAATGTGAACTTCATCTGGATACAGGTCTAATTTTTTTATAAAAATAAGTTGTGTATTAATCAATAGATTAATGTGATCAATAGAAGGAACCTACAGAAGGATATTTTATTGACTATCAACATGCAAATTGAAGAACTATAGAGAATAGAGTTGGCTAATGGATCTAGATGCTGTTCTTCTGGAATCCATCACCACATTTCACCTTCAAACATGTTTTCTATAGATTCAGTGATGTTAAAGCATTTTTGACCCTGGGATGCAGGGATTCTTCTTAGTGGCAGCATTGTTTCCTAGACTGTGTGCCGATTTCCATGGAATGTCTCTTTGACTGGACATTATCCTGGCATGCTTCCACCAAATGATTCATTTCTTCTTCCTTCACTCAAAGTTTACTTTTCTTTCTAGTTCTGTGATAAAGACAAAAAACTGAGCTGCATACTGTTACTAAATAGAGCATGCTATTAAGAAGTATCAACGCTATTCTGTTGTCTCCCTCCCTCATCTTCTAGATATTTTATGGCCTAGTCCTGGGCTCACTACAGCCTGTGATGTTCCAGAAAATTATCATGTTTTGCTTAAGCCCAAATAGAACCTTCCCTACTATATTTGAATCCTTAGAGGCAGAGGCCAAATATTTGCCTTTTAATAACTTCTGCTAAAGGATTCACATTTAAAATGTACAAATTATTCCTATATGGAAGGAATGATGAAAAAAGAAGAAAGACAGAAAAGACAGCAGCATGTAAATAGGTACTAAATGTCGTCATAGATGATTCACATAGATCACAATGGCTCTGTGATCTATGTGTCACTATGCAAACTATAGAGTCCCCATCTCCTAATAAATGGTCAGCTCTAAAAATGTCAGAATTAACCTGAAAAAAAAAAACAGAATTAAACCTATGAGGTGCTTCCTTTATGAGTAAATCAGAAACTCTAAATGGAAGCGGAATATTTCATTGAAAGTGAGGCTATTGCCTTCAATGGCTATAAACAGAGCAAGAAAGCTCAGTGCTGACACAAACTTTAAGGGAAATGAAACAGGAGTCCTGTTCATTGGAACCCATGCATTGATTTCTTTCTCCATCTTTAAAAAAGAATTTCAAATGAAGTCTAACATGGCAAGACTATATGAATCAAATATTGACAAAGTCAGAGAGAAATGTGAGCAAACCTTTGATTCACTCAGCTTTCTAAGCTCTCTGAAGTATGGACAGACACATACATTATTCCACGTCAATGGTCATTCATCCAAGAGAAAAGCTGAAGGAGCAAGTCTTACTTATAAACTCTGAGTCATGAGGTTGAGCTGAGTCTAAGACAGGGCAAATGTATAGATCTCAGCACTCTTTTCTTTAGAATCTTCTTCCTCTCTACATAAATATATAAACTTACAACTGTGTCAGTATGTAGATGCATGTAACTCAGGCCTGAGTCATAATGTATCAATAATTATATCAAGAGAAATCAAACATGTCTTCAGCTCCTGAGAGTAATGTAGGCCCTGGACATTTTTTTTTTCCTTCCCTTGTTGAATGAGGCAACCTTATCCAAAGGAAACAGCAGCAATGCTCAGAAAATAAGTCACAGAGACTGTGGACTTCAAGTCCATCCTAAGGTGGCTGATGTCTCACGAGAACGGAAGAGGTGTTGTGTAGGAGATGACAAAAACAAACAGTAATGGGTAAAAGAAACTTGAGAGATACTGAGCTATGCCCTCATGTACAGTAGCTGCCACTCTCTGTAGTGTATATACACCCTTAAAATAAGCTTTACCCTACCAATAGGTTACTAGGCAGCTATAAAAGCTCTGGAGATCTAATATTCAGCTCTTTCTAGTCTGTGTGAGCATGTATAGGAAGAGGACTGATGTCAGGCTATACAACATTTTTCTTCTCTTCTGAGCAAACCTAGCCAGACATCCTAAAATAACATGATCAAACTTCAGGACCACCTTCATGCAAATCAGGATTACATGGAGGCTTTTAGCTTTCTTCTGTGTACTGCTAGCTACCACAAATTACTCCTTAACAGTGAAGAACTAAAAATGTGAATTGAATTTTCACCTACTCCACTATTATTGTCAATTAGTTCCTGATAAAATGTTAATAAAACGACCCTTTAGTAGAAAGGTTTGGACCTAGGCCTGATTCTTAAAAGGTGTGCTGAGAAGAAAATGCCAGCAAGCACAGTGAAAGCAAGCTGCATGGAGGTTCATTTCACGCTCTTGTGTGCAGCGAAGCTTGGGCTGCACGGTTGCTGGCTCTTGCCTTCCTTAAAGCTGAGGACTGAGCCACTGCTACGGTCCAGGTTCTTTTATGGTAATATGTGACCCCAAATAAGCAGGACTTTCCTTTCCCCTACTGTTTTGGCTTTCTACCCCTCTACCTGTCTCCCTCACCCCCGCCCTCCCCCCACAGGAATATACACAATGGCAAACACTTTATCTTTTTTTTTTTTACATGTTGAATGTAAGTCTGATCATTGTAACAGATACCAAATAGCTCTCAGGTTTTTCACCATTAAGAAAGTCTAAATATTGGGAGGATTAAAAAAAAAAAAATCACTTTAGTTTCATTAATTACAATGATATATTTATCTAAAGACTCTGTAATAAAGGCTTCATGAATATTATCTAAATTTCATTCCCTCAACATACCAGTGAGATAGTGTAGCTGTTAAGGTTTTTTGGGTTTTTTGTTTGTTTGTTTTGTTTTTGTTTTTTGTGATAATAAATACATTGTAAAGTACAAGCTTCAGAAACAAAGGGAGGTGACCTAGGAAAATGTTCTAGGTAATTTTGATTGGCTGATAACTTTTGATATGGAAGAAAATGTAAATGAGTATCTAATTCTCCACTAGAGCTTTAGCTTCCAAATTGCAAGGACATAGATAAGTGATAATTATTGGCACCTCACTAACAAAATGCTGTAAAACAATACAGTATTTTCACATTTGGCTTCCCATTTCAATTTGCTTCTATGTCAGTTATTTTTAAAATTGACTTAAATCATAAAAGACAACACCAAAAGTGCACACTACACACATACATTTATAGCATTAGTTGAGTATCAGTTTAGCAGTGACTTTTTCTCATTGCTATGACTAAAAATCTGGCCAGATTCAACTGAATGGAGGAAAGGTTTGTGTCAGCCTACATGGTAAGGGAGTGAGGCAGGGTCAGAAAAATGAGAGAGGTGAGCTCTGCTCACCTCCTTTCAGCCCTGGAATCCCAGCCCACAGAATAACACTGCCGAAATTCAGGGCAGCCATTCCCACCTCGGTTAGTCAGTCTCAAAACTCACTCAACAAACGTGCCCAGTGCTTTGTTTCCATAGCTGTTCTAAATCCTGTCACACTGACCACTACTATTACCACCCAGTTGTTCAATGTCTTTTGATGCAAATTAACAGCCACTAGTTCCCAAGAAAAAGGACACTGTTTCATTGAAAGTTTGAAGATTTCTCAATGGTTTCTTGTGTCCTAATTCTTGAAAATCTGTCTTATTCTTTCTACAAATGCTTACAATATTATGTCAGTTTTGTCTCTAACTCTAGAATGAAAATAATTTCTTCGTGTGTCTAAGTCAGTTTATTTCATATTTCCATGCTATTTTCTAAGCACCTCTTAACTGGTCATTGAAATGATCTTTACTTTTGCCACTAATTCTTATTTAATCATTTGGAATGTCAATATTAAAGGGTGTCTTCCTCAAAACAATATGGCTCCACTTCTTAGAAAGATCTATTCCTTGTGTTGTATTAATATGATTAATGTGTGTCTGTGCATACATGTGTACATTCATGCATACCTGCACGCACATGTGTGTGTGTGTGTGTGTGTGTGTGTTCATATGTGCAAATGAGACATTTTGGCAGGCTGGTGTTTGTGTATTTCCAAAGCCTTATTTCCTGTGGCCCACCATTTGCTCTAAAGATTGGGGAATTACCCATCTAAAAGAATGGTCCTCTTTTCCCTCATGTATCCTCAGAGGGTCCTGCCAACTCATTCTTCACTGGCAACTGTCATCGCCTAGCCTGCAGATCAGGTTTCCTTATTCTTCCCTTCTCTCTCTCTCTTGCCTTAGCTGGCTGTGTCACAACTCTGTGGGTGGTCTGTTGTCATCACACTCAGCACCTGTCCCAATTAGCAGGCCTGAGATGTTGCCAACACAGCAGGCTGTGTGCTGCTAACTGCCTTATGGTGTGACCTCATGGCTGGCCAGGCAGCATCTGGATGGTATGTGGTGTCTAGACAACGTTTGTTGGGAAGGCGTGGTAGGAGAAGGCTTTGGTGCTGGAGCTTTCTCACAGCTGTGTTCAAGGTCTGAAGAACACTTATGAGAAAATTAACATCTGGGACCAACTTATTCATCTCTGTCTTCAGCGGACATCACAGGACCTGACACATACTAGCCACAGATATTTGTTGAATTGGCAAAGCTCTTAGCAATTCTGATTTTCCTTTGTGATCACAAAACCTAGAATAGTCTTGAGTCCAAGGACATGACTGCTCATGGGAAAAGACATCTGAATTCACATCTTTCTCTGCTGTATTTCAGCACTGTGACACTGACTGTGTTTACAATGACCCTCTCTCTCAGCTTCCTAATCTGTTAAATAGGCTCATTGTGTGTATATATATATATATACACAAAAAACATGGCCTTAAAAGTGCTAAATATATAACTAATGGACAAGCTCAGAAAATACTGTATTTTTGTTTGATTTTTGTGACAGAGACTAATGTGACTCAAAATGGTCTTGAGTACCTAAAGATGGCCTTCAACTTCAGATGTTTTCTGTAACTAGCTCCCATGAGCTGGGATTATAGGCCTGTGCTACCATGACCAGTTTATGTGGTTATTGAGATAGAAACAGACCTCATATATGCTAGGCAAGCTGTCTATCAACTAAGCGTCATCCCACCGTAACACTGTCAAGCTTTTTCTTGTAGTTCTTTTCATCTGTAATCTTCTAGTCAACCTACTTACAATCACTTTTTTTTTCAGTCTGGTGTTCTATAGTGTGTAACATTACGTCAAATGCCTATGTAACAATATCACAGGTAAGTGAATTTAGTCAAGGGTGATTCTATACCTTCTTGTTCTCCAGTTCTTATACTGGCCTCAGTACAGCTGTCATGAAGACGGAGACTCCTGGCAGCCTTCCTGGGACTTCATAAAGAAAGGAGAAGTAAGGAAGTGCCCAAATCCCTCTAAGGTTTTTCCTTAATTACGTGGCACACAGGCACCAATGAACCACACACCTCAATCTTGAATTGTGTTATTATTATATGAAGTTATATTGAAGTCAGAAAACAATAAGGTGACAAATGGAAACTGGGATCGTTTTGAAGCAAACATTCCCTAGAATGGAATGTGACTCTAGGTTTTGTGTCTGCAGTTCATACAGCGAAAGGATGAATGTACTGTGGCAGTCAGGTGAGGCACACACCCACAGAGGTGAGCTGTCCTCAGAAAGGCAGAAGGGAAATCAAGGCGTACCCTGCTGGAAGAACTCTGGCAGACTCTGATGACTGTGGGCTCAAGAGGATTTGGGATGGTGTCATTAGTTTATTCATTGCTTTTAGCCAGTGGCTAGAGAGCTTCCCTGGGGTGTGTGTGTGTGTGTGGGATGGTGACACCTGCTTTCTCCCTGAATTCATCATGAGAAGTAGAAATAAGGGGACAGTTAAATGAGTTGTTTTCCTGTATCCAAGACACCTACACCCACACCCACACACATACACACACACACGGGGTGTGTGGAGAGAGGGGGGGATTTTGTTTGCTATTTGTATAGGAGTTTGGTTTTAAAATATTAAATCATTCTGTCAAAAAAAAAATCAAGAACAAAGAACAAAAGGAAATGCTTTTGGCCTGCTCTCTTGTGTGTCTACTTTGTATGAATTTAACATAGATACAAACATATTCCTAAGTATAGCTTCCTCACACAACAAGAGTAGGTTATCTTGGTGGATCTATATCCAGATTATGGATAATTTCATGAACTATTAATTAATATGGAAGTAAAAAAGAAGATCTGTTTTACACTATCATTTTATGAGTTAGATAAACTTCCTTATTCAACCACTAGATGGCACTTTTAACCCACAATCTGCTGCCACTAAAACTATTATACTTATTCATACATTTTTTACAGTTTGAGAAAGGAATGTAAAGCTGAAATATTAGAGAATGTTGTGTCTTTAAAATCTTAATTTTAAATAAAATCTAGAAAAGTATGCTTGAGTATGGCTTTTTAAAACATGAGCGTCATTAAAAACAAACAAATGTATGGCAAACTATGATCCTAGACTTTTTAATGCACCAAATGAAAGATTTATGTAAGCCTACAATTTGAATAGACTGACATGTAAAATGTAGCACCCATAAATAAGGCAGGAAGCCTGGATTTTCTATTCTACTCCACTTGACTCCTGAGAAACAGAATTCATGTGTCTCCTTGAACCTATGTTTTTGTAGTTTACACAAGTCAGAAAACCATTCTCTAACCAAAGGTTTGGGACAAGGTCTAAGTTTGACCTTAGCTGATGTTGATTACATGAAAACAAAGGACAATGTATGACGGGCATTCTCAAAGCAATGAGTACCAGCTGACCACATATGAGGAGAGGTGCTTAGTACAAAATGTGTTTTTCCAAAAGCTAACACCAGATTTGACAGTATGGGCCAGTGCTCAGTTACAGGAAGATCTTAATAACCTCAAACACAGTTCCAATTCCCAGGAACACGGACAGTATACTGGGTCCAGAGACCACAGTTTGCAGGATACAATCAGTCATACTAGGTATCTCCTGGTAAAATTTAACCAACATTACTATCAAGAACACCCTCCAAAGAGCAACTGTCACTTTCAACAGGCCTTGCAAGAAGGTAAAGAGAAACCCTGTCTTAGCTGGCAAGAGGCTGGTGAAATGACATACCCAGGGCACCGGTGTCCAAGACCCCTTTCCATCTCCAAAGGCATCGTTCTGATGTCTCTGCCTCCATCTTCCACTTAGCAGAATTGTGATTATCAGGCAATCAACAGCTTTATCTACAGCTTAGTAGAGCCCCAACCCACCAAGTGTCTGGTTCACGGTAAGGTGCAAGCAGAACAGCAGATGTGGATGAGCTCATTAAAACTAGCTAGGACATTGCATACTCTGAAGACTGGGCATGCACAGACTCTCCTTGATGCCACCTAGTGCTGACAACAATATCAGATCCTCGTAGCACTGGTTCCCAGGCTGGCCCCAAGACTGCTAACCTTGACCTCAACTTAAATCCTGCGTCTGATAAAATGGATAGCTGTCGTTTATCGGTGTTTCCCACAAGGACTCCATAGAATAGCCCACTTCATCACCAATTCCACCTTCTCTCCCACACCATATTCACAGAGAGAGGAATGGTGGGAAGACTTGGGTCTTTAGTGCACTCAACTTTTGCAGGTTTTTTTTTTGTTGTTGTTGCTTAGTTTTTTATTTTTTAGTTTTATATTTTATTTTAGTTTTTATTATTTTTCTTTTTACATATACATCTATATTATTATACATATATACAATAAACTGCCTGTAGCAAGAAGAACCACTAAACAATCAGGAATTATATAAATATTACATTTATTGTGTTTTGGCTATTTGTATTTGGCAACCTTGAAGCAAACATCTTTCCTATCTCAGTATCTCAGTGAGTCTAAAATTCTGAATGTCAATCAATATCTATCATATCTCAACTTTTGTGGTTTTAAGATTATAAAATCATTGTGTCCCTTCCTCAGAGATCCCTGATAGACCACTGCGGGGGTCCTAAATCCTCTCCAGGCTCCAGGTTGTTGGCTTCCTGGGAGGAAGCACACAAGTAAGGATGCCTTCCTTTTCCTGTGCTTGACTCTGCCTCTCTGAATTAGTTCCCTAGTGTTGCAGTACAGAAGCACCACAAAGACATGGCTTAAAAGATCAAAATGGAGCCTGAAGACATAGGGGGGAAAAATCAAAATGTCTAGAGTCACAATCCCTTGGTGCTCCCAAGTCTGATGGGGCTGTCGTTCCTCTATGTCCCTTAGCTTGCAGCTACACTCTTCTATCCTGCCTGTGTGGTGGGTGGCATTCAGATAGTGTTTCTGTTTTCACATGGTCTTCCCACTTATAAGGACCTACCACCAAAATGCAGTGCCCTGGTCCTCACTTGATGGCATGTGTGAATATTCTACTTCCAAAGACAAGACAGTCACATTCTTGAATCAAGGAACAGATATCAACTTATTCTTTTTAGTTAAATTGGCTAATTTTTGTGAATTATTCTCAGCCACAGCTCACCACCCTTATGTTATCCTAGCTTGTTGGCTAAGAAAAATCCAGTATAAAAAAACAAACAAGCAAAATTAATCTGATAAAATCAAACTTTTAGGACAATACAATTTTGAAGTGATTTAGCTCCATTTTGCCCATTTTCTTCTCTAATGATGTCTCTGAGGCACACAAACCCAAATAGCTACCCACATAATTATCTCACACTTGCCAGCCAAGAAGCCTACAAGATATGGAGCTGTCTAGGCAAGAAGTCTCCACCAAGGGAGAAATAAACTTGCCTTTTCCAGTCTCTCAAAAACAGACAAGGACACACACACACACACACACACACACACACACACACACACACACACACACACACACATACACGGGAGGCAGACATACAGACAAAGAGAGAATGTATGCATACACTAAGTATCAAAGTAACTCTACAATATAAACCAAGTAACAGACAGGTATGATATCCGCTTGATTCTTCCCTTATCATTTTACCTCAGTTACTCATTTTTCCTTCCTTGATAATGAAATTTTTTCCAATATTGAGAAAATAGGCTATTCTATATGGTTCATTTTACTTAATATTTCCGGGTGAGGTTATGTTATAGAATGCAGGAACTAGTCTAACGATTTAATATTTGTGTCAAAATAGAACATAAAGTGTGTAACACTATCATCAAAATGAAAAATAGATCTATTTTATCTATATTCTTAGTCACAACTTCTTATGGAACATCAATATTGTTTATGAAAAAAAGCACCAAATTGAATTTTCTTTAGGGATGACATGGTGGCAAGATAAGATGCTGGCTTGGTAAGAACGAGGGAATGAGAAATGGTAGTATAAAAAAAAAAAGAGGAAGAGCTGAGACGAAAAGAAATAAGCCTAGGTAAGAGCTCTAGAAACAGCAGCCAATGCCAGGCCTCAGTTGGTATCCAGCTGTGGCCCCACTACTACTACAGTAACTGCCAGAAAGGTGGCTGCTCCTCCCGGAAATGGGAGCTACCACATCAGCCGACTGGAGAGGTACTGAGCAGACTCTGGAGATAGGCCACGGAAGGAGAGGGGATGACAAGAACAGCAAAGGCTCTGGGTGTAGAATCAGACATGGCCTGCAGAAACACAAAGTTGATCTTCCCCACTGACGTGACAAACTGTAAAGGGAGGAAGACATAAGACATACCTCACTAAGTGCCACACACTAATCCTCGTCTATGTCATGAGTATGGAGTACTTGTGTGACTGCTACACAACCTAATCTTTCCATACTCTTATCCTCACATACTCTGTTTCTTGGGCAATGTTGTAGAGGGTTTAAGAAAAGAAGAGGTAACATTCAACATAGCCAGGTCTGGCTATAAGGAAGGCATCTTCATTTCAGGAACTCCTTGATTTCTTTCTTTATTTCTGAAAAAAAAAAAAAAAAAAAAAAAAAAAAGGCATCAAGGGATTTTTCCTTGGAGTTTGTTAGATGGGTAATCACTGTGATTCACTGTGAAGACAGAAGTTTTAGAAACCAAATGCTTCCAACATCCAAAGCCTACAGAGAGCATTTGTGGCACTGGTTGAGCGATTTGTAGGCGTACAAACAGACAGGATATATGGTGCAAGATAATGTCATTTGAGGAATAATGAGACAGGGAGAACTTTGGCTCAAGACATAAGGAAGACAACCTCTCAGAGGCTCACTTCTCTGGTGCGTACTATTACAAGGTTGGATTAGCTAATGTTTGTGAAGATTTAGGATCATTATTTTTTTCCAAGTCAACATAATAAATATTAATTTTTATTGCACTTTGTGTGGGAGAAATGCTCAGTTGGAGAGCTCCTGCTGATGAGATGCTGGATAAATCACCTTTAACTGTGTACTTTTCATAGTACATAAACAGTTGCTTTCTGCAGAAATCAAGTTATGTCAGATAATAAATTGAAGGGCAAATTGAAAGTGGAATATTTATTCATACTTAATGGGATATATATACACAGTTCATACTTATTCCAAACCAACACATCCAGCACAGGGCATGTATTTTAATGAAACTTTATAACCACAGGAGCAAAATGGAAAAAAGATTAAACATGTATTTATGGAATATCACCCCAGTTCCTAAGCAACAAGACATTGTTTGAACAAAAGTAGATAATTACAGATATAGGTAATTTGGCCTTCTGAGTCTACAGAAGGATATCAGTAAGAAATAGAACTATGTGTGAATCCTCAAGGGCACCTTTGCATGTAGGAAAAGTAAAAGCCATGTAATGCTCCTTTAAGTAGGACGCCTGGAGGTGTCAACTCACACCTGGCAGCAGTTCATAGATCAAGGTACATGGTTCCTGTCCCATCTTGCTGTTGATGGGTTGGCATTCAGGGTACACTGAAAAGGAAACTGAAAACAGCTATCCATCATGTACTCATCAACTTGGATCTCACTCAAATCTCAGAAGAAATATCCTTGGGACAAGTCCTGTGCAGTGATGTGCCACGGGGTGTGTCAAAGGTTGTCCTCTCTGCTGATTTCTGTAAGAGTTTGGTACCAGCACTGCTGGAGCTTCAGTCAGTGATGACTGAATCCATCAGACCCAGATTCTTCAACTCATAGTGCTAAGACATCTACTGTTCTTTATGTCCTAGCTCTTTCTCTATTAATATAAAAATGCACAAGCTGGAAAAAGTATTTCTTACTATTGTGAATAAATCAATAATAATAATATTTTTTAAAAACACAAATAACCTGCTCCTAAAGGCATTGCAGCTGTGACTGCTCTGTCACATTTGCATCAACAGGTGGCAGAGAGGAGAAAGGCTATGTCTATGACGCATGTTCTGAACTATGAACATTTCAATGATTAGTAGCCTAACATTCCTGAAAACAGTAAGCCTGGCACAACCACAGGCCAGCTTTAGGGGGCCCAGACAGGGAGCTGGCTTGAGATGACCACCATCAGAGAGACCCAGATGGGCTTCTGAAGTGGGGATTAAGCCAAAGACTAGAAGAACACCCCCAGGGATCACAAGTGCTGGGTGAGAGTGAGCCTGGGACAGAAGACCCTTGAGAAGAGCCACTTGGGCAGGCCCAAAGAGGAGTAAGCTAGAGACAGCCACCAGACCAGCATCATTGGGTCTGCACAGGGGCATGGAGAGGAAGCTAGCCCAAGATGACCACCAGTCCATTGCCACACAGGCCTATGGAGGCAGACCATGCTCCAAATGACCACCGCCTAGAGCCATAATGCACAAGCTGCACATAGCACTTCTAAGACCACTCCTTAGATGATCCAACACTCAGAGACCCCAGGCACCACTAAGAGGCAAAATGAAAAGAAAGAGAAAGAGTGGAGAAATGGAAGAGAAAGAAACAGAATGTGGGCACAGTGAAGAGAGGCAGAACTGGAGACTCAAGGGTAGTGAGGAACAGCCTGATGTAGGTAGCTGGTGATGCCACCTGGGATCATGGTGGGGTCCTGCCCCATGCTGCTACCAGGGGTCCATGGCCCTGCAGGAGGGGTCTGTTACCACCCAAGGCCAGGATATCCTTGGTCTGGGCTGCTGCTGTCTGATGGATATGCAGCGCTGACCCCACCCCTCACCTGAGCATCATGATAGAGCTGGCTCTGGAGACATGACCCGACCCACAGCCAGCTGTAGTACTTAGGAAAGTGGCCTCAGACATTTTGGAAGTTACAGGTAAGCCAGCATAAAGATGCAAGCATGGGAGAGCTGTCCCTACCACATATCTCACACACACGCAATGGATATATTTCTTCCTCTTGCCTCTCACCACCATCAACTACTGCAAAACTGCTGGCTCTGCACTTTGTCTAAGCAACACAGTAGAGCTGGTTCTGGGTGTGGGAACTGCGGGTGAGTGGGCCCAAGGGTATGAATGCAGAAGAGCCAGCCCAACCTCTTGTCTGATTCCTTCACTCCCTTATCCCTCTCCATCTATGGCAGATGGGAGAGCTGGCCCTTCAGTCACAAGAGTGGCAGAACTGGCCATGTCCCTCACCAGCTGCAATGCTCAAGAGACTGGGTCCTGCACGTTGTCTGGGCATCAGGGTAGAGCTGGCCCTGGTTATGGGGGTTGCTGGTGAGGTGGCCTCAAGGGGATGAAATGAGAGAGTCTGAAGATTCACCAGGTCAGATACCTCTCAGGCCCAGATCCAAGGCTTTGAATTGGTCCATCCCCAAATGTACCCCATGTGAACCGCTGGAGTGCATTAAGGGGCTTAATCCTACAGATCCAAACTATCGGATCTCCATGACACAGGACAACAACAGACTATCTGAGAGGAGTGCCACTGAAGTTCCAGTATTAATAGAGTAAGTGAAGCCAGAGGCAGCATACCAGACCATGTCCATTGCAATGAACATTTGCAAGCAAAGAAGTGTGGAAAATAGGATACTCTGGGATACACTGTGACACACTAAAGCTTCCACAATGACATTTTTTTCTGTCCCAGGGGAGGTTGTAAGGCTGGAGGCTGGAGGGATTGGGTGCCTGATGTGAAATTCAAAACAAAGCAATAAAAAACTTAAAAAAAAAAAAAAAAAACAAGAGGGAAGTTAAATTTCATTTGTCATTAAACTCTTACAAGTTCAGAAACTAAAAAATAATTAAGTAAAAACATTTGGGACTGATAGCAGTCCTGAGAACCTGATACACTCAATACTGGCAGTGGAGGGCTCTCATGATGGAGTCAGGATGGAGATGATTTCACACACTAAAACTAAAAGTACTAAAGGAAGCATATTAACATTCTGAAAACTCAAAGAAAGCAATAAACTAAGTATTCACACTTTGGAAAACGACCTCATGTCATAATGTCAGTAAATTCAGATGAATTAGGAAATTTGAACACATGTATTGTCTCTATCCTAACCAATCTATTTACTATAGAAACGCCATGGAACACTTACAGGAGTATTTACTGCTGTATAGTTTTCTTTAGCACAAGAAAACTGGTAACAGCCTAACAGCACCTGAAGGGAGAATGCATTACCACAAACTAAAACAATACAAATCTATACATGCCCAAAGATAAGGCCACCAGAGGTGTGTCATTGGAAAAAAAAAAAACCTGTGGACCACAGTAAATGAAAACAATTAATCTGTAGGAGGACATCATTTACATGGGTTTAAGAATTACAGAACATCCCTACACCTCATTTATCAATATATGATCACAAGCTATGCATTCAAATTCAGAACAGCATGGAAACTTTTGTAAGGGAGCACTGGAATAGGATTGATGGCCTATAAAGGAATTTGTGCATACTTTTACAAACACACACACACACACACACACACACACACACACACACAAATAAGAATAAAACAAAACAGGTTGTCAATTTGAGACAGGGAGGAGTTGAAGTAGTACCTTGGAAAAGGCTGGAGGGAGGAAAGGGAAGGGGAATAATATAATTCTATTTTAATTGAAAATATTAAATTACATTGCTTAAAATTATGAATCAGTTTTTTCAAAATACTGAGATTTGACAAAAAGCGACTGTGTTCATTATATTGTTTACCAAATTTTCTTAAAGCCTGAAGTACATACTAATAGCAACAACAAAAGATCAAATAGAATAAAAGGGCAGAGAGGACAGTGGATGCAGAAAATGCTAGGTCAGAACTGGCTGTAAGAGTGGAGAAAGTTTGCTCAAACCTAATAGCTACCACACAAACTTCTGACTTTTAAATTTATTTTTCTTAATTGGTGGTAGGGTAGGATATTTGTCTCAAAGAAAAGCATCAAGTAGATGGATTATGCAAGGAAAGTCCAGACATAACTGAAGAGGTGACAGTCATTAATGATGTGAGAAGAGACTGGATTCAAAGAACATGGGAAAGTTTGGTTCTTAGGATGAAAACAAAAAGAGGAAAAAGAAATCAAGCATCAAAGCAAACTCCTGACTATTATTACTACAGACATAGTTATCTTTCTAATTTATACTGAGGACATAATTATTTAGAATTAGTTGTTTTGCAAGGCATAGTGGTGCATGTTTGTAATTCCAGCACTCAAAAAGCAACAAACTAAGCCCAAAGCCAGTCTGATCTGTGTGGTAAGTTCCAGGCAGGCCTAGGATATTGAGTAAGACTGTGTTTTAACTTTCCCACAGAAAAATAATGGTTTTAATACAAAATACAAATGAGAGAATTATATGCACATATTGTAACTCTTATTTAAAAGATTTTTACTAGAACATGAAAGGTAAGTCCATATATTGATCTCAAATTCCACATAAGAAGTCTTAGTAAGGAATTACTGCAAATTTTAGGTCTAGTAGTCATCACTTGGTATCCAGGAGAAAGTGGCTCCAGAATCCTTACGGACTTCACAATCTGAGGATGCTCCCAAGTTCCTTCCTTCAAATGCCACGGAATCAACACATGAACTATGTTCATCTTTCCAGATAATTCAAATTATACCTAGCATCCTAGGTAGCATCAGCTGCCAACTTGACATAGCCTAGAATGATCTGTGATAGTATCAATTGACAGATTCTCCAGGTCAGCGTGGCGTGCAACCAGGCCTGTGGGGGATTGCCCCACTTATTAATTGATTTTGGAGAAGCCAGTCCACTGTGGGCAGCAACACCTCCTCTTCAGTTCCTGCTCATGTTCCTGCTGTGTCTTCCCCCAAGATGGACTCTGGAAGTGAAAGCCAAATAAACCCATTCTTCCCCTAAGTTGCTTTTAATCAGAACATAGCGAAAGAGAAGCCAACTGGAAACTCTAGAGTAGTTACAGTGCTCCGTACGCTGTAGGCTGGAGCCAACTCATCATTTTACTGCATTGATTAGGAATAACGGCAGGAAGAACAGCATCCATGCTCCGTCAGATGAGTGTTTTCCCCACAGGGTTTCTTTCTGTGGTTGATTAACTCTATGGATACAGAGCCATGAACATGGAAGACTGACTACACATAAGAATTTTATTATTGTAAAGTGGCAATGTATAAAGAGTTATGCCAAAAAAAAAAAAAAATGGCCCTAAGTAACTTCCTGGTGGCTTTGTCCCCTGATGAGGACGAAACATCCTGTCTCTCCTGAAGGCTGAGCTAATGCTAATATAGTCAGGAGAGTGGACAAGGATGCCACCTTTTCATGATTTCATTTTCACTTTTCTGGAGGGCTTTCTTCTTACAGATAATTCAGTAATTGCAATCCCATTATTCCTTAAGTAGGAATATGTTCAGGCTAAGCAATCATAGCTTTATGATCATGTGTATGAATCAGTCTCTAACATCTAATACTTTTCTCAGAAATATTATCTAATAATCCCACCATTTCACAGCTCATTACCACCTTTACAGGAAATGAGCATATTGGAGTTGACTGGAGAAAGAAATTAAAATTTTAAAAATCATTTTATCTTGCAATCAAGTTTACTAATGTTAAATACATGAAGGAACAATGGTTCTGGAGCTTGAAGATCTTAAAAGATGCCATCCTTGTTCCATGCATATCCCATCATTTATAGACATTTTACACCCCCCTATCCCCCAAGTATTGAAAGGAGTTTCAAAACAACAGCCAGTAGCAATCAACTGCTAAAAAAATACAGGAGGGCCAGAGTTATATGACACTTACTATACTATTTATGTAGAGTAGGCAAGAATAATTTCCAAAGACGTCCATATCATGGTGCCTGGCCTGTGTGTGGGTGTGTGGTGTGTGTGTGAGAGAGAGAGAGAGAGAGAGAGAGAGAGAGAGGGAGAGGGAGAGAGAGGGAGGGAGAGGGAGAGGAGAGGAGAGGGAGAGGGAGAGAGAGAAGAGAGGAGGAGAGAGAGGAGAGAGAGAGATAAGAGAAGAAGAAGAGAGAGAGAGAGAGAGAGAGAGAGAGAGAGAGAGAGAGAGAGAGAGAGAGATTGCAGTGTTTAAAGTGAGGATCTTGAGATAAAGGGCACACTCTGTTTTGCCTATGTGAGCACACTGTATTCACAGGGGACTTTGTGAAAGAGAAGCAGGAAGGACAAATGTAGAAAAGATGCCTTTGAGAGATCAAAGAATAGAGAGAACGTGGGCTCATGAGCTAAGGAATGTGGGTAGTTTTGAGGACTTTACAGAGAGCTGGCTCAGCAGATAAAAGCTCTATAAAATCCTGGCAACCTCGGTTTGACCCCACATTAAAAAGTGTGATGACTGACATCTAGAATCCTAACTATAGCACTGTTATTAGAAGAATGGGCCCCACTCTTGCATAGGTAGTATGAGGGTAGAAGAGCAAAACAAAACAAGCAGCAAGCAAAAGTAGCAGCAAAAGCAACAAAACAACAAACAAACAAACCAAAAGAACTCTGCCTTAAAACAAGGTGCAAAAAGAACACCCACTTCTAAAAAGTTAACATCTGACCTACACATACTTGTGCTTCTATAAATACAAATACACACACATTACATATATAATATTATACACAATATATAATATATATAATATACACAATTTTTTAAAAAAAATCTAGCCACAGGATGGACAATGATGCCAAGTATGTGTTTCATTTTGTAGGGGTCCTAAGGGGAAAAAACAATTACTATTATTCTGCTAAATGAATATAATATTAAATTGACTCCTAATGACTTTCCATTATATTTATAGATTAATGTACTCTTCAACCATCATCAAAGAAAGTTCTATAGACAGTATATTAACACAAACATCCATACTGGCCAAGGTGAATAAGAGATGAGACATCTATGTCACAACCCCTCCTCCCAAGGCTAAGGAATCATTGTGGAGGAAGGAGCAATGAGAAAAAAAAATGTTAAAGCCAGAGGAGATGGTAGATGCTGATAAGTGTCTTCCAGACACATCAAGGCAGCTGCAGATATAAATTCATAACACGTGAGAGAGCATGTGCAGCACCTGTGCAAGCCCAAGCCAAAACAAATTCCAAGCTGGAGAGGTGAAATGGACACAAGATCAATTCCTACTCAAGGAGCTATTTGCAAAGGAAAACTATTGGAGGAGGGAGAGTCCATTTTCTTTAAGAGTATAGCCTCGGTTACATCAGCCATGATTAAAAAGGAGGACACAAAGTTGTCTGGGTAGGGTAGGTAGTGGATCTGAAAATAACTGGGGAAGGAGTGAATGCAGTATTGTACAAAACTCTCAAATTAAAAAATAACACAAAAAACAAAGGAGGAGTAAAATACAGAAGAAAAGACAGTGAAGGTGATTCTCACTTGAGGAGTCTTTTCCTATATTTGGATACATGCTGCTTTCTACAGCTCTTTTTTGAAGAGATCTGTGTTCTCAGGCATGTGTCTCTTTCTGTATA
Organism: Acomys russatus; assembly: GCF_903995435.1. NCBI lineage: Eukaryota > Metazoa > Chordata > Mammalia > Rodentia > Muridae > Acomys > Acomys russatus. The sequence continues at coordinate 64,524,575 of NC_067144.1, read as the reverse complement.
CTTCTCTCATTTAACCCTCATTCTTAATACTATATTCAAGTATATTTGTTAAACCCCAATGCTACTTCATAAAAAAAAAATAACAAGCAAAACAATACAAAGGCAATGGAACAAATGTGTCTTTGTAGCTTGTAGAAAGAATACAGCTGCAAGATCTAATTTAGAGCCCATTTGAAATTAATTAAATTCATTTCACTAAGCACAGAGTGTATACAGACCATTCTAACCTTGACCTCCCTACAACTCCTGCCCACCCTTCCCTACAAATCTCTCTCTGGTGTTTGTGTCTACTCATTTTGCTCCATAGCCTGTTGAGTTTAACCAGGGTTTTGATGTAAAAGTGAGTTTGCCAATATCCACAGTTGTGGCAGTGAGCACATGACTAAAGATAGTAGCATTCTCCTCTCCCAGAGTCTATAGATAGCTGGTAGTTCAGCAGTAGATGGAGGGCCTGTGGAGCCTTCTCAATGCTAACGAGCACAAGCTAAGTCACCTGGGAAGAGGATTCTCCACTAAGAAATACCTCCATAAGCTTTGCCTCTAGGCAAGTCTGTATCTCCTTATTAGTGATTGCTTTATGGATGCCCAGCTTTTTGGTGTCAGTGTCACCCTTGGGAAGATGGTTCTGGATGGTATAAGAAAGCATGCTGAGTTGAATCATGGAGATCAAGCCAGTAACCTGCAGTCCCCCAAGGCTTCTGGCTTCTGCATCAGTTTCCACCTCCATGTTTTTGCCTTGACTTCCCTCCGTGATAGAGTGTGACCTAAAAATTGTAAGCTGAAATACAATGTTTCTTCCCTAGTTAGAGGTTTTTGTTTGTTTGTTTGTTTGTTATTTTTGTCAAGGTGTTTTATCACAGGAATGGAAACTCTCACTAGGCATCATCTATGAGTGATTGTTGACATGGCAAGTCTTATGTGGGACCAATGCAGGTAAATTGAGTTATTGTAACATAGCAATTGTGATAGTTGTGACATGTCTAAGGAATGGAATTTTGCATCTGTTCACTCTATCTTCCAGTTCTTACTTCTTGGCTTCCTACCCACCAATACTCTCAGAGTTTTTGAGCAGGGTGGTGTATGTTTCTTCTTCAGGACTTGCCATACAATTCTGACTTAATCTCTTTAATCTGGGCAGCAACAAATTTCTATATTCACTGCTGTTCATTGTAGGAAAATAGTTTTCTGATTAAGTGTGGGAGTCTGATTAAGTTTTTACGTATGTAAGCATATATATGTAGAAACTAGTTTGATACTCTTTCACTTCAGCTTGAATACAAATGGCCCCCACAGACTCGCGTGTTTGAATGCTTGGTTCATAGGGAATGGCATTATTAGGAGATGCAATCTTGTTGGAGTAGGTGTGGTCTTGTTGGAGGGACTGCACACTGTGCGTGTGCAGGAGCGGGGGTGGAAAGGGAGTGCAGAGGGCAGCCTTTGATATCTCAGAAGCTCAAAACCAGGCCTAGCAGTTCACAGTTTTGCTTCCTGCTGCCTCGGACCTAGGTGGAGAACTCTGGCTCCTTCTCCAGCTCCATATCTGCCTGCACCCTGCCATGCTTCCCACCATGATGATAGTGGACTGAGTGTCTAAATCTGTAAGCCAGTCCCAACGAAATGTTTGTCTTTATAAGAGTTATCACGCTTGTGGTGTCTCTTCATAGCAGTAAAACCCTAAAGAAGACACTTACATTTCAAGAAGTGTGTTGCTTGGGCCTATGACCACCCTGGACCTGGGATGTTGGCAGAGCTTATAGCACCATGCATAGGTCCTCCAAACGGAACACTGATTCAGCAGTCCTGAAATACCAACAGAGATCAGTCGGTTATCCCTACCACAGTCAAGCCACGACTGCATAAGTGGGTATATCTTTCCTGGAAGGCTGGAATTTTTGTTCATACGTTTCATAGCTGTGCTGCAATATAGTAACTTTGTGCTAGTTTAAGCCACAAAACTTCAATAGTTAACAGCAACAGGAAGGCAGTGTCCCATGTCTAAAAACTGGCAAGGGACATACGCCATGTTCTCAATACCTCTGTTAGCTAATATTTTTCCTATTATTCCTTGTTATTTCTTTATAGATTTTGTAATTTAGTCATTGTTTAATTCTGGGCATTGTGCAAAAATGAGATTTGTATTGTGCTGTTATCATTCTTCCAGTTAGAGGATCTGAAAAGAATAATAATTAAAAAACAGAACCCTGAAAACTCCTCAGTCTCAGAAGTAAAAGCATTTTCAAATGCTATAAGATTGTCCCGCTTCAGGAGTGACAATTTCCATGAGTAACTATGAAACTAGAGATAATAACATTCATTCTTACAGAAAAGCTGGCTGCTGTTCTTGCAAGATAGTCAAAGCATCTGGACCACCATGCTTCCCCAAAGCAGAGTCAACAGCGTGCACAGTTGCAATTTGTTTCTTTTCTTTGGATTTCCCAAAAGCACTGGATACTGCAAAAAGTCTTGCTTTAAAATATATACAAAGTTCCCTCTTTCCATCCACTTCTGATGTCTATTTTATTTCCCCTTCTGGGTGAATCCAAGCATCTTCCATTCGGCCCTCTTTGTTTCTTTGTTTCTTTGGTTCTGTTGACGGTAGCATGGTATTCCTGTACTTAATGGTAAGTATTCACTTATAAGTGAGTACATACCAAGCATATCTTTCTGAGTCTGGGTTACCTCACTCAGGATGATCTTTTCTAGTTTCATGCATTTGCCTACAAATTTAATTATGTTCCTGTTTTCAATGGCTGAATATTCTATTGTGTACATCTACCACAGTTTCTTTATTCTTCAACTGAGAGACATCTAGGTTGTCCTCAGTTTTTGACTATTACAAAAAAAAAAAAAAAAAAAAGCTGGTATGAACATAGTTGAGCAAGTGTCCTTGTTGTATGGTGGAGCATCTTTTGGGTATATGCACAGGATTGGTATAGCTGAGCCTTGAGGTAGCACTATTCCCAATTTTCTGAGAAACTGCCAGATTGATTTCCAAAGTGGTTGTACAAGTTTGCACTCACACCAGCAATGTAGGAGTGTTACCCTTTCCCCACATCCTCTCCAGCATGTGCTGTCACTTGTGTTTTTGATCTTAGCCATTGTGACTGGTGTAAGACGGAATCTCAGTTACTTTGATTTGCATTTTCCTGATGATTAAGGACATTTAAGACTTCTTTAAGTGATTCTCAGCCGTTAGAGAGTCCTCTCTTGAGAATTCTCTGTTTAATATTCTACTTTATTTCTTAAATTGGGTCATTTGGTTTGCTGGTGTTTAATTTCTTGAGTTCTTTATATATTTTGGACATTAGCCCTTTGTCAGGTTGGTGAATATCATTTCTTAATTTTTAGGCTGCCATTTTATACTATTGACAGTGTCCTTTGCCTTACAGAAGCTTTTCAGTCTCATGAGATCCATTTATTAATTGTTGGTCTTAAAGCCTGAGTTTTTGGTGCTTTGTTCAGGAATTTTTCTTCTGTGCCAATGAGTTTAAGGCTGACTCCACTTTCTCTTCTAATAGATTTAGTGTTTCTGGTTTTATAATGAGGTTGTTGATCCACTTGGACTTGAGTTTTATTCAGGGTTATAAATATGGATTATTTGCATTTCTACATGTAGACATCCAGTTAGACCATCACCATTTGTTGACGATACTCTCTTTTTTCCATTGTATGGTTTGGCTTCTTTGTCAAAAAACAAGTATCCATAGGTGTGTGGGTTTATTTCTGGGTCTTTACTTCTATTCCATTGATTGACTTTTCTCTTTTTAGGCCATTATCATGTGGGTTATTACTATTGTTCTGTAGTGCAGAACAGGGATTGGGACTCAGATATAGGGAGAGGCCTCAGAGACAAAATGAAAATTAAGGGAGTATCTCAGGGATAGGGGAGGCCCCCAGAAGCCTATGGAGGTGCAGCTGAGACTCCTAGCGGTGGAGGATATGG